>NC_058508.1:11817416-12439229 GCF_020382885.2 Scatophagus argus
GAAAGGAAGCTGATTATCATGGAGATTGGGAGGCGGATGGAGAGCAGGTTTCAGTCTGTGTGTGCTCGTGTGTGTAGGTGTGTGCGATGGTCAGCAAAGGGCATAGTGAAATTGGCAACTCATTGCCGTGGTGAAATGAAAGGTGAAAGCTCCCCCCTGTGTCTCCCTCTCCCTCTCTCGCTTTTTCTTCCTCTGCCTTCCTTCCTGCCGTCCTCTGTCTTCTCTGATTCTCAGACCAAAACAAATATATGAGGTCAAGGAGAGGAGGAGGAGAAAAAGAAACAGACAAAATGATGAGAAACAGCACAAAGTAGCAGCAGATAAGGAGGAAGCAAGATCATTGTTTGGCACTTAAAACCTTAAGTGATTGTCTTTCCCTCGACATTTCTTCCTCTTTTACTCTTTCTGTCCCTGCAATGATCCAAATCCTCAGTTACTCTCGCCTTGTTTTTAACTAGATCGCCGTACCTTCCATCCGTGTTTGTGTGTGTCAGTGAGTGTATGTGCATTTATGAGTGCCACACTATAAGCCCCCAAGTGCCCACCAAATTGCCCCGAAGGCTCATGGTTATACACTGTGGGGGGGGGGGGGGGGGGGGGGGGGGGGGGGGGTTATTAGGCGGATAGTGAGAGGGAGAGACAGAGTGAGAGGGAATGTTTGTCCCTCATTAAAGAGAAGTGCCGCAAACACAAGCAGGGCTGTGTCAGGATCAACCGGACCACAGCAGCGTCATTAAAAGCATGCACGCACACACACACACACACATAAACACAGTCAGCTGCTAATGAATGTGGACACTCCACCTATGACTCATAGCATGTCGTTTGTCGCGTTTGTATTCACGCTAAATAACAATTCCTTTTTTAGGTTATAAATAGCAGCAAGTCTTCCCTGAAATCATTGCTGTCATGGTTTTTGTCAGCTATATTACCGATTCTTTCTTCATGCATGTTGTTGAGGTTCAACGTATTTGGACAATTCAGTTGTTCACAGGGCCGGATTAACCTGCGATGGTGCGAAGGGCCAAACTGCAGGAGGTACTTTAAAGTCCTTATCACTGTGTTTTCACAGAGCATGTTACCACAGATATCTCAGGACAGTGTCACACTGAAAAACCTGCAGCTTCTGAGGATCTGAGGTCCACCTGGGTCACTGGCAAAGTTGGAAATCCAGGCCTGCTTGTGCATGTGACACTGCAATGTATTTGTCCTTGAACATCGTTTGTTGTTTGCTATACTGAACTCTAAATGTTCAAAAGGTGTGCAGTATCCTCAGATAACTGCATGACGTTGATGCAGAGGCCTTATAGGTATTACAAATGAGGCCTCATTGTCTTAAACAAAAAGTATCATATAAATGCCCACAATATATTCATAAAAAGTGGCAGCAAGTCACAGTATAATTTAGATAACCACATGATGTGTTTATGAGAAATAACACACTCTCTAGTGGGATATCACTCTCTGTTTTGGTCTTAAGGTTATAAACTTCTGCCTGTTCATCATTTCTGATCCCTGTGCACAAACAGGAACACACACATGCTCACATAGAGCGTAAACTCAAACCCTAATAACCTGAAAACAAACACAAACAGACAACACTACAAGCACTGATCCTTCTATCTCAGCTTTCTCCAATAGACCCTCATCTACACACGCACACAAGTGTAAATACTGAGGTTCAGCACTCATATGCATCATACAACAACACACACAGACATACAGAAAGAGAGAGCAGGTGGGTACACACTGTTCCATTGAACAGCATACTAAAGCTGCTAACCTAGATCTGATTACACACAGCAGCTCCACAGCACATCTGTGTGTGTTCACACGTCTGCATGTGTGTGTGAGAAAGAGAGAGAGAGAGAGAGAGAGAGAGAGAGACTGCACTCTGGCTTAATGTAGTTTGCAGGTAATATGTTTTTATTGGGCTATCCAGGACAGTGTCAGTGCAGTGTGTTTGTCGAGCGAGGGCTAATGTATTTCCTTCCGCGAGAGTGAGGAACATCAGAGAGAGAGAGAGAGACACGGTGATGTGGGGGAGGGAGAGGGTGGGGGGAGGGGGCGTGGGGTGGAGAGGAAGAGCATGGGGTTACTGCAGGGAAGAGAAGACAGAGGTTGTGATGAGGGGGAGAGAGAGAGGATGCAAGGAGGGGGAAGAGAGAGAGAGGTAGAGGGATGAGGCTCATCTGTATGCTGGTTACTGTGTGCTGCTTGTTTGATCTGGAGGGAGTACTTAATGCTGGATGGTGGGATGCTGCAGAGTGGGGATGGCAAAAATAAGGCAAGATGCATGTGTGTGTGAGGGAAAGAGAGGAAGAGAGAGAGAGAGTGTGTGTGTGTGTGTAATTAGGTGTGAGGTGGTGTTGGGTGCAGCACTTTGCTCATTAAAAGGATCTGGCTGGTGTCCAGCTCTGTGCAGTTCATCAACTGTCCTTCATGTCTCTCTGTCTCCCCCGTCCTCCTCTCATCATCTGTCCTCCTCTTCCTTCCTACCTCATCTCCTTCTCTGCACTCCATCCTCCCGCCTCGGCATTACTGCAACAAAATGCTGCTTTGCAAAGGTGGCCCTGATAGACGAAAAAAAGGGAGAACAAGGATGGTAGGGGGCATCTTTCATCACTGATGAGCATTTGATCAAATGCGCCTCATTAGAGTCGAATATATCATGCTTGTAAAAGATCAGTAATGAACACATCTGCACATTGCCATACTAATAAGCATGTTTAGAAGTATGAAGTCTCACAGACACTTTAACTATAGGCAAAGGCTTTTTGTGAAATGGAGGAGAATTAGCAGAATACACCTGGTGTGCAGCTGCTAAGTACTGCAACCAAAGGTCCCACATCTGTTCAGGTGAGAAAAAGCACATACAGGTGTGTGTTCTTCACATGCTGCATATATGTGCCCCAGTGATGCTGAAGAAATGCATAATGGAGCATATAAAGAGAATGATGTATGAAAGTTTTTGAGTGAGTGCGCAGTTGTGGGGCAAAGTTTTATACGCCTGCACAGCTGTTCGTGCTGTAACCGGCAAGCAAGGCCATAATTTTAGTTAGGATATGCTTTCAGAGACTTGAGTATGTGTGTGTGTGTGTGTGTGTGTGTGTGCATTCAACTAAATGAGCGCCTCGCTAAGTAAAGCTTGTCCTGCTGCTGTTTAGCTGACAGCCAGACAGAAACAGAAGAAGAGAGGGAGAAGGAACAAATTAGGCAAAGGGAGAAAGTAGATGAAAATCCTGCTGGCAGGAGCGACAAAGAAGGGCACAGAGGCAGATGGAGGAAACAGGAAGACGATGAGGTGAGGGGAACAAATAAAGACTGATGCCAATGCAAGAATCAGGATCTATTGACAGAGAGGAAAACAGAGCAGATAACAGAATAAAATTAAGTGAAACCCAGAACGCAATATGGCAAATTTGAACATAAGGGAGGGGCAACTAAAGGTCAAAGATGCAGATTGTTTAGCGTATGCTTGTGTGTGAGAGGGGAGAAACAGACAGGTGGAAACAACAACATTAGACTGCATGGGAACTGGATGATGGGACAAGGCGATTGTCAAGAATCATACTGGAACCAGAGGCTGTCACCGGCTTCTCTGCTATGTTGCGATCCCACAGCAACAACAGCACTTTGAAAAGTTTTCTACCCCTCCTCCTGTGCCTTCAAACAGCTGCTGGAGTTGCATAATCCTGAGAGGAACACTGAGAAAAAAGCAAGCTCAGAGGCAGAGGAGACAGAGAGAGGAACAAAGAGGGAGAAATGTTACAGAACATGTCCTCTGCTATGATATAATAATTTGTATTGTAATACTTTGCATTATATCATGATAAAGTACAAAGTATTATATCATAGAGTACACATGACATACTCTCCAAATCCTAACCACAATCTGAATAAGCATCTAAGTTTGAACATAAATTTTTACAATGATGCTGGTTATATTATTGATATAATGATGTCATGTTAGTAATAATGAAACACCACTGAAGAAGAACAACCCAATGACCCCACCTGAGTTGTGTTAAATTAAAACCAGGACAGGTGTTTGTCTATGTGAGTGAACTGGGAGTCAGAAATTAGTTCAGACGAGAAGGGTGTGAGTTTATGTATATTATGTGTGTTAGTGCACATGTGATTATATTTGTGCGTGCGGGTGGTTGCCACTTTGTGTTGTGTTTTGCTGACTGATGTGGGTTAGAAGAAGCTCTCTTGGGAAAGCATTAAAGGCAGAGAAGACTGAATTTCTGCCTGCAAGATTTTCACTGCGCCAAACTTAAATATACACTCACATGCAATAACTTACATTGATCTATATTAGAGGATCAATTAAAGGACGTAGTCCTGGGTCTAAGTTAGATCGCACTTCAAACAGAAGTGCATGCATCCAGCCACCTGGCAGGTGTGAAGTCAGTGAGGTGCAGAAACATTCCTCTGGCACATACAAATACATGATTATCTTTCTTTGAACTTTGACCTGTTAAGCAATTACAGCACAGAGTTACCACATTGTTCCCTCTGGATGTGAATAGTTTTGCACGAGGATTCAAATGATGTGGAAAATCGCTGCATCCCCCTCTAAAGTCTCCACTGAGTGCACTAACCTTACCCCACACTCATTGTTGCTACGTTGGATGTCCGTTCACATTTATGTGTGCGTGTCTGCATGTGTGTGTATGTTTTACTCGACTGCTTCCATGCTACGGACACAAAGTGAGTTCTCTGCCTGTGAATTAGCTTCCATAGCAACCAGTGCCACACAGCCAGCCAGGCAGGCAGCGAAGTGAATGAACGCCGCTCTGCTCGTGCGATCTAAAAGTGGGCACAGGCCCCCCGCCAAATCCGGGTATGATGGGCAGGCTGGCATGCTGACGGACTCAGACAATGGGTGTTGCTGTGGTGATAGGAGGGCTGGTGGCTGGAGGGGGGGTGCTAACAATGTGCATTGGTATGTGGATGGCAGACAAAGTCAAAAGCGCGTTCAGTGTGATAATGGAGCAGCTCTGTCTGTTTGACGCTCCTTCAGTTTGTTTTCCAACTGTTTCTCTTCCTCCGTCGCTATTTTTGTTTGGCGCTCAGTATCTCTCCACTTTTCATCCCCTGTTCTCTCTCTGTTTGCTTTCCTTCTCTTATCTCTCTCTCTGTTTGCTTTTCTCCTCTCTTCTGTCTCTTTTCTTTCTGTGTCTCTCTGAGAAAGAGGTTGCAGCATTGCGGAGGTGGGTGTACTGCGGGGGCAGAGGAGATTTTTTTTATCAGAGTGTTATTGTCAGAGCTGGCCCATCACCTTGGATACACACATACATATGCACCCACACACACACACACACACACACACACACACACACACACACACAGCTCAGACGTCAAATAAACGTCAAACGCTAACAACTAACAGTCGAGGTTTGGCGCAAAACAGCAAAAAAAACGTCCTCAGAAGCCAGGCCCGAAAAACTCACATGGTGAGCTGTGCTAAATCACCCGAACTCTTCCAGACAAAGAGCAAAACACCCAAGTGAAGAAAATATAAACAATCAAGACACGGACGTCAGAGTCGGACTTTATGTTGGCTTGTAAACTAGATGATGGCCACATCCCAAGGTGTGCTGTTCAGTCACTCTGAGGGTGAGCAGGCGCATAGTCAGGATCTGGCTAATTGCTAATGTTCCCATGCAGAGAAAACAAGAGGGAGATGCTAATGACCTCTCAGATGTCTATCAATTGACCAAGCCGTATCCATGGTAGCCAGGATGAGAGCACACACACACACACAGACACACAAACACACACATACACACACACACAAGCACATACTCACATATTAACACACAAAACACAAAGTCACCTGAGGCTGAGATGAGGGATAAGTCTGAGCCAAAATTTGAAATTAAATTATAGTTTGATATCATCAATTATCTCACTTGTTAAGATGTATTTCCACCATGGTGAGCAAAACATAATAAATGTGGAGAATGGAGCTACCAGGCTATTCTGTGCTTTAATATTGTTTTATTATACCTATCATCTTTTTTTGTAAGGATAAAACCATGCGTGTTGAAGCTTTACACAAAGAAAGGGAGGAAAAAGAGAAAGAAAGCAGGAAAGAGAGTGAAGGCTGCTGAATAGCAGAAGCACCTGGGAGAGAGTGAGAACAGTAATCAATCACACACATGCACACATATATACACACCCACAAGAACACACATGTGCACAAACACACACAGGAAAATATGCGCAAAGCACAGCTGGGCTGCGGAGAAGCCATCTGTAACGCCATAATACAGCACTCGGTGTGTACAAGTGTGTGTGTTCTCTGCATGTGTGTGTGAGTTTGCATTTGCTCTCATGTTTGTGACTGCATGCATGTGCATGCAAGCAAAATCAAGATCAAGTTCCAATTCACTCAACTGTGTCTCCTCTGGTGGAGGAACACATTCACAGAAGCCTGGATTTACTTGCATACACACTCTTTTGTCCAACACACACACACACACACACACACACACATACGCATACAGGGGGACTCATGCATAAGCATTGACTCTCACCTGCAGCCATAGGCTATAAAGCAATGCATACTAAAAAGACCAGGATAGAAGAGGGGCAAGGAAGGAGAAGAGAGATGGATGAGACAAGCGAGGGACTGAGTGAAGGATGGATGGATGAAGGGGGCCAGAGGCCCGGTGACAGGGGTTTGTATGGCCAGAGAGATCTGTAATGAGATCTCTGTGAGTCAGACAGGATGCTAAACACTTATCCTGGCAGTACGACAGACAGGCTGCAGGGAATGCATTAGGATGAATTAGCCTAGCTGGCTAATATCAAAATCTGTGTCAATGTCATTAGCATGAAGCGCCACCTAACACTCTCGCACGCATCGATCTTCCTGAAGAAACAACTAGCCTAGTCATCTGGGTGGATTTAGCTATGGTTGGCAACAATTCACACCTACCTAAGCAGTTCTCCCCAGACCCCCGTGCGTTAAATTAAAATAGGCCGATCCAGTGTTGCATTTAGCGTGTTAGCTTGTATCAGAGAGTGAGTCACAAGCTTTGCTGGGAGAGGCCACAGCGCAAAATTTAAACATCAGAGCAGTCAACAAACCCTGGGCTATCTCTGTGGCCATATTTATTCATGTGGTTCGACGCCCACCGACACGCACACACAAACACACACACATATTAAAAGCACATAATGAGCTTGCAAACAAACTGCAGCACAGATGAGGAAGTGCAGCAGATGTATATTTAAAGAACAAGCCCCCCAATAATCTTTGTATTTTTTTAAAATGTCAGTTACAGTGAACAAAGGAACTGTAGTTTATTTAGGTCAATACATTCTACTGTTGCAGTAAATACTCTGTATGTGTTGAAATAGCAGCTGAAAATCATTTCCAATGAATGCATTCTTCCCTTCCTTTTGAGAAACATAGCTACAATCAAAGGTGCCCCGCTGTTTTTAGGAAGTTATTTACCCTTTTTATGTTTGTCTGTCTGAGTACCAAAGGCAGGACGGAGAAAATCGCCATATCAAAGTTTGTCATATCATTTAGATCGTCAATACAAGCAGTGAGGTGGAAAATACGCTCACTTCAGCCTCAGAGCTATAATTTCAAGTTGGAGATTATGGTAATTTCTGAGAGCAACAATGTCTCCCACTTGGTGAGAATAAACACAGACATGTCAACAAACTGTTGGTTGCTACATCTAAATACAATCCAGTATTAAAACAAATAGGAAATGAAGCAGCCTTGTACAATATGTCTTTTTTGTGTTATGTTTTACTTTCTGATGAACTGCTACAAGTATGTAGGCATGACAACGCAAAATCAGCCAATTTAGACTATTTAAACTCGGCATTTATGAAGCTAGCAGTAGAGGTAACCATGTTGAACTGGAAATGGGTCAGTGAGTCAGAGTATCAGGAAGTTTTCCCAAACTTCTGGTTCTCCTGATTTTGTGCGATTGTAGCACAAGAATTAAGACCAAAATATTGTTGGTTAAAGTCTTTTTGGTTTTCACCAAACAAACATAACACCCTTCTTAGCCTTGAGAAAGCACTTCTACAGGGACAGCAGTTCTTCTTCTCTTCCGCTTTGTGTTTCTGTTGCTTCTTTGTGACGATGGTACCGACTCAGCGGGGAGAGAAATTGAACAACTCATATGTCTACATGCCCCCCTGCATGTCCTCTCACACTCTCCCTTCTTCCTCTTACATTTCTCTTCATCCTATGCTGTGTCTCCACTGTCTTCCTTTAACAGCTCCATCTTTCAATATAGCATTATGCCTTGCAGCTCCTCCCTTCCTCCTTCGAGTTACCCCATCTCACTCCCTTTATCTTCCCCCTCAGTGCCTCCATCTTTCACTGTGTCTCTCTGCCTCTTCCGCCACCTTTTCTCCCCTCAGCACCCCTTTCTTTAACCTTTTATGCTCTTCCTCTCTTCCCCAGTCTTCTTCTTCGCTCTCTTCCTCTCGCTGGCATACACAGACATATCCCTCGCAGTGTGTCTCAGCTCTCTGTTTCAGTCTTTCCATCATCCTCTCAGTTGCTCCGTCAACATCCTATACGGCACCTCCTCCCTTCCTCTCTCCTCTCCTCCTTCTCTTCTCCCTGCTTCTCTTTTCCCCTTCCGCTTTTTTTCCGTCTTCAGCTCACATCTGCTAATCTAACACCAATCTTCTCCCTTTTCAGCATGCTAACCTCACCCCCATTACACTTCATTATTAGGTCTGTTCTTTTTTATCACTCTTCCCTTCCCCGCCCCTCTATCTCACTTTGGGGATGACGCACGATTGCATATTTCTGTCTCATTCAAGCAGCCACATGCTTGCACACGCACACACACACACACTCACACAGCTTTTCTGTTAATACATTCAGCATGCATAATGTCATCGTCAAGGTTAACAGCTGAGGTGCTAATGTTGAGAGGATCCAGGGGTTATAGGTCAGAAATACTGAGACGTGGGCACTCTTACTGATTGGTGAATTTAGTGGCTGAACAGTCAGTAACATCTAAGTATTTGTGGATGAAAATGGTGTCATGTGATGACCTTTCATGACCTCATCATGGAAAATATTGACAGATAATTGACGATCCTCTAATCAAATGGTAATTATTATCATGAATGTTTGTAACTGAAGGCAATCAACTGGAGAGAATTTCATGCTGTTTTAGCCTCAGCCCTTTATCTTTGTCCTCTTGTTTATGTTCATTAATGTGAAGAGCCACCATTGTTCCATGGATAATTCATTGTCATGCAATGCAGCAGAGCCCGTGTGTTTGTTTGTGTGTGTGTGCGTGTGTGTGTGTGTGTGTGTGTGTGTGTGTGTGTGTGTGTGTGTGTGTTTATACGTTCGCCATGGCAGGCGAACAGATGCAAAAGGCATGACAAGAAAATAACCTTCTCTCCCTCCCTCCTTCCATCGTCTGTGGTGATGACGAGACGCCTCTCTTGCACTCTCCCTTTCTCTCCCCCCTCTATTTTTATCATCTTTACACCCCTCCACTGTCTCTCTCTCTCTCTCTCTCTCTCTCGCTCTCTCTCTCTCTCTCTCTCTCTCTGTTTGTCTCTCACTCTTTCGGTCTCTCTGTCCTTGGGTGTCTGCAGCCAGCTGCGTCTTCGGGCCATTAGTCCCCCTCCACCCCCTCCCCTCCATCCATTTTCCCCATCACTGATTCCTCCAGCAGACTTTACCCCCTCCCCCATCTCGCTCTTGCGCCTCCTCTTTCCTCCTCCCCTCGTGTTCCCCTGTCCCTGTGACCACTGGGGCTTCATTGTCACAGCAATTGCTGATAATGGTCTCGTCCTCAGTCCGGCATACCGTTACGCCACTGCACCAAAATCAAATGGCTGTACGCACATACATCTGTAAACATCCACACGCAAAGGAGAAATCTACACAGTCAGCATCCTCCCCTTTCTGTTTATGTAAACATCTTGTTCTGCTGCTAGCCTCTTGTGGCTGCCTCCCGTTATGAAAAGTTATTGTGCTGCATAATGTAGTGCCATTTACTTCTCTACTCACCTACCCTAACTCACTCATCATAATAAAACCATGATAGATCCACTCATGGTGTGCCAATGCACAGACAGTCATTGGCCTTGGAGGAGAAAGAGTAGGTTTTGCCTTTGAGAAAGTGGGCCAGGGATATCGTGTCCCCACTGAATCTGTGCGGTCAGCAGAAGAGAGCTGGGTCGGGCACATGTGATGCAGATGGTGCTGTTTCCATCTTCTTTTTCAGAGGACTTGAGATCACCACAGTATTATGGGAGCTTTGATTTTTCCATCAGCAAAGTGAGACTGTAGTCAGTGCAAAAACCAAGGAGTTGGTGCACAGGTAATATTTCTGTGAATGATCATGCATGGTAAGTTCAGGGAGAGCAATTAATTGGACAGTGGGCTAGAACAGACCTGACTGGATTATATTTGTTTACATGACATTAATGTATGTGTAATGGACCTGTGGCCTCTCATCACAGGTTGCAAATGTCACTGGGTGTCTTGACCTTTTCAGACTGCTTTATTTCAAATGTTCTTAGTGCCTTGTGATGTAATTGTATCAGGTCATTCAAAAAAATCTGAAAAGCACTGACAGAATAAATAAAAATGAAATTTGTGTTACAAAATATCTTTTTTTCGGTTTTCCAGTTCTGTTTATTTGCAACCCCTCTGTTCCAGTTCTGTTTATTTTGCAAAGCGCCAATTTGGAAATGCTGCTGTAAACTGTGACCAGCTCAACCGACAAATTAAACTGAAAATTTTTGTTTTATGTTTATTTAAAAAATTAAAAATTAAAAAAAAAAAGGTACCCTGTGGAATTTTGACCAATCAGAATTATGGAGCAGGTTTTTTGTTTGTTTTGGACACACACATGATTACACCTGCGTAATGCAATGCACAGTCCACTGGTTTCACACCCTTCAGATTTGTCTTACAACCCCAGGAGGGCTGTTGATACGCCACTCAAATGTTGCCCACAGAAATATTAAAACATACCTGTATTAAAATTAATGCAAAATCATTAACTATATGTGGTTAACTCAACTGACAACTCAAATGAGTACAACAGAGCAGTTGGAAATTCTTTCTTGGAAATGTGGAAAGGTTAATGTGTCTCTGTCTTCTGGTCTGTCCATTCCCCCTCATGTCACTGTTCTTCTCTTTTATAGGGATGTTTTGCATGTCTGCCATCTCTGTATGCTTGCGTGTGTGTTAGTGTGTGTTTGCAGGGGACATGTACGTATGTGTAGGGTGGCGATGGATGTGTTGGAGGGGCACTGATTCTGAAGCTTCAACAGCAAAATGATGGCTGGTTTTTGCCAGTGGCACACATACACAGACACACACACACACACACACACACCATCTAGGGTCCCTTTTAATCACTGGAGGACAATAAAAATGGGTAATCCAAGAAAAGGGGGCACTCAAACACACACACAAAATGATGTCCCATTGCATCATCTGCTTCTCCTTTTCCCGTCAGCGAACAACCACCTCGCCCCTCCTGACACCCTTTTTTCTCCTCCTTCTCCAACTACTGTCCTTCCTTCTATCCATCCATCACCTACCTCTCCCCTCCTGCCCTGCAAACCACTCTATTGATTGAGCCATTCAATTTCCGGCTGTAATTCAACTACACTGTTGCACTTGAATATGTAAATGAGTCCACTGGGGTTGCCGGTTCTGTTGTTGTCATAGAAACCTCTCGTCAAACACAGAGACACACACACACACACACACACACACAGGATGCTCCCGCGCATGTACAATGGCCTCCTTTGGGGTTAGGAAGGAGAGACAAGGTGAAATGTGTGTGTGTGTGAGAAACTGAAACTTAGACAATGGCATGAGATTTGGCCAGGGCTGAAATGACCTCACTGTACCCTTGGGTGTCCATGTGTCTGTGTGTGTGTGTGTGTCTGTGTGTGTGTGAGAGAGAGAGAGAGAGAGATAGAGTGAGTGTGGGAGAGTGAGATCGTATGTGACCACTGCCTGGCCTCGTGGTCTTTGAAGACTCCCTCCCTCACCTCCCTAACTTCCCTCAAAGCCCCCTGCCGCCCAACACCACCACCTCTCTCCCATCTCTCTCTTTCTCTCTCTATCTCTCTCTCTCTCTCTCTCTCTCCCATCCCTCCCTCTCTCTCTCTCTCTCTCTCTCTCTCTCTCTCTCTCTCTCTCTCTCTCTCTCTCTCTCTCTCTCTGTCTTCCCTCGCACCATGTTTGTGCAGCCCTCTAATCACACTGACAGGAGAACAGCTCTCTGTGTGGCTTCTGCCACCATGCATGCACAGAGACACACAGAGAACACAAAACACATGCAGAATTAATGCATTTCCCATCTTTCCTCTTTCGCACACATGCACACCGATGAACTCACAGACACGGCAAAGCACGCACACATCCCCCTGCTTCAATCGTGGCAAACAGTGCATGTGTGTCGTTGATGCGCTCCTCTCCCTCTGTGCCACTGTCTGTCCCTGTATGTTGCTTTGGGGACATTTTTAGGTCACGAGGATGTCACACCAATCTGTGTGTTTTTGCAGTTGTGTGCGTACAGTGAGACTGTCTGTGTTCTCTGCAACATGCGAATGTGTTTATAGCGTTTGCAGTTTTTGATCTGTTTTTCTGTGTATACAGGCAGTGTGCAGCAAGGAGCACATACTCGGTTCAGCAGTAATCAAAGTTAAAGGTCCGGTAAAAACATGTTTTGTTGTCATTTATTACTAATTTAACTCTAAAAAAAACCCCAAAACTAAACTGCTTATTTCAGTGTGTGTGAGTGTGGTTTCAGCAACCCTAAAACTGTCGTCACATTTTGATTCAGACGTTGCAAAGCCGTGACTGAGCGACTAAAATGTTTGACATCACCTTTTTTCTTGCTGAGCTGTGCGTCCTTCAAACCAGTGGGAGAAAACAGTTACACAAATACATCATTGTCTCAAGTGAAATAACCACACATTTTCAGGGCCTTGAAGTATTAGGACCTTTAATAATAACAGAATTAAGGTAATTGTTTGAAGTCAGTGCAAAGCTTCCTCTCTGCCCCCCTCAACAGATAAATTATTAATATAACTCATACAAGCAGGGACATTTACCTGACCAATAATAGCTTATTTGATGATGTGCATGGGGTTAAAGCTCTAAGCTGGCAGTTGTGCCCCAGTCCCTCTCATAAACACTGACACTTCAATTTAGACATGAATCCAAAAGGAAACATTTTCTCTCCCCTGAAAAAAATAAATGTCTCCCATCGTGGTTCTGTTTGAGCTCAGTTTTGGGAGAAAGTGGGAGACCTTGTGGGTATATGTGAGTGAGTGCTTGTGTGTGTGCGCACAGGCGTGTGCACACTTGTATGTATGTGTATGTGTGTGCGCTAGGCAAATGAGCTTGTCAGTATGCGGCGCAGGCCTCTCTCTGGTGGCAGGCAGATGACAGTGCAGTGATTGGGCTGATTTCACCGAGGACGTGAGGAGAAATCTGAAGGCTGCCTCAGGGCTCAGGTGCTTATCACCTTCCCACACACACACTTACACACTCACGCACGGATTTGGCTGCGTGCACATGCACACAAACACACAGGTATGTAACCTAGCACTAATTTTTGTAGTCCACCTTAAACAAACACAAGTGCAGACACACACATGAAACCAGAGACGTGCGCACATACATATATGCACTCCATCTTCTGTTCTTTATTACAAAATTAATTATCAAAATCTCCCGTGAGTCTGCTCACCATGCTGTCTGTCTGGCCCGTCGATACTAGTCACACACACACACAGATCTGTAGATTGGAGTGTGTGTGTTTGAGTGTGAGACCAATTATTATAGCTCAGGGCAGGTGGGAAAGGGGAAATTAGAGTTTGTATGAAGGTCTGCATGCACTTCCTAAGACATTCATTGACAATTAATTATAGCTTAAGTGGCGGTTGGTATATCACACAAACACAAACACACCCACACACACATACACTCCAGCAAACAAAATTGATTTTGGCTAAGGCCATATTTCAATGCCAATCACATGAAACTTCTTTGCATGTAATTGGGGTTTTCCTCACAGGCACTCAAATGTTGATTTTGCTTGCATGTGTTGAACATTTGTCACAAAAATCGCTTTTCTTTCCTATACGATTTCTTAAGACATTTTTCTTCTGTGACGCCTATAGCAGCATGGTGTTGCTCATGTATGCCTATTTCAAAGGCATACATGAAAAATCCCTTAAACTGAAACTTGAACTCAAAGATTAATGACTCGGCATAGGATTATATCTGCATATTCATCAACATCCGTGAGGTTTAAAGGTTATTCAGTAAGGAAGACAAATTCACTTTAAGGAGTTAACATCAGCAGACTTTTCATCAAGTCCAACCGCTTGGGATAATATGTTAGGCTTAATTTAGTCATCGACCCTTTACGTGTGACAAAGAGCATTTCCAAACCTGTGCTGTTTGAGTCATTCAGCTGAATTGAATGTGGTTGGTGAGATTTGTTTGGACAGATCTGAGCACAGCAATTGTACTTGGGTCTTGGTGCAGTCAATTCCTAAAGGGGTTTGTTTGTGGTGGGAAGGTGATGGGACGTCAATCTGACCTAACTGCAAGGTGTCATCTGAAAGTTTGAGCTACATGGCTCCTGGAGTTAGATTCACTGTGCACAGTGGGATGCAAAGGATCAAAATCTGTTTCCAGCTGCTGGCTGAACAATGATTTGATGTCTGACCTGGAATAGCATCAAAGTATGTTGCCTTTTTGATATTTGGGGAGAGAGGACCTTATTCCTGTTTTTATTTTCTCACTGCCTTCCAAGAAACATCTAACCAATGAGCAGAGTGAGCATTCGTTCATGGCTTTTAGTGATGCATTTTGGTTCGTTTGAATCTTTTTCTGTGTGAAAAGAAACCAAACCAAGGGTAAAATGCAAGTTTACCAACAGATTGGAATCAGAACAAAAAAATGTCTGAATATGATTTTAAGGCTTTTTGGTGCAGTGTTTCCATTTCCAACTATCAGCTAGAGCTATTATCTCTAAACATCTTATCATCACCAGACATACGCCTGTTTGTCTGTGTTTGCTGGAGAATGTTTGATATTTGTGCTTTGGCCGTTACATCAATCGTCATGCTGTACGTGTGTTTGTTTGTGTGTGTGTGTGTGATTTGTGCTTTAATTCATCGCAAAGCATTCCTTCCAATTAACACAATCATTACCAAATGTGGAATTTACTTGCTTTGGACATGAGTCATCTACCAATGCACGTACTATATAATCCAGCTACAGAGATGAATCACTGTATTGTTACTGATAACTTAGCAGGTTGAATATGTTGCCATGAGAGCAAAGCCAGTGATGTTGAACATCATACTGTTTCCTCCTTTGTTATCTGCTGAGTAACTTTAGCTATTTATGCAACTGCATTTGATGACTGCGGTTGATTTTCATCCAGCACCAGAAGCCTTACAGAGCTTGTAACTGGACCAAACATTTCTTGCTTTTTTACTTCAGTTTGTGACACTGCAGCAATTTAAAATAAATTACCTTTGATGGTTCACAATAGATTGAAATGGGCACTTTGAAAGGGGAGCTAGTGGGGCAAAAGGATTGACAAATGACAAAAGATAAATTGAGGGTAAAGGGACTGTGAGGGGTCTTTGGTGTCGCTCCACTTGGTAAAAAGTGGCCCGATAGCTGCTGTCAGATAGAGAGAAATGTTGGATGGCTTGCCTATTTTCTGTCTATCCTCTCTCTGTCTGTGTGACTGTCTACCTGCATGTCTGTCCAAGTATATGGCTGTCTCATTGTCCATCTTGCTCTCTGTTTATCTCTGTCTAGTTAGCTGTCTTTCACCAATCTCACACATCTGTCTGCAGCAGGCTTGTAAATTAAACATCTAAGATTCTCTCTCTCTCTCTCTTCCTGTCTCTCTCTCTCTCTCTCTCTCTCTCTCTCTCTCTCTCTCTCTCTCTCTCTCTCTCTCTCTCTGTCCTTGGCTCTTATCCCTTTGCTCTGTTCCTCTCACCCTCCTCCCCTGTCTTATGCGCTCACTCAGCCCTCCCTGGCTTGCCCCCGACTGTATTTCTTCTTCCTTCTTTCATCTCTGTCCTTCCCCTCTTTTCTCTCTGGGCGAGATACAGAGAGGGGAGGCGGAGGGTGGAGGGGGTGAGGGATAGCGAGAGGAGGCGGAGGACTGGGGTGGGTGGAGATCATAGAGGAGATGAGGCCGTGTGGTGCGGATGGATAGACAGATGCATTGATAAGGGCTGCCGACTCCACAGCACGCTCGCTGCATATCCGATCTCTCTCCCTCTCTCTCTCTCATCTCTCTTTTTCATTTCAGGACTAATGCTCCCATAGCCTTCAAATGTCAGTTCAGTATGGCAACCTATTAGATGGTTAGCCAGAGAGGCTGACAGCTCTCTCTCTCTCTCTCTCTCTCTCTCTTTCCTCCTCACACACATTCAGGACAGAATGATTGTCTGAGGCATTTGCCATCATTCAGAACGGGTGAGAAAAACATGAGAGGCAGGGAGACACAGAAGGGGCATTGCAGCAACGGACTGTCTCACGTGTCTTTTTGGAAGCCCCACTAGACCTCACCAATAGTGTCAAGTAACTAACTGCATTTACTCTAGTAGGTTGCTGTATTTAAGCTGCTTTGATCAATAGTCATTGTTTTGGATTGACACATGCAATTTTACTGTTTTGGTTCACTCTCACCACTTTCAGCAGTGTCATATCCAGCAGCAGAAGGCAGCTGTTTTCAGGAAAAAAAAAAAAAAAAAATGCTGTAACAACCCCACTGTTTGCTACCTGCTCAACAGCAGACAGACAGAAGCAGTTAGAGAATAGCTGGTGAGCATACCAGAGCGTTTAGCAGATACAGAGCCAGATATTTCCCTCAGGAGTTGGTGGACACCAAACAGAGCTAAAAGAGAGTAGAGACTGGACATGTGGCCAGAAACTCTGCAAACGGATCCTAATGTTGCTGTTGATTTTTGCCGCTATTTCTTTCTGCTATTTTACAATATATATATTTATAGGCTATAAAAGTGCATGTGACTGTGTGTGTGCGTGTGTGTGTGTCTGTGTGTGTGTGTGGACACATGTTCAAATAGTAGTGGGGACAGCTGTTCACACAGTCAAATTGTGAGGACTCACCTTACTTGTGAGGGCAAAATGCAAGTCTCCATGACATAATCATTAAATATTAGGGTGAGGACTTGCTTTAATGTTAGTTTGAGGTTAGGGTCGGGATTAGGCAAGTAATGTTTATTGTTTTGTTATGGTTAGATGGTGGTTAAGCCTTCAGGAAATGAATGTGAGTCCATGTAATGTCCCCGTAAGTGATGAAAACATGACCGTGTGTGTGTGTGTGTGTGTGTGTGTGTGTGTGCGTGCGTGCATAAAGCAAAGAGAGACAGAGAGAACGGCATGAAACAGAGGATTAGGAGCTTAGTTAGCCTGCATGAAATTCCCTTTTCCTCTTGCGACCTACAAAGGGAAGAAGACAATTGTCCACATTATACAAAAAGAGGGAGAGAAAGTGAGGCATGAGGGGGAAAGGGGCTAAGATGGAGGAGAATGGTAAAAATCCACGGTTTTTTATGTTTCCCCCTCGTTGCACCGCATGGCAGCTGCCCCACCTGTGACATCACATTTATCAGTACAGGAAGCTGTTATATTTTGTTTTTGTTTTTTTCTGTCCTGGTTTGGCAAAAAGGGAAAGAAGGGGAAAAGTGACATTGGCCTTGAAACCTGCTATTGTCTTCCCTCCAGGACAGCCAGCCAACCAGGCAGCTCAGTCTGACAGAGAGAGAGAGAGAGAGAGAGAGAGAGAGAGAGAGAGAGAAAGGGGGAGAGAGGGAGGAAGAGAGAGAGAGGAAACAAGGGAGGGGGAGAGAGACAGAGAGAGAGAGGGAGAGACGGTTGTCATGGTTACCTCCCGGGAGATGCGAGCACAGTTGTTTATCTGTTGGCCGAGGGAACGTGCACGACAGGGCCCTCTCGCTGAGCAGATGTGTATGTGTGCATGTTTGTGCGTACATGGGTGTTTATCAACTGGCGTGTGTGTTTGGTGTGTGTGCGTGGATGCGACTGAATGCACACACGCAGAAACACCAGGATTCATAAACTGAGCTTTCCATGGCTTTCTTTGTAAACAAACCTGCACACACACTCACACACGCTCTCACACACTCTCTCTCTCTCACACACACACACACACAAACACCTGCTTAATAGAACTCCAGCTTACCTGCTCAGTATTATTGAGCCAACAGGAGTGGACTGATGCAAGCTAATTGGCCTGGTGTGAGCTGAGCACCAGCTGAAGAAAACAAGAGAGAGAGAGAGAGAGAGAAATAGAAAAAGGGGGAATGGGATGATAAAACGAGACAAAAGCAAGAGGGAGAGAGATGCTGAGTGAAAGACATCAAAAAGCGAAAGGAAATGAGAGCAGAATGAGAAGAAGTTGGACAAAAAGAAAAGGAGAGGATGCAAGGGGAAAGAAGAAAGATGGGGAATAGGAGGAAAAAGAGTGAGTCAAAGAAAGAACGAGGTGGGGGGGGGTTCAGAGAGAAATTACCTGACCACACAAGAACAGAGATGGAAACAATAAAACAAGCGACAAAAAGGGGAAATCAGAATAAGAGAAAGGAAACCTGGCGTGATGAGATGACTTATGATGTGACGAGATGCGATGCGACGAGTGCAAGCCGAGGCTCGCTGCCATGTTAGCAGAGAGCAGCCCCAGTCCTATAGAGCAGACACTGCAGGCACTGTAGTATGTCAAATGTCACAGACTCTAAGTCACAAAGCTGCACAGGCGCTACACACACACACACACACACACACACACATACAAAGCACATAGGCTGCTTACATGTTTCTGAAATTGCACGCATATGATTGTTTTTGCATTTTTTTCTGAGCTTACCAGATGAGGTCACAAATATACAGACACACACAAACAGGCCCATTATGTACAGAGAGGGACACATACACTCACATACAGTATGAGGTTCCTGTGGGCTCTGCACACCAGCGGCAGCGTATGCAGGTTGATAAGAAGAGATGAACACACATGTGGCGGCGTTGAGCTCGCCCATTATCTGAGACAGATAGGCCTCTGCGCTGGCTGATGCACCATGTGCTGTCAGCTTCATTTGCACAGAGACAACCTGTGTAGGTGTGTGCCTCTGCATGTGTGTGTGTGTGCATGTCCTTATTTTTCTATGAGAGGTGGACACCAGAGTCATCCTCCCTAAAATAACAAGCTGGCCCTTTCCCTTAGGACAGCAAACAGCCATCCTGCAAGCTGCCTGATCCTGGGCCGCCCTAGTTCACTGCTCAATCTATCTCTTTCTTTCTAATTTTGTCTCTCGCTCTCACACACTCACACACGCACTTTTGTTTCATGTCTTTGTCTCTCTCTCTCTCTCCATGAATCACACACATAGTCAGTGGTGGCCTAATAAGCAGGGTTTCTCCTCCCGACTTCTCTTCTTTCTCTTGCTGTGCGCCTTGTGTAACATTGTTCAGCTCTGTAGGCATACAACATACACATAAAGATAAGCCCACAAACACACACACACACACGACTGTGGCTGAAATTATCAAACATACACACACACAAACATGCTAACAAGACACACCACCTCCACCTCCAGCTAAGCTTAATGAGCTCTCCCCCTGGCTAACTGGCCTAGAAAAAGGCAGCGGTCAGCAGCCCAAAGCCCATCTATCCAGAGTTCTAATTTTTATCAGCCTCTGCACTTCGGCAGCAGATCCCTCAGCTCTGTCTCACTAGCTGTGCAGGGGTGACTGGGAGAGAATAGGCTTCGTTCACTCAATTAATAGCTCTCTGTGTGCAAGAAACGAAGCTGAAATACACACAGTGCCAAAACTGGAAAGAGTGGGTAAATTAAAGCGGCAAATGGTTTTAAGGACTTAGCAGAGTCTAATTTGCAGCTAAAATGGTTTTTATTGCATATATAAATAATGATTGTAAGCAAATTTGTGGAGATATTGCTCAGAAGATGGATAGAAGAATACAGTATAGGAACAAAATCTCATTATACCCTGGATGGTGTGTTTGTATCAGTGCGTGAGAAAGGGCAACCACATAAATTCTTCATGTGCTCATCTTCCTTGACCTGTATGTTTCTGGATCCAGGAATGTGCTCTATGCATGTGGATGCATTCAAATCTGCGCCATGTGCGTGCAGGTTTGAAAGTTATGAGCCAGTGAGACCTGCAGGCTGCTGGGCCGTATGGAAATTAGGAGAAACACCGCTGAGAAGCAGGTGATGGAGGAGACGGGGGTAGGAGAAGGAAAAGGAAAGGAAGAAAGGTAGAAGAAGAGAGCGGTGAAAGGGAGTCGGATAATGAGGACTCTGATGAGAGGGATGGAGAGCCCTAAATAAAGACATCTCAGAGAGAGGTAAAAAAAAAAAAAAGAAGAAGAAAAAGGAGAGCGAGGGAGAGGGAGAGGGAGAAATGGCGAAGACAGAGTGGTGGAGAGGGGTTATGAATGGACTGGAAAATGGGAAACAGCTGCCACTAGTGGCGGCCATTGGAAATAAAAAATCGACTCAGAGGAGGAGGAGAAGGAGAGCAGATGAAAGGAGGACAGGAAAGTGAAAGAACAAAGAGGAACAGGTTTATTCCGAGGTAAAAGAGAAAAATGGGCGTGCGGGTAAAAACAAACTGAAAAAGACTGCGATTGTGATGAAATGTGGTTTCGGTAAGAAGAATGCACCAGGGGCAAGACACAAGGATGTGAGAAATTAGAGGAGGAGGAGAGCAGGTGGAGCTTCAACTATTAAAAAGATGTGAAGAAGATGACAGGGCTGAGCGGAGTGGTCACAGGCATTAAATGACAGGGGAGAACAGAAAAAAAAACTATATGCTGGGGAGACAGAGCTAAAGATGGAGCAATTTAGTCAAAACGGAAAAAAGAGAGATGGGAAAAGAACATGAGCATAGATATTTAAAAAAAGGAAAAAAGGATGAGAGAAGAGGAGAAGGAGGAGGGTGGCGCTGGCAGCGGCAGGACACGGGTGCAGGCGTGGAGACTGTGGCATGCAGCTCAAGCTGGCATGGACTCTATCACTCACTCTCAGGCCTGGGCACGGGGCCCTCGGTGGCAGAAACACACACACACACACACACAGATGTACACGCACAAGCAGATCAAACACAAGGACATTCAGTCTTTCTCTAAGTCTCTCTATTACACATGCACACACACACACACACACAGCAGACAGAGAACAACACTGAGCTCAGACACAGCCTGACGCTCACACACATTCAATTAGTCTCAGCCCCACACACACACACACACACACACACACACACAAGAAGGAAAACGACGGATAGACGAGCGTGTGCATGAAGTTGTGCGCATGTGTGTGTATCTAATTGTGCCAGCGCTGCCAGAGCAGAATGAGGGATGGTGTCTCAGAGCTGCCGCTGCCGCTAATAGCCACTGACTGGAGGTGACAGGCGCTCTCTCTCTCTCTCTCTCTCTCTCTCTCTCTCTCTCTCTCTCTCTCTCTCTCTCTCTCTCTCTCTCTCTTCTTGTTTTCCATCCAATCAGCAGTCAGCACATCTGTCCTCCCGTCTTTTCCTCAACCTAATTCAGCTCATCCTCTCCCCTTTGTTTCTCCCTTCCTCTTCTGTCTTTCATATCTCTCCTTTGCCCTTTTACCCTAACCCCCCCCCCACACACACATACACACACACACACACCTCTTCCCACCTCCCTTTCCTTTCTCCTCATGCTTTCATCTCCACTCCTTACCCCCTGCCACCTTTCATCACTTTCTCTTTCTTTTCACCCCCCTCTGTCCCCTCCACCCGGTCCTGATGATACACAGGAGATGGCTCACGCATGAGTGATCGCATACTTCTTCATGTGTGTATGTGTGCATACGCAGACAAGAGTAAAGACTGTTGTCAGCAACGTGTATGTGTGTGTGTTTGTGTTGATGGGTGCTTTATTTATTATGTGCACATGCATCCAATCTGAATGTGTGCATGCATGCATGTGTGCGTGTGCACAGGTAGGGAAGTTATTATTCCTGGTGCGCTGCAGCGTTTCAGGCCTGGACAGAAAGATCAAACAAAGACTAGAGGACAAACTAGCACATACATGGACACACACACACACACACACACATGTACACTAACTGATACACATCTATGTCTGCTCTCCACCAAGCTCTTGCTGCCCTTTCATATCCCTGGCTTCTGCAGTTGGCTCACGTCTGGAGACTGTCCACAGAGAGACGAGAGAAAGCATTGCTCTGTTTTCTATCTGCAGCAGGTTATTAGACACATGCAATTAGCGAGTTCAAGCAGGATAAATATGCCTGTTTGTGTCTGTTTGCGTGTCTGTTTGTGTGTGTGTGTGTGTTAGTGTTTAGAGGTTTGGGAGTATTTGTGTGCAATCAGGGGCAGATTGTATAGGATGAATCTGGATCGGAGGGAGGATGGAGGCTGTTAATATCACAGAGGCTGCCGACTTTCTGTGTGTGTGCATCTGAAACGGTCTATATGCAGCAGTGTGTGTGAATCATATCAAACCCTTGTTTATCCTGTATTTGTTTGTGTGTGTGTGTGTGTGTTTGGTCATCCCTGTATATTTCTTCTACCAGTGTAGAAGACTTGAGGATGCATGAGGACGTGTTTTTTTTTTACTTTCAGTGTCGTAGTACATATTTAATGTGTGTGTATGTGTCTGTCTGTCTGTCTGAGTGTGTGTGTGTGTGCGTGTGTGTCTGTCAGTCTGAGTGTGTGTGTGTGTGAGTGTGTTTGTTCAAGTGAGGGGGAGGAGCCTGCTGTGTGGCGTCCTTCCTAGAGGGAAAGAGAAAGGGGGGCCTTACTTCACAGCCAATCAGTTTTTCACAGCCGAGGCAACCGTCCATCGCCACCACTGTGGTAACACAGAGACAGGCTGCTGCAGGGGATAGATGTGTACAAGCTCCTTTGCTCTGTTTATTTCTGTTTTCTCTCTGGGCTTTCTTTCTGCGTCCTCCTCTTGCGCAGCCCATCTCGCATCCCATCTTTTATCAGCTATCTGTTGTCTTTTACCTACTTTACCTTCTATGTCTCTCTGTCAGATATTTCACGTTAATGGGGCCTTTGCGGGAGCTCTCTAAGGTGTGACCTAAAGGGGTAAGAAAAGAATTGAAAGAGAGAGGGTGGAAAAGAGTGCAGAGAGAGAGAGAGAAAGAGAGAGAGAGAGGTTGTGCTCACGTTTTCCTCTTGAAAGGGCTCTTTTTCATTTCTTTTCATCAGCCGCCGCCTGCCTGCATATCTCGCCTCTCCTCCTCTTTTTCTCCTGCACACAAATCCCCTTTCTCTTTAGCTCATATGTATGCAAATAAGGCATCCTATGCAAATGAGACAGGTAGGGACTGGCAGTGGAGAGGGAGAAAAAATGGGTGAGGAAGGGTAGGGGCGTGAGGACGAGATGAAAGCAAGGGGCAATGGGGGATAGAGAACGGGTGAAAGAGGAAGTGATGCAGGTGGTTTGTCAACTCCCAAGTTCCAATCTGTCAGTGAGATTTCCTGGCTGCCACTGAACATGTAAGCCAAACATTTCTACTGACGCACCTAAAAGAGTTTAATGTAGCATCTTGAGTCTTGCAACATGCATTCATGATTCCATGCAACATACTGCCGAACCCTCATTCTAAAGTGTTGTTGGATGTTCTGTTTTAAAAAATGATATCCGTGTTTTCCACAAACCCCATTGCTTCCTGTCACAATGAAGCAGCTCAGCCCTCCTCCCCCTCCCTCCATATGCATTTGTTTTCTCTTTCGTTTTACTGAAAAGGATAAACATCTTGGAAGGGATTTTATCATCGGCCTTCCTCTCCTTCTGCCATCTGCCACAGTGAGAGACTCTGATAGCTTAAGCTCTGCTTTTGCTGGAAGAGGAGCAGCTCTCAGTTTTGTTGCACAAAAGTGGTCCGGCACATTTTCTGTGAAAACCAACCATGTTGCACACATTGCAGACTGCAGCCAATCTCGTCGGTGGTTCTATTTATCATCGTTTTCCTCAGTTTCAAGATTAAAGTAATGATTAAGTGATGTTAAAATGCAGCCTGACTGTCAAACTTGCTGGTGCTGGATGGCACAAGCGGTTTTGCCTTTGGCGCTTAGGTCCCTAAATGGATATACATTAGGAGACCGGTAGTGTGTTTCCAAGGAAACAAAGATGGCTTGGCGCTAATTGGCCGCAGGTTGGTTGCTAGGTGCTGGGTGGAGCAAATAAGCTAGCTAACTTAAAATGATAGATGGATGGAAGGATAGTATAATTGGCTCCTTGGTAAACATATTCGCCATTTCTCAATGTCAAACCACCAACTATCCTATTACCTGCCCACAGTCCTCAGAGGTGAGATGAGCCTCAACCACCACCCTTCCCTGTGTCTGTGTCAGTGTCTGCTGTGCCTTAGTGTGCGTGTGTGCATGCATGTGTGTATGTGTGTTCCTCTTTGCAGTTGTTTGTTGTGGCCTTATGCTGAGGGACTTGGGAGGACACAATGGCATTATTTGCTTTTCACGCTTAACTGGATGTGTGTGTGTGTGTGTGTGTGTGTGTGTGTGTGTGTGTGTGTGTGTGTGTGTGTGTGTGTGTGTGTGTGTGTGTGTGTGTGTGTGTGTATGTGTGAGAAAGACAGAGAGAGAGAGACAGAGAGAGAGAGAGAGAAAGGGCAGACTTGAATGCGTGTCTGTATATAGATGTATATGGTCACGTCTGCAACTAGCACACATCACAATCAAGAAATCACAAATTTAGAAATGTGCGTGCTTGAGTGACGGAGAATATGTCTCTTGTAGTGTCTATCTGCCGATCAAAAATGCGTGTCTGTGTGTGTTCAGATGGGACCAATGCAGCAGCACACAGAGCTGTCGCAGCATCCACTGAACAAGCTGCGTCTTTGCACAGTGTTAACCCTGCAGTCTCCCCCAACACACACATCCACACACACACACACACACACACACTCAAACTAGCTTCTTATAAGCTTAACACGAAAGATTTAGGCTTAACCAAACTCAAGCATTTGATGATTTCTGGGAAAGGATATGGTGCAGAGCTGACAGCCTAAATTAGTGCTGGCTGTGGATGTGTCCATGTAGGCCACAGGAAGTCATAAAATTATGAATAGCCCTGATTCAAAAGATATGGAAGAAATGGAGAAAGTGTGCAAAAGAACAAAGAAAATATGACAGTTTATTACATTTCATAATGTTATGTTTGTTCCCTTTTCCCTCATTTTATTCTCCCTTCTTTCCATCCAGTTGCATCCTTTCACATCCTATAAGTCAGCCAGCCTCTCTGTAGTCCCAGTGCCCCTTCTGCCTGCAGGAGGGATGAAGTCATGCACCACAGGCATAGTGCAGAACCCTCGCACTCGCTGTGCCCTCCCTGTGCCCGCCATTCAGTCACAAGCATATGGGATCATTGTTGTGCCAACGCCCCTCCCAGAACACCTGACTCTGTCTGGTCACGCATGGAAGGCAGTGCGCGCACACACACACACACACACACACTAACAGACAGGACAGACACACCTATGCACATACTAAAACACACACTGCCAACCTTGCATGACGGGCATATCCTTGATTGTCCCCTGATGTTCCCCATAGCGAACCTCACCACCAACTGTGGCTAATACGCACTGTGAAGACACCCTTCACTGTGTTACGATCAGTCTTAACAGTGTATGCGCTGGATGGAGTTACTCCGTTTGTGACTTAACTGCGTAGATGACAGAGTGTGGCACTAACATGCTCAGGGTTTAGAGGTTTTAAATCCCAGGGGTGCCAGCCAGGCTAAAAATACGTACGCTCACTGGAATCATAAGGTAGTTAAGATAAAAGTGTTCACCACACGGCGTATGCTCGGGTCCCTGGTCCTGCATTAGCTCTGCAGTATTTATTCAATAATTTCATCCTGGGATACTGGAGCAGCAGTAGCAGCAGTTAATCTACAAAATGGGACCTCCATGATGGCTAATTCAGTTGATGTCCTTCACCACTCACCACCTGTTTGTGCATTAAAGGAAAAGTTCAGCCTTAAAACACTGACAAGCAGTGATGCTCCTCATATCTCTGGGACTATTTTTATTTGTTTGTTTGTTTGGTAATGCACTTGTCATGACAGTCTGCAATACAAACATAGACACCGTAGTGTAACACTACACTATTTCATGCACAGCTACAATTAAAACACACATTTTAAAAGATTAGGCTGTCTTTCTAGCTCATCATCCTATAAGACTTTAGATGTAAGTTCAGCATAACAATATAACACAAGGAGAAATGTTATTTCCAGCAAGGTTTTGCACTTGACAGAATGATGGTATATGATGTTGTACCTGAGAAACTTTTTCAGCAGAAGTAGTACCTAAATCTTCTGGTTTTCAGCAAAACAAAGAGACACAAAATGCTTTTGTGAGTTCAAGCAAAAGTATCCGAACTGCATATTGGACAGAGTTTTAGACAGTTAAGCGACAGGCTTGAGACTCATACGTGTGTTTTGTGTAGAACTTTAATATACTGAACTTTAGTGGTTGGTCATTGTGATATGTTGGGGGTGTTTCAAGATTTCGTGTTTTGTAACACAAAATGTTGCCAACTTGCCAGTAGCTCAGTTGTGCCATACACACACAAACACACTCGCGTACGCACACACACACACACACACGCTGACCAAAATGCATGTATACACAAAATCTCAGGTTTGGAAATGGGCAGGTAGGAAAATGGTGGTAATCATCATTAGTTCTTTGTGATTAGCCAAGTGACACACACACATGCGCTGCTGTGATGCCCTCTTCTGTGTGGCACAAAATGGCGGAGTGTGTGTGTGTGTGTGTGTGTGTGTGTGTGTGTCCTAGCAGAGGCTGCGTCTGTAAAAGAGAGATGGGAACCAGGCCAGGCAGAGGAGGATGCGAGGACTTGGCTAACATCAACTTGGTGTGTGTGAGCGCACGCGCGTGTGTGTATTTGATAACATTCAGGTGGGAACATCGACTGGCTCGGAGAGATGGGCCCCAGCCGACTGCTCCATTTACAGCTGTAGAGCCTTGTATGCATACACATATAAACAGCACAGATGTAGGTGTAAATACAGAGGACTCAGAGAAGATAGAAGCGACACAAGCAGAGGGAGAGTTTTTTTTTCCTCCTGCAGGTGGAGTGTGACCTTCACTCCAACTCTCCTTTCCCTCATCTGTCCATCCCTCCCTGCCTCTCTCTCTCTCTCTCTCTCGCTCTCGCTGTATCCTTGTAGTTCAGCACTCACTTGCGTGGCAGGTAATTTGCGCGCTAGTGGAGATTAAAGTTTAATTAGTGAGCGAGGAGTCATTTGGGTCTTAGTTGAGCGGAATAAGGCAGCAGTGTGCATTCACGTGCGTGTGCGCCTGTGTGTGTGTGTGTGTGTGTGTGTGTGTCCCTCCTGCTCGCTCGCTCACCCCAACACATCAAGGCTCATCACCAAGAGAGAAAGTGAGAGAGTGGGAGTAGAGGATCCAATTCCTGCTTTCATCAACGAAGAACAAAGGATGGAGTTTTCCCCCTCTCCTCTTCATCTCCTCCTCCTCCTCCTCCTCATTTTTCTTTCTCTTTTCTCCCCCCCCCCCCCCCCAGCTCCCAAGCTCAGTTGGCAGACTTCCACGGCCATATTCACACTTCCCCAGTCCCTGGCGAGACACACACACACACACACACCTCCAGCGCCACCATCACACTGCGGAAAAACCGAGAGTTAACTTTGTCTCCCTTCATCCTGAGAGAAGTAACCAATAGTTCTGTCACCTGAAGTGAGAGGTATCAACCTGAGACATCACAGCACGATCACTTCTTTTTTTATATGCGCCGTCTCTCTCTCCATCACTGACTCCGTCCACAGTCTGCTGGTCTTTCCCTCAATCTGTTCCTCCATACCTCCTCCTTCCTTCTTTCTATCTCATCAGCTGTTCTAACTTTGTCACAACTGTTTCTCTACTTTGTTTTTTTTTTCATGTTTTTCCTACTCTTGGTCTTAATCATGTGGACATCAAACATGCCATATGGTCACACGCCAACATGGATGCACGCACACGCAGGCATCTCGAGAGCTGTGTTTGCTAATGACAAGGGAGTGTGCATCCCAGCACCGCTGTTATTTCACCAGCTCGAGACACTTACGCAAATCAATAGGCAGCACGGCCCCGCGATAACGATCTCCGTTTCTCCTCTCCACCCTGCATCTCTCCATTCTCGCCTCACCGCTCCTCCCTCCCACATTTGCCTTGATCTTACAGCTTCAGTGTATCTCTCACTCTTCCTCTCCATGTCTTTGGGCCCTCAGTCTCACATCCTCCCCTCTTCTTTCTCTACATCCTCCCTTCTGACTCCATCTTGTTCTCCCCCCAGCTCCGTTGAACTGTTCCTCATTGTTCTTCTCTTGTACTCCCTCCGTCACATCTTACCTCCTTCTCCTCTCTTCCACTGTCCTTTCTACTTTATCTCACCTATCCCTCAAGCTCCCCTGATCTGTTCTTTCCATCTCTTCCATATTCCCCCCCTACACCATTTATTCCCCTCTTCCTTCCTTCTCCTGAACTCTTTTTCGGCCCCATCAGATCAAATATCTTCTTGTCCTCAAATTTCAGTTATCTGCCATCGGTGTATCATGCCTGGCTAGTCTCCTTTTGGTGTTGGACTGTCTGCATCTGCAGTTGGAGTAAAGTATTCCCTAGTCTGGCTCTCAGGTAACAGAGAGGAGAGGAGAGGAGAGGAGAGGAGAGGAGAGGAGAGGAGAGGAGAGGAGGATTCATATGATAGAAGGAAGAGTAAAGGTTAGTGTGAAGTGAAAAGGACAGGTGTGTTTTAAAGACAACAGGAAGTTACATCTAGTTTGCCGAGTTGGCCCACTCACTGACACACACATAACTCATGGAGTATATTAAGATACTTTGAAACCTTTAGCACTCATTTGCTTTTATTTGTGTCAATAATCATTCTCTATCTTCTCAGAGTTATAACTCAGTCAAACCTGAACGCACAGATATGAAACACATATTTGTAGAATAAGTGAGACTTCCACTTTCTCAGAATGTCATCATATCCAGCATTCGTAAATTCTTTTCGATTGCATAGAAAAAAAGATGCCTCTTATATCATATTTTTAGGTTTCTTCCCTACCAAAGTAATGGTAGATGTCAGTACATCACATGGCAAACAGCAACTGATAATCCGCAGACTGCTAATTTGGTATACTTTTAATGGTGCTAATTTGCCAAAATGTAAACAAAAGCAGACTAAAAGGGGGCTCGGCTGTAGCCCTCAGCTACATGATACGTTCAGGTTTATATCAACCAGTGCATTATGGAAGCTGTAGTTCCAAAAATTAAAACAGGATTTTCCTACAAATAGGCTATCACGCTGTTTATGCCTGTCGTTGTCTTTACTTAATCCCTTTAATGACACTGTTGCGAGCCCTTTCTTTCTCTTAGATCACCGGACATTTTCTCAAGAGACTGTAAGTGAATACTGGTGCAAGCTGCCGGCACATAAAACCAGACCTTAGAGAGCTGTTAAAACTAAATAAGTACATTTTTGTGTGTCTCCAAGTATGTGCCAGTGTGAGCTAACCACACATGCATATACACACATATATAAACCAAACATGTCTGGCTTCCGCAGTGTGGACATGAAATGATTAAGTACCATATGAACAAGTCAGAGACACGAGTCACCCTCCCATACAGTCAAAAATAAGAAATGTGCATAAAATAGACTCAACTGAGCACAAAAAGGCACTCACTCTTATTTATAGAGGCACAAGCTGCAGAGGACAACATCTGAGGCTGCTCATCGCCACTACAAATCTGTCCTTCAGGCTATGGGTTCAGTGTGCAACACCAAAGAGCTGCCTGCCCTAGTCTAACCTAAAACAAGGTCACACTCACACACACACACACACACACACACGTGCAGACAGATGCACACAGCACTGCCAGCAGATGCAACAGGACAAGAAAAGGATATGAAGGACAGTGGAGGGCAGGGTACAACTTACAGGACACAGAGAAGAAGACAAGGAGAACAGAGTGGAAGAGGTAGGGTGTGTGTGTGTGTGTGTGTGTGTGTGTGTGTGTGTGTGTGTGTGTGTGTGAATCTGTGTGTATGTGAGAGAGACAGCAGGAGTGACACGGCATCATCAATTAGATGAACTGGAGTGGCACAAAGAGGGAGCAGGTGCAAATCAGCGTGTGTGTGAGTGAATCTGTGTACATTTGCACATGTGCGAGCACTTGTGTGTACATGTAAATGAGCAGAGGGATTGAATACAAGGGAGTGGAACACACCATGAGCCCCATCAGAGACATTACACCGAACCTGCTCCAACACCGTTCCCTCTGCTTCAGTGAAGCGCTCCACCCCATTCCCTGGGAAGGTCCAATGGGTGTGTTGTCGCAGGAAGATGTGCTTTGTTGGACCAAACCAAAATGGGTCACTGCAAGATATCACCCATTTTGCATCTTTTTCCCAACTTCAAAACACTGAGGAGAGTTGGATAGTGTACCTCTCTGTGCCTGCTTTTGAAATAAGTTTAAAACAAGCAGTCAGGTTGGACACACTTACTTCCGATTACTGCGCCTTTGTCTTCTTCTCGCGTACCATCTTCCCCCTGCATCGTTTGTTTCTTGTGCTCCACAGTCTCCCTCGCTGGAGAAATCTGACAGAATACCAAGTAGCTCTGCGGCCCACTTTACAGGACCCCAACTCCCCTGTGTGTGTGTGTGAGTGTGTGTGAGAAGGAGAGAGAGAGAGAGAGAGAGAGAGAGAGAGAGAGAGAGAGACCAGAAGAAGTGTGTGGGCATGGCTGGGGTTATCAATACTGTGGGAACATGAACCCACAGAGCATCACTCTCCCTCTCTCTTTGTTCTTCTTCTACTTCTGTGTCTGTATGTCTCACTCCCTCTGCGCTCTGGAAGGTTAGCTGGAGTCCACCAATGCCCTCACACTTGCAAACACACACATACTCTGCGAGGGCGTTGCAGGCAGTCAAGCTTGATCATGAAAGCTCTCATCAAGCTCACACAAACACGTTCGTGCTGCTAAATGCTTGCACGTATGAGCACATATTAGCAAACGCTTGCACAAGCTGAAAATGATTCATGTTTGTAGTCACCTACCTACGCACAGACAGCAGCTCACTTGCACTGAAGCACACAGACACACACAGTGGGTAATGAGCAATCAGTTTTCCTTTTTCTGATTCCTGTCACTTGCCCAGGTATCCACAAACAGAACCTATGTGATGTGTGTTTGTGAGTGTCGCTCGATTGCGTGTGTGCCTGTCATTTTCTCTCACTCATCCCTCTCTCCTCCTCCGTCCCCACCCGCTCCGTTACCATGTAAACAAAGCCAGGTTTAGTCCTTCAAAGGGCAACGCTCGACAGCTGCCCGCTGGAGGTGACCGCACTAAAGGACTGAAAGGGAAGATAGATAGAAAGAGAGATAAAGGAGAGTTGTGCAGAGGAGCAGAACAAGTGAGGGCCGAGTGATTTTTGGGTCGAGGCTAGAAGGCTGGCAAATAGAGAAAAAGATATTCAAAGAATAGGTCTACAGGATTTGTCCTTTCATAGCCCACATGTTCATCTTTCACCCATTGTTCAGTGAGAGAGCGAAGTGATTCAGTGTTATGCCTTAAAATGTTTATAAAGTGATATACGGAGATGAAGCAGGCGGAATTCAAGCTTGTCTGTCAAAAGAGCACTCAATGCAGGCTTCATGCTCCTGGTTTGAGTGTGTGTACATGAACCAGTACCCTTCTTTCTCTTTTCTATGTGTGGAACAAAACAATCAATATGTGTTTTCAAAGATGCAGTGAGGAAAAACAAATTCTCCACAAGGGCCTTGTCAAAACAATACATATAGGCTGAGAGGATTTTCCAGCTGGTTGTATTCACACAAACAATGAGTTGCCCTCTTCCCAGAACGCAACTAAAAAATGACGGTGGATAAACACATACAATAAAATAAGTGTGTCGATCAGTCGAGATTGAATTGAATTCATTTAATTTCGGGTCAATAATTTCAACTAAACTCAGTCTTTTATTTTGAAAATTTGTCTGACGTCAATCACAAATTGACCTTTGATTTGTTTGGGTGTGTGTGTGTTAGTGTGTGTGTGTTTGTCCGTGCTTGCATGCACATAAATCTGTATGTATGTGTGTGTGTGTGTGTGACATTCCAGCAGGCTTTCGTACATCCTTACATAAATGAGCACATATTTGTGTTGTGTGCTACCTTTGCCTAAAATGTACATTCAGACTCCCCAGGTGTATCCCCAATTTTGCTTGTGATTCCTTCATGCTATGTGCGTGCTCAAGGTTTTCCACATGACCGAGTGGCTCAGCCGTTGCCATAGCGACTGCAGACCCTGTTTCTTTGTCGTTGTTGTTGTTGCTTTCATGGCGTCACAGCGTGAAGATGTCCCTCTCGGAAAGGTCATCGCTGACCTGTCAGTCAAAGAAGGGCGATAGCAAGATACGTGTCCACGCGTCATCCAGTGCGGTGCTTCTAATGAACTGAATTTCTCCTTTTTCTCATCACAGAGAGAGAGGAGAGGATGTCTTTTCGATGGTATAGAGGGATAACATCACCCAATGCACCCTGCTTTCAGAGCCAAATAGGAATTCAAAACCTAAACCACAAAGTAGATAACTGTAGCGGCTGATGCATCCCTCTCTCTCTCTCTCACAGTCAGACACATCTGCCTCGCTTTCCCTCTCTCTCTCTCTGACCTTTATTTATTCTTTCATGCTGAAGCTGCAGCAGTGTGTACGTCTGTCTGTCTGTCTGTCTGTCTGTTCGTCTGTGTTTGTGCAATCAAGAGTTAGCTCTTCTCCTCTTCCAGGTTTATGCATCTGAGTAATGTCTGTATAGAGTGTCTATGTTGTGTGTTTGTGATTTGCTGTGTGCGCGCAGACATTCGTGTCTAGAGCGTCGTGTTCATCAGTGATGGAATAGACAGCCATGTCTGTGAATGTCGATGAGTCATCCTAAACCCCAGAGATGAGACGGTTGCACCTCATTCATGCATGCACGCGCACACGCACGCACACACACACTCACACACACGCATTAACTGGCCTCACTCTCAGTGGTCTCAGATCGACCAGGGTAAGGCTCAGTTTCCTCAGTTTTAAGATGCTATTGAGCCATTTCAGCCTCAAAGCTCAGTCAGATTTGTTTCAACAAAAACCTAGAGCTGGATTTAATCAAGGGAAACAGGAGTTGGTAGGAAAACGCAGAGACTGGTTAATTTCCATTCAAATGCTTTTGGCCGTGTTGTTTGTTTCTTAAACTGTGATGCCAGTGTAACACATTGGATTGGACTGAGGGAGAAAAACAAGCAAACAGATGGAGACGATGGATGGCAGATAGCTACAAGAGTCCAGATGAGGTCTCCATTTATTACAAATGAATGTTTATTTGAATAATTTTAGGTCATTTTCCAATATTATTTGATTGAAGTCATTACATTCATATCAGTCATTTGTAACCTAATGTATGAACATTCTCAATATGACCAGACTGCTGACATCAAAAACTTGCGTACTCACTACTCCCTCACCATCAGACTTCCAATCAAATTTATTTGCTGCCTGTCCAGTAGCCTCAAAGAGCCATCTGTCCATCTTCTGTCTGTCTGTCTGTCTGTCTGTGAGTGTCAATCGTAGGTTTCCGCCCCCTCAGTGTCTCTTCCTGTAATCTATGTGACTGGCTGCCAGTGACCCCCCGTGAACTCCAGCTGTGTGTCATGACAACAGGACACTGACAAATGTCAGAGCAGATATTGGCTTCCTCTGTCTCCTAAGCCTCTCCCTTGGGTGGGAACGTACTCACACAACCCGGCCAGACTGCAGAGGACAGGAGGAGAGAGAGAGCGAGACAGAGGGAAGATATGTGTCTGTCTGTCTGTCCATCTGTCTGTCTTCCTTTCCAGTATGTTAAACCTGCAGTTATCAGATGAAAGTGCACGGCGTCCACCAAAAGGGGAAGGTTCAGAGAGACAATCAGGAGGCGAGTGATAGCTGGAGGCTTCTGAATGCTCTCTGTGCATCGTTGGAGTGTGTGTAATTAGAAAGGAGGTAGCAGCGTGCTGATTGGGAGCAGCAGCAGGGCGGATTGCTGTGTTATTTTGGTGCACGCTGTGTTAACCAGGGTGTTAAAGGCAGATGTGTTAGACACGAGTGTGTGTGTTGGGACGGGTTGGGGGGTGCAGGGAGTGGCTGTTTGGGTTATTTTCGAGTGCGTCGTCGGGTTGTCGAGGAGCATGTGAGCTGTGGCGAGTGTGTTGCTGAGGCGCACTGTGATGATTCTGGTGGTGGTGGTGAAGAGTGAGTGGTTGTGAATATGTGTGATGGAGTGAGGGTGCGTGTGTGTGTGTGTGTGTGTGTGTGTGTGTGTGTGTGCTTCCTCCCAGGCCGCTCCACCTCCCCAGCAAACTGCCTCTGCATGCATAATTAACCAGAATGACTGGGGAGGTAAACACGCAGGGAGACGCTCCATCCTTCCACTCTGCCTCCGTTTGTGTGTGTGTGTGTGTGTGTGTGTTTGTGCATTTGCATGTGTGTGTTTGTGTCAGATAGACAGAGAACAGGAAAAAGACTTGAAGCAAAATGCTTCAGAGCCACAGTTGATGGAATGAGAGAGCTGTCTGTTTCTCCCTCTGTTTGTGTTTGTGTGTGTGTGTGTGTAGTGTGTGTGTGTGTGTGTGTGTGGATAGAGAGAGATAGTGAGAGAGAGAAAGAGAGAAGATAAATCCCATCTCAAGCTGCCTCTGAAGATGATGCGATGAAAGAGAAGGAGAGAGGATAAAAAAAGAATGAAGGGAGACTGTAACCAGTCACAGCTCTGCGCATTATGAAGCATCCAGCGGAACAATCAGATTCACCCTCCTGTCTTCCTTCACCCTTCCCTCCCTCTCTCACATTCCTTTCCTTCTCCTGTCTTTCCTTCCTGACAATATTTTATTCACAGTCAGTCGTCATCTAATTGACATCCGAAAACGGTCCTCCAGGCTGGGGTAGCTCAAAGCACACACAATCGCCCAAACATTCAAATCCTGATCACTTTATGGTTTTCGAATCTATGATAACAATGAATCTGGTTGTGAGGGCAGCTGACTTGATAAGATTTGAAGTGGGCAGAGAGCAACATAATCAATCACTGGTCTAGCAGCTCATGTTTGTCTGTTGGGGTGAAGCACTTGGCTAATTATGGACCCCTGCGCATTGTAAGCTGGCACACAATCTACCTTTTTGCATGCATCTGTGTGTGTGTGTGTGTGCGCCGATTGCTGCAGCTCATATTTCCCAGGAGCCCAGGTTGTAAAGCCCACTCAGTAAATCATCTATCCCCCTCTGTCCTCTGCACCCGCTTTCCTCATCTTCCTCCTCTTCAAACTTATCATTCTATCACTCTTTCCCCCCGCTTGCATCCCCCACCTGCCATACCACCCACCTCCCAGCCTTAACTGACTCTTCCTCTGTCTCTCGCTCCTCCAATTAGATCGCCAACACCTTGCTGTATTTCCCCACCCGGTGTTATTATCCAGTCATGACACAGGGACATACAGAAACAGAGACATAGATTTTGGAGCGAAACAGAAAAAGACAGATTTTTTTTAAAGTAGAGATAAAAGAGTAAGGAAGAGAAAGATTGTGTCAAAACACCTTGCTGAGAGACAGAACCAGGCTTTCAGTGTAGTGGGGACAAAGATAGAATAAAAGAAAGTAAGAAAGAGTAGAAAGCATTTAAAACAAATATACACAATAAAACAATGATAACCCATGTGGGTGTTTTGCTGGATGTGTATACGTGTGAAAACAAAAGACTGAAAGTGAGCAATACGTGTGTTTGCTTCCTCTTCATCCCTATTTTTCTGTGCTTAAGCAGCAGCAAAATCATTGCAAGTGTTACCTAATGAACAGATCAACAGAAAGGATTTGGTGATCTCAGCGTGTATCTTTCATCCTCTGTCCTCTCTGACCCCTACTGAGACAAGCAGCAGTGCGACCTGACGTGGTGCATCCACAAATATAGCAGTCGGCCTGCTCCGCCATGCCAGGGTTCTCTGTGGAAGATAGAAGTGTAGAAGTGGAAGGAGGAGGTGCAGCACGGAGGTGGGGAGGAGACGTGATTGGAATGTAGATGCCATTCACGTGTTTGAGTACGAGAGAGAAGAGAGAAGAAGGGGAGAAGTAAATTGACTGGGGAGACGGTTTCTTTGGTTTGTTTGCTTAGTTTTTAGCGAGAGACACACAAAGTGTGAAAAATCCAATTAATTATTCTTCATAATAGGCTATTGTGGAGAAGAGCAGATGTGACGGTAACACAGATAGACACACACAGATAGACACATGGCATCACAACACTGGATCCTAAAATGTGTGTCTCAGTTCATCCACTCTGCTGTGCTCGGCAAGATCAGTCTGGTAGAATCCCACTCCTTGTCCCCTATAAGCGTCTTATTTAGGTCATTGTGTAAACAAGTATTCTCACACACACACACACGCACACCACTGCGGGTGAAGCTCCAGTAGGCTGCAGGCGGTGGATAGGAAGGTAGGAGTGAGGACAGAGAATCTCCAGGGGAATCTATAGGTTTGTGTGTGTGTGTGTGTGTGTGTGTCTGTTTATGTGTGTATTTAAGGGACTGCCAAAAGCTGCAGACCTGCATACATAAACAGAAACAGATCTACACATATTCACAAACTCACACTCAGACGTGCACACACAAGAGTGAAGGCACGCAGTAGTCACATGCTGCTATGGCTCTTCACACACACACACACACACACACATAAACTGTGTTTCAAAGATGAATAATGCTACTGTGCGTCTGGTGGGATGCACCACTGTCCCTGGGGCGGGTTGAATGCCGCGATATTGTGCTGGAACTGGCTGAAACACACACACACACACACACACACAGCCAGGTGACTCTTTTCCTTTTATAGAGCAGCTCTCCACCCCTCCTCTCCTCCTTTCTCTTTTGTATGAATGCACACACTCACATTCACAAACACACACACATGCATAGGCAGGCAGAAGATGGCAGACAAACATTTCCACATGCACTCACATACTGGAAAAAACACACCAGATACAAAGCACACAAACACACTCTATGACACCCCCATTGGTGTACTAAAAGCATGCATGCAAGCACACACCGTAACACTTCTCACTTCCCCTTGGAGGAAACTGGAGTTTGCATCTGTGCAGGAAAAGACAGGGAGAAGAGGAGAAGAAAGGGAGGACTCAGCTGAACCTTTTAAGAAACACTGCATCAAAGACAAACGAGAAAATATCACTTTACTTTGTTTGTTTAGGTAATAAATTGAATATCTTGGAGTGGTTAGAAAAAAAGAGGGAAAATCTGGGGATCATATTTGAACTATAAAAAAAAAACATGAATAATGCATCATACAAAAACAGCTGGAAAGCTAAATAGCCACAGTGGTTCTGTAAGTGAGTTCAATTCAGACTCAGAGTCAGCGTTACCCGCCCGACATGGAAGCTTTTCAGATGTCTTACAGTATTTAACTGACCTCAGGCATGCACCCCTACATATTCACACACATATACACAGGCGCGCAATTGTTATGATTACTTATTTATATAAAGATAGGTAATTAAGTTCCCACACACCAATTGTTCTCCTTTCTCATACAGACATGCCAATCAATGTGCTAGATCACATGTCTGGCTCTCCATCTTGGGAGACTGAAACAAATCCTGGAGCCAGCACCATTAAGGGGCCATTTCATACACACATACACACAATACTGTATGCGTGTACAAGTCTTTAGATCTGCACAAGAGAAAATAAGTATTAGTTAATAAGTATTATAAGTATTGTTATGAAATCACATTATGATTATTAAAGATCTACACCCTGGTGCCCAAAGAGGAGGATGTTTTTGCTATGTTAATCAATAGTCAATGTTGATATAGAAATGGATGTTGAATATGAAAGGAGAAAATGCAGAATGGATGAACCTGAGACTTGACTGCACTAACCCTTATAATTTCTCTCTCTTCTCACTCCCCCCCCCCACTCGCTTTCAGAACCCCTAACCCCCTTCCCCCTTTCCCATCTCACCTCACCTCCCCCTCCCTACTCTTCAGACGCAGAGAGACGCAGAGAGTTATGCAGTCCTTCCGTGAGCGCAGCGGTGGTTACCACAGCAACCAACCCTGCTATCAGCAGGAGCCTCATGAATTATCCCGCCTTGAGACCTACCGGCAACACCCGCATCATCCCCACCCCCAGCACCCTCACCCAGGGCCAGGTCCACATCCAGGCCCGGGCCCAGGGCACCCCAGGTCAGGCTATGAGGCTCATTCATTGGCAAACCCTGGAGGACCAGGAACAGGAGGAGGGCCCAAGGACTGTTACAGCCAGCAAGCCTACTCTGGATATCCAGGCAACGGGGGAGGGAATGGGAGTGGAAATGGAGGCTCAGCACCATCACAGGCGAAGAAATCATTTAGAGCAAGTAAAGTTCCCCCACCAAACCCTAGTCAGCATCTGCAGGGTCCCGGGGGCTACAGCAACCACATGGGACCTGGGAATTACTCAACCCAGTATATGAGTGAGGGTCACCTCCAGCAGAAATGGGAGGACCCAGCCCAGTTAGCACAGTATGACCAGGAGATGGTGGGGAGTATGGAGGCTGGTAGTACTCCTGCACCTGGCTCTTCTCAGTACATCGACCAGAACATGCTAGGCCACTCTCAGACCCAGTGTCATCAGCCCTCTACCCCTGCATATACCAGCCCCCACCACCAACCTCACCCTCCTAACCCTGCACCTTCCCCTCTCATGTACCCCCAGAGTCACCTGCACTACCCCCAGCATTCACCCTCTCCTTCGCCATACATGGAAAAGTGCAGCCCTATGCCCCACTGTTATAAAGGTTACAACATGCCCCCCAGTTCCCAGTATGGCAGACAAATGAGCAGCCACAGCAATCTGAAGCAGGGAGGTTACAGGTCAACCCAGAACAGTTACAGCTACCAGCAGCCTCCATCCAGAGGTTATGAGCAGCAGCCACCTTTACAGGCCATGACCAACCCCCAGGAGCCCCACCCCAAATACCAACACTATAGCCAACCCCAACAAAACTACTGTCTGTCAGAGCTGTCTGTCAGATCACCAGAACAGTATTATCAGACTTGTAGCCCCTCCTCGAGCCACTCCCCTGCACGCTCTGTAGGGCGCTCCCCCTCATACAGCTCCACCCCTTCACCACTTATGCCCAATCCAGAGTCGTTCCAGTACGGTCAACCTCCCATGACCCCTGGGGCCGCCTCCTCTTCTTCATCCTCTTCAGCTGGTATGCAGGAGCAAGCAAGCACCAACACCATGTTGATGCCCCCACGCTCACACCCCTCACCCAATGTGCCGCATGCAGCACCTCACAGTTATACTACCACACCACAGGTCCCCACCATGAAAGAACGCTTCTCAGAGAAGCTGTTGTCAAACCCCAGTTTATGGAGCCTAAATGCCCTCACCTCTCAGGTAGAGAACATCTCTAATAATGTCCAGCAGTTGCTGCTTTCAGAGGCCCTGGTGGCCAATAAGAAAAGCAGTAAGCGCAACAGTGGGGGGAGCAACAGCAGTGCAGGAAGTGGAGGATCAAAAAAGGGTGAGGAATACAAAAGTCCTCCATATCCAGATGGTGTTAGTGGTAGCGTTGGTGGAGGCTCCATGCAGGACCCTTACTCTACCCCACAGCACCAGCCAATGTCCATGGAACTCCAGGAGGGAGGCTACTCCAGCAGTAGTGAGGAGCAACTGGAGAGAGGCTACTACTACTGTGGTCAGGGCAGAAGTCCAGCACAGGCCCCCAATAACATGCAACTCAGCCTGGATACAGCCTCTTCGTGTTCCATGACATCTCCAGATGATATGTCCACCAGATCTGGGGACTCAGGTCTCCACAACCTTACTCCTGATCCTACTAGATGTCAGTCAGGGCAGGGAGGGGATGGCATGAGTACTCCAGTGAAGAGCATTGGTGATGAGAGGTCCCCTACAAGCATTACAATCCCTAGTCCTCTGAAACAAGAAAGGGACACCCCATCAGATATACACCATATCAATGAGCCTGTCAAAGAAAACTTTGAAGAATCAGCCTGGACAGAGAAATCAGCTGACAAAGAGGAAGTGACAACAGAAAAAAACCCAGACCATGAGATAAGTTCAGACACAACTAAATCTACAGAGAACCTGGAGAAATGGTCAGATGAAGAGAAAAGCCCAGCTCTCTACAGCAAAGTAAACAAAGTTGTGACAGATAAAAGCTACTGCTATAAGGAGACAGTGTATCAAGAAGTCCAGAGCAAATATGACCCTGATGGAAGAGACTCTGTTGAACAGTCCCCAGCAGCTCTCTCTGACTCTAGCCACAAAGAACACTTTGGCACAGAGATGAAATCCGAGGCATTCAAATCTGAGTCTCCAACTGCTTCTGAGAGCTCAGTGAAAACACTGCCTTTCATTTCTAGAGGTGACCTTGAACAGGATCAATATTCCACTGAGAAGGAGGATAGCTCAGAGAACACCTCTCCAACCCCCCAAGTTGAGGCACTGGATGAGAGCAACTCAGACAAGAGAGAGAGGATGAAGGAGGATGAAGAGGAGGGGGACGGAGAGGAGGAAGCTGATGAAGAGGAAGAAGATGAAATAGAGAAAAAGCAACATTCTCTTTCACCTCCTCTGTCTGCAGAGGTTAGGGATGAACTGGGGGATGGGGAGCAAATGAGTCAGTCATCGACTGAAGAGCACATGAATAATAGAGATGGGCCAGCGAAGCCTCCTGGAGATCTCTGCAGTAGGACACAGAATCAGAGCACTGAGCTCCATACTGACAATGAGTCTGCAGAGAGACCTGCCCGTCCAAATGCAGCAGCGACAGATGTTTCTGCAAGGGAATCAGCCATTGGTGACACTGCTCCTCAGCCTCAGTCTGCAATGCCTGTCTTCTCAGCACTCAATGATAAGGCAGCGCCTCCCACTCCAGCCAGGGATCATATTGATCACAGTGATGCTAAAGTGTTGGAGCCAGACTCTCCTCAGCTGCCAGGGAAGTCAATACTTCCCTCAGCCCCCTCCTGGGCAGACACTCCACCCTCTCCAAAAAAAGGTGATGAGGACATGGAGCCAGGCATCAGCTGTGCCAGTGCTGTGACCCCCTTAGCCAAGCCAGAGCCTGTAGTCCCATCTGCTCAGCCAAGGGCATTTGGACGTAAGCACGCTAGGGGCAGGAGAAGAATCATGCATTCAGGAGTGGGAATCAGGCGACAGCTAAGTTTAGAGCAGGAGGGGGAAAAGGAAGAGGAAGGAGCTCCCTCACCTACAGAGAAACCCTGCATGCCCCCTAGCAAAACTGTGCTATTCTCAGATCAAATGGACCTAGCTCATCAGGAATCTATTGTGAGTCAGACTCCCAAAATGTTAACTGATGGTTTTCGTTCAAGAATGTGCACACGCTCATTCAATGCCCCAGACTTGCCACCCAAAGTTGAGCCCCATGTGAAGAGAAAACCAGGCCCAAAACCAGGTTCAAAACCTGGGCTCAAACCTGGGCCAAAGCCTGGACCAAAACCTGGGCCAAAACCCGGAGCAAAGCCAGGTCCAAAACCAGGGCCTAAACCTGGTCTTAAGCCAGGACCAAAGCCTGGGTCAAAGCCTGGACCTAAACCAGGACAAAAACCAGGACCAAAACCTGTGCCAAGTGAACCAGAGCTGCCACCGAAAATCGAGACTCCTGTAAAGCGTAAACCAGGTCCCAAACCAGGTTCAAAATCTGGGCCAAAACCAGGGCAAAAACCGGGAGCAAAACCTGGACCAAAACCTAGTCCAAAATCAGCTCTAAAACCAGGTCCAAAACCAGGACCTAGGCCTGGGCCCAAACCTGCAGATGTTTTGCCTCCTGTCGACACTACTCCCATCAAGGCCCCAGTGGGTCGTCCCAGAGGCTCATTTTCTAAAGCAAAGCTGATACACCAAGAAGAAACCATTCAACCTTTGACAGGACTGCAAAGCAGGGGCAGGAAAAGCCTAAAAACTACAACATCACAAGAAAACCAGGATGTAAAACCAGTCATCCAGGAAGAAACACAAGCAAACCATGAGGCAAAGAAGGAGGGTAAGAACATGGTACTGAGATCCAGAAAGCCTTCACAAGAAAAATTGGCAAAAGAAAAAGAAAAAATCATAGAGGAAGATAATCTTCCCCAGGTATTAACAGAAATTAAAAGCAAAGATGTTTCTCCAAATGTAGATGAGTCAGTTACTGTGGAACAAACTCTAACTGCCATTCCTAATGCAGTCAAAAACACAGATGTTCTAACAGACCCACCTGCATCACTTGCCTCACCAGTCCCGGCTGAGCAATGTGAACAAAAGACTTCACCACCACTAAAAAGGAAACCTAGCTTAGAGCTTTCTACAACATCAGTAAAGAAAAAGAGGGGACCAAAGCCCAAACCAAAACCTTTGCCACCCCAACCTCCCCTGCTGGAACAGGCTGTCTCTGCACCTAAAGACAAGGGCGTCAGGGTGCCCAGAAGAAAACGAGGACCACCCAAGAAAGCCTCTGTGGTCACTTCTCCACCCAAAGACACTCCTCCCAACATCAGTGAAACTGACATCACCAGTGATGTGCCTGTGCTGCCTCCTCAATGCCCCACTAAAACAAAAGTTCTCCCACCCCGGAAAGGCAGAGGACAGAAATATGAGGCCATGGTGCAGAAAATTACATCTCCTAGCTCAAAGAAACACCTTCCAATTCCTCAAATAGACAGCAATCTAACTGATGATGTGACAACCAAGGCTTTGTCTCCACATGTTTTAAAGGAAGGTGAGACATCATCTACGCTCATTAATAGTACTGAGATGATAGAGGGAGAAGTGAAAAGCATAGAGTCTAGACATGAAGGAATGAAACAAAGGAGGAAAGAGGAGATGGCACAAGAAAGGGAAAAACATGAGGTGAGTCAAGATCTATCAGTGTCAGAGGAGATGAGACAAGGGGTAGAGGAAAACGTTATAAATAAGGAGGAAATAAGACAAGAAAATATTAAACAAGAGACACAGCAGGATGTCGGCGCTGACAAGTTTTGGAGCTCTGTGGAGGCCCCAGTAGAAATCAGGGCTCCAGGAAAGTGGACACAACAGGGTTCTGAAGGTATATCTTCTGCTGCCACTAAGTCCACTAGAACTAAAAGGAAGAGATGGGCAATGGTGGAGAGTACAGATGCGTCAGTAGTAGAATTGGAAGCAGGTAGTCTAATAATTACAACACCGAGGCTAGCCAAGCAGAGAGCCATTAAAAACAACCATGAGATGCACCTAAAGCAGAGGCGGAAGAAGAGAAAAAGCCAAGGCCCTCATGAAGACACAGACACAGTTGAGGAGACAAATGCTGAAATTACAGAACAACAGGATAAGTTAGAAGAGAAGGCAACCACCACAGAGTCCACGGTATCTCCACCACTTAGCCCAGATGAGATCACAGAATCCCCAAAGATTACAAGCACAGAACTGATACAGAAACCTCGGAGAGGCAGAAAACCATCAGCAAATCCAACCAAGAGAAAACAAGGCAAAGTCTTATTACAACAGATCCCTGGCAAGCCATTGAAGGTGTACAAAAAGCCTGGGCCAAAACCTGGAATGAAAGATGCCATTGAGGTTATTGAGGCAGTAGTAAGGGCTGCAGGATGTGAACGGGATGAAAAAGAGGAGAGAGAAAAAGAAGAAAGGGAAAGAAGCGAAGAAGAAAAGAAGGAAAAACAGAATACATGTATTGTGGGTCCTGTAGTGACAGTATCAGAAAAACAGACTGAGACCATTTCTGTGAAAAGAATCAGGCGCAGACCAATTCATCAAAATTCAAAACTGTCTTTCTGTCCTTATGTACGGATTAACAACTCTAGAGACTTTTCCTCTTGGTGTGCCGTAGTCAACAAGCCTGAGGATGCAGTAATATTTCAGAGACGTAGAAAAAAGGGCATACTCAGAATGAGGAATCCTTTCACAGTTGCGAAGGGAATGCCACACACTGCCGCCATGCTACAAGGACCCTTGGTGAATAAAAATCTAATTGACAGGCGTCTTACATGCAGCCTGTGTGGAAAGCCAGCAAATCACAGAGACCTGGGTGATTTGTGCGGACCCTACTACACAGAGGATGGTATTCCGCGAAAACTTCTGACTATCAGGCATACAGAATCCCTCAGGGAAGAGTCAGACAAGACCAGAGTCAACAAAAGTAGCAGCAGTGAAGAACCAGGCAGTTCTTCAAAAATGGAGAGTGAGGTAAGCACAGAAAAGGAGGGCAATACAGAAGCATCCACTCAAGTGGGCAGTAGCAGTAGACACCATCACTGGCGCTACCGACGGGCAGAAAGAACAGAAAGAATAGGTCAGGAGGGTGGTCCACGAAGGTTAACTCTCCGAGAGAGGTTCAGGAGGATGAAGCAGCTCCAAGCCATCAGCACAGGGGCCTCAAGTGACCAAGAGGGCAGTGACAGCATGTTCCAAAGGCTACAAGTGGAGGCAGAGGCTAAGGAGCACTGGGCACATGAAAACTGTGCCATCTGGACCAAGGGGATAATTATGGTAGCTGGGAGGTTATATGGACTGAAGGAGGCTGCCAACAAGTCGGCCCAAACGGTAAGATAGCAGTTATCAACACTGACGCTTATACTATTCTGAAATGAGATACAAAAGAATCTGTGTAATTTCCCTGAGAAATTGCGACTTACTTTCGACTATTTTTCCTCTTTTTCTTCTCTCTATCCCTATGTACCTCTACTGGTCAATTTGTTTCTTTATTGGTCTCGGTCCATATGTCCGTCTGTCTGACTAACCCCAGAGCTGCTACAAGTGCCAGATTGTGGGGGCGTCCCTCAGCTGCTGTTGGAGAGGCTGCTCTCATAAATACCACTATGTCTGCGCCAAAGAGATAGGTAAGAGACCACAGCAAGAGAGGAAGAGAGCAACAAGGGATGAAAAGAGAAGAAAAGTAAAGGAAAGGGAGGAGAAATAAGGAGGGAAGCTGGGAATGAGAAATTGAACGTGCATTTAGAGGGCAGTAGGGAGGGGAACAAATAAGGCAGGTAGAAAAAGAGAAAATGAAAGGAGATGGAAAAAAGAGAGGGAAGGGAAAGTGGATGTGGATAAAATGAGAGAAGGAAAATGCATCGAGAAGTAACGTTACTGAGTGTGAGGAGAGATGTCTGAGAGTGTTGGGGGAGAGCAAAAGAGGAAAGGAGGGAGGGAGCTTTGAATAAAGGGGATGATGAGAGGAAAGTGGGACCCTGGAGTGTGCAAGAGGGAAAGGGAGAAGAGATAGAGGGAGGAGGGTGTGTATGTGTGCATTATTGACCACAACCCCTGTGGCTCCGTCCATCCATTCTGCTGTCTGAGGACTGAATGTGAACGTGTGTGTGTGTGTGTGTGTGTGTGTGTGTGTGTGTGCGTGTGTGTGTACCTTCCCGCTTCAATGCTTGCTTAAATTCTTGTCTGTGTGCGTCTTACAACCACATTGCCTACATATTCTCTCTTCATTGCTAGTGTCTGTGTATGTCCCTGGTCATTGTTGTCAAGTGTGTTTCAGCACATGTGTGGGATGGCTTCCCCTTACATTACCTCATGCCAAGAAAGTACAGTGTGAGGATTAGAAGGCCTGCCACGTCTGCCTAGCCAGCACAGGGTGCGGAGCGAGGCCCTTTTTAATCCTGCTGAGTGCACCAGCCATATCTGTCTGCCTGCATCGCAACTCATCCACTCAGTCTCTCTTTTTCCTCTGTTGTGCCCTCTCTGTCTCTCTGAGTCTTTCTTGCCCATTTTTCATTTTAACCCTACCTCTTTGGCATTTGTCTGGCTTTTGTGTGAGTATTCGCTTCATGGTATTTGTTTCATTTACCATTAAGGTGAAACTGTTACTTATTCTGCCCTTTGCTTTGCTTTCTTCTCTAGGCTGCACATTCCACGAGGATGACTTCTCCATCAAATGTCCTAAACATGAGGTAAGTTAATGAATCCTATTAGTGAATAAATGCATATCAATCCCCAAGTTTAAAATCTTTTCATCTAACGTCCTCTGACTGACACCAAATTAATATTGCACCCATCCTTAACAGTGAGTTATCCACAGAGGAAAGGAGGGAGGGTTAGATGGAGAAGATTTTCAAGGCCAGTATTGCCTCTTAGCGTATCTCAGTGTGACAAATTCTCAGACATTTGTATTTTCATATGTTTATGTAAGTGTGCGCCCACTGGAACTCTTAGACCCTTTCTACTCTAAGACTTATTGTGTATTTTGATCTTTTCTTCCCCCCCCTTCTATCCCATTTTTTTTCTTTCCCCCTCTCATTGCTCTGCTCCACCCTTCATCCCTCTCCTCAGCAGAGAAGAGATTGAGTTCACACATTGCTGTCACAAGCAGCAGCACCATGGCTGGATAGATGATACAGTGCAAAACAGAAAACACAATTGTCAGCTCTTGTAAAACACAGAAAGAATCAAAGGAGAAAACACAAGGGCTCAGGATTGTGTTCAGTGTGCAATGGTATCAAGTACCATAGTTACCCCTATGCCAGTGTGTAATTCATGAAAGCCAGGATCTCATCTTGGACTTACTGATATTTTGTTACCAAATCAATATGTACCCAATGACCTTGGCAAACTAAACTCATATCAAGCAAACACTAGCCGTGTAAACACTTAGATATGTGCCTGCTGTGTATTACTGTCACTCAACACCCACTGTTATGACTGCAGACCACTGCAATTACAACAGGTCACCCTTTTTGTGTTAATATGGAGAGTCTGCTCCAAAGTCAACTTTCCTGCAAGACAGACGCCATCTGGTGGTGGTGTCTTTACACTGCAGCACAGAGAGGAAGGTCAAATGCAGAGGGAGGTGGGGGAGGGAAGTAGAGAGGCAGAGATGCTGACTTTCAGCAGGGAGCAGCGGTGCATTGAGGCAGCAGCGGCTGTAGCCTCCCTTCCTCCGTCCTCTCTCCGCATCCCTCTTTCACTCCCTCCCTCCCTCACTCCCTCTCTCTCCCTCTTCCGTTCCTGTTCTCCTCTGTGCCGACTGACAGGGATGAAAAGCTGGCTGTTGATCAAAACACCCCACCCAGCATCACTGCCTGCTATCCTCCCCACATGCTCTCTCCGCTCTTTTTCTCTTTTGCTTTCTCCCTCTTTCTCTCGTTATTTCTCTTCCCTCCGTTTCTTCTGCTGCTCCCCTTATTTTGCCTCTGTGCTTCCCTGCTGTTCCAGCTCCCTTCGTCTCTCACTCTGTTCACCTCTCATCTCCTGTGAGCTCCCTTTTCCATTTTCAGTCTTCCTCCCTTCATCCCTCCTTATCCCGTCCTCCGTCTTCCTCTCTCATCTCCTCTCTACTCCTCTCCCCACCTCTCTTCACCTCAACTCCCACGTCTTCGCGGCAGAAATAGAGTATGAGAAACAGAGAGAAAAGGAGAGCATGACAGAGAGATTGTTGTTAGCGGGCTGAGGCAGGGCTGTCATCAGCTGAGGGATCTGAAGGTCTGTGTGTGTGGGTCTGTGCCGTACCAATTTACGCCGAGCGGCCTAATCAAAGGAAGGAGTAGACGCACACGTTCGCACACATACACAAACACACACAACAACCCACCCATGGGTGCCCCTCTGAAACTCTCCCTCTGACTGTGTTCACTTGGTTTCAGGCTAATGCAACACTCATAGAGATGAAATTGCACACATATGCTGCCTTCAGTGGTGGACTCTTGAGCTACGGGACTCACACTGTGTGTGTCCACACAGGTTTATTAGCAGGTTACCTGTGATCTCACACAGTGAACGGGAGAGAGACAGGGGGAAAGGAAGGCCAGAGAAAAACTGTTTTGTGCTGCGGCTGAGTGGGAACAAAAGACGAATGGGGGCGGTTACATCAGAGAGCGACAGAATGGAAGAGAGAAATGGATATAGAAAAGAAGGGCAGCAAAGGCAGAGACACTTTGTGATGGAGGGATAGAGAAAAAAAACAAGTGAAATCAAAAGTGTAAAAGAATGATGTTACAAAGAAGTAAGGGAAAAGAAAGGTGTGAGGGGGGGAAGTATAACTTCGAAAAGAAAGAAAGAAAGATAAAAGACGAGAGCAAAGCTGCTGGTCTGAGTCCAGGCCATAAGGATGGACAACTGGCAGTTCAGAGAGAAAGACGAAGGATGAACGAGAGATACTGAAGGCTGCAGAGGAGGATAAGAAAGCGCTCCACCACCACCACACCAGCGCAATTAGTGGGCGTTCCTGCTGTGTCTTTCACACTGGAGCTGGTTCACTGGCCAGCTGCATCTATCTCCCTACTCCTGCACACTGCAGCCAGCTCCCTTTCATGTCTGCAGAAACACTATTGCACACTCACAAAGATGCATGTACTGCACATGTGCAGCATGGGAGGCGCCTCCACCTGCAGTATACACCTGCACAGCTTTCATAACAATCTAGATACATATTAAGAGAAAATAAAGGGTGGTAAATTACAGGAGATGCTATGTGTTATGTCGTGCTGTGTATGCAAGACTAATCTGGCAGTGACAGGAGGACTCACAGACCTCAAAACATCTGACCCAGCTCATATGTTTCTTCCTCTCTGTGTCTTTGTATTTATGTTAGTCTCTTTTCTCTTGCCTACAGGACCTGTAAAATATTCCAGTAAACCACCTCCACTACCAACACCACCTCAAGTCAAGCATCACCTATCCGGCAAGGCAAACAAAAATGCTGTATTAACAGCCACCTATACCTAAAAAACACGGTGATGACCAGTGGAGCTGTGAGCGGGGTGGGGGTGTTACAGGCTGTCCTGAGGTGAAGCTAGGAGCAATACATACCCTGGAGGGTGGCTCTGGAAGGAGTAGCTGCTCCCTGAACCAGACCTGGAAATGTGTTTTCTCCACTGAGCCCCTTACTGGAAGGCATCAGCACTGTTTAACAGGAGGAGAGACTGCGCTTTAGAGACTGTGTGCCCAGGGCCCAGCGCACGGAGGAGGGGGGGGGCTGTTTGAAATGCAGAGCGAGGAGGGCGTGTGTGTGAGTGTGTGTGTTCTGCCTTCGGATGGGTTGCTATCATATTCAGACACCTGGCGGACACTGATTGGACGAGTGTCCCTCTAGCCACCTTGTCTGTGGGCCATGAGGTGTGTGTGCGTGTGTGTGTGTGTGTGTGTGATAATCATACAGTTGTCATTCCATAGCCACATCATCGGTGTGTTTGTGCATATGTGTCTGTGCGAGTGAAGAAGTTCATCTCCAATTCAAGATGTCACGCATCAAAAAACAGCAGCCAACCACTGGATGTACTATCTCAACGTGTGCGTTTGTGTTTAAAACAAGATGAAACAAAAAAGGAAACTGTACATGATGATGTGCTTTACAGGTTCTACATATACCGATATTGAAGAGTTAAGAAAAAATGGACGCAGTATTTTAATATCATGCTCTTATCTTCGGAGATGTATTTTGATGTGCATTATGACTATACAACATCATTGCATCACCCTTGGTATATGTCAGGCTTTGTGTTATTCTGAAATTAAAAAACAAAAAGGGGGGAAAAAAAGAAAAAAGATAACTCTGTTTAAGAGTGTTACTCCATTTCAGCTGTGTGCACATTTAGTATGTACAGCAAGACGCCACCATCATCACTTGACAGGTTGCAGATCAGGGCCCCAAGGGCCCAGCCGGGAGTCAGGTCATCTCATGTCATATCTATGTACAGTTCAGAAGTATTACTGTTTAACATTGCCATGATGTATGATTATTTCACCTACCACAGCAGTGCAGAAAGATATACATTCAACCCAGAGTTCATAACACAACTGTTCGTTTGTGTATCTCAAATGTAGCCTCTTTCACTCTTCCATGCTATGTAAAAATGCCCTGTACAGGGTGTCAAAGTACTGGTCATATCAAAAGGAGACATATTTAAGTATTAGAGCATAAAAGAAAGTGCAAAAAACGCCTCACCAAACTTTCTCTTTTATGAAGTTCATTATTTAATGGTGTATATAAGTATTTGATGCTGTTTAAATGTAAGATGTGATGTACTAATATAATTGTGTATAGTATTTCCTAGAGATGTTTATTTTCTATAAAATGGAATATGTTATTGCTTATAAAATGTTATTAAAAGAATCCATTGATGAAAAAAATGACCTTTTTGGGGAATGTCACTTGTCTTAAGTTGGAGCATGCCGTTTTATTGATTTTCATGTCTCTTTGTTTGGAACTCGATGACACAGCATCACTTTGTTTGAAATGTTTTTTGTAACGCCAATGTTAAATATACCAGCACCTTTCAATGCTGCTACAACCACTGCCTGCTCCTTTTGTCTTTACTGAACATGCACTGACATGAACACAATAGAGACACAATGTGGGTCAGCATTATTTTCTCCCCCTCACACAAAGTGCAGTTAAGTTGTGCTGCTGTGCAAGTTTAAAGTCCAATTTTCAGTCATATTATATTCTATCTTTACAGCCATGTTTTAAAGCTTCCAATCCCATTCCTAAATCTGTTTAAATTTCTAATAAAAAAAAAAATTAAAGTTCTGTGCCATGTACACACACGGCCTACTCTACATAATTCAACTGAAGGGAGATTTTAACTACTTTTATCATTGCTGTCATGTGGTGTCAAACTCCAATACTCCATTAAAATGAAAAGCATCACAGGAAACCTTATAGTAGTCTTCTTTACAAAATTCTTTAATATTTACATCACAATAAGATGAAAGTCGAGATCGAGCAAGAGATGAAAAGATGTTGGTTGAGGAACACATGAATAATACCTTTACATGTGATTGCGTCTCATTCATCTTTCTGTTTTTCACATTAGTGCCACATTTTAAAAACATACTGTTCCTGGGACAAAAAAATACACATGCCAAAGTTTTTTTTTTTCTTTTACATTTTACAGTCGTCTAAAAATCAATAACCTGTGGTTCTCTAGGAGCAAGAAACTATAATGACTGAAAGAGCAAGTCTTGCTCTTTACGTTTGAGCTACAAAGGACAACCAGAGGATGACTCACTACAGGCCCTCTTTGGGAAAAAAAAATAATGGTCAGTTATTTTGAAATTGTCTCCATGACTTGTTTAACTTGTTGCAAAAGTGCCAAAGGTTCGCCGTTTAAGTTTGAGCTATCAGTTTATGGTGCCACACTTGGACCCTGCCAATCTCCTTTGATACCATAGATGTGTACGTGTGTAACAGTGCAAAAGGCCAACTGAGTCAGACGATGTGACGCCAATAACTGGACACTGTCCAAACTTTGACACTCATAGCCATGGCAATACAGTACAGTAACTACAATATTTGGGCCTGTGAAAAGCTACCAAATAAAACAAGTTTAAGGGAAGAAAATAAGCATTTATCACTCTGCTTATGCAAAATACTGCTTAATCAAAGTTGATACAGATTATAAATACATTTCAAAATATGTACACAGCAAAACAAAACAACAACCTCTATGAAAATAACCTCATAAAGCCATATTACTCTTCTCAGCCTTGCAGGGCTAGTGCAGATAGAGACACAGAGCTTGCAGAGCGGCTCACCTCACCTCCGATTATCACCACTGAAACATGATACAAATCAGCTTTAAAACCATTTGCACAGCCTGCATAGTGGCTTCCCACTGAACAAGCCTGCGGTCGAACCAATCCCAGTCTGGTTGTTCTCCAGAGACACTTCACTCTGCCGCCATTCAGAGCAGCTCGCCACCCAAACCCACTGAGCAATCCTGTCAGTAGAAGGTGCATCGATGTTGAAAAGACTGAGAGGTGGGACTTTACTGAATAAACGCAGGGCAAAAAATCTGTCATGCTTCTCACACTCAAATCATTCACTCTGAACCGTGATGGCTCCTCTCTGTGGACAAACCGTGGCACTGCAACGCATTCTCGCAAGGGGGATTCAGTTTGGTAAGAGAAAAATGCTTCTCATATTCTGCTAATTATCCACAGTGACCATATCAGTTCTTTAAGTGCCTCCTGATGTGGGGTTGGGGTGGGGGGAGGGACAATCCATGAAGAAAATCCTGACAGTTTGATATAAATCTGTGAAGTTTACCAGATCTGTTCAATAGCTGCACGCCAAAATGCTGAGAGTACATTGTTGTGTGTCTGCACGGGGTGCCTTTTCTATCTGTGTGTGTCATTTTTATGTCAGAGATGTTTCTATATACAGTGTCCATGCATGTCTCTTAGCCCCTCCTCTCCCCCTCAATGTCCCTTCTCTCTAGCTGTTGGTGACGGTGGTGCCGCTGCCCAGCTTGATGATCATTTGCTGGCAGTCGTGGAGGGTCCTCTTGTCTCCCAGCTTCTCCAGGGTGCGAGCAGCGTCTGCCAGCATGCCCACCCTTTGACCAGGAGCGGACAGGAAGGAGGGGGGAAGGTAGCGGCATGCCAGCATCACGGCCTCTGCCTGTTCCCGCTGGCCTGGCCGCGTCTCGCACTCCTCTGCGCACACACACACACACACACACACACACACACAAAAAAAACCCCACAGGAATCGTTACTGTGGTGCTTCAGGGTGAGCTTTCCCATGACATCAGTCACCGACAGCCAATCAGACTTCGACAGCTTCTTGTTTAATTACTGATGGGGTTTAGTGCAGTGAACAATTGGGCAAAATGGATGAGAAGCTGATTAGAGGCACTGATTACAGCAATTCAGTGTCTCTCAGCTCTCTACAGCTTTTATTTGAAAAAAAAAAAAAAAAAAAAAAGGCAAGAAAACATCTAGAAATCTGTGGCTGGAGAGCGGCAGCATCCAGTGTTGAGTTTTAATAGAAATTTTAAAACTTCCTTTTTGGTATCTAATCAGAGATTCATGCAGCATTAACTCATAAAAACAATAATCATGTTATCAGAACCTCATATTGCCTACAATACCTTGAAAAAAGCCCTACAGGTACTGAAAGCTTGAACTTGTAGCATTTTCTGTAGTAAGTGCGTAACCGAGACTCCCGAACAAACATTAAGGTTTGCTCTTCGTTGACAAAAAATAAAACTAATAAATTCAAAATATCACAAGCAGCAGAATGCTGATAAAACAATTCTGCCTGCAGACAGAGTGACTTGTGCAGAGTGGATGTTATAACACAAAAACAAACAAAAAAAAATGAACTAAAAACACCCGCACGCGCGCACACACGCACCTGTCTTCGCTCCAGGCGTTGCTCTACGTCGCAGTGAACGATCCAGGAGCTGATGCGTGCGGGTGGGACTGGCCCCCGCCATCAGTCTGGCTGTAGCTTCATGAAGGAACAACTGGAGAGACATGCCGGGACAGGAGATGAGGAGGAGGAGGAGGGATGAGAGCAAGTGATGATGACTCATACAGATTGTTCAGCTCTACCTCAGAGAGGCTTTGAATCCTTGTGAACAACGCTGCTAAACATTTGCCTCAGGGGTGTGGGTGTCTGTGTGTGTGTGTGTTGCAACACCTCCCAGCTAATCTCCACAGAGATTTGTACCATGGACTGCCTGCAAATATGTGCACAGCAAGTATGTACGTGTATATCTAGGTGCTTCTCTTCAAAGTGATGCAATTCTGTATTTGAATTCTAATTCAATTAATCTTTGTTTCAGGTATGTGTGTGTGTCTTGATGCCTGTCAGTCTCTGCATGTGTGTTTGGAGGAGGCCTTTAATAGTTCCCTGAGTGTCTGTCAGTCAGCCAGTATTCGTGTTGTGTCTGGATGTCTGCTTGTGTGGAAATAAGGTCAGGAAACAGTCTTTTTAAAGCAAAAATTTCATTGGATGTCAGCAAGGCAATGAATCCTCCAAAGTGCTAAATGCTACGTGTACAGGTAAAATGTAATGACTAATACATACTCTTCGCATCGCAGGCCTAAAGCTGTGTGCTAGCTTGCGCAGGGAGCTGAGATCTTGCTGGAAGCCTTGGAGCTCCGGTGGAGAGGCTTGGTGGACGCCCGAAGAGCCGCTGGTACTCGCCGGTCCTGATCCCAGAGGACCAGCCCCTTGCTGCTGCAGACGCCACACATTGGTCCTCATCACCAACAGGAGATCACACAACAGCAACTGGACAACCTACAGAAAAAAAGGACAAGATTAGAACTGAAACAGGAGACAGTTTAATGCCAGAACTAGTTACTGATGCCACAAGCTGCAATGCAGTAACAACACTAACGACCTGGATACTGAAATGTCTACTTTCATAAGTGTGGTGGTGGGAAAAACACCATGTGCCTCTGTTTTAGACCTTGAATGAAGAAATATGCTTATGAAGAAAATGTGTGTTTCCACTACAAATGTTACTGCACTAGAAAACAGAAATAAAGAGGACATAAATAAGACAAGAGCAAAAAGAGTGCTGTTAAGATTTGTTACAATACTGAACAATATGATAATCCTCAGTCAAACTGCATTCAGCTGCCATTTTCAAATATTTCTGGGAGAAATCTGATCTAATAATTACTTTATGGTCAATTTCAAGCATGAAACTATGTGTAATGTTTTTGGATTTTTTAACAGTATTTGCACTTAATTGTATTTAAGAAAACATTGTCTGCTTAGAATGACAGCAGATGAATGATGCACTGCAACAGAGAAGTTGAAGGGCATTTTCCACACTCACAGTGTGTGTGTTCTGCTGTTGGTGGCCCAGCTCTGTGTTGCACTGCAGGTACATTGCACTCCGCTGAGACACACATGCAATGCAACTACAATGCACCACAGCTCTGTCCGTAGACATACACATGCTGTGAGCTACCTATCCACCAGCATCACCATCTGCTGAACGCCAGAGGACAAGACACCGGCGTATCACATAGAGGAAACACTACAGGGGATTCACCGTCTGTGGTAAAGTGTGTGGAATTGTAATGCCGAAAGTGTGTATGCACATCCTCAAGTGATTATGTGTGTGCAATTTTCTGCATTTATAATTTTACACATGCACGTGTGGGCACATCTGTCACTGTGTATCTTCTAAAAAAATTCTTTTGATGCAAATGCTGTCGCCATAATAAAAATCAGTCTGACTTTAATGTGCACTTTGTGTGTGTGTGTGTGTGTATACCTTGTCTAAACTAGAGCTGTGGCAGTGTGGTCCTAGGTTGAGGCTGTCTCGGAGCAGGGCGCTGGCCTTGTCACTGTAGCTCAGACTCAGCTGGCAGTTTTCTGGCTTGGACAGCAGAGCCCGCACAGCCCTGAATATGTTCAGACACGCCTTGGGCAGGAGACTCCTGACAGAGTGAGGGGGGCAAAAGAGACAGGGGACACAGGTTAAAAAGTGGAAATGTGCGTCTGCTTGGCATCAGCAGACAAAAGTTATGCAACACGCTCTTAGACGGGCTTCAGACATTGGGACATGTGCATGTGTGACTCACTCTGCATTCTGCAGACTGCGGGGCAAGTGCTCAACAGTCGGATAGAGTCTCTCTGCTGCAGCATCATCTCCTTGGAGCCAGTTAATGATCACCACGGCAACCGAGGACCACCACTTGGAGTGGGGGTCACAGCCTGGAAGTTGAAACAAAACAGTCAAAAGTGAGACAGCCCCAGACAAACAAAGATGCAAATATCTGAATCCCCCACTGCCCACTTTCACATTTAACATGCGTGACAGTGTGTGCTTGCGCACTCACGCGCACTCACACACACAGACAGCTGCTGTCTGTGTTTTTTGACCTCTGAATCAATCTGTTTCTCCCCTCTGGCATAGTCACAACATGCTGAGAGAAAGCAGCCATTTTGACGACTCCCGCATGAGGCAAAACTACTCCATTTAACACTAGCCAACACACACACACACACGCACACACACACGCACACACTTCTAACTCGTTGTGAGCAACCTGAAACTCTGCCAAGAAAAGTCTCTCCATTAAAATCCCTGCACAGCCTCCTTCCCCTCCCACACCCTGCCTCTTCTCAAGGTGATCACCGATTTGACAGCGCTGAAGATAGATGAAGCAATCTAGCGGATGCCTCCCTTTCACCTAGCCCCCTTTCACTCAGATCAGTGATCAGTGAAGACAAAGGAAAGTGGCAGGATAGGGGAGGGACTCAACGCAGTGAAAATCTGGCTAGTCGATCTCAACAATAAAGTATAAAAAATGAACTTTATCGCAATACTTTTCATTTTGCAAGCTTATAAAGGAAATCGAACTACTGGAGCAGGCAGGGAAAAAATGAAGGGAAAAAATGTTATTCTCCCAGAAGAATACTTTACTGAATTTTCAGAGAACATAAGTAGTAATGAATACTTGAACACTTGAATTTGTTGATGTAGACAAGTGGACTAAGTCAGCGAGTGATCAGTTGCCAAGGTTTTAGAAGCTGATTTTGGGCTGGGGTTCAAAACACGTCAGCCATTAGCTGGCACTAATGTTTTTTGAACAAGTGCGTTGTTGACACAAATGACAGTTGCCGTCAGTGACTTACCAGTGACTGTAGCCATGTTGGAACCAATAGCAAAGGACTGGGAGGTGGCACCTGCCGCATCTGATGCACTAATCAGCAGCTGGAGGTACTCCAGGGCATCAGCATACTCCCTGAAGATAGACATGTGCAGAAGGGTTATTTTACAGCCACATGAACATATTATGACCAGTTCAAATCTGTTATTAATTATTTTAGTTTACTTATATCAGTCACTTAAGTTCTCCTTAATGTTGTTCTTCCCTTTGTAACTATTCACATCGTAACTGCATCAGAGTAAACTAATCATGACATTCTTATAAAAAGATATAAATGACACCCAAATTAGACAGTTATTTGGAAGTAGGAGCATCACAATATACTGGTACTGGTATGACGTTCTAACCCTATTATTAAAAAATAAAATACTTATACTGCAATAATAGAATAATATCATGTACGGTGATCTTGTAGTGAAAATGCAACAGTCCTATTTGGAAGTATGTTTTGTTTTCTCACCCCTCGCCCTGGCTGGGGTTTTTTTCTCCACAAGGCTGGGCCACACAGTACAAAGCCTTCTCCAGGAGGTGCTCCCTGAACGCCTGAGTCACCTGAGCAAGAGGATCCACTGAAAGAGAAACCAACAAACCATTAACATGAGAAACACAACTTCTTGAGTGCCCATGCCCAAAACAGGAGGTTTGGATACTAAGTGACACATTTTCAGAGGAGCCATTGCAGAACACAGTTACACTAACCAGTATTTCCAGCCTGGCTGTAGATGCTTTCTTTAGGAGTGTTGCGAATAGCCCAGTCCCCATCCACAAAGAAGCGATGACCCAGAGGGTGACAGAGCCACTGCATAGCTGGAGGCACACTGCCACTGGAGGACAGGCACGCCTGGCGGGCACTGCTCAGGAACACACGCTGTTGGGGAAAAAAAAGACCACAGCATACTAATGATTTTGTGGTTCAGGAGAGTTCACTTTATTTCAAGTGGGTAAGTCCCAGGGTCATTAAAAACTAAACGACTGTTTCAAAGATGGAAGACGTGTAAGTGCATACCGCATGAATTCAGAACAACCAACAGGATTGTGGACAATTTAATGACAGTATATGAACCAAAAACAATGCAATAAAACATTACATCTGCACAACATAAACAAGTGAGTTAGACGACGAGTGTGTGTGCAAACTAAGGGGAACTTACAGAGGTAAAATGCAGAATCCTTGGCAGGCTGGCTTTGACCCGCAGAGCTGCAGACACGTACACCTCAGCCAGAGAGGCTACAGGCAGGCAGGAGCCAGCACACTCTGCCAGATTCACCGCGCTTAGAGCCATGTGCACTGCTGACAGGTGGCTACCATTCAGTTTACCTGCATGCACAGACAGAGATTAAGATTAAAATATGCTGCTTTACAGAGAAGAACATAATGCAAGAAATCACAATAGTGTAATAGCCAAAGTGGTCTGGAATTAGGCCAAATGATTCTGAAACTTTATTCTAAGCCTTATACTGGCATCGAATCAACTTAAACTCAGAGGCCAAGATGCTCTTTGATCACCTGAGATTCTGTCACTTCATTATGCCACCAGAGTTCAGTCTACTGTACCGATTTAATTTAAAAACGAGGTCTTCTTCCCCACCGACTAACCTGTCATGTGAAGCTGGTGCAGGCGGTGGTAAACCAGGGCTGCGTCGCGGCTGCTCTTGCAGGCGTCCTCCTGTAGGGGGCGGTCAGTTCGCAGCCCTCCAGCACGGGCGGCAAGCCAACGGCCCACCCAGAGGCGCTGGAGGCAGAATCGTAGCAGGGACCAGAGTGCAGCACAGGTCAGGTCCAACTGGGAGGTGGGTAAGGGCCGACCAAGAGCCTTTAGACAAGTCCACAGGTTCTGACTAGCCTGGGCAAAATCTCCCTGGGATGGGTGAAAAAGATCAGTGATGATGAGGGAGAACACATAAAAGGTGATCCTGTGGCTAAAGAAGGCAGATAACAAAGGTAACAGTTAAGAAAGGATATTAAAATTACAGATATAAAAATCACCCAATGACTCAATTATGTTCTTAAAATTTCATCTGTTTACATCAAGTTACATAAAGAAAAAAAACAAAAGTTAAACGTACTCTCGCTAAGTCCAGGTCAGCCTGCTTGCGGTGCCTCCAGAACAAGACAGAGGATCCAGAGTGCGGTCTGGTCACAGGCTCTCCGTATACCAACAGCCGGATCAGAACACCTGAGACTAGAATACCATTCAGGAGCCACACCAGTATCGTTGGCAACATCCAGTCCATCCAGCCCCACGAGTCTGCTACAGAAAACACATGTTTTTCGTCATTTGTAATGCAAACATTTAGAATACGTCATACAAATTCCAAACTATTTGTCTTTTCAAAACTTGTACCTGCAACATCAACACCCAGGACACTCCTTCCTGCGTGATGGGAGGTACGGGCTGCAGCACCTTCCACGGAACTGCTGCCAGATGAGCACAGCAGGGAGGCCAGAGGATTCAGTGACAGGAAGAGGAAGGTGAAGGCACACAAGGCCATGCGGGAACGGTCCAACATGCCGGCAGCGCCACTTCCTGCCGCTGTTCTGTTCAACATTCCCATATTCGGCTGCCGAGCAGAGTAGAGACACTTGTTTTCACTCAATGTGACAAATATGTGGAGATTAATTGCATTTTCTAATCTGGTGATGAAGTGCAGCTTTATAGTTTATCAGTTTAAATGTGGGCTGCATACTTTGGTGTCCTCCACCACTGGACTGTCAGGCTCTGAGTCACTGCCACACTGTGAGAAAGAGGTGGGGGAGCCCACATCAGAGGCTGGCGGGGTGGGTAGCTCGTTCTTCACATCAGCTGGTCCATCTACCTCCATGGCAACCAGGTCCTTGAGAGACTCTGGTGAACGGAACAGACGAGTAGTTAGAGAGCCGGAAAGTAAAGACATCTTCAACCGTCAATTTCGCCCACTTGGAGGACTGTTTTCACTTTTGTCATTTCAAGATAACAGTAGCTATCCATAGAGCTCATCACAGAAGGTCAAGTGAACTTTCAAGGAACTGAAATAAACTGCTGAGAGGCATTTATGTAATAAAGAAGAGGAAGGTTTAAAGCATGTACTGTTTTTCTGGGCAGCCATTTTAAGAGCCATGTTCTCCTGTTTGAGTTTCTGGTTGGTCTGCTGCAGGTAACGAATGTAGTCGATGGCTTTCCTCAGCACTGCAGACTTGTTGAGCTACACAAATGTAGAAACATACAATAATACAATTAGCTCCTTCTTCCTCATCTCAATGTTGCCAATTTGCAGATCTCACAGAAGCATCTCATTCTGTTCTCCCACTTCTCCTCCCTCCCACCTTGGCCTCAGTCCCAGCCACCAGATCTTTGAGCTCGATGATTTTGTCGTTAATGGAGGAGCGGTAGCGCTTCTCGATGGCATTGTGGGCTGTGCGCTTCTCTCCCTTGTGCGGTTGGCCAGCTGGCTTGCCGCTAATGGCAATGCGATTGATAGGCAACTTGTCAGTGTCCACCATGACGGGTACTGTGGTCAGGATGGTGCCACCGCCCATAAAGGCCTGAGGAGTTAAATAAGGCAGCACAGAAGAGGGGAAAGATGAAAAATACTGAACTAATTAGCTAAATAAAGCACAGTAGAACCATATTTGAACACTAATTGACATTTTTGCATTGTGTGTTTAAGGTCACCGGGATATCTGCTCACCGTCTTAGCAGTGATGATTAAATATCTAAAGTGTAAACTCAGCTACAACACAGGACACTGAACGATCTCAGTATTGAGCTACATGTGATGTGCTTACCTGCAGCGAAGTGCTCTGTACTGGGGTGCTGGTGGTGGCCAGAGATGTGGGAGAGGCCACAGTAGTCACCATGCAAGGATCATGTTTCAGGGTGGTCAGCAGCAGAGACTCAGCCTTGATGAACTGGGGCTGCAGCAACACCTGAGAAGACACACAGAGACATTCAGTTCTGCTTTTGGTTCCGAGGAGCACGACGCATTCATTTTAGCATGTACAAGTGAGGCTCCCTCAGGCTGCCAGCTGAACACACTTACAGGTACTTGCTGTACGTGGGATGTGATGGTTTGGGCTGGGGTGCTTGCTGTCGTGGCCAGCAGAGGAGACGTGGTGGTCAGCCCTTGGATCGGAGTCTGAATGGTCACCGGCTGGACACTTGGAGGTGAGGATGACAAGCTGGTGGAAGGTTGGCTCACGCTCCCGGGACTGCCAGCTGGAAAAGGTTATGCAAAAGATTCTTTCAACCTTATTTCAAGCTTGTATAAAATGTACGATCCATGACAACAATCCATCCCATTACCTAGAAATCTTACCGAGCATGACGTAATTGCTAAATAGCGTTCACCTAATTAGTAGATTTTTGGTTACTTATTTTGTACAGAAAAAAAATCCCCCAGTATACTTTGCACATACACAACCCAAGCAACAAGCCTCTACTGCCATTTTATAGTTGAATATTACACAATAACAAACTATACACTAATCAAATACACTACATCAGCATATGATATCAGTAAATTGCAGCATCAAGTCAAATTCATAAACTTTACTGGTCAATGGTGCGACTCCAAAGGAAAGAGCCTCTTTTGCTACACTCGACAGTGCACAAGTCAAGGTCTATGTGTTTGTAGGTCAACAGGTGAACTGTTATCTCAGACACAGATGTTAGCAACATTCAGTGTGTCACCTCATGTTTCTTATCAGTTCCAACTGGGCTAGCCATTGCAATCAATTATCAGCATCAGGGTAAGGGAAATTTCTCTAATGAAATTTGAACAGTATCTGAAACAAACTAGAAGCTGTTTTATTTGCTCCTTATCTCCCTGTAAGAAGAAAAAAAAGTGTGTCAAAGTTTTAAGTGGATGTTGTAGATACTTACATACATTACAATATGTACTGTGTGCATGGAGGTTACGTGTTTTCACTTAGCTCACATTTTCAAGCTGCCGAGCAAAGTCTATTAGATTAGGACTCGCATATGATATCAGATCAGGTTGAATAACCTAGTGTCCTTACTTGGCCAGTACAGTACATGTAAAAAGCCAACTTTTGGGATTTTGGAGTTTCACGTGTGAGATTTCCAAACTAGACCAGCTTGGGATACATTTATTTTTTAACTGCACTGATTTGAATGTTTTAATGCATTTAAAACAAATGAACTACATTTTGAAAAGCCCAAGAGTCACCGCCTTGTATGTTAAGAATCAATCAAACAGTAATGCATGCAGGAAAACACATATTGTTGAGAAGGATAGTTAGAGCGTAATCACTGAAGAATCAACGTCAACAATCATATCAGTTCTAAACCCAAATCTTATAGCTATAAAAATGCAACATTATATAGAAAAGCCATTTTCACTACTTTTTCACACTGGGGATATCTTCTATGAATCACCTGTAGTTTTCCGGGAACCAAATAAGACTTGAAGACTATCTTACTGACATCTAGAATTTTAAAACTTTTAAAAACAAAAAGAAACAAAACTACTAGTCTATTTCAGGTTAAAATCTTGCTCATCAAAGTTGTTAAAACAAATACAAAAAAGAAAGAAGAATAAGACAGAATAAGATAAAGGACAACAGGAGCCTGACTACTGAAGGAGAGAAGAAAATAAGATGACGCAAAATAGCTTTTCAAAGCTTTTAACTTGGATTATTTACCTTAATTTCTTAAGCACCTGCAGAAATCATATACTGTCAAACTAGCCCAATAGGAACTGGAATAAACCCCAATAAACACCAGCATCAAACAGGTCTTACCCGTGTAGCTGTTCTGGCTGCTGAAGTTGGTCCGTGCCTGTTGAGGCTGAGTTTGGGCCTGAAGCTGTGTCTGCGGCTGTGGCTGTGATGGAGTTGAAGTCTGGGGTGATGGTGATGTGAAGAGGGCCTGGGGCGCGGTGCTGAAAGCTGGGTTTGGTCCTGGTGAACCCTGAGGTGAAGCGGCCTGGGTTGGAACAGATGGGCTGAGAATAGGTTGGGGCTGCTCCACCTTGAGCTGTCTGAGGTTCTGAGTCGGCTGCGTGGAGGCAGGCTGCTGTCTCTGGGTGGAGTTGGGCACCTGGGCCAGGGGGGATTGCTGGAAGGTGGGAGGCTGGAAGGACTTGGAGGAACTACGGGTGATGGGAGGGCCCAGAAGTGCATCCAGGTGGGGGCTACTGCTCAGGATGGAAGAGGAAGATGTAGATGGAGGTGTTGTAGTAGTGGTCGGAGGGGCAGCTGAGGTGATGGACTGGGTCAAACCAGGAAGCTCTTGGGTGGGAGGTGGCACAGTGTAAGGAGGGTTATCAAACAATCCTCCAAACTCCATCTCCTGGTTGCTGATGAGCTGCAGCATGTCTGTAAAGGAAGAAAAACCAGAATCAAAATCAATGCTATTGACCGAGTATGACCGATACAAGTAATTAATAAGCCCAACCAAAACCAACTTCTCAGTAGCAAAGTGGCTTTCCTGCATTTTCACCTGTACTGCTGTCTGAATCGTCCCACATGGGGTTGACGGACTGACAATTTTGGATAGCAATCGATCAATCAGTTTTTCAGAAGAATCATACAGATCGTGGATTTAATGTTCTCTTACACCAGTTTCAAAACTTCACATAAAAGAAAAAAATTAAATAATAACCAAAATGGGATCTAAATGGATAAAATAACAAATCCATATTCACCAAGCAACCATAAACACTGAGCACAAATATACTGTACTTTCTAGATCTTTGTCCACCCATGTGCAGTGAGACAGTTTATACTATTCCTGCTGCTGTGGGCCAAACAACTACCGTACACAGAACGAAAAGAGAACTGGTCCCATGCACTGCAGCTGACATTTATGAAACTAACTTAATTACTGTCTCTCAGCTATTGACATAGTGGCTCCAAATAGCATATGGATACAAGGTCTAAAATGTTCCAAAATGTATTTTTTCCCATACAAACAGTTATGGTTCAATGGTCGATGATTAGATTAGATTAATATAAGAAATGTAATGCTCAAAATAAATGTGACAACAATATACTCTGAGTTTATTCAAGTCCCTGTTATATTCTGCTCTACAAAGATACCGAATTGTTGTAAGGTCTCTAATTTTGACCTGATGTAATATCCTGAAAAAAGGACACTTTGAGTGTATGTTGTGTCTGCAGTAAAACGCACAACCCTGGGTTTGTAATCCACTGTTTTGTATGAGGTGATCGCTCTTGACCAATCAGAGCGCGCCTCAGACACTTGCAGTGCCGATCAGCCCAAGACACGAAAGAGAGAGAGCGCTGTCTGTGGCATAGCGCGAGGTTACCATCGAGCAGCATCATCGAGGGTTACTATCGGTCAAATTTAGGAAGTGGGAGAATACGGCTGCAGGATATGTATTAATGTTACAGAATACGGAATGCGCAGTGTCGCCTCTCACGTACACGCATGAGCTATTAACACGAACATCTTAAAGGAAACGAAATATACTACTGAGATTTATTGGCTTAAACCGTTTTCTTTGATGGAAAGATTAAGTAGAATGTGACCATAACGCACAGCGTGACTGCACTGCTACGCTAGTATTTTTTAGCGCAAGGATTTCATTTAAAAAGCATATAACGTTAAGGCCAGTGTTAAAAAAAAACGTGAATTCAACAATAAAGAAAGGAAAACCACGAAAGCCGTCAAAGTAGCACACCACACCGATAATTTCTTATTTTTTTATAGAAAATATAGGTGTGCATAAGATTTGTCAACTCGGTCGCCTGAGGCACCATGAACCCATCAGGAGGAGGAATGAACGACAGTAACCCCTGTCTGTGGAGCAAACTGGAGGCGGGACGTACTCACGACCATTTACCAGCACGTTAGCCTCACATACCTAGCCTCAGCTTAACTCTAATAATCGGTTGGTTGTAAGGAATAATGCAAATATGACAGAGTTCTGATAATTTAACCAATACCACCACAATCATACAGCGAAACCACTTATTATCACCTCATCTAACCTCCAAAGAATACTAGCGTAATGGTTAACGTTAGCTAGTCTTGCTCATGATGGCTGATAAAAGCTACGCTGAAAGCTACAACCTTTACGTTGGTCACTTGCGGTACTTTTACGATGGTGCTACTTATATTTATAAAATAAACATTGTATGTAGAACACAGGAAGCAAGTTATAATGACAACTGAAACACATGGCGTGGGGAGGTAACGTTGGCCGTAAGTTACAGTGTTATTGGTTTAGCTTTTAGCAAACGCGACTGTGTTAGCTACTAGTGTGTTAGTTTCTTACCATCAATGTCGCTTAAGAGGGCCGTATCAATATCGCTGGGGTCATTAAGCGACAGTGTTGGATCCAGGTTATCCAACGAAGGATCGTCAAAAGATAGGCTGTTCATCTTTACTCTTCTGTCTGGCTTTCCAATGTAGACTTGACTGACTGTAAAATCGCTCAGAGGGGAAAAATCGGTAATTTCTCACGTCCCTACATTTGCCAATGCGTCAGATCCTAAGTGTATCTGAACGCACAAAGTGAGCTTCAACTTTTTATTGATGTATCAACTAACTACTCACTCCTACCCCCATGATCATCCAGTGAAACTTGTCAAACCAAGCCAAACACTGAAGCTTATTCAACACGAACATGCTCACGGCAAGAGCCGAACGAACCCGCCTAACAGATAGTGATTGACAGACGCGTAAGCCAATCATTGCCTTTGAACCAGATTCCCACGTCTCTGCTTGTCATGATTGTTTTGATTATTTGACCGAAGAGTTGAAAGCATGTGGAGAATAGGCCACAAAACGAAAGAAAACGAAGATATGGTTATTAAGGCATTCGACAAATTGATATAATGGCTCCAGAAAACATATGCGGAACCATTTGAAAAGTTTCATAAAATAATTATATACTGTTTATAAATGCGATATGCTGTACATATAACAAATTATCTCTTGCTATTCATTCCAGTCATATACAGCCAATTAATGCAAGACATATATTTCACCAAAGTGGGTATTTTGAAGGAACCAGCGTGGATGTGTTTGTTGTGGGCTTGCCCCCAACAGCCAATAAGAGCCGACTGGGCGTGAGCTACTGAAAAACAAGTTTGTTTGACTTGAAGCAGAGGCTCCTCCTGTAGAACCAGTGATATCGTCCAATGGGAAGCTCAAAAACCGAGTGGGGTGATCTAACGTCACATCTCTGAGTCTAGTGATTACATCATGTATATCTATGTGAGAATAGTGATGGCAGCAGTTTGGGATATCATGCAGGAGTAGCGGTAGCCAAAAGTAAAAAGAAAAAAAATAAATAAATAAATAAAAGGAAGAAAAAGAAATTTGTCATTTTTTTGGCCAAAGAAATTTATGAAGAAACTAAATCTTTGCCCCATTGCCGTTACACAATAAATAAAAAGGTAATCTAGTAAAGTGAGGATTCTTCCAGTGATCACTGAAAATATAAACAACGTAAACAATAAGAAAGGCACATGTCCAGATCAGCATTAGCTGAAGCAAAACTAAAGGTACAGTCTGATCACAGTGAGTGTAACATATATACAATGGAGGAGCCACACAAAAGCATATGGGGAAATAGGTCAATGACCGAGAGTAGCACTGCAAAGTTGGGCTGGAGTTATGTTAAAAAGGCTCTCAGCAAGCCTGGTATTGTTGGTGATGGAGTGTGTTTGTGTGAAAGTGCATGCCTTATTCACTTGATGTTTGAAACCCTTTCAGTGAAGCTCCACATGCAACCAAAAGTGAAAAAAAAAACTTTCATAAAATCCATGTGTGACCAAGATTTGTTTACATTTTATGTGTGCTGAGCCACTGGAGCGGAGCAGAGTGGGTGAAGTGTCCATGGCCCAACCTATACAAGGAAGTGGGGGGCTCATGTGTCAGTGAATGGCCAGTACAAAGCAAGATTGAAGGTGAGTTGCATCAGCATGAGCATTAAGGAGAGGCAGGAGACTGTCACACAGCCCTGAATTTTAAAATAACCACAAACAGTTGTGAGGTAGAGGTCACACATTGCTAGTGTTTTATTGGGCAGTTACAGACGTGCATTAGGTCAAACAAAAATCTGACCATTAGTAATGGCAGCAGACGGCACAGCCAAACAGACATTAGGCATCTGCCAACAGAAAACAAGCCTCTCTTCCATGTTCACAAAACATCAGTTCAATGTTCTGCTTCATCAGTATTAAAAAAAAACATTCAGCAACCATTTTGAGAGCCAGAATTTCAAGGAATACGTGTTGCATTCAGGACTGATGCCCCATAAATGCAAGAAACACAACGCACTGTTACAGATCCAGAGATGTGTAACACACAGACAGAATATTGATAAATCTCCCTTTTAAAGGATCTCTTACATTTTTAGTAATCTTCTTTGTTCAGCCTGCAAGGTTAAAGATTTTCAAAGAGAATAATGTCTGATTGTAAATGTAATGCTATTATCTCAGTTACCTCGTAACCATACTAAACCTATATAACCATTAAAAAAAAAAAGTTAAAGCTCATTAATTTTTCTCAACTAAAATATATTTAAATATTTAATTGTAATGATTATGTAGACACAAATAATTTTTAAATGCCACAGTTGCATTTATGTTAATAATAACACAAATATTTCCCTCTAGCGAAAGGCCTATACTGACAATGGATAATTCAAAATTTGATGCATGATTAGGGTTTTTCAACTGGGGAGGAGATTCAAAGAAAATGTCTCAATCGACAAAGCTTTTACTGAAAATACACAAAAAAAAAAATCCCTTTTTTTAAGTGCAGAGCAACGTTCAAATAAAGAGGAGCCTCAGCAAAAGAACTGGAATGAAGACAGGATTGCTTTTTGCCTCAAAGTGTGATTTTAACTACACCAAAGGCAAACTCTATCCAGAGCTAATTTGCTGAAATTACAGAAATTCTTGGCAGAAGCTCCAATGACAGCAGATGAATTAAAATAACAAATAAAAATAAGCATTAAAGTAACTGTTTGACTGCACAAATCAAAAGAAATTATTTTTTTTTTCTTTTCTTTTTTTTTGCGTGCTTCAGCCTCAAAAAGATCAATGGTGAAGGGTATGGACAATTTTTCTTTTTTACATCAACTATAAAAAATATAATCAGGGGATCAAATAATACATAAACCTCTCTGTCCTCTGGATATAACTATGAGCCATACACTTTTAACCAGATACAGAAAGTAAAATCCCTGTATTTTGAGGTATATCGATTACATAGTATAGAGTAAGTGATGAGCTACCTATGTGCATACATCCTTTAAAACAGTTACTGTAATTACTGTAAGCTATACGTTTGTCTTCTAGTTGATAATGGTGCTAAGCTGAGTCGTGCTGATCATTTAAATGTTTTGTTTTGTCTAGAATCTTTATGTAAATTTTAATATAAGTTTTTGCACTCCTATACGTTTGACAGTCCATTAATCCACTTCTAGGTGAACACGCGCTGAAATTACACGTTTAGAAAACTTATGTGCAAATTGTCAATCTAAAGACCATTTCCCATCCCCTAGAAAAATAGTAACCATCTTGTAAACACAAAGCACAAAATACAGTTTTGTTTTTGCTTCAGAGTCCACAAACATTAACATAGCATGGGAAGGGATTTTTTTTCACATGAATGTGATGACTGTTCTGACAGGTAAATTCAATTCTAGTTGGTCATTAAAGCCTTAAAATTCTTTGGAATGACTAAAAGTCAAGAGCATACTTTTTCTCCACTAATTTGATGAAGTTTTCCAGAGGACTGAAAAGACAGATGTGAAATATTCCTTGGGCATGTTCCTTTCCCTTTGTCTTTTCAAATGCATAATAGAGAATCCTAACATATGGTTTTTAGATTTTTTTGTTTTTTTCCCTTTGGTTAAAGGAACGCCGGCATACACTGATCAAGATGAGCTAAGAATTAGCTATTATATTATTATTTAGCAACATTAGCCTGCAGACACCAGTCTTTTCTCCACGCATATCTCAGTATTAGAAGCATGACTACAACGCTAATTGGAGTACTTGAGCGAAAAATTTTTTCATTGATCGACCATAACCACAGCGCTAGTACATAGTACAGAACAAAACTATAAATGCATAAATTAGCAATTAGCAGAATGTAGATAAACAACATAATATAATCCTAATTGTATGCTTCCATACGGACTTAATGCAGCGTACGTTCTCCATTAATCTCGCAGTAATATACCACAATTTTAAACCACATCAGACAAGTTAAGTTGTCTTCCTTTGGCGGCGCACAACAAATAAGATGCAGGGTTGCAAGTAGTACATCCCACACTAACAGATTAATACATCCATATATAGTAAAACGCAACACAGTTGTGCGCAGTAAACATGTTGGACCTCTATAAGTTAGAGCAACAAGGTGGCAAGAGAACAACAAGGAGGTCACTTGCTACACCACTGCCAGTCAGCGATGAAATGGGACTGGAATGACTGTTAGGATAGAATCATTTAGGGCGAGGACCTTTAGACACCCTAGAGAAGGGACCGAGGTCCCCTGAGAACAGTCTACAAGGCAAACAAGGCGTCCTCCGTCCGTTCAGCCTTCTTGTGGGAGCTACCAGGGGCACGGGCAGGGTGAGCAGGGTTGGCTCCTGGGGGAGATGGCAGGGAGTCTGCTGCCTTGGCTCGCTCCTCCAGGAACTTATCAAACTCTGCAGAAAACAAATTGAATTGTCAGAGACATGGAAAGTTGAAGGTTTTTCAGTGTTATATTTTGAACTCCTACAAGGGTCAAAATATACAAAACTTCATACATGCTGGAGTTATTGGAACAAAAACAAAACTATGATCACTTCATACCTTCACTGGTCACTCCTTCCTCTGTGGTATCCCCTTTCTATTAAGAAGAAAAAAAGTTACAAAATAATATGCACATTTCAGCAGAAACTATCACATTTATGGAGTTGTCTTTATTTCAAAAGACAAAGATAAACCTTAGTGAACAGTGTAAAAAGCGTCATACAAGTCAAAATGCATGTAAAGTTCACCGAAATATCCATACAACGTCGCTCATGAAGGATCCATCAGTCATGCATCCTTTCACACTTTTCGCAAGTGTAGACAACAAATAACCTTCATTAGCCCAACTGCACATCCTCCACATGCATATGTTAAGGAAGCTCATATCACCTGTTATAACTTGGCTATCATTAGCACTATGTTAGCATTTGCAAGCCAAACCTCACAGGAAACTGTTAGATGTCAATCTAACAATCTTGGTGGAAACAGATTAAAGTGAATGAAAGGACACGAAGTGCAAGTAAACTTAAGTCAAAGGTATGTGGTTATATGAGACGGATGGAGGAAGTGTGCTACCAAAGAAAAAGCAAAAACAAAACAGAGGTAAGAAGAGAGAGAGAAAAAGAAGAAAAAAAGATATAAATCAAGGTAAAGAAGTCTCACCACGTCAGCACAGAGCCACTCCTCTATGTCATCCATGACAGAGGACTGCGATACGGGGATCTATGGAGCAAAGCCATGGACAAACCAAAGGGTAGCACCAAAGCCACACAACAGAGCAGACACCCAAAGCAGACAACAAAAACAAAAATCATAACACACACACACACACACAAACGTAACAAGAATAGGAATCACCAAAGGCTCAGAAAGGAAAATGATCAAAATAAAATTAATCAAAATGAGAACAAAATTAAAAATGTGCTCAAAAGACACATTCAACCCCTCTCAAGTCTGTGCTCTTATTATTTTGTCATGTGCAACTCAGCTGTCTTATCTGAGAACAGGAGTTCCCAGGTTGTGTATTGTTCTCATTAGTTCTGTAGCGCTGACATGGCTTAACAGCTGCCGACTAATGTCACGCAGCAGCGTTAATTATTCCACATCATTAGTTAATTAGCAAATCGCTTGAACGTTATTAAGAGATTGATTGGATGGGAAAAGCTGATAGCACAGGGACCATTGAGAGGAAGGGCAATCCCACGGCATACACACACAATCACACTGCACACACAAACACTACATGGTGTGCAGTGACTGTGAAGATGAAAGCCGTGTCAAGATGGACAGCGCGTGCTTGTGTTCCTATTTATGTGGGCATCAAATGATGAAAAGTGTGTTGCATTGTATGTCACTGAAAAAGGAAACTTTCCACTATGGTTCAAGACTTTCCACTATGGTTCAAGATACTGTAAGTCCCCTTGTAAGGAATAAACAATGAAGGAAAACTGGAAAAGTCACTTGAACGCTTTTTGTTTACACAAGCAGAAAAGGCATAGTTCACATAGAGTTCACATACGATATCTAAAGGTCTCATCTTCCACATCTTTTTATTGCCTATGCCATTAAGTCAAAGTCCACATTTGACGTCTACCTGAGATCAAAGTTAAATAAGAGAAAACGAAACCTTTTCCTGTAACGCTGTTATGTGCTAAACACGGGTGGGGTTTCCTCGTGAGTTCACAGTGAAGGAGCATTTCAAAATAAAGGCCAAGGCAGTGGAAGTCCTGCGCAGGAGAAATACACATGCAGCTGTGTGAATAGGGGGACGAGTGATAGAAAAGTGAGCAATGAGACGTCTTATCCTATCATGACTCACAGTTGATGCAAGTGTAATCCACTATAGTAAAATATTCAGTCATAACATCAACTTCATTGTTCCACTGTTACACATATAACAGCTACTGGTTGATCTGTTAGTTGATCTATTTCAGATTAGTGTGAGACATGTGAGGTTGTTACATCTAATGTATAAGATCCAAAGACAGTTAGAGGACAGCTGACAAATACTCCCACTATACAGCAAACCATCATCCATTTCCTTGTTATTTTATGCTTGGATAATATGTTATCAGCACTTTAACAATGTTCATTAGTGTTGATATTGCTGTGTGGCAGAAGTATCTGCAGTTTTAGTGCGTGACTGTTAAGAGATGTTTCAAGTTGACGACCTAATGGACATATTCCATCCATAAAGAGGTGGCATCAAAGGAATGCATCAGTAATGCTTGCCCATGTCAACAGGGTACAAAAGAGGTGGGCAATACAGGTAAATTCTTACATCACTATATAATTTACTTTATATCACTGCAGTGAAACATTATTTTCTGAAAATTAATAAGGGGGAGTTGTATCAATAAAATAACTAAAAGAGATGTGTTTTCTGTTGATCCAGTCAATTAAAAACTTAACAATTCCAGATAATTGATTATGCAAATAAAATCCTGTAAATTTGCAACATTGCCTAATAAATGAATAAAACGATTTCAGATTACACGTGGCTATCAGAAGCAGTAAAGTAAAATTACCTTCAATTGGCAAATATCTAACTCAAGGTATCATCATATTGCCCAACACTAGAGTACTACATCTGCACATGACATGGAGGTGGATGTTCATAAGGGGGTAAACTTCACTGGCACTGAGCTCATTCGAGCATTCCAGGACAAAGCGGTGAGATGAGGCTGAAAAATGAGGAGCAGCTAATGAGGATTATGGATGATGCCGCAGAAGGTTGAGAGCAGGAGTGATGCCGGACATGAGGGAGGGGTAGGAGGACACACTGAGGATGGAGTCCTCACCATTCCTTGGGTAATAAGCCAGCTGTCTATGGGCAGCTCCTGATCTGCTGGGTTATCATCCCCTTTTACCCTCAGCTGAATCAACAACAGAACAACACCTTACACAAGAGAAGAAAGGTAGCAGGCCCCACCACAGCATAGCACACAGTGCAGAGAGAGAGACAGAGGAGAAGTCAAATATGCAAGAGACGACTGCCATTTAAAGGAGGAGGGAAAACAGGGGAGAACAAAGAAAATGGTGAAAAGGTTCATTCCATAAAGATGAAAATGAGGAAAATAAAAGGGGAAAATAGTCTGTACGAGTCATAGGGTACGTGAGGAAACTTAAAAAGGCATGGTATGCGTTTCAGAATCATCTGTGTACATAATGACAACTGTGCAAATATATTGCAAAGTGTGCTGCGATCATGAAACTAGTGTGTGATTTTTGTGTTTGACTTTCTAGACAAACCAATTATGTGGAGTTCTATTTAAATAAACTGAACGAAGTAAGAACTGATATCTGGTTTACATAATGAAAAATCTGACTCCATGTTTCACCTTGAACAAATGAAAAAAAATTTCACATGTTAACTGCTCACTTTCATTTATTTATAGGCACAGTTACTGAACTGCAAGACATTTATTTTGGCAACAGTCAATACACAAATCTACGCCTTTTCGTTAGATCAACGTTGTACACCGGACAAATGTCACTGTTGAATATACAGCATCACAGACCATCACATGCAGGGAGAGACCAACGCCTCAGGACAGACTCGTACGGGAAGGCCTGTCAACTATGTGAATAACACAGCCCACACTCCATATATGACAGCCACATTAAACTGCATGCATCAGTGTACTCACCCCTCCTGTGTTCTGTTGTCTCACATCCAAAGCTGAGGCCAGTCCACCCAGAGCCTGAGGGTCCTCATACTTTACACTGTGCACAAGAAAAAATAAAGAATGCAGCTAAAATACACCAATGAGGAAGCAGAACAAAAATTTAACAAGAAAAAAAATAACAGATGTGACAAACAAAGCAAAAGTCACCAGTCACAATAAAAAAATACAGTAAAACACACAACAACTGAGAAACATGTCTCTCTTGTCCTTACTTCATCACTTCTATTATTTCTACCTAGGTGTTCAACCTACAGCTGAGGGCAACAAGGTCTTGCTGCAGAAAATACCAGATTAACATTCACACCCTGGAGGCATTCAAAAGCCATTCCAGAAACATGCAAGGGGAAATAATTGGCATAAGAAGATGACATAAAGGCAAGTTAAGGGAAAGTGACGAAACCAAACTTTATCACGGAATAGAAAACCTGCATGCAGTGGACATCACAGAACAAAACTGAGTAAAAGCGCCCAGGGGTGGATTTTATTTTAAATATTAAAGGTGGTTATGAATAGCTATTTAATTAAAATAGATTACACCCTGAAGAATAACATGACAGGATCTGGGCTGCCCCAGAAGCAAAAACTAGAAATCTAGACCTACTTTTTGCGCTGCTCAGCCAGAGAGCTGCTCCTGGTCTGGGCAAACATGTCAAAGTCATCCTGGTTGTGAGCTGATAGGGAGGACAGGGTACCGCTCACGCTGTCTGAAGCCACATCTGGAGAGAGAGAGAGAGAGAGAGAGAGAGAGAGAGACAGAGCAAGTGAGAGAGAGAGAAGAAAAGTGACAGGATAAATGGAATGAATGACAAAATGTAACAGATGTTCAGCACTCAGCACTCTACATCAAGCTCGACAAGAACGAGGATATATCCGCGCTTTGACCACAATACTAGTGTGCAGAGACATTGTAGAGATCAACAGGAAGCTAGCAGTGGTATGAAAGCGCAATGAGTTATGCTGCTGGGCTTCTCTCCTTTTATTAGCCAAATCATCATCTGCTACTTTTCCAATACAAGGTCAGCAGAGACTAGTGGAGAGGAGGAATGTTACAACTCTGGGGAGATTGACATATGAGCATGACAGTTGGGATTTGGAAGCAAATATTTTTTTTTTGTCTCCACCCTGGAAAACAAGACATTTTGTTCTTACCAAGACCAGCTAATGCAGAGGACAGCGAGGCTGTGGTGGGGTTGGCAGTGGCTCCAGTGGTGGAGCTGGGTGGGGGGCTGGAGGAGATCCTGGGCGTGACCACGGCAGGGGAGCCTGGGCCAAGGTCTATCAGGTTGTCCTCTGTGGCCTCATTCAGCGTCTGTAAGAAAATTAATGGAAATAAGTATGAAACAATGTCAATAGTGATGTTTTGCTAAAATTGATGAATGTAACAGAGTTCAGCCAGCAAATGGAAATGGAGGAAGCTTGCTGAAGTTTGTTAAAGAAATCAGATTGCAGAGTGTTTTGTATGCAGAGAGAATACTTTGTAGCAACTGAAAGTCTACAAGACTGACTATTTACACAATTTGAGACAACATTGTGGGTGAGTGGTTGTGGATTGGAGGGTATGCGCGAGAACAATACTAAGGGCTGAATAAACAGACTTCAGATGTGTGAGGCAGAAGGCAAGAAGGAGGGGAGGGAAGGACACATAGTATCTAGTTTCACACTGTGGCACTGATGCTGACACATCTTATGGGTCTAAGCATTAGCTCCACACAGCAGAAATGTTAACATTTCATCGCGCTGTTCAACCCAGCACACTGGCCAGGACTGAACATGGCACTAGTTTCATACTTGCCTCCATCAGCTAGCCACCACACAAACAGACAGAACACACAGAAAGATCAACAGAATGCAAAAACAAACAGCTACATGGGATGCAGTGAGAGATGCTCCAATCCTCTGGCCAGTCACTCACATTGGCAAATGTACTCTCCAAATAGCAGATTGGAACTAGTCCTGCTTTGCTCTTCCAGTTTCGATAAAGCTGAAAGCAATCTGCTTGCATTACATATAAATGCTATGTTGTGTATTCTAGTATAACAGTGAGTAAATAATAGGTATTAATTCAGACACTAAACTGGTTAAATAAGCACAAAAAAGGACTATTTGAATGGATTTATGTTTGAAACATCACACAGCCTTCATGTTAGACAAGCAAAGCAAAGTTACATGTACTGAAATGTTAAAAAAAAAAAATATATATATTTACAAATTTTTCTGAAAACATGCTAAAAACAACAAAAACTAAGTGACCCAAAGAGAGAATTTGGGGTTGGTTCCGCTGACAGTACTTACCCCGTTGTTCTGTGTGGCTCTGCCCGACCTGTACCTCTCGTACCTGCCAGCCAAAATCTCTGTGAGCTTCAATTACTTACATCTTTCAACTTCAGAAACCACATGAAAGAGACATTTTTATCAGGGTGAAACTGCAGCATGTTTAAAAAGGAATGGGTTATGCACAGTCCTTCATACAAGCTCAAACTGTGCTCAATAAAAATGTGATTTTTCATTGAAAAATTCTGGCATGATCACAACTGGAGGCTCATCTTTAAAATCAAGGACTGAGATCGAGTCTGATTGATGCCATACCTCTCATATCGAAGGAAAATGTTGTTGAGGTCGTCATTGACATGTAGCAGCTCTTCAGTCACTTCTTCATTAGAGACGCGTGAAATCAGTTCAACCACTCTCTGCTGCATTGCCCTGCATGTTCTGTTCAGCTCCTTGATAGGTTGGCAAATCAACAGATTGATCAATGGATGAACTGATACATCCATAGACAGAGACAAAGGAAGATGTGTGGAGAAGAGTGAGCTATAGCAAGACACACAAACAAATAGGCAAACTAATGACATGGCATTATATGGCTCCATCTTGACAGAATGGGAGGAGAACACTGTCTAAGTCTGGGAGTATTAACTGTACAATAAGTATGCTGCACATATATTTTTGACAAGGCATTCCGCAGGTTAGAAATATTTGCTCAGCTGTGTAAAGATTCTGTGAATGTGTTTTCTGTAGCAAATGGAAAAAAGAACAAGTCAGAAAAGGTTGCACATAACCATTATAATTGGCAAGAGGCCCCTTAGCTCAGGCCAGATCCATGCAGCTGACAAAAACACCTGAGTGGATTTGGCATGAGGAGATTAAAGTCTACATGAGTTTCTATACCACTGGTTAAATGCCAATTCCAGGAATTTTACCACAGCCAACTAGTTCATGATAAGTTGTGGGAGAGTTGAGCATATCCTCTGAAATCTAAAGAAAGTGCTCCCCCTGGTGGCTGCACATAATTTCAACCCTTTAAAGCTGATGTGCCATATTTGAAGGCTTTTTGCTTTCTGAAATAACTTACTGTACACTGTGTGGGAATTCATGTAGTAAAATATTTGCATGTGTATGAGTGAGGGTGCTAGTATAATGTCTTGACAGACCATTTCATCAAAAAAAGAAAAAAAAAAAAACAACTCCAAATTATTATCAATTTGCATGCCACAAATCATCTGATGCCTGGTTAGACACAACTTAAAATACACATCAAAATCCAGATTTATTTCTGTTGTTGTTGATTCAAAAAATCATGTCATGTGAGGCACAACATAAACAATAATGTATGAAGATGCGTGTATGCGTGTTAAGATAGACCTCATACTGTATTCATATGCCTCTCACCTGAAGCAATTCCAGGTCAGAGGCATCCTCCTGGCCAGGAACCATCTCTGTTAGCATCTCTGACATGACTTTGGTGTTTCCTCTCACAACGTCCAGCTCACTGCGCAGCCGGGCGATCTGAAAGCACAGAAGGTTAAAGATCATTTCAAAACATCCAGGGCTGCAGATGGTCTCGCAGGAGGGAGATGGGTCATGATATCTAATGAAAATCTTGTACTCAGCTTTGATTAAAAAATGTACTTAATTGCTAAACTCTGGATAAATCTGCTTTATTTAGTCATTTATTTATCCAAATAAATGACTGCACTTTAATAGCTACATTTCACATGTTGTCACCTGTTCAGGGGTCGCGGTGATGGGACTGGGCATCTGGGGGCCCTGTGTGGCAGAAACAGGGCTCGAGGAAGGTTTTGGAGTCCCGGCAGGAGGTGAGGAAGGAGCTAGGTACTTGATCATGGCTGGGTCCACCTCTGGTGTGCCCTGCAAAAAAAAAAAATGCATTTATGGATATTGCTGTGTAAATATAATTATGTGCTTGTTCAATTTGTGCTTTTCTTCCTTCTCACCCTCTGTGGCGTGTGGATGGGAGACAATGCATCCAGGTCTGCCATTGGGAATTCAATGCCTTTCCTCTTCAGTTCCTCATAAACGTGGACCACACCAGTTAGGTCAGGGCTACTTCTGAAGGCATCAGCCCAGGCCTGCCACAACATTCACACATTGTGACATACAGTAAACATACATCACAATATCAGCACAAAGAGATTTTTTTCCTGCCCTGTGCGCAAAAACGACGAAAATAAATGGTCAAATAACTCCTCTCAGACACACACACTCTCTGTAGGCATAAACAGACCGAGGGCAAAAGGACAGAGTGTAAAAGAGGAGTGTCCATGGGGTCTCCTTCAACAAATCCCTATAAATAATTAAGGGAGATGGAGAACACCACCTGTTGGCCAGCACAGGTGAACCTTAGGTAAATTGATAACACCAGAGTCTGCCATCCGTGGTGCAACACTTGGGAAGTGGAACACATGGTGTCCACCTGGCCTCCCAGCAACCACCACTGATATGTTTGATGCCATTTATAAAACTGTCTGTTACCATCACAAGTCTCATTCATTATGCCACATTTCATGCAATTTTGGATCAAAAGTGTGGCTTAGTCAGTAAAAACGGAAACATATACCTGTATGAGTGACAGCACTTTGTCTTGAACGATGGTTGGGGGGTTTGATTTGGGGGAGATGATTTTGACCAACACACCGTCAATGAAATCTCTGTTGGCCACCTGGACATGAAACCTGTGACCGCAGTTCTTCACACATGTTTCCAAAACCTGCATGTGTGTGTGAGAGAGAGAGGGTGAGAGTGAGAGTGAGATAGATTAAACAGAGGTAGAAGCCAAGCAAATCAAACAAGTTTGTGTGTGAGAGGCAACTGATAAACAGAAGGCTCGCTAGTGTTCACAAAATATCTCAGTTAGGATGTTTTCATCTCGTAGAGGTGCTTTTAACTGGGAGAGTTGTCAAAGACATGGGTGGGTATGAACACAGCTCAAAGACACGACCACAGACAACCCTGAGAGTGGCCGGGAGAAAAGACAACAAGATTAACAAAAAAAGGAGACAAGATCTGTAGAGATCCACTTTGCTGGGTGGAATCCAGAACCCACAACTTGGACACGTTTTCCTGAGAATAAAACCGTCATCAATGCAATCATTGCACAACTGAAACATAATTTAATGCCAGCTTTAAAGTAAAAAAAGTAAGACTTTCTCACGGTTAGCGCCAGCATCACTTCTCTGTAGTTCTTGTTGCCACAGAGTCTCTTCTTCAGGGCCCGCATGGCATCTTTTGGCCTGGAGGGAAACGGCAGAGAAGATACAGCTGGATAAAGCCCCCCAGCTGAGAGTAGGCATAACATCTTTGACTTTGTGGGAATAAATGATTTTTCTGCGGCACAATAACAGATGCCAGTCAGTCTGTCGGTGTAACTGTCCGACTAAGACAGAGAAGGATCGTCACACCATCTGTCTCTCTCTTTTCTTTCTGAGTGACTATCTGTTTCTCCCAAGGCAACATCAAAGTTACCCTTGCATGATGAGTTCAGGCTGGCTTTGTGCCTCATACTGCACATCTCCTCACCGAAGATGAAGAGCAATACATTTTTATGAACTCCTTCATGACATACGGTACATTTATTATGTGAGGGAGCTGAAATAGATGGAGATATGAACATAAAGTATGACAGATACCTTCCTCAGACAGCACCCTCTGTGTGTGTGTGTGTATTCAGTGTGTTTCTGATTCAGTGTTACAGTTGCCTTTTTGGTTTTGATTGGTGCGGAAAACATACGTTCAGAGAAAAAAAAAATATTTTCCAAATTTCCTGAGTCTAAGTCTGGAGCTAACCAGATGTCGTCTACATTTCTGAAGACAAGAAGTTCTGTGTTCTGTGAAGCTGAACTCCTTTTCTGCGTGTGGTTGTGTGTATGTGTGTGTGCTTTGGGTGTGACAGAGACAGCCCCGTGTCGCATGCCAAGACAATGAGTGTGTGTAGGCATGAAGAATGTGAGAAAGCAGGAGGAAAGAGACGAGGGAAAGTGCTGAGGGAAAAAGGGAAAAAGACAGACTCCAATATTCATTCCGGCTGGGTTCTCTTGACTATTACATTTATTTAGGCTGCAAAACTGTCTGATTTATATGCCTAACTGTGGGTGCACTAAAAACTTTTTACTCTGGGATACATAACCACAAGTGAATTCAGTGGCGTGGAAGAAAATGTTTTATTGTATATTAAAGTCTTAGATCACAGTCGTACACTGAGATGCAAAATGTGATGTACAGCTTTTGTGGTCTGGCAGAAAGTAACATTTCCAAATCCTGAGGAACGCAGCTTTTTGTTAATGAACACTGATATACAGATATGAGCAAATAAAAAGGCAAATTATTTCATTTTTGCTTGTGTTGTATCTTACATTCTCACATAAGATGTAAGATTTAAATCATGTCTTATGAAAGAAGTAGGCTGGGCACCTTTCAAAGTAGGACACGGACATAAGAATTGCATTCATTAATACATTCATTCATTCATTCAGTCATTCATTCATTCATTCAGTCAGTGACACCTAAAGAAAACAAAAGGCTTTCTGTAGTGTTGGTGAAGCACAGTAGTCAGTGTATTATTTTCTGGAGTCACTCAGTCAGCCAGTGTGTGACAAAACAATGGAGGTTGTGGGATTGACCAGTTGAGGAACCAGAAGTCTTTTCAGGCCAAATGGCCTCACTAAATCTACTAAATGTTGACATGGCAAATTATGACCCAACAATGACTGACACAAACAATGTGTAGCAGCTCACCCCTCATCCGTCTCGTTTATGATATCACAGATCTCCATGTTGAGGGTCCAGTCCTCAGTCTGCAGGCCTCCATCTGTGGCCCTCTCTGGAGGAAAACACAAAAATGTCAACAGAATATTTAGATTTATACAGCATTATCTCAACTTCAGACCACACAAGAATGACAAATTAAGAGAAAATAAGTTTTTATTTACATTATAATATGTAATATGTGCTGTGAGACAGGAAGTTGCTGGCTTTTTTTTTGTCACACATACAACATGGTTCACAACCCAACATATTAAAATGCAGATATACAGACAATGGAGAAAAACATACGGTTTCTTAAAAATAGAATCACAGTTTTGATTCAGAAGTCTTGGTTACTTGACAACACAAACCTGAGGATGCACACTAATTAAAGCAACCCGTTGTTTAGATAACAGTGGAAGCAAAGCTGTTGTGTAAGCAATCCAACATGTGGTGTTTGGTTTGATCAGATCTGATTGACAGTGACCGAAAAACCCACAACCTGTCATCAGTTTCTGTTGCAAATGCTGCTGGATTCTTCAAAAATATGAGACAAGCACAGAGAAAAACCGAAATACAGACATTTCTGTTGTGTAATGAACGTCCCAACTTTAGCAGACAACACTGAGTTCATGTAAGATCTTGTCATGTCACTCACTGAAGAGAGCTGATTGAGAAAACATGACATCAGGACCTTTACTGTCTTGCTTGGATGTACAATATTTTGTTAGGGAGCAACTTGACAAAATGAAAGTAGAAATTAGTCAAAATAGAACAAAGACAGCAAAAAGTTACAACGTGATAGGATGTCCTACAAAATCCTTTGATAGCTTAACTAGAAGTTATTCTCTTTTAAAAGGGTTGGGAGGAAGTCTTGGTTCAGATCACCACAGTTGTTCACTCCATTAAGTTTTTACAAAACCGTCACCTCCCAATTTCACAAGAAACCCTCATGTGCTATAAAACGTGGCTCACCACCAGTTGCTCCTATGCCTCCAACCCTAGTATATTCACTAAAAGAAGCAAACAGTCAGCTGGAAAGAGGGAAGCTAAGATCATCTCAGAGGACAGCAAAGCTGGTTGTGTGTGTGAAGCAGCTGTGTACTCAGCCACAGAGACCTGCTTTCGCCTTCACACTCCACCCCACCATTTAATAGCATTTTGGCTAAAGCCAGGAAATAATTCAATGCAGACTGTGAGAAGGTACAGTGATGAACTGGCATTGCGGTCCTCACTGCGTTCCTCGCTCTGTCTCTTCCCTCCTACCTCTGTCCCCCAAAATCCATCCATCATGTCTGTGACTGCTGATATCTTTCAGGATCTCAGTCATGTGAGGAGAGATTCAAAGTGAAACAGAAAAAAAAGGTTTCCTACCAAAGAGAGCTGTGACCGAGTTCCTGTGACTGACACTCAATAGATTCTCATTAGACGATTCCTGAGTTTGGACAGGAGAAGCTTCCCTCCCTGAAGCACAGAGGCTCTGAGCAGGCTGTCATGCCCAGGCCAAGAGCCTCTCACTGGGCCATGTTGCCTTCCTTTTGGGAACCTCAGCGTTGGACAAGCCTGACAGCCATGATTTATTCATGATCTAACCCACCCCACCACGCACACGCACACACACAGACAATCAACTTGTCACAGACTGGGCAAGCAAAGAGAGACAGGCTTCTTTTACTTAAGACGCCATCAAACAAACACACTTATCTAAAAAAACAGAAAGACAAAGTGAGTTTCAACATGAGCAGCATTTAAAACACTGTGCTGTGCCTAGGTATTTGGCTGTACAGTATATAAAGCATAAGTTTGGAAGATTTAACCAGCTACTGCCGCTGAGACATCCCACATAATCTCCTCAAGTGGATTGTCAGGTCAAGGCCGGACAGAACTCAAATGGCAGAGACGGAAAGAAAAGAGAAAAATAAAAAATCTGATGTCCCCATGTGAAATGAGCTGAAACGACACTGAACAATCAGAGCCTTGCTAATGAAGATATATTCTGAGTGCATTCATTCATGGTGTTGTGTCAATCCTCCCAGTCCTGGGAATCGACACCACACCAGTGAAGCCAGTCGATCACATGGCTGTAACAGTGTCAGGCTGTGCCACGCACTGCCAACAAAGCCACAAATCCTCTGTCCCTCTCTGGCCGCATCCCTCCACATTTTGTCCTCTTAAGACTCTTCCCTTCTCGACACATTTTCCACCAGTCTTTTGTCTTCACTGAATCTGCTCACTTTTGTCCTCTTCTACTACCTCAGTAGAAGTTTGTAGTCAGCTGCTAGCCAAAAGTTGCAAACTCTGGATAGTTACAGGGCTCTTTAGAATGGAATCAAGCAGTGAAAGAAACTTAAAAATTTCCTTTTAACCAAAATCTGTGAATTAATCACTCACTGAATGGCTGACCATATTGCTTTGGCTGTCTGTACTAATAGCCTCTCTCACAAATATGTTCTTCTTTTTCTCTTCTGGAAAAAGAGGCACAGCAGTTAATAAAGCAAGTAAAGTGCCTTTATTTTGAAAGTTTAGAATGAAGAAGACAAAAAAACAAAAGAGCATGAACTTCCCCTCATGCAAATGACAACAAAAAGATAAAGGCACGCACATGCACACACATCGACACAAATCATTCACCACCACTAACCTGTCCACCACCTTCTCGGTCACTTTAGGAATTGAAAAAGCTGAGCTATATAAAGTTCTACACAATGCATCCCTAATCAAGTGTTATCCGTCTCCCCTGTCTATCGTCTCATTCTCATTGTTTCAGATAAGCTCTAAGCTCCTTTGCCCTACTGTTGTGGTGTACAGCACCACTGCAACAGCCAAACAGACAGCTGCCTGTTCAAAACTGCACAGTGCAGCAACTCAACCACAGAGATCAGGCTGAAGATGCAGCCATCTTCGTGAAATGGGGAAATCCAAGATGTGCTGCATCCAGCCCGCTGTGTGCACGACTCCGTAGGATCTTTGTAGAGTAAAATGTTTGAGACGATGCTCACAGATGGTGCCTGAGGGCCATCTTAGATGACATGGCACACAGCAGCTAGCTAGTGGGTGGTGGGCAATACTTCCCCAGGCCAGAGGACAATAAAGGCCCTCTAATTCCTATAGATGTCCTTCCTCCAAACGGATTTCACCCAGTGCGCTAAGGAGCGAGATAAAAGCATTGCGGGGTTATCTACTTCCTATCTCTAGTTAGTGAAACAAATCCAGGGTAAAACCATGAGAATGAAACACATTGGCCCTTATTTATAAAAGAAAAGTTAGCATGACTTTTACTTGCAGAATAAAATATGTAATCACCAAATGCTCCTTCTCTTACAGCTGCTGCACTTGCTCATTTAAAAAAAAAAGAAGTAGAACTAAATGTTTTAGATCATTTATACAACTTCGTAAATACTGGTATTCTAAATCAATTAAAAACAGTTTACAAATAATGACGGTTAAGGTTTTTCCATTCAAGTCAGTTGAGGAAAGTGACCTGACTCCATAAAAAGAAATAACACAAGTACTGGGTAGGTTGTATTCGGGAAATCGGGAGTAGACACTTCCTCATTATTGGACCTTACTAGAGTTCAATAACCTGGTAAGGATATGAAGCCAAAGAAAAATATATTATTGCACCCAGAATTACATTGCATTGTGAGAAAAATCTTTTCCGTAGTTCACACGGAAAAGCTAGTCTTATCATTTGTCCTATTCTCTCATCTTAAAAGACACGAAAAAGACACCGTGGCAACTGGATCTGAAGTTGTTAATCTCCGAGCAGTCTGCAAAGAACCGGCAACATGCAAAGATAGATGCAACCACACCAAAGGGATGTGGTAGGCCACGTTTGTGTCTTTGTTCTCCTCTGCAGGACACATAAGCTCCACAGAACAGTGCTTTAAGATTTAAAACTACAATAAGCAAGGGTGACCAAACAGTGTGGTCAACTACTGTTCAGAAACTCGGGGAATACTAAACTTCAACTTGACTAAAGCTCTGCAAGCCACTTTGAGCCGCGTCACTACCCTGCCCATGTATCTCCCTCTATTTTAATTTCCTTGAAAGCTGCATTACACTGCCATCACAATTACTGACTGATGTGGCGAAACAAAAATGCACATGTAATTATAACGGAATAAGTTAGGCAGTTTATCTGGCTAATATAAGCTGGAAGCTCATTCCAAGTAAATGACGTTTGCTGCGATGATGCTCGCTAGCTGGCTACGGTATTTCCACTGGCGCAACCTTTCGTAGCGTAAATCCCAACAGCAAATCCCAAATGTTTACCTACGTTCAAATTACTTAAGGTGCGAGAAGTATCACGTACTCTACTCAAAAATTTCAAGGCTAACGTACCTATACATTGGCCCACAGGAGTGCTGTACGGATTGCCAAGTAAGAACTCCATTTTGACAACAAACAATCCGCTCGGGATTGACAGAGGCTGAGGCCCAGAGGCGGTACTATTAAGTCCCGCCCACAAAGTAATGCTATTGGACAAAGAAACAGAGCCTTTCAGATGTATGGCTAGAATCCATGTTGGTTTTATGAAGCTATATTCAACACACGTTTTTTCCACACAGATGATAGTGTTTTACTTGATAGCCCACCGTAGTTGTAAATAAGTGCACAAGCAACGATAAAATGAACTCGAGCATAAATCCTCTGAACTATAAAATATAAATATGCATAACAATTGACTGGAGATATCCTACACTGTACTTTAGAAAAATAACGTCCAATCAAAGAAATAACTTAAAAGAAAAAAATCTAGGTGTCCTTGCTTACCAGTTTATTAGAATCGTGTTGTTAATGTACATATTAATAGTTCGGGCAAGTACATTCATAAGTGAAACGTCTTATTGAACAGAATCATTTGAGTGTACTTGAACGCAGCTTAACGTCAGATAGTTGCTATGTAACGGCGTAAACAACAAAAGTCAGAGGTTCGTTACTGATGGTAAGCTTGTTTGTTCGTTTTTTAAGAAGCTGTTTTGCATTGAAAAAACAACACCAGCTAAATTTTGTGGCCTTGGTAGTTAGCTATGCTTGAAATTTGTTTGGCGTTCTGTCTTTGCTTGGCATCATCTTTAACTGAACAAACCAAGCTCCAAATTAACAAAATATGATCTACTTTCTTGTTAGAGCAGAGGGTAAAGGCAAGTAAAAGCTGCCACCAACCCCTCCAACAGCAGGATGAATGTGCATTGGAATAAATCTGAGCCCATTTTGATCGATGATGAGATTCTGCAGGAGGCCGTAATGGAGAAACTTCCCCTAGGGCAGGCTAGTCATGCTGCAAAGGTGGAGCAGATCCACTTTAGTGAAATCCTTAACCTACATCTGGAATACAGAAGTAAGACCAATTAAAAAAACTTGCTAATCAGAGTCAGAAGATGTATTGGGGCCGGATATGAGAGAGGCTGTTTGTTCGCAGACATCCTGAGGATTGACCACCTATGGGAGTTCACGTCTTTGTCCAGGCTTAATTTGAACAACAACCTCATAGAGAAGATTGAGGGTCTGGACCGTCTGGTGAATCTGACATGGCTTAGTAAGACAAAGCTTTGTTTTATACTCTTTATACTCATACTTTCTTGTCTTAATTGTGCAGGTAAGATGTAACCCAGTAACCATCACTGTCCTTTAGATTTGTCATTCAACAGCATAAAGAAAATTGAGGGTCTGGAGTATCTGCAGAAGCTTGAATTGCTGAATTTGACCAACAACAGAATCTCTGTCATTGAAAACATGGACGCACTTGAGAAACTCACTCATTTCAGCATTGCAAACAACCACGTTGGACAGTTGGACAATGTAACAATATTTTCTCGCATAAATCTGTCAATATTATATGTAACATTTCTGCTTTTTAGTTTCAGAATATATTACAGGTAGTTTCCATAACCTAATGCAACTGAATGCGTTTCAAAGGTGCTCTATCTCAGGAAGTTTAAGAACCTGTCCGGCCTCAGCCTACTTGGAAATCCTGCCTCCAAGGACAGTGATTACAAATTTTTCATTGCAGCCTACTTTCCAAGGTTGATGTTCCTAGATTACAGATTACTTGATGAGAAGACGGTAAGTACAGACAGCAGCATGTTTTGACTCAAATCCAGCTTGCAATCTACTGTATTCACATATGGTTTATTTTAATACCATTAAACCATTTTTCTATTTTGTACTGTATATAAAACTAACATTAACTTACACTTGTCCATGTGCAGAAAAATGAAGCATCTATCAAATACCACTATGTCTTTGAGGAAGTTCGCCACGAGGAGTTGCAGATGCAGCAGGCTCATGAGGCTGAACAAAACCAGAAAGCTGAAATTAACCTGCATACGGTAATATAAAGATCTCATTTGGCAATGCAGTTATTGTCCACTGAGCTCTAAACATTTGTATTCCTAAGATGTGTAAGTTCAGTTTGTCTTTCCTGCAGGATGCCTTTGTGGAGTCCCTGAATGGGTCTTCTCTATTTAAGAGCATGATCAAAGATGATCCTGAGGCACAGACAATACAATGTGTGCCTGGAGTGGCTCCTCTGCTTCAAACATATCCTTTGTTGCATCTGCTTTGTAACAGATGCAAGTGCATTAAGAATGGCATATAATCTGGGGCAATCATTGTTTGAATTCTTTAACATTGTACTTACATTTGAGCACCAAATGGTGGAGCTGTGTATGCAGTTATTTGACACAGGCCTAGCTGAACATAAGCGAAGAGAGACGGAGCTGAGCTCCTTCTTCAGTGCTCAGGCTAAGGTCATGACAGACTACCAGGAAAAAGCATCGCAAATATTGGCAAAGTTTGAGCCGCAACACAAAGAGGTGAGCTGTGGAGGGACATAATGTTTTAAAAAGACCTGTTATGCCTTGTGATGCTAAGTAAATTTACTAAATGTGCCACAAGTATGAGATTATCTCTTGCGTGCACACCATTGTAGAGGATCATGGAGTTGCAGCAGTTATCAGACCCAGACATGCTGAGGGTCAAGATCAGCCACTGCAATGATGAGCTCAGCCAACTGTGTAAAAGCCTGATGGCAGTGGAGTTTCAGCTGGTCAGCCAGCTGGAGGTAAGTTTGTCCAGCTCTGGTTTATTGTGAAAGAAATGTTAAAGGATTGAAGCCACTCTTCATACCCATTGATTGAAGTCATGTTATATAGGGGATTCTGTCACTACAGATGAACTCCTCATAATTTGTGCCCTCTTGTGACAAAAGAAAGTGCTTCTCTACTTTTTCTCATAATGAAGCATTCTGTTCATTTCAGGATGTCATCAAAAAGTTTGACAGCAACATGTCAGACATGATTAACAACTTCAGTGAAACTGCTCAAGGGATATATCCTTTCTCACTGTGTATCAGATTATGAACTTTGAGTCATATCCAGTAATGCTGGTTCATTACTGTTGTCAGGGTCTTGTCCTTACTATTGAGCTATTGTGCTCATAATATACCATTTGGGGAAGCATCTTGCTCCCAGTTCAGTTTTAATTTAATCAAAGCTTGGTCTCGGGGTCCCACTTTGTGTGGTCTACAATCCAGTTTAAACATCAGTGTTTGCATCATAAAGATTGGCAGACAAAAAGTATGGGGTGCAAAATTAATTTGAATTAATAATTAAGACTTTCCATGACTCAGCCATACATTTGCACAATGCCGAGATCTGGAGGATGATTATCATCAAAAGGTAAAGGAGATTGTTGTAGGAACTCTGGAAAATGTGGCCAAGGACGAGCTTGAGGAGGACATCCCAGAGGATGTTAAAATGGTGAGTGTGTGTGTATATATATATATATATATATATATATACTATATATACTATATATATCTACTTCTCAAGGCTTGAGAATTTGCTCATTTTAGCATATGTACATCTAAAGAGATATGCATATTACAACATTAGCGGAAGAACTGCAGTGTATTGTGAATGCTGACAACAGATGAACTTGATTGGGTCAGATGAGGTGATGATGTGGTTTATTAGCAGTGTCAGTGTCCTCAGTGGTGTTTTCTCTGTATAGCTGTTTACAGACAGAGACACAGTGATGGATGCACTAGCCACCAGCCACGATAACCACCTGCTGAAGATCAATGACAGAGAGACTCAGCTGGTAACACGTGTCAATGCGTGGAAAGTGGCCCTCATTAAAGGGGTAGAGAGTTGAAACTACCTGAAAAATCCCGATTGATATTTTTATATGGATGATAAACCTCTCCTTCTGTATTTCACATTCATGATATTTATTTATTTATGATCTTTATGGGTTATTACAGATTGAAGACAAAGAACTGAAGCAGAACCGTATGCGCATCTCAGACATCCACAGATATGTGGACTATTTGAAGGAACAGCTGGAAGACTTTCAGTAGCATCATCAGTAAACCATCTTTGCCCAAATTCTCTGTTATGTATTAATTTTTTTCTTTTTTAAAAAATGTAACAGGACATTTTCACAGCCTTTCACTGTGTACAAGCAAATACATTTCTATGTATGTTCTATCCACAATAAAGTATTCAAGAAATTACTCCACCTGTTAAACTATTTCTACTTATATCAAGATTAAAAGGGATATATTATTGAGAATCAGATATAATAGTAACCTAACATATTATATGTGCCATAATAAATATAATCGTATGTTTTGTCTTACGTGATATGTGTAATAAAAAAAATTAAATATGTCTTTATGAAGTTTATCGAATTATCGCGTTTAGTGTTTCGGGCTTGCTTTTAAATCATTGTTAAGTTTGCTTCACAAATACTCATAGATGAACGGTAGTAGAAAATTTACATACAACTCCCACAATACATTTGGTTTCATTAGCCAATAAGACTCTTGCTCGAGTCAAGCACCATTTTCCAGCCAATGAAATTCAGGGAAGCAGGATTCTCAAATGAGACGTTGCAGTATCCCTGCTCAGAAGCAAATCCACAAACTAGCTTGCAAAATTGAGCCAAGTGCTTTTACCTCGGGGATATCCTGCAGCTGGCACACTCTGCTTTGTCAGCACCAGTTCTCTCGGCAGCTGTGTTGTGCTCAGTCAGAAAGTTCATGACGGTTGCTGACGGGGACTCTTTAGCGCTCATCATGCCTGTCCGAGCAGAGTGCTGCAGCACCACCAGCTCGGCCTGCCCATCCTCGGCCTCTCTTGTTCCTCCAGCCCCGATCAACACCCACCAACCGGGGGTGGCCACCTCGCTGCTGTACAGCGGCTCACAGTTTCGGGGTTATCAGAAAAGCAAAGGCAACTCCTACGACGTTGAGGTCGTTCTGCAGGTAATGTGTTGTTGGCATGCGTTAGCATTGTTCAGCATATTTGTAGCCCTGTGTTAGTTGCTAACACATGCTAACATAACTGACATTAATTCGTTAATCTCTTTCTTGTGCCGACTGTCATGCGATACTGACACGTTGACCTAATTTTGAGCCAGACTGTTTCTACTGTGACATTTTGAATTTGGACCAATTGTCAGTAATTTACGATTTGGTCACGCATTATGCTGTACACATTCTGCCCACACCCCTTACACGTTAGCTTTTTTTGGGAACCAGCTTCTTAAATGAGTTGCTTTAATGCACTTTGACAGCAGTGTGAGCAAACACACTGACAGAAACTGAGATGTGCCCAGCCCACCTTGTAAGCGTCTTCTCTGTTCACTTTCTCTGTTTAAATGGAGAACCATTTGCACCTGTAATTTCAGGCATAATTAAGTGTTCCTTCAATCTGTTTGTCTTGGGCAGCATGTGACTGTAGAGGACTCATATTTGTGTGGATACCTGAAGATCAAAGGCCTGACTGAGGTAAGCTTGAAACTAAGTGAAATGTGGTACAAGTGACCTCTATTCTGTCAAAGATTAAGCACAAACTGGTTTCTACTTGACTGATGTAGGTCAAATTGTGTCAAAGATGAGTGGTAGGAATGCAAGGCCAGGTCTAGACTCTAGTCCTCAGGTTAAGTGTGTCAACCATATACCCATTACATTACGCAACATACGGAAGGAAAAAGGTCAGTAAGATCCTGAAGTGAACTTCAGCTGTGATATATGAGTAGCCACAGTTTATGTTTTTATCCACAAGAGACCTATAGAAGTAACAAGTCACGTTTAACCGTTTTTTTGAGGAAATGAAGGTAAGACATAACAAGGTTATTTATGTGTGTCTGAGTGCATCTGCTTATCGCAAAAGACATTGCGGGGCAGCAAGTGAGCAGGCAGTGGTTGCATTACACTTACTGTAGTATCTATCTTCTGCTGACGCATAGTTCATAGGCTGCTGCACAACGTACTAGTCACATGACACACTGAAAATCACCCTCATGTTGCACAGTGATTGATTAGCATTTTTAAATCAAATAGTACGAATCATGTGCTTTGAATGGAATATTGAGCTGCTATTCATATATCAATATTTTCTTTCTTGTTTCTTCTGTGTGACAGGAGTATCCCACTCTCACAACGTTCTTTGCTGGTGAAATTATCAGTCGAAAAAGGCCCTTTTTAACCAGGAAGTGGGACGCAGATGAAGATGTGGACAGAAAGCACTGGGTATGTCCTGTTTGGTTGTTGTTTTTCCTTGTTACAGTATATGATAAGCACAGTAAAAGTTTTTTCTTAGTTTGATGAGACACATTGGAGGTTTAAGTTGCCTGTAGCTCTTTGTGTAACCAGTTTATTGACACTGTAGGCTTATGTCTTCCAGAAATTGTGCAAAATTATGGTTAGTCTTCGACTTTGGTACTTGTTGATTAACAATAGTCTCACTGTGCCGTGAGAAAACCCCACGGCAACCACTAAAATGTAGTTTATATGAAGGAACCACAACTTAAAAGCATGTAATGATGAATAATATTTGATGTGGCAGACTTTCAGTTAAGGATATTAGACTTACTAGTATTTAATAAACTCTTTACAGGGCAAGTTTAAGCCTTTTCACAGATATGCCAAAAGCTTCAATTCCGATGACTTTGACTATGAAGCCCTGGACAACAGTGATTATATCTTCATGAGGTGGAAGGTTAGTACATAAGTTTACGGTCATCTCTCTCTGTCCTCGTGTTAGGTTTAAGCTCTGACCTCCTCTCCTTTCCCTCCCCTGCCCTCTCAGGAGCAGTTTTTAGTTCCAGACCACACCATCAAAGACATTAGCGGTGCCTCCTTTGCTGGCTTCTATTACATCTGCTTCCAGAAGTCCACAGCCACTATTGAGGGGTACTATTATCACAGGAGCTCAGAATGGTAACTACAAACATTACAGATCAGATTTAATGGCTTGAAGAAAGTTCTTTCATTCTCTTTTGCCATTTTAGTACTTGCTTCTTATGTTTACATTTCTGTTTACATCCGCAGGTACCAATCTCTAAACCTAAACCACGTTCGAGAGCACAGTATGCCTATTTATGAATTTCGGTGACAAACGCACACTCACACACGTGTTGAATCGAGGAGGAGACAGTATATACCGCCCTTGGTTAAATGGAACGGGAACAACAGAGAGCCCTCTGGTGCCAAGATTGAAGCTGACCTGTTTTCCTCGCTGAGGGGAAAGAAACGTGGTCAGTCACTCTTCTGGTGGACTGACCAAAGGAAAGCAAGCAAGAGAGAGAGAGAAGAGTTTAAAAGCAAAACATGTGGCAGATGAACAGTTGTTACAGTTGCTGCAGAACTGATGTTGGCCACAGATTGCATTTCTTAATATTGTTTTGTCCTTTTTTTTTTTTTTTGGTCTGTTTTTTTGTGTTCGCTGATTTCTTTGCACTCTGATAGGATCTGTCTCCCTGTAGGTGGATATCAAAATAAGTTCACCCTCAGTGGAAACACTATACACTCTTGCCTTTCAGTTAAGATTTGCAGAAGAAAAGAGCATAAAAATGCAAGAAGAGTTTTGTTCAGTAAAGCTTAATTTATTTCACTTATTTTAAATGTAAAACATCTTTGCACTATCACTCTGGCTCCCCTTAGTGCAGAGTATTGTGATGAGGTTATTGCCAAAAGATTGCAGGAGAAGCAATGTTGAGTAGTGATCTACTTTTTATGCAAGGTCTGTAAGACTCAAAATTATGGCCTGTTGCTCAGGGATGGCATGTTAGGGCAGTATTGAATAATTGAAAACTATCAGCTGAATGTGGGTGTTGCCTGACTTTGGAGTACAGCAATGTTGACCTCTGAACAGGTCATTAATGACCAGTAACTAATTTTTTTTCCAAGCTGCTGCTTTTTGAAAAGATCCTCGAAACACACTTGTCCCAACAAAAAGTCTACACAAAGTTTCAGATCAGATTTTCTCTATGCAAGCCAAAGCTCACTAGTAGGTCGGAACTTATTTTATTTCGGATTATTTCTCTTCCAGAGTTTATTTTTTTAAACCTTGAGTGAATATATTAGAGTGTAGAAATAAGTACATCTATTTAATTACAGTGACCAGCGTTTGAAGCTCAGATATGTGAACGCACATTCCAATTCTGTTCCAAAAATGTTAAGATTTTCAGAATTTTAGCCACTTAAACAGTCGCCAACACACAGTAGACCAGCAGAGTAGAAATTTCATGATGTGAGTTTGACTGACTGGAAAAGCTGAGATGTAACATGTTAAAAGCAATTCAATCTGTTGATAAAAACTTAGTTATATTCAATCTTTCTGTATTTTTTCCTTCTATAGAAACGGCTGAAAACATTCAATTCACTGGCTTGTTCTCGTAGCCTTAAGTCAAAGGCACAACAGTTGGCCAAACACAAAAAAAGGCGTAATGTATGTTGCTTATCGACACTGTTCTGTCCTCATTGGAAAATGTGATGTGAAAAAGCACCTTTTGTGGCTCATGGAGACAAGTCTGAAGTAGGTACAGGTGATTGAGGAAAAAATAAAATCTCCTTTGATGCTTTAGGAAAAGAAAAAACTGCTGCCTTACCATTTCAAATGTCTGTAAAGCTTTTTTAAAAAGAACAAAGGATTAGGTTATTAATGGTTTGTTTGAAAGAAATCATGAAAATATGTTTTTGTGTTTGCGAGAAACTGTGCAAAAAAAAAAAAAAAAAAAGACAGGACTCTTGATCAGCCGCCTGAAGGTTTTTGAAGTTCCTCTGGAAAGTGTTGGCACAGAAGTTCAGTGCTGGAGAGCGCATGTGCTCCACCTGCATCTTTGTTGCTCAGACTTTCAGCGGATTTGATGACTTGTGGGAATACTGTATAATGTACAGCTTTTTTTTAACCCAATTAAGTGGAATTCAAAATAGTTTTTTTTTCTTTTTTAATGAATCATATAATGGAGAAAAAAATCAAAATGTGCAATGCAAAAAACAAATGTTTATGTGGGAGTGTGTCTTTAAATGTCTTGAGTGAATACACCTGATTTAAAGAGGCCAGTTTAAAGAAGATGATGTATGATAAGTCTGCTATGAGTGCATTGTATGAGGAGAAATAAAGAGTGAATTATTTCATACACAGCTACAAATGCTTTTGTTTGTTTATTCCTCTTTTTTAAAGGAGACAGGCAAGAGGAGGGGTAAGACATGGAACAAATGGTGGATGTGACATAAAGCATATTGCAGCACTAACACGACCTGTGCTGAAAGTCAGACCTCAGAGATCATAGCAGTGACCACTAGATGTCAGTAGTGGGCTGCTAACTTTAAAGTCCTTATAAACACACGTCAGCGAGTCTCAACCAGGCTGATTAAGTGTTCATAATATCTAGTAATGAGTAGTGTCCGGTCTACTTTGTATTGTCTCTGACATTGTGTAGGTGCTAATAAGAAAATATACTGTAAGTGCAGTCCAAAAAAAAATGCTGTTGAAAAAGTTTATAGGTCGGTCAACCTCTAGCAAATCCTTCTATGTAGCGAAAACCACATCAAGGGGCATTGATCCAAATCTTTCTGGAGGAAGTATATTGTCAATAAATGCTCCATTCCTTCAAGGCAAGGCCAGATTCACACGACGACAATGTGCAGGGTTGTTTAAATGCATAAATGTTAGGAGAGCCTGCAAAACAGGGTTTGGCTTTCTTTAGGTACTTGAAACTCTTGCATGGCCTTTTTTTTTCAACACTCTGTCAGTGTTAACATGTGCAGAATGTTCCTTTGCAGCAGCCTAATGATTAACCCGTTAAAAGCTTTCCCGCAAACATGACAAAATGAGTCAAGAAAATCATGTTTGCCGTTCGTACTTGCATTTGACAAAACCTGACTGAAGAGAAGAGGAAATGCAGTCCTATAAATTACAAGAAGGAAAGAATGTGAAAAACAATACCTTCCTTATCTGGATTTAGAAATGTTGGCTGCTTTCTGAGCTGTTTGATACCTTGCGGAGATTAACGCTCAACATCTGGTGCGTTTCACTGTAAGTGTTGAAATAATCCAACAAACACTCAGATTCTGATCCATGGGAGCATTAATATTAAAACATTAACGTAAAAATGCATTTAATCCCTTCAGATACTTGACTGCAGCATCAAAGAAAAACTATAGTGAGTCACACACTTTGCAGGAATGTAAATGTGGCACATGGTGCTCCGCAAAGACACATGAAGAACAACTTTACTAAAATAATCAATCAGCATATAAATGAAAGTCCATCCAAACAAGAGGACATTCAGAGGACAACAGAGCAAAAAAGCCCTCATTCATAAAGTTATGCAAAATTCTTTACGTTGTCACTTACTTCTTTGTGTTTTGTCTGTTTCATTTGATTCTATGCTTCCTCATCAGGACATTGTGAGGACTGTCTGTATCATCCTCTCCTATTGGGAAGATCACCTGCATCTGTTCTGCTCCAAACATTCAGCATTCAACTCGTATCTCAGCATCAGCAATCGGTTTCAACATGACAGAAGAGGAAGCAGAATGGAAACACTGGCTATTTCCTTTAGCACACTAACTTTAAACGTGCTTAGCATTTTTGTGTCAGTAAACTCATACGTGCTGTGCCGCGTTTACTTGAAGCAACTCCGGACTTTCCTGTGGAGGTGAATATTTTCCACCTGTGATTGCCAACGTGACGCACGCGGCCACACCTGCGCCGGAGGAGTACATATGCACCTGCAGAGCATCGCTGCTTCAGTTTCAAACCGGCACACAACCGGACTAATTCAGCACGCAACCGGACTATTTCAACATGGAGGCGCAGCGATACCCCATCAGTGTCCGTGTGATTGGGGTGATGCACAAGGAGAAGAGCAAAGTAAGCGCACATGACGTTTTCTGAAGCTCCTTAATGTGTGAGTCTATGTGCATTGTGATAAAGTCTTAATATTCCTTTTCCAGATGTACATGACCTCCGTGCTCTGGTCGGACCAGAATGATATTGTAGTTTACAGATCTTTTCGGGATTTCAAGAAAATGCACGTAAGTAGGCTGCAAAATACTGTAGCGTGTACATGTACGTGGCTCCTAGCTTTTTAATAACAAGTCTGTTGCCGCTTTGTTGCAGAGACAAATGAAGAAGGCGTTCCCACCTGCAAGCAAACTGAAAAAATCCGACAGAATCATCCCCAGATTTCGAGGTACGTGCGCGCAGTTGTGAATCACGATGCGCAGCTGCAGGCTGACGGGGTTCTGACTTCACGCATTCTGTGTGCTTTTAGACAAGAAGATGAAGCGCCGCTCCCAGAAGAAGGGCCCCACCAAGTCACTTGTGCGTCTCAAGTTCCTGCAGAAATATTGCAACGACCTTCTGAGCTGCGACCCGCGCGTCTGTCAATCTGCAGACCTCATCCAGTTCTTCCACCCCAAAGACCAGGACCTGCAGCCGGAGTTCTCCAGGAACAGGTGGGCCAAGCATACTTAAAGCTATCAAAATACCATTGTTTAGTGAATACTTCCCCTTAGGGCTTGGACCAGATTTTGCTATCTTTGAAGTTTTAAGTAATTAGCATTGAGATGGCTGCATAAAGCTCACAATGAAGTGAGCAGTGATATTTTAGATTTTTATGTGAAAATGAGGCCCAGGAAGAAAATACCCTGCATTATTCTTTAAAGCAGATTTTATTCATAGAAAACAATGAAATAATGAATTAGAAACTTTGAGAGGAACACACAAATAAAGACTGTAGTACACTGCAACCTTCAACATATTTTAAATTCAGAAGTGTTGCTATTAACTGCAGTTGGCTTTTCTGCAAGTTTTTAAACTTCACAAAATGTCCCTTAGGGAAATTAACATTCCTCTCTAATAAAGAATTATCTTTAAGCCTAAAGGTCTGTGTACACGATTACTGTAGTTATTAGCATAAAAAAGGTAGAGGTAAGTGAAGGAAATGGAAAACTAGACAATATGTGTCTCTCAGAAAGCATGTGGACCTGGATCATGTTAAATGCTAAACCAGTATTTGCAACAGGAGCCATCAGAACATAGCTGAGCGGACCACCAAAGAGGAAAACAAGGATCTGTGTATGGGGCGCTTGTGCATAAGATTTTTCTGAAGTGTGTTACATCCAAATTTACCGGCCGCTCTCTTCTGCAGCATCATGATCATACCATCAGAGGAGGAGATGAGAGCCGAGGGAGGACAGGCCACTGGTGGTAACATCACTCAGCCGTTTGTCTCGGAGACGTACAGATGCGTGGCACCATACGAGGCCAAAGACACCAAGAACAAACCTTTCAAGGTGGCCGTGGATGAAAAAGTAGACGTACTGATCAAAGACAAAGCAGGTGAGCGAGCTGAAGTGTTCAGCGTCCTGTTAATGGTTGAAATAGACCTCATGAGACCTGTTAAATGTGTGGTTGCGTGGGTTCAGGGTGGTGGCTTGTGGAGAACGAAGAAAAGCGGATGGCTTGGTTCCCTGCACCCTACCTGGAGAAGTTCGATGATGACTCCGATGAGGATGACAGAGACGGGACTCCTGAAAGAGGTACATGCACAGACACAAGTCCTATCGGAGACAAGACCAACTACCTTAGTGGCAGTTGGTCAAGACATTGTGAGATTGTGTGTTAAAGTCATTTCTTTCACTCTCAGGAATGCTGTACACTGCAGTCAAGAGCTACAAGGCCACCAAAGATGATGAGATAACCGTAGCCATCGGTGCTGTGGTGGAAGTCCTGCAGATGTCTGAGAACGGCTGGTGGCTCATCAGGTATTTAACCCATTGTACTTTGGCTGAACTCGTAGCAGCGTCATTTGTGATTGTTTTACCACAATAAGCTTGTTGAGACTCACTCGTATGTGGAAACCTGTGAATCCTGAATGTCACTCTGAGACCTCAGTGACTGTTGAAAAGCCAGAGAATGACTGATGATAAACAGGACAGAATGATGAATGGATGTTATGAAAGACGAGAAGAAAGGAAATGACCTGAAAAAGGCATGCAAGCATCAAGAATGAATATGAGACAGCGTCTGTACTCATGTTGATGGTTGGTCCAAACAAAAAGTGGAAACATGGATTAGTCAGGAAGCCTCCAGCTTTATTTCTCAAAGCTTTCAACCACTCCAGATTTTTGACCCTACATTCTCATTTATTTATTTCAACAGGTACAATGGCAAAACAGGTTACATCCCTACCATGTACCTGCAGCCCTACAACTACCCTCATATCCGTATGACAGCCAACCATCAAGATCATCGTGCTTCTTTCCCGAACCTGGAACAGCAGTCGCACCATCTCAGCCGCTCACAAGGAAACCTGCTGCAGCTCCCACCTGTCAGGTCTTCTTCACCCAACCTGCTCCACCCAGAAAACAGGCAGAGATCACATTCTCTTAACGTCCTGTCCGAACAACCTCCTTCTCAGCCCGCAGTCAGAAACACTCCCTCTCCTGCCAACGTTCCCACCACACCTACCTCTTCAACGCATGCACCTCCACCCACAATCACCGTGCAGATGGACGGAGACGAGGCACACGGCAGGAGCCTGAGTATGGATAGTGAGGGAAGCTTTACGAGCGACAGCAGCTTCAGCTTCAGCGACGACCTCAGTTCCTCCTCAGCTAGCTTGGCCCTCAACCTGAGCCACAGCCTCAATGAACAGCAGCTGCGTCTCAGCCGTACGCCTCCACCCACGGTGTGCAACCGCCTGAGCCCAACAAGCGGCCTCGAGGGGAAAATGACCCCCAGCGTCTCTGATCCCAACCTCTACAAGGGCCCAACAACGCCTAAGGTGCCACCCAGACCACGCACCCAGGAGATCCTCACCCGGTGTACCACTGTGACCCGTAAGAATGCAACCAGAGCTGCTCTGTCGCCCACACAAGCTGAGATACTGAGTCGCTGAAGTTCCCATTGACGGCAAGGTTACCTTTTATTTGTATTACTCAAGAACCTCATGTTTGCTGTCGCTAACTACAACTGCTTGATGTTTGACTTGAAAAATCCAAAATATGGAGATTGTGTACAGAAATCTAAATGTGTATAAAGAGGAAAAATTAAAAGGTCTTGCATCAGATGCATTGAGTTGAGAAAATTTCATAGCTGTGATTTTATACCAAATTCTTTGTTCCCCCAAGTGAAGTTGTATTAATAGAAATGTGACTTGTCAGAGAAGGGATTTGTCCAACGCAGATGTTGTTTGCATAATCTTTGAAGAGAGATTTCCCACAAATATGCTGAAAGCGTAGAATGTACAGAATGCCAGATCGGCAAAAACAGTTTACTCATATCGATTACTAATCATGATGCACTAAACATTCATACTGCATCTTCACCATCTGTTTTCAACAATCAGTTATTTTCCATACTGGAAACCTTGTGTTGTGCCTTATATGCATTTTGACTGCGCTCGTTGCACAGACTGATTTCTTCTTGTGACTCCAGCAAAAGCTAATGTCTGTCTGAAGCGCTAGTGTGTGCAGGCTGGTGTGTTTCCTGCTAAAGCATGTTTACAGCCAAGTCAACTTGAAGAACGAGATGTGTGTAAATTAACTCTGAACATACACTCCAGCATATGCCCGTGTAAAATCTATCTGTATTCATGTGTTGCAGAAGAGCTTGAGAAAAATAAAAGCATTTTTAGGAACTCAGTGGTCACATCTTAATGTGTTCAACACTTAAGTATTACTTAACCTACCTTACATTGACAGAATAACACAGGAGAAAGATAATTTTATCCCTGGTATGGGTTGAGTAGATCCTACATGTCTTATGATGAAACCAGTAGCATCTTTTAGACAACCCTGTCCACATCTTTCCAACTCCATGTCTCCAGTTTGTAAAGCAGGCTGTAAAGCAGGCTTTCTCTTCTAAACTTGAAGTCTGAGATAACTTTGATGACACTGCTCACTGATCAAGAAGCATTGCCTATGACAAGTAAACTGACCACAACAGCCACATAATCCCCTTAAGCAAATCTAACACAGAATGCATCACATACTCTCCGAAAAGCTCAAATGCATCTAAATTGTTTTCATTAGCAATCAATCTACAGACTGCTTCCTCAATTAGCTGCTTGCTTGCCTGCTCTGTAAGGTGTCAGGAGATGCTGGAAAATGTTTGTCACACATTCCCAAACATGTCCTGCTCAAATATCTTGATTAATTTTGTTTGACATCATGTTAAACTAACCAAGGAGACAGGTGAGTGGTTCAAACAATGCCATACATGCAGGCTCTGTCAGTGCCTGCATGTATGGCAGGGTGAGTTAGATCCTGTGAAGATTTAATCATGTGCTATTAAGACTGTAATCAACTCATTTTGTGCAGCCATTTATTCCTAAATAATTATTTAATCTTTGACTGATTAACTGAGAAAATGAAGTTACACAGCATGAAGTGTCACACCTGAGCTTAACTGTGCTATGCTCCAAAAAGCCAAAACCTTAACACACCCCGCGGGGATTTCCACCATGTTTCCGTGAAGCAATTAAGTTTAAGGGCAATTATGTTCGCATGAGACTTTTCTAAGACTGCTACTTAGGGCAATTTCTAAACAACAACAGGCGTATCATTTTACAAAAATACAAATCAATTTAAATCACAAAGAACATTTTTTTTATTATAAAATCTTTTGTAGTCCTGAAAAAAAAAATTCTGTGGTTGTATAAGGAATCTTTTGTGTTGTTGTGGTCGAACCAGTTGATCAGGACTACACAGCATTGCAGAGTCAGACAATGGGTGCTGCTATCTGCAGTGGGGGAAGATGTTTATGCAGCTCTCTTTCATTCTTCAGTCTTTCATTCCCTCCAACTTTACCTCCACAATGTCCATTTTTATCTGAGGAATCCAGATTGATTATGTTTCTTCAAATTCTGCTCAAAGTTTGAACGGAGGAAGTGATGCACAATTTAGTTATTGGCACAAGACAGAAAGTCTTTGCTTCTCAGCTGCTGAGACTGGGTATGCACAGAGAGGCTTATTATCTGTTTTATCTTCATTTCAAACCTGTCTCTGCGACTCCCCCTGCACTGTCACACTCTCTGTTTGTCACTTCAGCTAATGATCCGAGGCAAGACAAGCTCCTGGAGTGGGTCATCTGTTATCAGCCTGGAGATCCCTGTCAGCTGGCGAACGTCTGGCATTGTGGAGTGGAAGAAACTGGGAGACACTTCTTCTCTTTCACTGTCACCTGACCCGTCTCCTCTTCCTCTTCTGAGCTCTCCTCACTTTCAGAATGCTGGTTGCCATTTGTTTTGCTCCTGTCTCCGTTTTCTAGTCGCCTGCCGTTTGCAGAGGCTTTCTTGGTAACACTGACCTCGTCGTCCTCCTCTTCTTCTTCTTCAGCTGGACAATTTGGATCTTCCTCTGGTCCGCCATCGCTGTCTTCCCCAGCTTGTTTGCCCTCATCATCGCTGCTCTTTCCTCTCTCCTTGTCAATCATAAAGAAGGGCTGTGCAAGAGGAGTCGTATCCATTTCTTCATCCTGGCCCATGCTAGACAAGACATACCAGAAGGAGTTTGATAAAAGTTAACAATAAATTCAATAATCAGACACATATATTAAGTTTACATTTTAGAAATTAAACTAATTAATGCTATGCTATAATTCATGTATCATCCATGTGGAAAATCTCATTTAGTGAAAGCGTCTTTCAGAAAAGACCAAATGTGGAAGAATGCCACGTTCAGTTGTAGCTTGGCTGAGAGTTCTGCTCAGTAGCAAAAAAAAAAACCACATTTCCTTCCTTTAGGATTCCTGTGAGACTGAAACACAACCACAGTTTCTGGGTAGTGCTGGCAACCTCAGCTGGATCAATGGAATACTTTTATGTTACATTTAACCCACATAGATTGGTAGCCTGCGAGGTAATGTCTACATTCTTTGCAGATCATTTTGTGACATAAACGCCATATTTCTACTCTTTACCTCATGATGAACGATAACACAGTTGGCGACACGTTGGCTTTTAAGTGATATAAGCTTTATAAACAACCGCACAGTGCTTCAGCATCTGATACGCCTTCAAATGTCACTCCAGTTCAATTTCCCAGATCATGTTTCAGGAACACAACTGCACTAAAACAACCTCCTGCGTGGTTTTCGGCACTGAATGCCTACAGTCACTCCCTCACCTGGATGGTACTCCAGTGACTCTCATCTTCTGCCACATGTAGTTCAAGAACATGGATGCCTGCAGCAGACGTCCAATCCTCTGCATGTGTCTCTCTGTGGGGGAGATAGAGAAGAGCAATTTAATGACGAACCTGAGCTGGACTGACCAAGCATTTAATCACATGGGTAATAGGAATCCAAGTCTTATTTCTCATTATTTTCCTTGTCCCGTTTTAGTCCCATTTGTTGCATGTCATATTTTCATGGAATCTCTAAGATGTTGTTTGATGCTGTTTTCATGTACAGTTCCATAATGGGTGTGTTTTCCAGTAATCTGGGCGAACCTGTGTACGGGATGAGACCCTCCAGGTGGGGTCGGGCGCCTTGGTACTGCAGCAGCTCCTCAGGTGGCAAATGTGTGAGGAGCACATGCAGGACGGCTTGAGCATCCTGACAGTTCCTGGCGTTGGTGTTCCACACCACACAGTAACGCAGGAGCGACTCTGGGTGGGGTTAGCAGAGCAGCAGCCAGTGGTGTAGGTGGAGAGGAAAGAAGAACATGATTTAAAAAAAAAAAACAAAACACAGATTATTACTTCCTCAACCGTGGAGAGGCATTCTTTCCATTGTCTATTGAGATGTCAATCATCTGGGATGGTTGTCCTTCCCTCTTTGAAAAGCAAGTAGGCTTGTAGATTTCAAAGAATTTGTTTATCTATTTCTCAAAATCTTTTGATGATGAAGACAGAGTCCTCTGCTCCATTGTTAAAATACTGAGATACTTCTGTATAGTTTGCATCCAGAGGTCCTTTTAAAGATATTTCTTAAATCCTTAGAAGTTGGAGTTTTAATCAAATTTATTTTTCAGAGAATAATCTGACTTTTTAACCTTAAATCACTTCACTAGCTACACGTTACCTTTCTGGTCCAGTCGAAGTTTCAGCAACGTCTTCTCCAACAGCTCGCGACTGTCCTCCACCTGACGGATCGCTACAAACAACGTGAGAGGACAACATGTGAAAGACAGTGGACAGTGGACAGACAGGGGCACAGGGTCTTCTGATGCTGCTGAAACACTTCTTTTTAATGTCAACATCTCAATTAGTTCAATAAGTTAGAAGAGCATATTAAGAGAACAACATCACTACACCAGACAAGGTCTGCGTAAGCGTGACCACGATCAAAACCTCTTGGTATTATGATGTAAAGAATGCACTCTTTTGTTCGACACACTTGTACTGGATAACGCACATGGTGATTCACCGTTGCCAGTACGAATGACTTCCTTGCACTTGTAACTTAAGACAAATTGTTTCTTTTGTTCTAACAGATCAACAGAGATGCAAACACCGGAAAAGAGAAACAGAAATAAGGCCATAATGTCGCAACAACACTGTGACATGTCCCTGAAACATCTTTGTTTCAGGGACATGTCTTACGCCACTGTCTTTTTTTGTTTGGAGTTTGTTGTGCTTTTTTTTACTTCTGTGCCATGGGACATGACAAAAGGGCCACGCGTCGTGTACGGATCAACGCTCAGGTGACTCAACTGTTACAGTAAGCTGCTGTAGGCATTGACAGGCCACAAGACGACAGCTCGTCAAGGTAAGCACAGGTGAAACGGTGAAGGACGGAGATAAAGCGGTAGCCTCCTGGGCTTTAACATTTGAACCCGGCTTGGAACTCGAGGCGGACGATATGGCCAAAAAATGTCACAACCTGTTTAACACAATCACAATCCACAATCTGAATCACAATCTTTTTTTTTTCTTGTTTCTGAAATGTCCTGTAAACTAAAGCCACATGGCCACAAGAATACAATAAGTTATTTCTTTTTATTTCACCATTTTATTTCTACTTGATTTTCCACTTTATTTTAATGTTTGCTCTCAATCTGTTCACCTTCCCCTTCAGCTCTCTTCTTGCCACACCTACAGCTCCACTTTCCAAACACACACACACACACGGCGACTCTTTGTCACTCTCGCTGACTTTCTTCGTCATGCTGCACGTCATTTCCCATGTGTCTTTTCAGCTCTCTAGTGTCCAATAGTTAAGGCACACCCTCCCCCAAACAGAGCACAAACTACCTTTGATCACAGTGAGCACAGTGTGAGGTTGGTCCAGTGAGATGGCGAGACCCAGGGCCTTCAGGTACTTCTTCTCATGGAGCAGGTTGGATAACTCCTGCTGCCTTTATATACACACACACACACACAAGAAAGACACACAGACAGGCAGATATTGAAGTTTCAACAACAACAGCTCACCCAAAGTCCATCAAAATTTATTTCACCACAACAACAAGCAATCCAGCTGTGTTCATCTTTTATTCTAAGAAATCCGAGACGGGAATCCATTTCTTTCATATCAGTCACAATTAGTCTTGTCTGTCTGTGGTGCTTCCTGATAATAGCTTACGTCTTACCCAGTCTGGCGTCTAAAAGAGCCCATGTGTCTGACTGCAATGTATGCACACATCGGTGCGCAAACACACACATATACATTTAAGTGACATAATCAATTGTCTGAGGGCTGATATCCACTCATGCTTATCAGACACACACATGTAGCCCTGACCCTTTCCAGCTCCCACCTGTGACCCAGTGAGGTCCGCCTTAGCCTAACACAGTCTATTTATATCTAGTTTATTTATCAGGCGGCAGACAAGGGGAAGGGGGACCACAGTCAGGTCTACTGCAGATTCCTCCAGCAGAAAGACTTTGTTTCTGCAGTACTTTTGAGTGTGAGTGACAGAAAATTGGAAGATTGCAAGGCTGAGGCAGGACATCAGTCTGCTCTCTGATCATCTTTTCTTTCCATATCTAAAACACAATGTTGCGTGTAACTCACTTGAGTATCTGATCCTCCTGCTTGGCCTGCTCCTCTGCCAGCTCCACCTCAGTCACATCCTAACAGTGGACAAAAGACAACATTTTCTTGTCATTGTCTGTTGATTCCTTGCAGGCAAAACCTCTGTGAAGAGAGAGGCCAGTCAGAGCAAAAGGTCAGTTAAAAATAAACAGCTCGATAAGATGAGGACTGCATATTTTTCTAAAGGGCACTTGAGCAGGTCAGATTTTTGCAAATACTGACCAAACAGTCACTGACTGCACCAGCAAGCAACTGCTGAACTACAAATTTAAGGCTCTAGTTCTCTCAAAGGAGCCATATAATTCTTTCCTCAGCCTGTGATGTCTTGTTAAGTCTTTATTTCATTTGATTACATTTATCTTGTGATTCATTTTCCAGAATGAAAAGGGGAAAAGGCAGTGCTAATGGCAAGACATGAGAACCTCTTCACTTTTCGACTGGTGATCGTTGCGCTCATTTCTCTCTTCTCTGTGCAACAGGCACTTACCACCCACACGGTGATGTTGGAGTCTGCCGAGCCCGTCACCACCTTGTCATCTTTGCGGCTGCCGTGGAGACCCCAGACTTTGTCCTGGTGGGCGTCCAGTGTCTTCACACACTCGTTGGTCTTTATGGTCCACAGCTTTACTAAACCATCTGAGCCACTGAGGACAGAGTGCAGACAGCAGAAATGAGTTACAACTTTGTGTCAACGGTTGGACTGTGCTTTCAATAGCCTATATGACCGACAAGCAGAGAGACAGAATGTGGATCCACATCAGAGGAGACATCTTATTATTTAGTCAATAAGCTGAAAATCAGTCCACAACAATTTTGTTTGAAAAAGCAAAAACGGTAAATATTTTATGCTTTGTATTATTTCAAACGGAATATCTCTGACCCTCTGATGGACAAAACAAGGCATCTTTTCACCATTTTCTGGTATTTTACAGACCATGCGATTAATCAATAATCCAAAAAACATTGACATTTTAATAGACAGTGCTTATGTCAACTACGCTAAAGGTTTTGTGTGTATAGCTGATATAAGCACAAATGAAACGGAGGAGAAAATAATGAAAACAAATGTAGATGACGGTAAAATAGCTTCAAGAACAAAATAATAACTAATGACTACATTTAAACAGTTTATAGGGTCCTCATTAAGCTTCATTAAAAGTGTATGCTGCTTTCTCATAGAACAACTTCAAAATCAGTTTACCGTACTACAAAGATTGGGGGATAAAATTCATTTGGGACACAGCTACTGTTCATGTGTCACATGTTTTCCTGGCACACTGATGAGTTCAGATACTTTCCTCAGCATTTGCTGTCAAACACCAAAACAACAGAAAACTGCTCTATTGTCTTCGATCATGAATAGACCACTTGAGTGTAGCTCTGGTTTTTGTTTTGTTTTTTTGTTTCACATCCTTCAGTCATTAGCAAGCACGCGGGACAGATGGCGGTTCATTGAGATAAAATGATAAGCGCACATGAGGGTTTGTGAGCTCAGATTTCCTCATGCAGAGCACAATAAGAGGCTGTTTTAAAGAAAGACTAATTAACACTGCATAGTGTCTTCAGTATAAACCTGTTGATGCAATCACAAATGATATCAATCTCTACATTTTTTTTGTTAAATATGAGATTACAGGCTGCACACTGTGGGCATGAATGCATTATTGTTTTGCATAACTGAGAGATCTTTGTTCCATTAATGCAATGTTTCTTATCACGTGGACCCGATTCTGTTCTCTTTCATGGAGAAAAGTTTCACATGAAATGCAGGTGGGGTTACCTGGTAAGCAGCTGAGTTCCTCGACTCACGAAGACGACCTTCAAAACGGACGCATCATGACCCTCGAATGTCTTAAAAAAAAAAAAAAAAAAAAAAACATATATCATGTTATTTCTGCTTTATAGCCACATAACTAAGTTACAGCTGTAACAAAGAACTTTTATCATGTAAGGGCTGTCTTGACATGATTACTCCTGTTCAACATGATAGAAAATCACCTGGCGAGTTAAAAAGTGGGAGAAATCACAGGTCAAATATATGTCATAGTCTAATATAACGCCTTTCAACTAATGCATGCAGTCACTAAATGCCACTCTCGAGGCCCACCTTGAGGCAGCTGAAGTCTTGCAGGCTCCACAGTTTGGTGGTCCCGTCTGCGGAGGATGTGGCCAGCACCTGGTCGACAGGAGAGAAGCAGACGGCCCAGACGCCTCGACGGTGGCCCCGAAACACGCCTAGAAGGCCCACGTTCCCCTCCCCCACCAGAGACCACAGTTTGGCCGTGCGGTCCTGGGAGCCTGAGGCCAGCAGCTTGTCATTGGGGGACACCGCCACACTGTTCACATCCTGGAGGAAGGGCAAAGGAGTGAGACGAGGGAATGATGAATAGCTTTTCACATATCTGATAAGATTTTAGTGAAGTCGGAAGGTGGGCATTCATTTGAGAAAGGAGATGTGCTGAAAAAAAGAGACGGAAATTGTCAAAATGTCTCAATAGACATTTCGGTCTCACCTCACTCGTGTTACACTGTGTTTAAACCTGATATTTCATGGAAATATGAAAACAAAAGAAAAATAAGTAACTTGGTAGTACTGACAGACAGACTGTCGACTGTTGCATCTCAAGTGTGCAGGTGTGGCCGAAACTTGTGGTGTGCAGGAATTTTACTTCCCAACAACTTGTTAACAATAATCAGTTCCACTACTGAGGGCTCTGCAGGTTTTCTGCATTTCCTTATGAGAAGAATTTTGTATAACACACACACACACAGATACAGACAGAGAACTATTTGTGTCTTTGTGTTATGCAATCTGTCAGATACAAATGTTTTTTTTGTTCCTGAAATGTGTGCAGAGTGTTGTGCTTGTACCTTATCGTGTGCCTTCTCTGTGCTGCGGGGGTTCAGCCGATATAAATCTGCCCCAGCTGTAGTCAAGTCTGCTGGCAGATCCCACACCTTCACGGTGCAGTCCTGACTGCCAGACACTATGAAAGACGCTTTCATCCTGGACAAACACACACAAAGATGGAGGATCATTCCCCAGTTCCTCTACGTTCATGTCTGTATCTGTGACCGTGAGAGGAAACGCGTGTGTGACTGCAGGAATGTTACCTGGAGCAGGTGATTGAGCCCACAGCATTAGTGTGGCTGGAGCCCTGGGCCACACACTGCACCCGACCACTGTCACTGTCCATCTGCCACACACGCACTGACCTGTCCTAAAGACACAACACGCACATATTGCTGTTGGCTTACATGTGGTTAAATATTGTCTTTATTCACAGAATAGCAGATGTGTTGACATTTGTGGGTTTATGTTGACACTGGGTTACATGCTCATGCCAAATGCCTTAACAAAGTTCAGTGTACATAATCAATGGTTCCTCAGGTTCTACTCTTTGTCTGCAGTGCTGACTGGTGGTGCAAACATGTGTGCTTACCTTTGCACAGCTTGCAAAGAGAAAACCCTTTCTGAACACATCCAGTGAGAGGACAGTATCTGTTGAAGATAAACCGATAAAAATAGCCGTGAGAGCAGATAAACATCAATCCGGCCTGCTCTGCAGGTCACTTTTCAGCAGCACAAAGCTGACACGACCTGATTGTGTCAGATTTAAATTCTTTGGAATCTGTTTCTATGACAGCTTTTATTTTCACTAATTCTCCCATGGTTCATGCAGTCTTTTTAATTTCTGCGTTTGGTAGTTCAGCGTTTTAAGATTTAATTTCTACAATAAAATCAATGTTTGATTTAATATATTCTAATTTTTATGTCTTTTGTGTTTGATTCTTAATTCAGTATAAAGCAGATTTTGTATGTTTGTTAAGGTTGCATTCTCCAAAAATTAAAGGAAATGATAATTTATCATTTAATTTGATAATAAATAAATAAATTTGAAACGTATACAAGACAAATGAAAGATTGATTATTACAAATCTTAATCTTCTTTTTCATGTTTCCTACTGTGGGAAAACACACTCACTTTAGTACTGTGGAAACTTTCTGGCATCTGGTGAGCAACCGTACGGCACACTGCTGTGCGTTTCACATGCTGGTACACACAGTACATACACGTGCTGCCCCCTGCTGGTGACTCACCTGTGTGTCCGGACAGAATCTGGCAGCTGTTGGTGAGCAGCTCGAACACCTTCAGCTGGCAGCTGTTGGTGGCCACCACGATGTGGCTGTCGTCTTTACCCAGAAACTTGACGTCCAGCACTTCGTCACTGTAACCCACAAACTGAGAGAGGGTGGACAGGGGGAGAGGGTGGACAGGGGGAGAGTGTGTCCATTAATTCTGCTTAAATGATAATAACGCCAGACCTGGATGTCTCGGCTGTCTGGTTTGACGTTACACAAGCTCTACGCAATATCTTTAAACTAGGGCTAAACGATCTGAATGAGTCTTTTTACAGATATTGCAATTTGAGTCACAATTTGACCTCAGTAGGAATTGTAATTTTGAAATATAATTTTCTCTGAAAAAAAAGAGCTGGAGTCTCCAGCAATCAACAAGTATACTCCCTTACACAGAGCATGATTTGTAGGCCGGGGCATCTCTGTAGCACTACAATGCTTTAGTGCCACTCTGAATTACTGTCAATATATCAAATAAAGAAACTATGTAATAACCTAGCAGATGTTTTGGCTATTACTGGATCTAAATATCCCCCCAAGTGTGTATCCTCAGTGCCAACCTGCTGCTGTGTGGTGAGACCAGGCAGCTGGTAGAGCAGTATGTTGTGTTCTGCTGTGACTGTGGCCAGTCTGGAGGAGACGGGCAGGTGAAAGAGATATGTTAGGCTGCGGGGGTCGTCATCCTTCTCTTCCTCCTCCTCCCCCTCAGAGACAGGGGTGAGGCTCTGGGTGTAGACACAACGGGCCGTGCTGGCCTCCCACACTCTCAGTATACCTGCAAGTGAAGGAAGGAAGAGTTGAGTGACAGCAAACATAAAAACACAGATTAGGTGTTTGGGACAATTAAAGAGTTTCCAACCTTTGCTGCCAGCTGTGATGAAATGTAAGTCCTTGCTTTTCACTCCAATCTGAGAGAAGTCTTTCTCCTCAGGCAGAAGTACAACACCCTCCACAGCCTGGAGACAAAGACAACACACACAGAAATGAAGTTGCTGTATTTTTCACACAAGAGGAGAACAAAAATATTTTATTTTATAATTCTTTCTTACTTGCATTATTCATTAACATTTATTAGCAAAGAATGAACATCTTTGCATTTTCAGCACATCATTTCACAGTCTTACCTCATATATTGGTACGGTTCTGCTGGCTTTCCGACTCTTCAGGTCCCACACTGTACAGATCTTGTCTCTGCCAGAACTACGAATAAAGCACACAATGAGTACATCGTTCTAAAAGCATTTCAAACCCCAAGATGATTTAAGATCTCATCCTCCCAGTGGCTGAGTGTACAGTACCTGACCATAGTGTCCCCATCTGAGCTGAAGCTGAGGCAGGTGACAGAGCTGTAGTGGCTCTGCAGCACACACACACACTGACTGGAGCGAAGGTCCCACAGCCGAATGCCACAGTCCAGGGAGGAGGAGAAGAGCTGCAGTCTGCTGATGTCCGGGTGGAAGTGGACCAGGCTGCAAAGAAGGTTTATGTTGTCATTGAATATAGCTCCAAAGTCTGCTTTTTTACTTAAACCTAAAATCTATCACCTCCCAAGGATTGTCTGTTTAATGATACTCCACCACAAAAAAAAAGAAAAACTATTCATGGATCTCAAAGTGAGACATTACAAAAAGGGAGGAATGGCACTAATCTTGTCCTCTGGCCGAGGCACACGGACATGATTCAAAGAAATTCTTGTCCATAGGTATCTGAACTTACTGCACAACACCAGATGAGCCTTTCAGGTTGTGAGTACAGTACTGCTTCACCACATCCCAAAGCTTTATGGTGCCATCACATCCACCTGCAAGACAACAAGAAGACAATTCTGCAATGTCTGTATACCACAGATGAAGCAGAAACACAAAAGGTACAAATAACCATGTCATTTCTGACCTGTGGCCAGGAGGGTAGAAGTGGAGTCAAAGGTCATACTGGCTACAGGAATAGTGTGAATAGCCCTCCAGGAACGAGTACATTGAGCTTGCCTCCAGTCCCACTGCTTTAGCAGCAGAGCTCTACTAGCTGTTACCAGCAGCTGTGGTGGGAACAGAGCAGAGACAAACACATGAACACATACACAAACACACACACACGATCTAAATACTCTTTTACAGGCCAATATGATGAATTTACACCACTCTGCACCAAGTCTGACTGAGGTAATGACAGATGGCTGAGGTGTTTGCACTACCTCATCATCACAGCTGAGTGCGAAAGATGTGATGTCCTCTTGATCGTCCTGAAATGACAATATGGACAAACAAGACAGAAAGGATCTCAGCATAATGAATGGTGCAAAACACCCTCAAAAGTAAAGACGCTTTCTAATTTAGTCCAGTTTGCTTCATTTGGCATTTGGATGTAAAGAGAGAAAAACATTCAGCAATTCAGCTGACTGGGTGGTATTTAGGGCTGTCTGTAGTAATTATTTTCATTATTATCCGTCTGTTTTGTTTTTTTTTTCATTTATTGGTCAACTGTTTAGCTTGGAAAATGTCAGAAATTGTGAAAAATTGCCATTATAAGTTCCCAGAGCCTAACTTGAGATTTTAAATATGTCCTTTTTTCCGATTAGACATAAAATATCTGATTTAGGGTGAAACAAAGCATAAAAAAGCAGCAAATCATTACATTTGAAAAGGGAAAACCAGGAAAAAGTCTGATGTGCTTTATTTAATAAATGATTATCTAACTCTTAGCCAACTGAATAATCAATGAACCTTTAAAGCTCTAATTATATTGCAAACAAACCAATGCTATATACCGTATTTATCATTAATAAAATCACTCACTCAAGTCATACAGCAAAAAAAGTCCATTGTTGTAAATACTATAGTTGTCATTCTGGACTCACGTGCTCAACACTGTGGACGATCTTCCCTGTGCTGATCTCCAAAACATTGACTCGAGATCCACAAGTGCAAAAGATGTACTTTTCATCTTTGCTGATCTGAAAAAATAAACAGACAAATGTGTTCAAGGGGCAGTTGTTTGATTTTACATGTCATAGTTTGCTTGTCTTGGTTGGCGCAACTCAGCTTGGAAAAACAATTTATGGAACTTACATACAACGCAGTAAATGTCAAAATATTTTGGTCGCTTCGCACCGGTTTTAACCATTCTGACTTTATTCTGCTACTCGTTAAGTTCCCCATTCTTATGTCAAAACATTATTAAATGTAACACTGATGACTGCTTTCTAGATTAAGATGATCCACGCTGATTTTAGCAACACGGAGGCAATTGACGCATAACACAAAGCTGAAAACTCACCTGCACTTTACCTCCTTTGTAAAATGGTTCAATCTTGCTGGAAACAGCATAACTGTAAAAGAATAACAGAAATGTGTCTGTAAGTTGTAGCAGCTTTAAATGACACTTTAGCTTAGCTTGTGTTAGCCAGCTAGCAATGTTTGCAGCCTGCACGTGCCTTGCGCCAACACTTACTTTGTTTTGAACTGGAGACTGGTATTTGCCATCTTGTTCATGAGAATTGACAGAATCTAAATATTCTGGCAGCTATGGTAATATAAAATACTTATTTCTCAATTCACACGTTGTCTTAAATCAACACATCGCTCCCGCACGTTGAGAGCCGAGTCGCGTCCATTATACGTCATCGGAGCGGACTGAGCTGTGATTGGCCAGGCTGTTTTTGCTCATAACACTAAGGAATCCCATTTCATTTGTCAGTGAGTGAATAGAAAGGCTTTAATGAAAAAGTCACGTAAACTGGTAGTTTTTTTAAGTTTAATAAAATGTCATGTGAGACTCGAGAGTTAGAGACTCATTATAAACTTTTACTTTTCAGTTTTCCCACCGAGGCTCACAACAATAGCCTCAGCTGGAGCTATTCACGTTTAAAGGTTCCTGTTTGACGTGTGGAGGCTGAGCATTGATGCTAGAACAGCAGGGAAAGGACGCGCTCCATATTGAGAGCCATTCTCTCTCTTCGTTTTTTATAATTTACTGTTTTCATTTGTCCGCACAGGAACACACACACACACACACACACACACACCGTCCCTCCTTCGTGTTTTGTCAGGAATGTTCATGTGTGTTGTATTGATAACGCGGGTGTGTGTTCCGTTTGTGACATGTGAGAGAACCGATATGAGTAAACCAGCGCCGGGAATGGAAACACGGTGAGGACAGGAGATTATCATGGTGAGTACACAACAGCTTCTGTTTACTTTCTTTCATCTTTCTTTTATTTCTCTTTCATTAACAGATGCTTCCGGTCATTTTTAAGGCTATTAGACTAAATATATATCCTTAGATATGTGAAGCTGCTTTGCTAATATCTTTGGGAAACTCTTTTGCTGCCCATCATATAGTCGTCTCTGAGTATCATGGTGTTTTCTAACATATAAATTAATTTAAAATTAAGGAAATAATGCCATGATGAGCATTTTGGAATTATCTCGTATTTTGTCATGGAACAAACTGTTCACAGGCATAGGCATGAAGGAATAAACTTGGTTTTTGTTATCATGTAATCAGTCATATGACTTTCCAGAACAATTCTGTTTTGTCTTCTCCTGCCTTTATTGTTGTAGACCTGCTGTAGAGAGCTGTAGAGTTAGCTGTATGCTGTATGATACTCACCTGTTGGTAGACTACATGGGCTCACAGTCTGTCTCCATCTCCTCAGCTGGCACAACTTTAATGTCTTCCTGAAATAATTAATAGTGATAATACTTGATGTTAAGACACAATAAAGTTGTATTTGTATCGGCCACATCCAGGCGGACCCAGAAGTGTCAACACAGAGTGGGGGCTATGATGTGGAGCTGTTTGTGGACACTCCAGACTACGATTTGATCTGCACCATATGCCAAGGGGTCCTCAGGTGTCCAGTAAGAGCTGCGTGCCACCACATCTTCTGCAAGAAATGCATCTTACAGTGGCTAAAGAGGTACAGAACATAACATGGATCAAATACCACTGAGCAAGAACACAGTAATTGTATTGCATTGTTATTACTGCATCATCCATATGGATGAACAAAACTAAGTGTTATTTATCTTCTGAAGGCAGGAGACCTGCCCCTGCTGCAGAAAGCCTGTTAACCCAAGTTTGATCTTTGTCATGTTCAAGCTGAGCAAATCTATTGGACGCATGAAGATCAAGGTAAATTGTGGATCATGGATGGAAGTTATGGTAACTTTTAAAAACTGAAACTGACTGGCTCTTTGTCAGAAAAGGGAGGACCAAACAAAAATAAAAACACGAGTGGCTATGCTCTAATTCTGAATTTTCACTCTACTGTAGGAATACTTTGTGAATCATGTGTTTATTTTGTTTTTGTTTTTACTGATTTCTCTGTATATGTCTGTATATGACTTCTGACAGTGTAAGAATGAAATCCGTGGTTGTGCAGAGACCTTCCCCCTCTCAGAGCAGTACTGCCACAGCATGAGCTGTTTGTACGAGCTCATCCCCTGTCCGTACCAGGGCTGCCGGGCACAGCTTCTCCGCAGGGACCTGGACACCCATGCACGCCACTGTGAACACTGGCGTCAGCCCTGCCACATGGGCTGCGGGACAATACTCTCTCACCGCACACAGGCGCAACACAACTGCTACAAGCAACTGCGGCAGGAGTATGAAGCCAGGCAGAGGAACCACAGGGCCATTGCCACTGCCCTGCAGAGGAAGATGAGGAGGATGCAGAGCACCATGGCCCACATGAAGCGGCAGATAGGGCTGATCTGCGAGAGCCTTGAAGTGATGGACGATCTACACGAGGTAGAAGAAGAGGACCTAGGAGAGAGCAGTGGCAGCTCCAGTGGGACTAGCAACACCAGCAACTGCTGAGAAAAGAGTTGTTTACTGCTGCTGGTTGGCTACTGCTGTGTATAATTTCTGAACATGTTTATTTTTTTATTTTTTCTTTGAAGGTGTGTGTGTGTGTGTGTTTGAATATGTAGGTAGTGATTCAAATGAGTGAATTTGTAACAATTTTGTGCTGTAGTTTTTTTTATATTTTGTAAATAAAGTATTTGACATTACACTGTAATCCTGGTCTTCATTCAAGATAAGAGCGTAAACTGAAATTTGCATGTGAATTGAATATGAATACATGAATTGAATGCTATTTGTATTTATTATTTTATGTTGTTTGTTTTCGAATGCTAAATTATAATCATATTCATCAGTAACATAATCAATAAAATCTATAGTAACATTTTAAGTGTTTCAGGAACAGGTCAGCTCTGGAAAAAGATGCCCACAGAGGCAGTAGTTCGAAATCTTCGCATTTTCTCGCGATAACATCCATATATAAAAACCCAGCGAGACTTCCCACAGGCCTTCTTCCTGTTACACAGATCACGTAAGTTACATGCGGAAAGACGTACTCTGATCCAAATCCCTATTTATCTTACACATCGTTCTGCCAAATATACTTGTGATGAGCACAAAATTAACCCTGAATACGTTATCTGAAAATCGTGGGTATATTTACGAGGAAAACGAAGCAGAGTTGGAGATATTTATAATTAATATAGGAATGTCCTGAACGTTAAATATGGCGGAGATGCTCGTTTTCTGTGAGACAAATGAAAAGGCTAAACGTGTTCTTGGTAATATAAGCGCTAGCTTGCCTTAGCGATTAAAGAAAATACTAACTATGCTCTTGTTTTTGTTTTGCAGCAAATGGCGGACGACGCCGGTGGTAGAGGAGGTTTTCGCGGAGGTTTCGGCGCAGGTGGCCGCGGCAGAGGCCGTGGACGCGGCAGGGGCCGCGGACGGGGCCGCGGTGCCCGTGGCGGCAAGTCCGAGGACAAGGAAGTAAGTTTGTTTGATCGATTGATTAATTGGTGAAATCCGATTCAAAAAACAAAAAATCAGGAGCCGTTTTTCACCAGGATGTTTTCTTCTGTTAGTGGGTGCCAGTCACCAAGCTGGGCCGCCTGGTCAAGGATATGAAGATCAAGTCCCTGGAGGAGATCTACCTGTACTCTCTGCCCATCAAGGTAAGCAGTATAGTGAGTGTGTGTGGGCAACAGGCTGACAACTACTAATTAAAAATGTTCTTAATACTGATGGAGTGGCAAGGAACTGTTGCTGAAAAGAAAAATGGTGTTCTCCCAATGGTGGTTTTACTAGTCCTGTACCATGTTGTGTACAGTTGTTAGGAGTTTGTGCCTTTTGTATTATCACTTCTCTTTAAGCATCATTTTCTCTTTAATATTGATTGTCATCATTTATATGAGCCATATCATTTTAATGCGTAAAGCTGTTTCAAACCTTTTATTCAGAACCATTTCACTCTTTAAATTATCTCAAATTAGAAAACTTTCAGAGTAGTTTACGGAGTTGCAGTATACAAAATGGTTGCTGAGAATTGCGTATGTTTTGATTCATTTTGTACAATATGAGAGGTATGAATGTGTTGTGTTTGAAGATACCAAAGGAATAATTAAATGGACACATAGGACTGAAACTGTAGGTTTTCAAAGATCTCTTTATACAGGCAGGGCACAGATGAGGGCTTGTATAGCTATGTATACATAGATTTGCACAGATATGCATGCAGCACCATATTTGGATGTCATATTCCAGTGAATTGTACTAATGTCCCCCAAAATAAGGCCTTGGTGCTTGAAAGCTTTGATAGTCTGTCAAAATGAGTCTAAATGCTTGCATTTGTGCCAACTGCAAGCATACAAAACAGTGTAGGGGTGGTTGTCTCATGTCATAGCACCACTGGTCTGTGTCTAATCCTAAAATCCATCAATGTTTTTCCTGCAGGAGTCTGAGATCATTGACTTCTTCCTGGGTTCTGGTCTGAAGGATGAGGTGCTCAAGATCATGCCCGTCCAGAAGCAGACCAGGGCTGGTCAGCGCACCAGGTTCAAGGTAAGTTATCACTAACTGTGTAATACTGATTTAATTTTATCAGCACTTTCTTCTCGTCGCTACTCAACCAGATGTGACACCGTTGCCCTCTGGTTGTGTTTACAGGCCTTTGTTGCCATTGGTGACTACAATGGCCACGTGGGTCTGGGAGTGAAGTGCTCCAAGGAGGTAGCCACTGCCATCCGTGGAGCCATCATCCTGGCCAAGCTGTCCATTGTCCCTGTCAGGAGGGGTTACTGGGGTAACAAGATCGGAAAGCCCCACACCGTGCCCTGCAAAGTGACTGGCCGCTGTGGCTCTGTCCTGGTGCGTCTCATCCCTGCTCCCCGCGGTACTGGCATTGTGTCTGCCCCTGTGCCGAAGAAGCTGCTCATGATGGCCGGTATTGATGACTGCTACACCTCTGCCAGAGGCTGCACAGCCACCCTGGGCAACTTTGGTAAGATTCTTCTGCTTCTGTTGTGTGCTCACCTGTATACGGTTTTCTCCTTGCTCTGCTCAGCTTCACCTCTGCAGTGGTGTAGTTGTCGTTATCAGGAGAGAAATAAACGAGCATTGTAATGCACGGCAGAAAGACAGTCTCGGTGGTCTCTTCTGTTCCCCTTGTCAGTACTCAACATTTTTTTCCCCCCAAAGATGATGGCAAGTTATGTGTTCTCACAGTTCATCGTACACATCCTAATCATGTCTTTTTGACTTCATCAGCCAAAGCCACCTTTGACGCCATCTCCAAGACTTACAGCTACCTGACCCCTGATCTGTGGAAGGAGACTGTCTTTACCAAGTCTCCCTACCAGGTACAGTACACAGCTCAGACTTGATTTGTCAAGATTTCTTAACATGTGAGGTTTGTGTATTAACTGACTTTCTGCTTTTCATTCCAGGAGTTCACTGACCATCTGGCCAAGACTCACACCAGGGTGTCTGTTCAGAGGGGACAGGCTGTCCAGGCAGCTTCCTCCTAAATGTTTTATACAGAGAATTGTTGAATAAACATTCTGAAACACCACATAATGTTTGTCTACTTGCTTTAGCTGAACTGACTGACAATAGGAGTGTTGTTTAATATGAAAGCACTGCTAAGGTCCAGTAATTGTGTTATTAAGGGCAAGTGCAGTGAATAGCAGTGACAAGAGAAGAGACAGTACAGTTTTGTATTTTAATCATGAGTTGTACCAGGTAGGGATGGATGATGTGTATAAGAATTCACCTCAGTGATGCAAAATATTTAATAGGAACTCATTCAAAATTGTTCAGACAACATATGTTTTTACCTAGTTCATTCAGCAAATGAAATGTAAAATTCAACATAGAAAAATCAAATCTCCCTCAGTGACTTGTCCAATTAAATACATCTGGAGATGGGGAAAGGGAGATGCCAACATCTCATGCCATACTACTTCTGGTGTACTGAATGAATCAGCTGATGAACTGGTAGTAAGAGGAAAACGGATCACCCTCCATAGTATGTAGTTGTTTGGAAGATCTGATAAGCTCATTGTGCAGGAAGGCCACTTCAGTAAAAATTAATCTGCATCTAAATGCCTGTGTCACACAGAGGTTAGAAAGACAGACATAAGTGATCACAAACTTTATTTTACAGTTTTACAGTACACAAAACAGATTAGACAACTGTTACTTAGAATTATGCCTCAGCTGCCATCATCCGTTCTTTTTGCTTCATTAGACATTTCCTCGCATTGCCAAACGCTCCCAGGTCTCCATCTTGAATGAAATAGAGTTAAGCAAAAGTTAAAAGTGGCAATGATATCAGTACACATGCAACAAGTTACTATTTTCATTATCAAAATCTATCATCTATCAAATGACCGAAAATGCCAATTATGATTCCCCAAGGTGATGCCTTCAAAATTCTTTTTGTCCCAATTCTACACTGAGTAAAACAGCAACCTTTCATATTTCAAATGCTGGAACATTATTAATGTTTTGAATTTTCCTTTCTTAATTTCCTGACTTAATTCTTTCAGCAGTGTAACATAATACCGACTGCATGATTTACTGCACTTGTACTATAATGTACATTTAGTAACTTATGTACAATTGTAGAGTAATTTGTCTCTTAGCATTTGCCACACAAAAGACACGTGTTGGATTCCTAAATGCCTATTCAGTTTCTTTCTATCACACCACATGAATTCAGGCTCCAAACAGCATTACTTACAGCGTGACTGGAAGTTCTTGGATACCTCCTTGAACTGCTCCATTTCTTTAGCACAGTTCTGGATATGGCTGTGTCCTTCCCTCTGTTGACAGGCCCTCAGACGCTCCTGAACCACCTTCACAATCTGCTGGTCCACTTTGCTAAGGGGTTATGACAACAACACAAGGCGAAACTCTGTTCATTGGTGAAGGAGAAATTTGCTTTCTGCAGGGAGGTGGCAAGAAAAGTAAAGATTTGCAACCATTTGTCATGCAAGTGCATTACGGAGGTCCAACACTGATACTGGGTGATGAGGCCTGGAATTGGATAGAATTTAGGTGAGAGCTCTGTGCAGGTCAGTCAAGAGTTTCCATATAAAAAAAAGGAAATAATTTATTTGTTAATCTGTGCATGGCTGTATTGTTGTGTTGTCACAAATCTGGAACCACACATTTGTCTGATATACGAATACAATAAGGCTACAGGTCCAGACTGACCCTCCTCAGTTCCACCTTCTCACTTTGCCTTGTGTATGTCTATCAGTTACAGCGCTCAGTGCAGACAACACAGGGCAGCTATTAGTCTTATTCTCAAATACTGTCCTTTCCGAGGTTTGCCGTGTAATAACATAATTAGATACACCGTCAATTCACAAAACAGGGTTTCAAGATTAGGTAAAAATGTATATTCTGGTCAATATACACTGTGCTGTACTGGAGGATGATGCCAACCCCACATCCACCACCAAAACTATGTTTACTCCAATGACCGTATGTGTCTATTCACATTACTAATGTCCACCAACCGAGCAGTTTATGTGAACCAGTTACTTACTAGTCTCTCCTCCACTGCATCTCGGCCTCATAGTGGCAGACATAATCTCCATCCTCGCACTCAGTCAGGTCAGGAACACGACGGAACTTCCGGTGGTAGTAGACGATCTGGTTTTTAGCCTGAAGGCTTTCAACAAAATCTGTACGAGAAAGGAAAACAGTTCAGCACATTGTTAAAACTACGCAAAGGCGTATGTGAATGACGCTGGTTAGCATGGCACTTCGTTACCAGTACATAAATCTTAGCTAATCGGGGCCATTACTACCACAAACCAGAGACCCGTAGTTAATTTGGTGTAACGTTAATATTTAGGATGTAACAGTAACGGCACAGTTACAACATTTAAATATATCAACAACATATCATCGCAGCTCCTAACAGACACGGCTATGTTGTTGTGCTACCATGTTAGCACCGTTAGCTTCAGTTACCTCTAAATGTGGTGACAGGCAGGTCCACGGAGTAATAGAAGAGTTTAGACAAAATCAGGGCTGGGTTCGGCACTGGTGTCTGTTTTTCCACAACCGGAGTCTGCCGAGGAGGCTCCGGATATGCCTCTTTATCATAGTCTACAGGCATTTTGCAGTCTTTCGTCCAAGACTTAATTCGACCTCGACAGCTCTCCTTTCGAGCAGCGCATGCGCAGAAGACACAACACAATGGCGAATTAGAGGTCATTAAAGTAAAACCATAATGATATCTTAATAGTTTTTATTCTTCTTATTCTGAAACAACATCTATTACAAGTATTATGCCCAACGAAAAATTTAGCACAAGCTCAATTTCAGTATTTTAAAATAACACGAAGGTCTAAGGGTAAAGGTCACAGGTGGAGCTGTCGTATTATGGAAATGCAGCAGGTGGCGGTGCAGAGCCGACAACCTTCAACCACGAGTGCGCAGTCTATGCCAGTGAGAATCTATGGCCCTTATAGTTAATGCCAGGAATGCACTTATTTTGACTGTCGATAAAAACAAAAACATTTTTTTGCTTATAAACTGGGGACAGAATGCAGCCCAGTCCCCAGAAAAAAAGGTTGACACTGTATGTTTAGGAGACTTACCTAAATTTCAACAACGAAACACTGACAAAGATGTGAGATAACAAGTAAAACCGTAGGGACATCTGTTATGCTTGCCTCCTGAGATACTTAAACATAGAAATCTCTCCAAATCCAAAGAAAACCTGCTGTCAGTGTAATCTGCACTGATGTGCATGTCATAAATATTATCACAAATTGAAATGATTTGTCATCCCAATTGTCCTTTAGAAGGTTTCTTTGTTTCCATCTCCATAAGACAAAACAGTTGAGGGTCTCAGCAAATGGTTTTTGTATTACTGCTTTTTAAACATGGAGAAGAAATGGTATCTGCCCTAAAGCTGAGCAGGTTGGATTAATGACTTCTTCTTTTCTCTCTCTCCTTTCTTGGTTATGTGGTTCCTGTCCACTGAGCCTCCCCACCACCTCAGACCTCTGGGTTTACCCTCTTCCCTCCTCCTATCTAACTTCTTCTGTCAGAACTTGGCAGAGATTGCCTTGTTTGAAAATGAATACGACTCCTCAACTGGGCCAAACACCAAATTAGTGCCCTTACTCTGTGTATCATCTTATGTATGACCCTTGCATCAGCCCTGGTCCCTCTCTCTTTCTACCCCTCAACTGGACAGTGCGCAGACATGGTCAGTGCTCCTCATTTCTTGGCCTCTTTTCTACTACAAAGGATACAATGATTTGCTGTTTTGTCTGTCCTTTGACTTCCACATGTGTGCATGTGTCTGTGCTTTGTCACTTTGTTTGGCCATCTGTGTTTATAAGGGAAGATAGAGCATGTTAAAAAGTTATCTCCTAATGGCTACCCTTGAAGAGACCATGTGGAATAGTGTAATGGTAATTTCTTTTTATGTGGCATCTCATCGTCTGAGCTTTGTCATTTGACCTGTCTGGACAGGAAGGCAACATCCATGAAGACTAAGGGACTTGACTCTGTTGCAGTATATACTTTTGATGTCCTTTCATTTTATTACTGTTTTCTGAGGATTTTAATATCAGAGGAATTTATTATCTTAAGTGTTTTTGGAATGTATGCCAAAAAACAGGATCAAATTCTACATTTTATGTTGCGTACAGGACAAGAATAATATGTTTCTTCTTGAACTATTACTGCAGCTCTTGTCTCACTATTGTAAAAATAATAATACATCAGTAATACATCTGGGTTACATTTCCACAAGATTCATGTTAGTAAGCATGTGGCTTATGTCCTTTTCCAGTCTCATCGCAAATTTCATGCACCCCGCCATGGACACATGGGGTTCCTGCCCCACAAGCGTAGCAAGAAGCACAGGGGCAGGGTGCGTACCTGGCCCAAAGACGACCCCAGACAACCCGTCCACCTCACCGCCTTCCTGGGATACAAGGCTGGCATGACCCACACACTGAGGGAGGTGCACCGTGCTGGCCTCAGTATGCACAACTGGTCTTACTACAACATGCAAGCATGGGGGCATTGAAGAAAAAAGATTCACTTTGATTTTTGCTTTGTTTGTTTGAGAGGATTATGGCCGTGGGCCTTACAGGGTCAGGTGTCTTTGTTCCCTCCTGTGTTCTGTTCAGATTTAATGCAGCCTAGCTTCTGTCAGCCATAGTATGAAAAATTATCACAGGATGTTAAGAACTGAATGTTTTTGGGAGCTCAATCAAGTCTCACATGCTATTCGGTACCTATGAGATGCTACACATATACACTGCTAAAATGCTATGCTTGGTGGAGCTTTGCTGAACACTGACAGTGAAAACATCATAGCAGCTGAATATTTTTCATGTTTCATCCACAGAGCAATCGAAGCGAGAGGAGGTAGAAGCAGTCACCATCATTGACACTCCTCCAGTCATTGTGATGGGGATTGTGGGATACATTAAAACTGTCCGTGGCTTGCGTTCCCTCAAAACCATCTTCGCAGAGCATCTCAGTGACGAGTGCAAGCGCAGATTTTATAAAAACTGGTGTGTGATTGTACATTGTTCTTCTTCTTCTTCTTCTGTGTCTGCAGTCAGTCGGTGTCTCACTGTCACTGTTTCTCATTTCTTGAGTTTTTATGTGTTTCAGGTACAAAAGCAAGAAGAAAGCCTTCACCAAGTACTGCAAGAAGTGGCAGGATGAGACAGGAAAGAAACAGCTGGAAAAGGATTTTGAAAGGATGAAGAAATACTGTTCAGTAATCAGGGTTATTGTTCACTCTCAGGTAGAGTGGCCAGTTGAATTCCATCAAATTTTAGAAATGCATCAATTGCTGTCTCATCCCACATCAGATAGACTGCGTTGGTCTAAAGACTGGGAGCTATTCACATCCCGTCTGTGTCGAGTCTACCCTGGAAAAGGGCAGAGGTGACAGAGCTGTCCACCTGATCACATGCAATGGAAAGAAAAGCAGCCACATCCCCCAAATCTCTCTGCTGCCAAGAGCCAAACAACTCCATGATCATGACGTTCTGTTTGCAGAGGGCACTGGAGGGTGCCGTTTCAAATAGCAGTTTAAAAATAATTTTCAGGGCAGGACCTGGCTGCTCACCCTGGATTTACTCAGGGAAACCTTTTGATGGCAGCCAATAATATGAGGATCAGCAAAGATCCCAACTAGCAACAATGTTGCTCAGATCAGTCGTTTTCTGTGAAGGTTTCAACTTCAAAATATGCTTTTCAGTAACGGTTCTGTGGTAATTTTCGGATGTTATCAGGCTAATAAGAGTTCAAACGCAAACTTGTGCTGAATCATAGATCAAATTATGTGTTGGATCTTATAAGCATTGTACGTTTACATTTAGTTTAAGTCTAAGCAAGATACTTTCTGGCATTTTAGTAATCTAGAACAGCATTTCTAGATTTTTGGACTATTTTCAGTTGCAGTTTACAGGCTTCTCCATTTCCAGATGCGATTGTTGCCCATACGTCAGAAAAAGGCTCACATCATGGAGGTGCAACTAAATGGGGGAAGCATCTCAGACAAGGTGGATTGGGCAAAGGAGCATCTGGAGCAAGCTGTGCCTGTCTCTGCTGTCTTCTACCAGGATGAAATGATTGACGTCATTGGAGTCACCAAGGGTCATGGCTTTAAAGGTTGGAAAATATTCTGTGACTAACCAATCCAGTCCAAAGTCCTGTAAAATAAGTTCACTTGGATATATATTTATTGCTGATAGGTGTGACAAGCCGCTGGCACACAAAGAAGCTTCCCAGGAAAACTCACAAGGGTCTGAGGAAGGTGGCCTGCATTGGAGCCTGGCATCCAGCCCGTGTGGGCTTTACCATAGCTCGCGCTGGACAGAAGGGCTACAACCACCGTACTGAGATCAACAAGAAGGTTAACCGATAGTTAGAAGCCCAATTTCACTCACAAGCCTTTAGTTTCAACTGTCAAGCACTATTCTTGTAAGTATACATAGCCAGGTTTACCAAAACACTTTGTGTCCTCAGATCTACCGTATTGGTAAGGGTGTGCACATCCAGGATGGAAAGGTGATTCGGAACAATGCCTCAACTAACTATGACACCAGCCAGAAGACCATTACGCCCATGGTATTCCTCTAATTCTTCTGTGACAGGATTATAACATGCACAAATGGATTGTGATAGAAAATATATTCTTGAACACTTTTTATTCCTTTTTTCATCCATCCTCCCCTGTTGTCTTGCCCCCTTAGGGAGGCTTCCCCCGCTATGGTGAAGTGAATAATGACTTTGTCATGGTGAAAGGCTGTGTGGTCGGGGCTAAGAAACGTGTCCTCACCCTCAGAAAGGTGCAGTGTGATTGTGAAAGTTTCATTTTAGATCTTACAGGCCCGTTGCAGTATCTGGATTTTACATTGAACATATCAGTCATACACTTGACTTTCGAAGTACATGTACAGTATGCATATATCTTTGTGTTGCTCTCCACAGTCTTTGCTGGTGCACACATCTCGCAAGTCCAAGGAGGCCGTCGAGCTCAAATTCATTGATACCACCTCCAAATTTGGTCATGGCCGCTTCCAAACTGCCCAGGAGAAGAGGGCATTTATGGTGAGTGTGAGTGTGTCAGCGTGATCAGTGATCATGACTCCTGAATCGTTCTGCAGTGTTTCACCACTGTCTGATGTACCTGCAGGGGCCGTTGAAGAAGGATGCCCTGAAAACACGGCGGGATCCTCTGACTGAGGAAGCCTGAGAAACATGCTCATATTTCCACATGCTCATACAGTAATAAAACTGAGATTCAAATACACTATGTATTGTTGTTATGTGAAAATTTGCTTTGTTTGACCCCAATTAAACACAGCTTATTTTATCTTCTAAGTATCTATCTATCTAAGTCTTGAAAGGTCAACAATTAATGAAGATTTAAAGTTTTGAACAGGGTTTTATTCACTGACAATTCCATGAGCAACACTGCCGAAAAATGACTTGAACCACGACTGAACATAATCAGATCAGATTAGTATTTCCACATTTTTCATCTTCTGGTTTGTTCAAACTCACAACAACAAAAGGATCAGTGGATTAGAAAAATGGGTGGATGAGCCGTTCAGTGGGCATTGTTTTGAAACAGTGGTCGTCAGCATCATCTTGTTTTGCCGTACAGAAAAGACATTCAGTTTTTCAGTCTTGTATTCCTTTTGGGAAACTTGTAATTTATTGTGCTGTCACTGGTCTCAAGGTGTTGCAGTTTAATTATCTTCACAGTAGGGGGTGCGGTAGCACCATTCTCACGGTCCCGAGATCTCTGCCACGCTGCACTATCCTGCACTGGTTCCAGTGAACACACTCGGGATGACCATCGAGCTGGTAACCAGCTGCTGCAGCCTCAGAATCCGTTAGAGATTCATGGCAATAGTTGTCATGCATGCTTATTTTGCATCCACATAAAACCAATTTGTGCCCTTCAAGGGGCACTACTCTGACAGATAATCCTGGGACTCCACAGAAGACTGGTGGGAAGAGGAGTGGACTGAGGATTGGTGGGATACATGTGGGTTATCCAGTCCAGATGTCATCAGGGGCAGATATAGATCGTCCATATTGGGCATTACAAACACTTTCTGTTGAGAGACAAAAGATGAGAAATTAGCAAGATAGTATGATGAATGTGCTTCATAATAAGGAGCATTTAAAGTTCAACCACTGTGGGTCACAGGATGAATTGTGAAACAAAGAAAGGACTCTGGAAAGTATACAGGATGACCACCAGGGGGGTTTTAGTTGATTGATGTAAATAACAGGAAAACATGGAAAGTTTAGATAAGAACTTTAACGGTTGTTGACAAAGGGGTATAAATATCGAGAGTGTTCCAGTGCATTCAGTTTCTTTGCAAATAAGCTCGTTTGAATTCATGAGTCCAGTGTCTTCTGTTAAATACTCACTGGGGACGTGATAAAAATTAGTGTAATGATTAAAAGTGTTTTTAATGCTATTTTAGATGATTAACAGATGGACTTACCTGGAACTCACACTGTAATTTTTTCTCAATCCACTCGGTGACATGAGTGAAGGTGACCTCCCTCTCCCCGAGCGTGGGACGCACATGAAGGTCTAACCTGGGGGGCACTCGGAAACTGTACCTGAGAGGACAGAAGGAGAGACAAAGGCTCAATGAGTAAGGGAGGAAGAAAGAAAGAACTGTCTTTGAATTTGCAGTATGAAATGTGAAAAAGAAAGAGACGCAGTACCATATCCTGTCAGTAGGGGGAGGTGGGATATTGATGGCCAGAGTACCAGAGAGCTCCAGGACCTCAACGCTGAGCATCAGAGGCATGTTGGACACCTCAGCTATCTTCTTCCTGATGTACTCGTTCTCTGTCGCTTTCTGGAAGTACTTGGACTTTGCTATCTTGTCCACAAGTCTCAAGATCTTCCTACTTGTGCTGCCACCAGTGTGCCTGGGGGAGGATAAGGTCGACAGCACAGATTCAGATTTGTAGGACTGTGAATCTGAAAATTACCGGGATTGGGACATGCAAGTTACAGCAGAAGAAGCTTACATATTTCACGTGTCCATGTTTTCAAGCTTAAGACCACCCCAAGAATGTTTCTACAAAGATTATTCAATTAAATATTGTTGATTAATGTATATTCACTGTGACAGTAAACTTAACAGCAAGAGTGACTTTGGATAATTTGGATTTGTCTGTTTTCTTCATGAGCATTACCAGTTTTCCTCCTCATTTGTGAAAATGTTTGCAATTAAGATGAACTTTATTAGTTGCAAGTCTAACTATATGCTGTTGAAGTTGCATTTTTTCACCTTACACCTGCTGTTTCATCAGTGAATAAGATGTGACCTCAAGAATAGGATGCTTCAGAAATTGCAGTATTTTGCAATTTTGTGACCCATAGTTACATCCATGTTTCCATATTTAATCTCCGTAGCGGAAATTGTCAATAAAGCTGTTAATTTACCCTTCAGCTGCTGCCGCTGTGCTCTTATCTCCCACAGACCCCTGTGGCTCAGAGGAGAGGGCTTCTTCTTCATCAGATGAGCCTGCACTGGACGACTCTTCATCACTATCAGCCAGTATGCACAGCCTGGGTTTAGAGCTAAAAAACACACCAATGGTACCTCTTAATGCAGACTGCTGAGTTTGAAAGACTCATTTTTGCGCAAGCATGTTCACATTCACCTTCACACTGTCTTTAATCACTGAGGAATATGAAACTAAGATGGGCCTCACCCCATTTGCTGGGTCTTTGGAACACTATGAGCCTCATCTTCTCCATCTTTACCCAGCTTGTACAGGTTCATCTTAGTCTCCAGGGTCATCTGAATACAGCCTGTGTACACCAACTCCAGCTCCAGCCACAGGCCTTGGTGATAAAAGGAGCACAGGAAAAGTAGCAGGTAATGTTTAACGAACTTTGATCTAAAGCCTGAGTTTGGTTTAAAGGCTGAGCCAATCTTTTCTAGATGTGGCCCAGCACTGTGTTGTGGCAGCAGGGACATTAGACCAATACAGGATAGCTCATGCATGATATTATCAGTTTAGCTTAGCCAAAGCCAAGAGGATTGCTAATCCAGTCCTCTTATGCTTAGGCAGGAGACAATGGAAGGCTTTAAGGCCGTGCACCACAAAGTCCGTAACGAAACAAATGAGATCAGGGCCTGAGCTTGTGTCTGAGAGAAGAAATCTGTTGGGTAAACCTTATTTGGTGACTCTTCCACATACAAAGTGGTACAGAAAAGAAAAAACTAAGAGTCTACAGCCAAGCTAGTGCCTCTGTGGGGTGTTAAATTAAATGTTATCATCAGGATACAGAAGTCTTTAGGTCATTAGAATACATCATCTGGAAAACATTAGCGTCTAAATATTGAGCCAATTCATCTTGTAGATAAGTTAAAACACTAACCTGCTGGTGGCACTAAAGTCAGGGAATCACCAGTGTAATTAAGCTTCATCCAGTCCTCACAATGTATATCTGTACAATACTTAATCACAACCCATCCAATAGATGTTACGATTTTTCAGTCTGGACCAAAGTGGTGTACCAACCAAGACAGACATTGCCATCTCTAGACCCATAATGCAAGCATGATTAATAATCCAAAGAACAAGAGAATGTACTGATGACAATTTATCCTGTGTACCATACCTCTACGGTCCAGTGTAGGTTTGGAGGTGCTGAGGACTTGAGGCAGACATGTGCCCATGTCCAAATCAGCCAGAGTCAGCTCATTCATGAAGTATGGCAGCTTTAATGAAAGAAAGGACACCTTTAATTAGCACACATGCTGTGTTTATGTCAAACATCCCACAGAACCCTGGAACATGTATGAGCGTCGTTGTGAGTGTCTGTGTGTATAAAGGACAAAGCGGTGTGCGACAAGAAGCTAGAGAAGGAAATGAAAAATCAGATATTTTGATACCTGCAGTATTACTCTACTCACTTTCCACCTCCTGCCTTTGGAAGCAGAGGGAGTGCACTATCAGCAAACTCCCAGACACTCACACACACACACACACACACACTCAGGAGAGGGAGTTGCAGCATTGATTTGCCTTAATGTCATATCTTTTGACCTTTTTGCACACACCACTTTGTAGAGGATGCTCTGACCTGCAGTATACTCACTGTTGCCTCGCCATGTCATTAGTCAATATGACACTGATGATACTGGTGATAATGGTGTGAGCATGAAGATGAATGTGAAAATGTTCAAATGACTAATCATGTTGTCATCCAAGGACTCCACTTTGCTTGACAAATGAATGACTGTCCTCAGAACACCCTCACCTTGATCTTGCTGAGTTTCTTCTGAATCTTGTGTGCCACCTGATCGGACCAGTACTTCTCCCCGAGAAAGTCCCAGAAGATCCTCCCCACCAGAGAGTTCACCCACATGGGCTGGCCCTCAGCAGAGTATCCTCCTGCCCTTGAACCTGCACTGGGCTCAGCTCCAGCTTGAGATCCATGCTCTTCGTTGTGAATCTGTAGGGAATAACAGAAACGAGAAGTTATATTACCTGATGGGGCCAAGGTGCAAGATACACATTTGCTAATCTATCCTCAAGCCCATTTATGCTGACTCCTATATGCTGACTCTGTATCTACCGCCTCTGAAATTGACGACAGACTGTGCTTACTTGGGGTTCCACTCCTAAACGACCCAAGCCAGGATTAGCAGCTCGTTGAGGCATGCTGCAGATGTACCACAGTCAGTTCCTCCCAGCTAGGTGACACCTGATATTTCTCTACACTGACATTTTGTCTAGTCAGCAAGGAAGTGTTTGGCTGAGCCAGCATCCCAGGCTGGTGTAAGCATATTGCAGAACAGTGAAATGGTAGCTGATACTGACCAGGTGTGAGTTATGTAAAGCATTAGCATGACATACAGAGAGCAAGCAGAACAGAGGTCTAAAATCTGCTCATGTGATGGTAGGCCCGAGAGTAGATCTAAAAGCTAAATTAAAGTGCTGTTCATTGACCTTCTTGTGGGTTGTGGGGCTTCCTTTGTCACTATGGCAGGGGCTAGAGATAGGATTGCAACTCTGTGAGACAATCAGTTGAGTCATGTAGGTGCTGTAGTCCGATAGTGTTCTTGTTCTCATAGCGGCGTGAAAGTCGTGCAGCCCCTCTGTGCTTTCTTTAACAGCATCTCCAACGCACAGCGTTTCTGAGTGACAGAGAAAAGACAGACATGAAGTGATGGAGCTGGTAAATTTAACTCAAGAAAGAAAGAAAAAACCTAAAGCAAGGAGGTAATGTGTCCAGTCTACATATAGTATTTCACACTGCTGCAGTGCACCCAAACACCATGAACCAAAATATCTTACCTGCGTTCTCCTCACGGCTCACACTGCTCTTGGCTCCAACTCGGGAGGCAGACAGGAAGTGCTGGAACCACTCCTCCTTCTCTCGTCCTGTTCGGCCAAACAGGTACAGGGTGACAGGAAGCTGGTGGTCTATGACCGTCTGTTTCTCTGCCCTTTCGTCCTCTTCCTGTCCTTCAACTACACTCTCTTCCCCTACCTCCCCCTCAGCCAGAGTGATACATATGGGGTATTTTTTGTTCCACACCCTCTTACGAGCCAAACCAGGCGGCAACAGAGACACCTGGGATAAAAATGAACCGAAGAATGATAAAGGTCATTATCTTTTGATCCGTATTTTCTTGCAACGAGAGATGCTGGGAGGCAGAAATTGCATTGACAATTTGTCATTACCAAAATACTCCCCACATTGATTAGACTGTGTGTTAGTGTCCTCCTATTACCCAAAGAGAAGTTACTGTAACCTGCCTCACTATGGAAATGGGACAGTAGCAGGGTCAAGTTTATTCAGAGTATCATCACTTCATTTGTAATCCTCCTGGTATTTCACCTCTGTGTTAGATGACAATCCAGGTGCAGAGAGATGGGAGTGAAGAGTTCAGGTGGGAGGTCACCTTGTCTCTCCCTTTTAACTCCCATCTGAGAGACATGTCTGCTCCCCTGGGACCCAGAAATGAGGAAAAAAAAGCACTGACCTTACAGTGAGCCAGCTGGTAAGTGCGTGAGTGCAAAAACGAGGCCTCATGGGGTGTCTCATCGAACCTTGCCCACCGGGGGATGTTGGCACGTGGATACGCCAGGCTCAGCTGGCTGCCCTCCAGGGTGACATAGACAGATTGCGTGATGGAGGGGTGGAAAGTCTCGGGGTCATAGCTGTGTGTCTCATTCATCCAGCCCTGGAAGAAAATTAGCCCAAGGCCTTTAACCCAAAAGGATAAAAGTACTCTAACTGGCAACACAGTCAGTCACAAGTCATTTCATAATTTACTTTTAGAATGGAACTAACACCTGAAATCTGTGTTGGGGATTTATTTAGGTGCATTTAATTGACTGAGTGACAATATATCACACCATACGTAAACCTAGCAAAGACTACTCAGGCAAATGAAAGTCACAGTGACTGGTGCTAATGGTGACAATACAGCTCACCAGGAGGGGAAACATGAGACATGGCAGAATGTATCTGCCTCATTTAGCTCTGTGGACAAGCCTTTGAAACAGACTACAGCCTGCTGTCATCTCCTCTATTCTTATTAATTTTACTGTATTTGAACATGCTAACTCTGCATTTATCGTGGCAGCCAGCCTTGTCCTCTGAGCGCGGCTGTGTGCTCTTAAGATGCTGAAACTGCTGTGCTTGGGGATAGTTTTATATACAGTAATTACCCAAAAACTAATCTATTAAGCAGCAATGATTGTACTATCTTTAGTTCCAGTGAGCAGCGAGTTCACTGGGATCTTGAACTGACAGAGAAAATGCTTTTAAGGGAAAATAGGCAACACATATTCACACAAACCCTATATCACAAAAAAACAAAACTGATTTTAGACCAGTGGTCCTTCCACATCGGCCACCTGGCTCCTTGCTCTCTGCTACACTTACCTGTGTGCCACATTGCTAAGGAACAGAGGAGTAAAATTTAGATAAAAGTCGAGAGTGAGAAATACCATTCATATGCACAGAACAGACAGAAGCAGATAAAATGCCACCATGTCACTTTCTGTCTGCAATTTTCTTTGTTTATACACTGTGTTTCACACTATGTTTCACTCATTTATTACCTCTAGGATTTCTGTGTCTGTGAGCTCTTCATCCAGTGAATCCATGATCAGCGGTCTGGATTTGCTCAGACAAGAGCCCTTGCTGCTTCTTGCAGACGAGTGTCGTGGGGCAAACATGAAAACCACCACCAGGCCCAACATAAAGCCACACGCAACTCCCACAGACAGACCGGTGACATAGGAGGGCAGGGGCAACACAAAGAAACTGTAAGCTAGAAGACCCACAGGGACAAGCCAGTAAAGGGGCAGTGATGAGCCTTGCACCGTGACCCGAGATTGGGTGTAAGTTCTATGATGAGTCCCTCTGGATCCATTCTGGAGCTCAACCACCTGAATCATATCTCCGTAAGTGTGGATTTCGAGGTGGCTGTCTTTGTTGTGAGAGTGGCATTCTGGGGACATGGAGGACTTCATTAAAGAGCCCTGTTGGAATCTTCTCAGTGGTGTGTCACATACACTTCTCTGTTCAACATCGGCTCTCCTCCGGCACTTAAGTTCTATATCTTCACCAACCCCGTCCCTTCCACAGCTGCCTTGGGAAGCTGGTGAGTCTCCAGCACCAGAGGCCCTCCCCTGCTTAGGGCTCCCGGAGCTTTCATCACCAATGATCTTACTCAGCATGCTCAGCGGATCCTGCATGGCCTCAGAGAACTTCCTCCTTGTGTCCTCCAGCTCTGCGATCAACGAGCTACCCCGAGGTTCAGCAGACGGCATGCTGCCTGTGGAAGGTGATATCCAGTTGTCATTCTCACTCAGTTGCCCTGCTTCAGGCCTGGCCTCAGGGATCTTTGGATAGGTAAGCTGCTTCCAGGGATGCAAATGCAACTTGGAGTCTGACTTGGAGAGGTTGACCTCTGGCTCGACCCGGCGTGAAATCTCAGTGCTCAGGGACTTGACCAAGCTGAGCAGAGGTTTTCCTCGTAAAGAGCTGCTCTCACTCACCTCCAAGTCTGTGGAGGAAGATTTGACTAGGTTGGTGGTGACAAGCAGGGCTGCTGATGATGCTGATAGATCAGCCAAAGAGCCAGGGGACGAGGGGGAGTGAGGCAGGAAGGGGGGCTGGGAGCGGTGGCCTTGACTCAGGTCCAAATCCATTGCAAGGCTGAGGCCAGACAGGCTCTGCCTGCTTTGTGGTTTGTCTTTGGAAAAGGCCACCATGGGACCTTCATCGCGACGGTCGAGGCTGAAGATGAGCTTGCTCTTCTCCATGGTGACCATCAACCAGGAGCTACTGTGAGAATGTGGTCAACCCAATGGAGCAGTAATCGCTGAAGACATGGAGCATGGTGCTAGCACTGGTAGACTTGTAACATCTTCCATCATGTTGCTTTCTGGAAATGTGAATAGAAAAAATATAGGAACAGCTTAGCAATACCCTTGTGTTTAATGACAGCATAACATTTAACATTAAGCTTCCATGCAACTTCTTTATCTGCTGCCGTGACCTTCTTCCTTTTCTTGTCCTTCCTGTTCACTGCTCTCTATTGCTTTTCCTCTCCTATTTCATCTCTCAACCTTTCTTCATAATCTGCTTTGCACTTTCTCCTTTGTCCTTTTACTCTGCAGGGATGCATGGAACTTTGTCTGTTTCACTGTGTGTGTGTGCTGTCAGTTCACATAATGTCTGCGATAAGGTGGGGGCGGATAACTGCTTTTTTTTCCTAAAGTCATCACAAGGAGTTGTTAGCTCAGAAACTTTAATCCCACAGTCACAGCTGATCCCAAATTAGATGCAGTGATCTGACCCATTAGGTTTGTCTGTGCCTATTGCCAATATGATACTAGTCTTCTTCTTCACAGATTCAAAACAGCAGCTCTTCAATCACAAGCGTGAGATTCAATTTCAGTAAAGCAGGGAGAGAGTGGTCTGATATGTGATTGCCTCTGTTTGTATGGATGATGAGAGAGGACCCATGCTGGAAAACACTGAATACAGAGACAAACAAATTCAAGATAAACACATCAGTTTCAACTCCATTTGTGTAAACAAGAGTACACACCAACTTTTAATCATTACTTTCTCCCATGATAACGTCCATTACAACTGAGAGTAAGACCTCAGTTGCAGTACAGTGAAAGCCTCTCCATGGTATAAATAAAAAACGTGAAAACATGCTTCTTTCCAACCGCATCCTAACCGCTGTCCATTATGCCTTTGAAAGCACAACAATTAGACACTCCCTCTGGGATAGTTTGGGCTCCACGAGCACAAAGATCTATAACAAGCCCTTTGCAGCTTGTTTACATGTGACAATCACTGACATGAATCATGGCCAGCCGGGCAGGGCAACTCGCTCAGAGTCAACAGCTTATATGGCCGAATGACAGACAGAGTGGATTAACTGTAATCATCCATATTAAAGGAAGACAGGAAATTAAGACACTTGGCACATAAGTTAAATTAACTTATTATTATTACTTATTATATACTAAACAAAATTAACTGGACAATAAATCATGTGCAATAGTGGGACAAATGGTCACACCAGACCTGCAATAATACATGTGTAGTAATAATTGTGCAATAATCCTTACTCATGTAGCACTACTACTAGGACCAGTACATACATACTTAGTTTTTTCCTAAAACAAATAATCAATCCATCCACTAATCATAACTTGAGGGACTTTAGTGTGAATAGTATTTTTCTTTTCTGTACTGTGTGCAGCTGCAGGTATTTGTTTCCTATGTATTTATTCTTTTAATGCTCATCCTTCCCTTATTCTTGCATGCTTTGAACCCTCTATATCCTGTTTGCTGCTGTAACACTGCAATTCCCCAGTAATGGGACTAATAAAGGATTATCTTATCTTATCTTAATATATAATGCAGCAAAAGACAATTGAAAAATGTCAGTCAGAGTTAAAGCTATTAGATGTAATCAACCAGCTAAAGCAAAAAAAAAAACAAAAAACTCATTGTGTCCATGTTTTAGTGAGCTGGCATTCGTTTCATCTTCTTGTTCACAGAGCAACAGTCACATTCCTCACACAACAGAAAATCAAAGTGAAAAACTGTTCCTGTCATTTTGAGACTATGTTGTTTTTTGGGGGTTTTTTTTACAGACAAGCAGCAAAGACCCAAGCAATAATTGGTTATTGTCCTGTATATTATAAATTCCAACCCTGACTGGATAAAACCAATTTACCAGGTTACAGATAATCATTTATAACCATGTTATTTGCATAATTTCCCATTCCAGTTGGCTCCAGCCTTATCTCGACACTTGCCTGCACACTTTTCATAACAAGAGAAATTAATTTTAGCACCAACCTGCTGGGCTGTTTGTCAAATCTAATTAACTAAAAGTGCTGCTCTGCTAGTGCTTACGCCGCCCCAGACAGCCCTGCATTACCCTAATCAATTTCTACTTTGGAGTCTATTTGGATCAGTTCATGCTGACAGGGAGAGGAAAACCTTTGCTGCTCTGTGGAATATGGAGTCAGCAGGGGTTTGGCAACTTTCCAGTCAGGACTCAGGAGCAAAAAGGAGCAGTTTTTGGCCGTAGTCCTGTGAGGGTGTAAAGTGGAGCAGATTTTGCAATTTTATAAATGAAGAATTTAGTTAAATGTAATTAGACGTAAAATTCATTGACGCCTCCAACTGGTTCTGTAATGAATTGTTTTTCTGACAACAGAACTGCTGAAAATACACTGAATATTGATGTTTTCCACAGAAGAATTTGAAGGAATATTTGGCATTCGGCAAACTGACTGAAACAATTAATGGCTCAACAAAATAGTTCAATAATCTATCTGCTCTAGGTCACATCTTTTCTGATACAACAGGTGACTATTATAAAATAATAAAACTTACAAACTAGTTGTTGCTTGCATTATGACTCCAGACCATCCAGAACAAAGCTGGCATTTTTTGAACAAGTGTGGAGAGAGGTCACTTGCTACCAGACATTTTTAATGTCTGAAGGCAGAGTCAAACATCTGGGTGCTTAAATAAAACAGCATGTGAGAAAGTGATATCAAACCCTGTTTATTTGCTCATGATGAAACAGGTGCATTCAGTCTAGTCCATTAGAGAGTAGACAGTAGTAGGTCAGGTAAAATGAACTGAAAGTGAGAGGAAGAAAGGATACTGAAAGTAGAAAATGCCACTTTTATCTCTGATGTTGGTATAGGATTGAAATCCTTCCAAAAAAAACCTAAAACAAAACAAAAAAAAAAACATGTTTTTCCAACTCTGTCCTCCTCGTGGCCTTTCTATCCTGTTACAAAGACAGTGGGATAAAAACACAGAGACTATTTGGAGTGCTCTAAAGGACTGCCTGTGCAGCCTGGCATCCACACAGCCAGGCAGGACGCTTATTTCAATGGTGCTCCTGTGCCTAATCCTGTCCTCAAACTACCGTCTGACCCTGATGACTGACACATTTGGCACAGGACGGTTGTGTGTTTGTCTGGCTGTCGCCTGGTCAGTGTTGCTGGAGCTTTGCCTCACCTCATCAATCCAAGCTTAAAAGACTGTTTGTGGACAATGTAAGCCAAAAAAACATCACTCAGGCATTGGAATGAGTCCATTCTGCGCCTTTAAACTTTTTCTCCGAAGAAGGTATTGCATTTTAAATGCAGCACCGCACTGTCAGTCTGAGCTCTTTTCTGCCATCACCTGTAGACAATTTCTCAAGTGTTACATGTGAAAATAAGAAGCCTGGTTGATGCACTACGCTGTTATGGACAAAAACCAGAACACTTACCTGAATCTGACATGTTTGACCAGCTGCTCCTGTTGTATCAGTGTCAGCTCTGTGTAGTTATGTGTGTTAAATGCAGGCTGCAGTGATCTGTCTGGATGCTGCAGCGTGCAGCTCGCGGGGATGCGCACCATCCATCGACCGCAGGCAACAAATATCCATTGGATTTCACTCAGATCATCGCAAACCTTCACTGCAAAATTATCCAAACTCCTTTAGAAGATTTTCATCCAAATAAACAGTTCAGCTTTAAGATAAACGCGTCAGCAGCGTTGCCACCCTTGGACATCGCGTATTTCTTCCGCTTCAGGAGGCTTCAGCTCATTACAGAATAATGTGATTACTGTGCTCCGAGCCACAGACTGGACTGGAAACTCTAATCCAGATTAGACTCGCGAGGCACACAGTTGACATAGCGACTCCTCCTCTCTGCGCTCGGCGTCCAAACAGTCAGAGCTCACCCCCCCCCCCCCCCCAATGGCACCGCAGCCCTCAGTACGCAGACTTATGTAATTGCACGACCTGGAAAATTCATGGCAGAGTTATCGCTCAGAGGACTCTCAGGCTTTTTTAAAAAAAGCCACTGTACTTTGTTGCGTTGATTATCAGGACACAGCGCTCATTTGCAATTTGTTTAATTATCCCATAATTGCGATCCTGGTCTTTAACTTCGCATGTGGGAACAATGCAGAGTGAGAGAGAGGGGAAGACATCGGCTTGATTTTTGTTCATGTGCATGAGTTATTGTTGCTTCCTGCGCAGTATGTCATCCATCAGAACAGCGTGCAGACACTGACAGGCAGGTAATAGCCTCATCCTGTGTGACCTGACATTTAACTGCTGGCTGCACCAGTGTTTTTTTTTTTTTTTTACGGACGGGTTTGGTACACTTGGATTCCCAGGGGCATAAATACACCGATGCTGCTATACTCTGAGCAAGACTCTCATGTGCAGGGATGGTGCCGACTGAAGGAATTGTGCATTACAGTTGCATATATTTACGCTTGCATATATAAAGTCTGAAAGCGGGTGCACTGTGTTACTGATTCTTTTGACACAAATGATAAGTCTAACGTTGGAGCAGTCCTGCTCCAGAGTTATGGACAATTTACCATTCAAATCTTGATGCTGCGAGTCCTCAAGCTTCACGTTACAGATACAGATTCGCCACTGCAGCAGCAGTTTCCTCAGTAGAACAGACGAGCCCTGAGCTGTGCTGCTGCAGACTGTGAAGGTGTCTAACTGTGTGTTAACACATGCATAACTGTAATGAGGTGCAGTCGGTGACTTTAGTCAGTGTTGGCTAATGCTGCTGACAGCCGTAGGCGTCGTGTGCCCTCAACTCCAACTCATTAAGACTAACTTTGGTGTGCCTGCTGCCACCTGTTGGCCGAACTGCAGAAATGTTTGTTCCAGAGCAGCCGGGTGATGCAGTCACCCGTCATTCATGTGGAAGGTGCACGAGCTCACGCCTAATGAATCAGTGGGCTAATTCTTGTTGATGACATGTACATGTATGTAAATTACAACACCTTAAGTGCTTTGTCATTAAATGAGGGTGAGGGCACATACAAGCATGAGCATTTATCATATCTCAGACACAAACAATAATTGAAGAAAACAAACTGAATCTATGTGCTCATAGGTGTTAACGTTGTGATGATGTCAGAGATTTTAAAATCACTGTCTTCAGCTTCAGGAAGGTTTAACAAAGATACGTATAACCTCAAAAAATTCAGAATAGGAGTAATAACTGAAGTTGTTTGCAGTTCATGGTGTCCTTCAATAGTTTTACTGACCGCAAATTCTAAAATTTTACCAATCCAGAAGTCAGTTTTCAGTTTTCAGTCATCATTCAGACACATATGAGTAGCCAAGTGATGATGTGGGCGAAGAAAATCCACAATATTTACAGACATCTAGCAACAGCCGCTGCAACCTTGTAATAATAGACACATCGAGTTTAATACCGCGGGGGAAGATTTATGCTGAGTATAAGATGCCTGGACAGAATGAGAATACTGCTTTAAATACGTTTACCTGGCGGCCACAGCCAGGAAAAGATAAACAGGCAACAGTCATGTGATATGACAGGATATTAAACTGAATCTTGGTTTCACCATTAAGAAGACATTACACACAGAGCAACATACAAAAATAGATACATAAAGTGTATTCCACTCTGATGGTTTTAAGTGCCAACAGATTTCAGCAATCTAAATCGCTTACACAGAAACTTAAAGGGATTTCTGAATATATTTAAATTGTGGGGGGTGGGGCTTTGGTTAATAGAAAACACCACAGCAGGACATTGACATAGTCACAGATGTATTTGTGTATCAGTTGGGAGAAAAAAAAATATTTCCTTGGTATACACAGTGCATGGCCTTGACAAAACCTTGAGTTTACATGCAAACACTTCCTTTCTTAATTTGGTTTTGGATCAGCATATGCCAAAATGTGCCTGATTCTGTTAAAAATGATCACTGTAACAAAGGTCAAAGGTTAACGTTTTTGGCTTTGCCTGTCTGTGTAAATCAGTTGCAGTGAGTACAGCTGCTGGGTCATCATTCGTGTCACATTCAGTGGGGGGGATTTATTTCCTCTTGCTACAGTGTGTACCAAACTAACATATTCGTTAATATGTACATATAAAAATAAACTATTCTGAACAAAAGCCTCTGCTAAATTAACGTAATGTAGAAATGGTCACACATGTACTGCTCTACAAAGCATTTTTTTTTTACACAACTGAACTCAAAGTGTTTGTTAACATTCCACATGACAAAGGCCCTGCACACCAATGGTACACTCACACAGGTGTTTTCACTTGTCTTGCCTGACTACACTGTGTGGGCATCCATCCATCTCACTTTCCTGTCATGGAGCAGTCAGACTGGATTTCCTCAAAATAAACTGTCAGCGCTAGCATGGATAGCAGGCTTACGGACATCCATGTAGCTATTACTTACACAGGTTTTAATTAAACATTTTACAATTTACTCCTCTGCCACCATCTCTGCACTCATAACAACCAAGCAGCATCCTTCCATCTCTACTGCTTGTATTATTTCACCATGAAGTTGTTAGTATCTGCTGAAAGACCCTCTCTGTTCCTCCTTGGAAACAAATGGGGAAATCTGTTTTGTTGAACCTCTTCCAAAGAGACAGTTTACAAGTTTATCATTCTCAACAGTACACAGCGATTGGAGACATTGTGTATTGTAATCTCCAGTACACGTCTAATCAGCCACAGTAACTGAAAACACCTGTGTGAGTAAGCAGCACATTCAAGATGGGACAACTTAAAACTCTGATACCAACTGACTGATGAAATTTAATTCCATGACAACTCTGGTCAACGTCAATCTGCATAGAGAAAAAGTTCACGGTGAGACAACCTCAATGCGTAGGGATGCCAGCAGCTACGTGACGTAACTCAGATAAAACTCGCAACTCACGGTGTGCTTTCTGAAATGATCGACAGTAACAAAAGTACAATGGTTACGCAAAAGAAGTACAAGAAGAAGAAGTAGAATCATTGCAGTCATTAACGGCCACGCGGAGTTATGCCACGCATGTAAAATTCCCTTTCTAACTCATGCACAGGCTCTGACACGGTCCATCTGGTTTTCACTCAGCAGCTGCCTTTTCATGAGTTTGCAGGTGCACCTTCAGGTTAGGCGCAAACCTGTATCTCATGCCACAAATATGGCACGCGTACGGCCTCTCCCCCGTGTGTGTGGTCCTATGTCTCGTCATCTGTCCACTTTGGCGAAAACGTTTACCGCAGATATCACACGGGTACGGTTTTTCTCCTGAATGGTATCTCATGTGTGTTTTGAGGTGACTGCTGGTGTTAAAAAGTTTGCCACACAGGCTACAGTGATATGGTCTCTCCCCTGAATGACTTCTTTTATGAATTGTGAGGTTCTGGCTCTGACTGAATGCTTTTCCGCAGATATCACAGTGATACGGTTTCTCCCCAGAGTGGGTCCTCACGTGCACGATCAGATGCTCTCTTCGGTAAAATGTTTTGCCACATTCTTGACACATGAACTCTTTTATGCCCGTGTGTATTCTTTCATGCAGCCGGAGACAACGGTTATTGGCAAAGACCTTGCCACAGATGTCACAGAAATCAGTTTGGTTGTGACAACCTTTCAAATGGCTCATCAGCTCTTCTGTAGACTGGTATGTTACCCCACAAAGGGTGCAATCAGTCTTGTTCTCGTGTGTTTTTATGTGCTTCATCAAAGAGCCGATGTACTGGAATCCTTTACCACACAAATGGCAAAAACTGCGGCTCTTTTCATTTTTAGCAGAGCATTTGTCATATGGCAATGCAGCTAGGCCCTTCTTATTAATGCTGACATGTTTGCCTTGCAATATCTTCCCTTTCTGTTTCATTGTTTCGGTTTGTTCTACTTTGCTGTTCTCCAGCACCTCATCATCGCCCTCACTGTCCTCGGACTGGCCTGCAGAGCAGTCTGAGGAAACTTGCTGCAGTTCATACAACGCTTGTGTATCTGGGTGATCTTGCTCGCTTTTCACAATTTCAGTGGAAGGGAAAACAACCTCCTGTGCCTGACTATCACCCCCAAGATCCTCCTGCTCTTCTTTTATATTGGACATTTTTAAGTCCGTCTCAACCAAGCAGTAGTTCCAGTTATTCTTGTCCATGTCTGTCCCAGTCTGAGAGGGTCCTGGGACCTCAGCGCTCAGACTGAAGTTAGACCCTTCTGGTGTTGAGGGTTCTGGGTTCTCCTGCAGCAGTGGGACATCACATTTGTCTCTGTGGTCCAGTGAGCTGCTGGTAGGTGAAGGCTCTTCAGCTATAAAAGCACAAAACAGATAGGAACCAAAGTTACCCAACAGCCTGTAATGTTTCTTTTTCATGTGACTCTAATAGATACAATATGGAAAACTCTGCATGGGCACTCTCTCCTAACTCTCCTTCTGAGAGTTTCTGGAAAAGTACTTCTCACACTGCACTGAAGATGTACGTTATTAAAATATTTCAACTACTGCTGCAAAAAAGCTGGTACTTTCCACAGTGGAGTATGTGCATGCGCGCATGCGCGGATAAGCATCCATCCATACCTTTACAGCTACGTCTAAAGCTACCACTACACTACTAAGCCAAATACAGTAGCGTAACACCCTATTAAACAACGCATTTGATAGCAGTCCCGAACCTGCTTTCTTCCGCAGAAGGTCTAGCTGGTGTCGCAGACTTTCAACCTCCCCTTTAGATCGACTAACTTCGGCTTCGTACAAAGCTAACGTTATGGTTTTCTCCACCTCCCCGAGAATCTCCTCTGCTGCTCTGTACAACCGCTGATGGACAAACGACCTCAGCTGAAACATCGTGGCGTCCATGTTTCAGAAGACAATTACGACACATCCGCGATAATCGCAGGATAGCATAAAAGATTAACTCAGCTGACCTAGAAGAAACCTGTCAACCCAGGTAACTTCTCATTATCTAGCAGCCACTATAAAACTTCCGGTTTGTATCGCTCAGAATAAAAGCCTCAATTCCAAAATAAAGACGATAAACCTCTTCTAATTTACAGCAACCAGACGACAATAACACAAAGGTGAAAATGAGAAATAAAATGTCAAAAACTTGACTACATTAGACAAAAAATAGAAACTGGAACATGAAACATAAACTCTTATGCACTATGTTTGAAAAAAAGTTAATTATTGTGCTTGTATTATTTGATCAGTAGTGATTTATTTTTATATTTAGCGACTTGACTGAGATGATCAGTTTTACTTGCAGTGGAATGGACTTGTTAATGGGCGGGTTCGGTGGACTTAAACTAATCTATGTATGTATGAGTGATAAGTATGTATGTATGTATGAGTGATGAGCTGATCTTACTCAACAGAACCATTCTTGTTGTGTCCACAGAGAAATGTGGGGCATGAACATAAAGAGTCAGCTAAATAGCCATGAAGAGCATGGCATGAAGAAACTGATTTATAAATTGGAAAATTCAATGATCATTATTTTTGAATTCATATTTTAAAGAAAAATGTAACCATTCAACTTTAAATAGCGGTTTACAATGTATACATTCAATTATTTATGACCAAACATTACAAAAGTCGATGATTATGGGTCTTTCACGCTTTAAAGTTCTCGTGTTTTATTTTGAAAGCCAAGCGGCCAAACCGGAAGTGTTGCCAGTTTCTACTCAGACTTCAGAGAATAAGGCTTCGCCAAGCACACGGGCTGTGAACACACCGTCCTGAAAGCAAAGGGATGTCGTTTTGTAGTTTCTTCGGTGGGGAGGTCTTCAAAGACCACTTCATATCAGGTTCGTTCATGATTTTAACTTCTCGTACATTATTTAAAATGTTTGCCTAACCCTCCCTGTTTAGAGGCTGTTTAGCAAAAGTTAACGCTAACTAGCTAGCAGCTGTTAACTAACTATTGACTGTAGCCCAAATAACTTTACTTGCAGCTGTGAAGATCGGACTAAATTATCCAATTCAAGTCTTTTAGACTGTAGCTACCAATGAAAAAACTTTTAGAAGGGGTTTACACTGAACATATGGCCATAGAAAATTAAGTCGATGGGCAATACTAACAAAAACAAACTTCGTTAAGTTTTGTAACACGTATTTAGGTTGTACAACAACTTGGTTAGATAACTGGATGTTGTTTAACAAACCCTAAGTTAGGTCAATCTCTCTCTCTCTCTCCCTCCCCCTCTCCCTCGCTCTCTTCCTCCTTCTCTGTATATATATATATATATAATGCACCCTTAAACTAAAACAAATGTTATGTATAATGTATGATGTGAAGGGAACTGACAGAAAGGAGAAAAATATGATCACAATTGGAAATGATTACAGGATACCAATATAGTAGCATGAGACGTGCTAGGATTATTTTAAACAAGACTTCTTTTGCTTCTTTTGTCACGTTGCACACCAGCCATCGTCTCCCATCCTTTACTCCTCAGGGATTTATGTGTGCTCCAAGTGTGATCACAAGCTGTTCTCCAGCCGCTCCAAGTACGAACACTCCTCTCCATGGCCAGCCTTCACAGAGACCGTCAGTGAGGACAGTGTGGTCAAACATGAAGAGAGACCTGGGGCATTTAAGGTACAATCCCTAGAAAAGAGAATATTTTGTTTATGGAATTACTTGTATGTTGTGAGTAATCAATTGTATGACACCTACCTTAAGTTATCAGCAAATTGTAAGTCTTAAAAGAGGAGTAAAGCATTTGTTTAATGTATTTAATGCTGACTCTATGGAAATGCACCCAATCCAGATTCTTATGTTAAATGTGTTGTTCCAGGTGCGGTGTGGGAAATGTGGAAATGGACTCGGCCATGAGTTTGTGAATGATGGGCCAGCCAAAGGGCTGTCCCGCTTCTGAATATTCAGCAGCTCACTGAAGTTCATCCCAAAAGGTACGAAGGACAGATTGTGGCACAACACTGGGTTGCAGCTACTGATCCTGCTCCTTTACTGAGGTTTTGTGTAGGTTTGACCCTGGTAATGCACATATACCAATTTTACTGCCGTCATAATATACAGACCCAGGCTTATTATAATCTAGAATATCAATTCTTACCTCCATTGAGCTTACATAGTAAGCGGATTGGTTGTAACGTAGGACCAGTGAAATAGCTCATTCCTAACCGTCTCTCTCCCCTTTCCACAGATAAGGTTGATGGACAGTAAGATGAGCTGCTAAAGGCCAGTGCTGCTGTATGTACAGATGTTTCTCTGTACTGCTGAAGGTGTGGACAGTGGATGAAGAGTTCAGGGAAAAAGCCCAAACTGGGAGCACCAGGGCTCTGATGAATGATGGCCTCACTGTACAGCAGGAACAGAGGACTGTTCTCAACACCTTTTATTTTACACTCATCACCATCTGCAGGATAACACAATCACCATCTCATCAGTTTGATTTGTGGAGATTTATTTATAAATTGCCTAATGGGGAGAATAGGCTTCTGATCATTCTCTACACTGTTTATTTTTAACTGTTCATAGGCAGTGGCCCTGATCTGCAGTGTTTGCTGTGCCTGATGCAGACAATGAGTAGCAATGCATTCTATTTTCACACTCTCGAGAGGTTTTATGTAAATGGATCAAAGTGAGGGATATGCAAAAAGCTGAATTAAATCTATTTTAAATTAAAATGCTTTGATTAAACAGTTGATGTCAGTACTCTTGTTTTCAAATATTAATGTCCCCTTTTTTCCTGAATAGTCAGTCTTTCATGCATGAGCAAGCATAATACACCGAGTCTGCAAGGAGACCAACAGGACACTTGCTCTGGACTAAATCGCATTTCAGGTTTAGCCAGATGGCTCTGAAAACTATGCCTCTCCTGTTCAGATAAGATTGTAATCTTAACCTCTTTGAGGAAGAGGTGAAGCCACTTTCTCACTAGTCTTCTTTACATTTGTTATATTAATTAATTGGTTTTATTATATATTACAGTTCTGATTCCGAAAAAGGTGAGACACTGTGTAAATCGTGAATAAGTTTTACAAAGACTGCGCCTTTTGAAGATGACCCTCACTGCGCGGTGATGTTAGTACTGCCATCAAGTGGAAGTAATGAGAAGAACTTGCATAACGAAGACAACTGCTGACACTTGAGCTGGACTTACAGGGTTTTTCCAGCTTAAGCCGGATGACCCTTTATAAACATATGCTTCAAACCAAGAAGATCTTACTTAAAGACAGGCACATTTGAAATGGATGAAATGACATACTGCTCTTTCTCTGGTGGAGAAGAATATAAAAACCACTTCCAACCTGGTGGGTGTTAAAGAAGCATGAAGCGAAGCATGAAAGTAATGTTTATTTTTAGATGTGCCCTTACTGATAACTGTTGTTCTCCCAGGTGTATATGTGTGTTCTGAATGTGGACACGAGTTATTTTCTAGCACGTCCAAGTTCGAACACTCTACGCCTTGGCCAGCCTTCTCAGAGACAATCCACAAGGACAGTGTCTCCAGACAACCTGAAGCATGGGGACCCATAAAGGTAGATTACCTAGTAGATTAAAATAGAACAAGATTTGAGGAAATATCTACCAGCATTTCCTCTAGCACTGTACCTGCTATCGATTGAATGATTTATATATGATCTTATGGATTTAAATGTCCCAGGTTTGTTGTGGGAAGTGTGGTAACGGATTGGGCCATGAGTTTTTGTTTGATGGGCCAAGAGAAGGGCTGTCACGCTTCTGAATATTCAGCAGCTCGCTGATGTTCATCCCTAAAGGTGAGCCTGTGAATGGTTGCTATGTTTCACACATGCGGTACATCACACAGCTGTGCTTACAGGCTGCACTCTCATCACTCACCTTTAAGCCACTGTTGGTTTTGGTTTTCTCCACAGAAAAGGTTGATGGACAGAAAGGTGAGCTCTGAAAGAGAAGAGAGTTTTCTGCGGCTGAAGGTGCAGGCAGTGGATGAAGTGCTCTGGAACAAAGCCTATGGACCTCTGGAGTTCTGATGGACAGTGGCCTCACTGAGCAGCAACAACAGACCTGTTTCAACCTTTTATTTAAACTCTGAGCATAGAGGCGACCACAAAAACAGCAACACATGCACCTACAGTTAGTTATACTGACTACACAGAAAAACTGTAATATTTAACAGCCCTCCTTGGTTAAGGGTATTTGATGTTTTACAGCTTTGAGTTGAAGTCTCACTAGGACAGTAAGTCAGTTTTGCACATTGTTTCCATGCCTCAGTACAAATTAACCTCCCGTTCTGGATCTACGAAAACACACTGTAAAGACTGCATGTCTTTCCTCTGAAGTGTAATTGCACACTTCCATCAGTTGATGGTGCTGTGTGCCTGCCTTCATTCCTTATACTACTACAAAGAAATACCTACAGTACTTTTTTGTAGTGATGTTGTGATTTACTTGCAGTCCTTGACAGTTAAATGCATTTGTGTGATTGCAAATTGGCTGTAAAAATAAATGTGTTTCATATGAATAAGAAGTCTTTTATTATACAAAAGTGTGTAATATGTAACACTCCTGCATTAAAATGTCTAAAAACAACTAGATATGTGTTATATATCTTGTTAAATATAATATAAATATAGTGTTAAATATCTTGTTTTGTACTTACATTATCAGAATTGTTTCCAACAATATTTTAACCCAGTGAAATGCGATTTTGTCATGAACTGCCCATTACTTTAACTTCCAGCAGGGAGAGAGAGAGTCTGCAAACACAATGTGAATGCAGCATTACCTTGCCTGTGAACATTGCCATCTGAGTTGGACAGAGTGAGTTTTATCAGCAACGATGGGTGTTTAACAATGAAGATAATTCCCATGATCCCACGCTACTTACATCTTTTGTTTTGTACTGTCTGAGGGACCCCTAGCGGCAGAAATTGCAGACTGCGTTTACAATTCTTCTGTGTTTTTCTATAGTCTTGCAGATAACACCGGTCGAACCTGCCTCTTGGCTTGCTGAGTGGTGGAAGTATAAACAAAGTGGGAACGTGGGGGCACGATCAACAGCTCTTGTGCTCTGTGAACGTCTGGGGACGAGCAGGTGTGGAGCCGCTCGTTTCAAAGGCTTGCAGATCAGAGAGGGAGATGAAAGCTGCAGTGTCAGGCAGAGGATTAAGAAAGGAAGTGCAAACATTCGTAGATTGTAATGATCTCTAGTGGTGAAGCAAAGACTGTTTTGTGCATTTGATGAGATGATGGTTATGTCTGGAAGGCATGATCAGAACTTTAGAGTTAACTTCAGAGGGAGCAGTGCTTTTGTCCCTTGTATTTAAAGAGCACTGCTATTTATAATTTCAGTATTTTGCCTAAATGAATAAAAGCTGTAGATCATAAGTCCCACAAACTTCAAACTGAAAGGCCAAACTAGTCCTCCTCTGCTTAAATCCAAATATTGCCTCTGATCTCACCCCAAGCTCTTCATTAATTGAGTAATACCTTCCTGGTGACTGGTTAGATGTCTTTGTAGTGGAGTAGCACACACAGCTGGCACACAGACTAAACTGTCCTGTGGGGTGACGTCTGGAAGAAGATGGGAGAGCCGAGAGGGTAAGAGCCACAGGCTCAACAACAGACAGGCAAGAGACCAAAATCCAAAGATAAACCACATGTGAGAATGAGAGACGGAGAGGAAAAAGGAAATTGCCCAAAACGCGGGACTGTAATTAGCGTTTGCTATCTGCGAGAACACTCTTTCTGTCTGGCATCTGAGCACAGCTGTATGGCCAAGAGGAAGCAAACAGGAAGGAGGAAGTGGTAATCCTCTGATAGAATCGCAGGACTGACTCAAATCCACTGACCTCTGGGGCTCATCTTGCTCGTACAAGCAAACTGGATTCTTAATTACATTAAACCACTACTACTCCAAGGCCTTCCCCAGTCAAAAAGGCTGAGCCTTGAGCTACAGCTAAACATATGTGTGTGTGTCTCTGTGTGTGCCACTGACTCATTCGCAGGACATCTTGTTTTAATTGTAACATATATGAGCCAGTCGCTTAGATGTGGATGTTTACGGGCACTGCACCTGCTTCTGTTTTGAGCCACAGAGAGAAGAATCTCATTCTGCGTCCAGACACCGCAACATTACATTCAGTTCGTCAAGGTATTACTCCCTAAAAACACACGTCATGTAGTGGCTCTGCTCAGCACACACACTGCAAAAGCTGTTACCACTCTGTGCCAGTGAGAACAAAAAAGACTTGCGGCAAAGAGAAACAGAGAAAACTTCCAACAGCGAATAATATCTGCACTATGTGATGTCTTCATCTGTACATGGTGAGGCTGCCCTCCACATGTTATAGACCCACATATGCTGGCCAAACATCCCCCTTCTGTGTGATGAACGAAAGGATAAACAAAGCTTTTATACATGACACTGGAATGTGATTTCTGCTCTGGATGAAAGGAAAGTTCTGGAAACTTCAGGTTGGGCATGGTTGTAATCCTGTCAGGACAACATGTGTTTGAAAGAGACCAGGCTTGCAAAAACCAAAATAAGAATATATGATGTAAAATGACGTGTAGTTTACTGAGCATATAAACAGATTTTATATGTATATGAAATGCATATCTTGACAGGTTGTGTTGGTCATAAACACTGTAAATGTGGAATGGGGAGCAATAAAAATACAATTATATAAAGGAAGAAACAATGAAAAACCTCAATTTTCTGTTCGCTCCAATAAAACACTGACAGTTTAAACGTGTGAGGGAACATTTTGCAGCATGCAAAAACCCACAAAGCGACACGTAAAATCCCAAGTATGAGGGCTCCCAGTGAAAAAATAAACAACGTGAGAGATCTTAAATGGCTTCTGCCGCTTTATTGTCACCTTTATCACAAGATCACATTCCTGTTTCTGAACTCCCCAGCTTCAGTAACACAGAGGGGTTTTGAACACGTATGTATGTGCAAACATGGTTCACTATCTGCACTCTGATCTGTTTCAGGGAGATAGGACCCCAAGACAGAAGCACAGGTTGGTCTGAAAGCTTCAAAGGGAGTACTTGAGGTGTGGGGCACAGGTATTGTTCATGCAGATCAGGGAGAAGGGGTCCTTATTTTCGTAGTCTGCCAGATTGGCTGTTGGATAAGAGGAAAGGTTTAAAACAGGAGACTGGCTGAATGTGCACCCACATGTCAACTTTTATCCACCCTGTATCAGAGACTACAGGTTTGACAGGCCTGAGCACTTGCCACAGTAATTCAGAGAGACATGGTGGACAAACTTTGCATTATGTCAAATGATGTGGGTTAGCCGCATGAGTTTCAGCGTTGGAGGCTTTTAAAAATGATCAAATGGAGCCTCAGATAAAAGTGTGCCAGAGGCAAAGGAAACATTTATCAAACCTGCTGCCTTTAGAGTATGGAAATATCAGGGTGGTTTTGGATTTCAGTTAAATGATTTAAAAGGAGACTCGGCTCTGAAGATGGTCAGAGCAGTGATGGACTGTGGAAAATGCTGTATTTGTGTCAGTGAGTGTCAAGAAATGTCAAGGCCTTTGGCTGTCTGAGTTTTGTTGCACACTAAATCATCTTTATGCAGACAGAGCTTGAACACTACCAAGGAGAAGTAAGTAATTACATCAGTCTTTGCCTGTGTACAGTGCCACATACTGTCTTCCCCTTCTGCACCCACCCACCCTGCTAACCCCAGCTCCCTGCAATTAGTGGCTGCTCATCTTCTGTCATCTTGGTTACTAATCCCAGTAGGCTCCATGTGATCCAGACTGTACCGTTTGTGTGTTAAAATGAAAGCATGCTCGTGCATAATCTTTTCATCTCATGATCCCACACTGTTCTTGATGAACTTGCGTGTTTGCTACTTGTGAACACATAAATGTATACTACATCTAAACATTTTTCGGACTCCCCCAGTGCCCAAATGTGGAGTCGTGATAATCAAAATTGTTCCTTTGATCATACTAATTGTTAACTTATGTGTGGAAAATGTTAAGAAGTGGCTGAGCTCTTAATACCACATGGTTATTATAACCCAATCAGAAGTCCATCCATTCATTTTCTATACTGCTTACCTGTCAGGGCCGTGGGGGGGCTGGAGTCTATCCGGGCTGACTACGGTTGAGAGACATTTAAAGCAGGTATAAATTTTTTCATCTCACTCACCACCCGAATAAGTGTGTTTAACGCACATCTAGCTGTTACAATATAGTATTTTACACTCAAGAGTCATAAATATCAGATTTTAATAAAGCATTTAATGCATATGATCATTTGTGTGATCACACGCTTGTTGCACAAATGAGTTGAATTGCCTCTGCAGCCGCTCACCCACTGTTCTTTAACACAGACATACACAGCTTTTGCCTTAACAGAAACTCCTTAGAGCATTCAACATTAGAACCTACTATTTTTCTAGACTTATGATTCATCACCCACATTTATATATTGAAAATAATCCTTGAATCCATGATTAATATATCTGCAGCATCTGCAGCAAGACAAAAAAGAGAGAAAACTTTAATTCTTCACATTTGCACTTTATACTTTGACTTTTGTGCCAGAAAAGCAAATACCCTCTAATATTACCTGTCAGTCTCCCAGCAGTAATTGTTTCTCTCAATCCCTCAGCCGTTCCCTATTGGCTTGTCAGTGTCCGGGATTTGTGCGGAGAACATCGTGTTATGCCAATTCGAAAGACAGTGAAGACAGAGAGTGTACTTTGTGTTTTCCTCCATGCGTATCTGAAACAATTCCTTCTGGGAGTGAATGATTGCTTGGTCAAAACTGAATCCAAATTAATTTTAAATGTATTCTGGGGAAGTCCGCAGAAAAGCCACCCTGCTGTCATTTGGATCAGCAGCTCTGTCGTGTCCCCAGAAACACAGGCCTCAAAACCCAAAGCGAGACCAGATGAGAGCTACAGGAAGGAGAGGAAGATTTGTGTGCGAGCGTGCGTGACTGTGTGTGTGTGCTGGTAAAGGCGTTTAAAAGAGAAGAGGTCAAAGACAGAATACATTCCCACAGAAATGAGTCTCAAGGACAACCCAGTGTGATTATCAGCTTTACGACAACGTGAGGGTGTGGTGGTGTTTTTAAGAAAGAGGACAAATTTCCAGCTTTACCACAACCAGCACAAAAGTTTGAACTTGCGTTGATTAGTAATAGGAAGTCCTGATCCAAATATTCACTTTGCATCATAAGTTAAAGATCAGTAGGTAAAAAGTTTAATATTTTGGGAAGTTTGCTTTTTTTCAGAGGTACTAAATGAAAGGATTAACATCTCTCTCATATCTCTATTGTAAAAACAATTAGCTCAGTATAGCTTAGCAGAGTGGAAACAGGGAGAAGCTGCAAGCCTCAGTCTGTATTCTGCATGAAGAAATTTATGTACCAGCACATCTAAAACTCTCTAATTAAGACATTAACTCTCTCACATTTCAACAAGAAATAGCACATAACTGCGCACATAACTCCACGTAATACCTCATGTGTGTTGTGTGTTAATTAGTGAGCTTTAGAGGTGCTGGCAGGCAGCTTTAGTTCCCTCTGGAGAGAGTCAGGCTAGCAGTTTCCCCTTGTTTTAGCTGAGTATTTTGAGTAATGTTTTGTTCAGGCTGTGGGCTGTAGCTACATATTTACCATACAGACGTATGAGTGGTATCAGTCTACTGATCTGCCTCTCGACAAGAAAACAGAGCTTATTGTTTTATTAAGTTAAATACTACTAAGTTCATTCATCTTCCACTGAGCCCGTTTTTTTTTATTTTTAATTTTGTGGTGGGTCACATACTTGGTACACTCCTGTCCCCTTCGGCCAAAACAACCGTCAGTGACTTCGCTGATGGTTTGCTTGTTTGAGCCGCACATGATTTCGCATTCCTGTGAAATGCAGACTGGCCCCACAGGGTAGGAGCCCATCTCCTGTTTCTGAAGCATGAAACAGTTCCACACACATGCATACATACACACACACACACACACACACACACCTACACACCCTCTGGCCTTCAGGATTTCACAGGACAGGTGATACCATTTTAGCAGACCTGACTCAACAGTGAAGCAATGGACAGCAGTTTTTTCCTTTCTTAGATGACAGCTCCCTTTTCTCACAGTCAGTGTGACAGGTTGGAATTTGAAAAACATGGGAAACTCCAGAGAGTGGAGAGACAAACTGCTGTGGTTTTACACCAGCAATTACAGTCAGTTAACACCCATCTGATGACTGTTTTTGTTTATATTTACAGAGATCGCCCAGGTTTGACTTGTTTACCCCCATGAGCACATAGCCACAGGTTAGATAATGAGAAATTCAGTCAGCTGCTTGTTCACATGCATCTTTTGCCTTCTTCTTATTGTTTTAGATAAGCTGAGTGAGCGTGAAAATTAACAAGCACATCAATTTGGGTGGTGGTTCTGGCCCAGTAACAGTAGCACAGTGTTCAGTCCAACTGTCTGTGTCAGTGAATTGCAAAGATGGAAATAAAGTTGTTTTTCACACACAGGGCGGAAATAGATGGTGACAGTGACACATTAAAGGCAGGGCTGCGGTCTGAAGCTGACGTCATGGCAATCAACGTTTAAGTAGACCAGGCCTTTCAATGAAGGAAAGCCACACAGAGCAGCCCACAAGCATTTCAGTAAGTAACAGTCTGGGATTGGGCACCACAAGTGGTTCATGTGCACTCAGAGTGGAACAATAGGCATCCACAGACACAGGGATGCATGCATAAGACCCTAAAGGCATAAAAGTCTCTGCACGCAAATGCATACACTTCATATAAACACTCAGTCGCAGGCCACAGTTCAAAATGGAGCACCTTTGTGGCTCTGTCAGATTTGCAGCCACACGCCTTAGTGAATCCCCCTAAGTAAGCTGGGAGGCATGAAACTGTACACCGAGCTAATCACAGTTGTCTTTCCCTTAACCTCTCTCTCCATCCATTTCTCCTTCACTCACACTTGTCTTCTGTCATGAAGCGCATACAGGAACGCACAATCTCCCCTCACTCCCTCTCTTTCTTTTCTTCCGGCACCTCCATTCTTCCCAACACACCCAATATCAGTCATGAGCCAACCACCAGATCCCACTTTTCACCACAGAGCTGTGGATTAGAAAAGAAGCCATTTCCCAAATGGTCTGCGGCTTGTGTGATGACATGATTGTCATTCAGTTTAATTCCCTCAGTAGATTCCTGCTCGCCTGATTCTACTTCTACAATAAGGCACCCAGAGAAAGTAAATAACATTTTACAAAAAGAATGAGATTCCTGTACGGACTTGTTCCCTGGAAAGGCATCTTAGTTTTTATTGCCAGGATGAAAGACACATTGAAAATAGTTCTGTGCAGCTGGTTTCCAGCGGTCGAGGAAGCCTTGCATGCATTTTTGTTTATTTGAAAAATATCTGTGGGCTCATATTGCTGTACATGCACCGGTATATCAGTTACGTAATTGAACCTCCTGGCTTTGGGTGCTGCCCAAATCGAACCCTCATGATGCTGGAATGAATCGCAACAAAGTCCTTCTCCAATATAAATTACTCCCATATTGAACTCGAGGAATTATGCGGGCATGACACTGTTTAATGCTTTCAAGGCCGTTGAGGCTTTGCAAAAGCTCCAAACAGCTCTCTCTTCTCAAACCTTTAGCGCGTTCATCGTTCCAGTGATGTCTCTATAAAGCTGCAGGGCAAGTCTGGGAGTCTGCAAGTTCTCCCAGAGGTGAAAAAAAGATCGATGCACCTGTGTGAAGGTGGTGGAACATGAGGGATGGAGGGTGGGAGGAGAAGAGGAAGGCGTGGAGGTGGGGAGCACCATATGTGGATTGAGAGATCAGAGTGATTTTGTTCGTCCATTCATCATTCTTAGCGACTTTGCGTACTTCTGCAGATGAAAGTTAGGAAGCCTCCAGGAGACGGGTGGGGCATCACGGTTGCTTTGTTGTTGGCTTTTGTATTCTGTGATTATCTCTACCCGAGGGTTCAGCCATTGAACATCTAACGTATAGCAGACAGTGTGTGTGACATCTTTTGCTTCTTCAAAGGAGCTGAGCTTCAGACACCACAATATGAGCATTAAACATAAATGTTTAGGGAAAAGAACCAGAGAACCAGGTAACAAGAGAATTATTTTTATTGGTTATTCAAGCTACAATTAAACCAAAACAGAAGGAAAATATACATCTTTAATTCATTCATCACATGATAAAAAGCTCCAGGTTCCCTTTGTGGGAAAATACATCCACAACCACATGAGTATCTCCTGGGCGGTGGTTTCAGCGATCTGTCATGACGGCTTTAAGGATTCTGGCGGGCGTCTTGCGGCTATCGCAAATGGCCGACAGCTTCTTCCTGATGCTGGAAATTGCAAAATGAGAGTGGAACATTCTGCTTTTGCTGAGGATGATTCGTAATTTGCTGTAATGGCTGACACATGTACATGCCATCAGCAGGCCTCTGGCTATGAAAATCTCTATCAGTGGTGCACACAGGGATGCAGTAGCAGCACACACCTGCAGGCGCGATAATTGGAAATGTAGTCCGGACTGCACACATGCATGCACTGAAGCCTATACGTGAATGTAAATGTCTACAAACAAATCAGCAGAGAGATGCATTATCCAACCTCAGTCCTATACACACAGACGCAGTTCACAACTTGTATGTCGTATTTGTTTCCACGACACTACTGTTGCCTGTTTGTTTCTTTAATCTCACTGTTTATATTTCTGGGTCCAAACCTGTCAGTATAACTCCAACTAGAGCAATTACCATGAGGGAAAAGCAAATAAAATTTCTGATGAAAGCAAAGCCTGGATCCTGACCTCATTCTGACAGAATCTGCCGCTAGCCAACAGACAGCCATTTCCAAAGCTGTGAATTCCTCAGTGCCAGACTGGCCTCTCTTTGGATGGATTTACAATGGCTGTTTGTGCTTCAAAACATGTCATTATTCTATATTTGCTTGGGTCATGTCAGTATCCGCAGACCTTTGTTTGAACACTCTTTTTTTTATTTATTTTTTTTCATACTGGTTTTACGTCGCCTAAGACGAAAATTGCAATGACAGGCTTTGTAGTGTTTAACTTGAAAAGTTTGTATGCGGGAGAACAGGATAAGCTGAGCCAGTGGGTAAAATGAGACACCCCCTGTAGCTAAGTAATCATGAAGCTTGAGATTGATAAGAAAACCAGAGGGAACCCCTGCAAACACCCCCCACCCAAAAAAAAAAAAAAAAACAACAACAACAATAACAAAAACAGATTTTGTCAAGCCAATTGAATTCATCCTAATTCCAGTAGATACATCTTGGACATTACTAAACATCACTTTAAATCAAAGTAAGCTACACAAGAAGGTAATAAACTTAGCGTATCTGTGAATCTGAGCCAAAATGTGTCAGTAGTATTAGGTCAATGGGTCAGCTTACCCCCCCCCCCTAAAATTTTAAAAAGGCTACAGAATAACCGGTGTATTTAAGTACTGTTTAATGATATTCTACAAAAAAAATCAAGACGGCAAGGCAAACAAGTAGAGCCTCAGCTTCACAAGATGATTGAAAGAGAGCAGCAAGGAGAGGGTAAGAGGGTCCATTCAGTCTGCGGCAATGCTTTTTTTGATGATGACATGGAGCTTGAACTTGCCAGTCACATCAAGAAAGCGACAGACCAGGTTCATGGACTAACTCCCTGCATTTGAGTTAGCAAGGAAGGAAAGCATTTCTATTCCTTAAAACCAGAGCAAGCAAAAGAGAGCATGTCAGTTCATTTTATATTTCACAATTAATTTCTTTTTCCTGCAAAATTACTATTTTAATGGATTTTCACCAAGTGGAAACCTCCGGGACTGAACAGTGAAGTGCCAAAAACTGCAGTTCCTCCGATGGCCACTTGAAGCTGGCTCCAAAAGTGAGTCGATCCCCATAGACCCCCTTATTAAAATGCACAACTTTATGGTGGAACATGTTTATTGCCCAGTTCAGAAACGGCTTTCGTTTCAGGCAGTTTGTATTTTCTCTGAGGGTACAGAGAAAGATCCTAAAATATAAAATCCTCAATTAATCAAAGCAGTGAGTTTGCCAAATTCATTTATTATCTCTTTCTGAAACTGTACCCTTGGGCTGAGTGTGGGAGTGTGTGTGTGTGTGTGTGTGCACACCTCAGATTATCTACCTCAGTTCCCCTTCTCCTCCCCTCACTCTCTTTCCATCCTCTCATCCATTCAAACAGCCGCTTGGTGTATTAGTCAGGTTCAAAGTCTGAATTCCATCTCTTTGCCAGAAGAAACTTTATACCTGCCCCAGCTTTACAGAGTCAGGGGAATATCCCAACGCCGATCCTTCCTCTACTGCCCCAGCGGTGACACAGCCTTTAGATACTGTATTTATGGGACAGGGATGTTGTGGGGCCCCCTCCTCCCATCAGGTCTGTATTGTTTTGGAGGTTTGTGTCTGGGGACTTGTCACCATGTCGGCTACGTTTTGCTTCAGTGTTGAGTCTCAGGGTGCAGGGAGAGTACAAGAGGTTTTGTATAGACATCCTCAGGGCTTCTCTTATTCACGGGGCTGACGGAGACGTATATCATATGGGTTCAAAGGGGCAAGGAGGATTTTCCTCTGCGGGGTCAGCTTACATTTGTAAAACACTGATGTTCCTGTACCTCATAATAAAGTGCTTAAGATCCTTCTTTTTTTTCAGTGTTACAAAGTTCCACAAACACATATCATATAAATAACTTCAGGCATTCCTCGTTTTCCCAGTGGGGTTTTAGTACGCATCAAGCGGTTTCTTATGGATGATGTATGTTAATAAATCATAAAGTGATTTTAAATAATAACAATATGTTTGAATATGTTTGCCATATAGAAATAAACACAGGCTACAAACCGAGCCTCTATATGTAAGCATGTTTATCTATAGCTTGAGGAGGCAGGGGTGGAGACTTGTAAAAAAGGGCGTAGGAAAAGCAGAGGAGAAACCTTGAATGAGGGATTAGAAGACTTCAGAGAGCACCGAAACAGCAGGCTTCAAGTCTCAACTGACTGCAAACAGCCCAGTCATGTTAAATGACATTAAAAAATTTTTAGACTGACATGGAACAATTTTAGCGTTTTATGAAAAGATGAGACAAAGATTATGAGGATCATTTCTGACAAGTCCACTGTTCCAGTCCGCCGCTGGTAGAAGCTCTCCATGTGATGCTTCACTTTTGCGCAACAGGTTCTGCGAGATAAATTAACCAGCATCATCTCCAATCAATGTAGGAAGAAGAAGCATGCTGTCCCGGTTCTGGCCCTTTAGCATCGAGCAGGAGATCAACTCATGGGATGTAGTGGATGCAGAGTCAGGTTCAACTTTGGCAAGGTGCTGTCCAAAGTCTCGGTGTTTTTTACCATGGTCCTGATTTTCATCTACTTCTTCTACTGCCTCACCGGACTGTGCGATTCGGCTCCGAGAGCTTTATACAACCAACAATCGTTAGACTATGACATTTTGGACGATCATCGCCGCATTTTGGACGACCTGCGACCATCGCCGCGTCTCCTCGCTGACACGACAGCACGCAAAGCCTCCCCGGACGCAGAACAGGTTGACGCGCCGGGACGGCTGCTTCAACACGTGTTGGACAGCGCCAAGGAGAGCGCCCAGGACAACGGCATCCCCGTGTCCAACACTTTCGGGACCAAAAGGTTTCCGCAGGCGATTATAATCGGCGTGAAGAAAGGAGGAACCCGCGCCCTGCTGGAGTTTCTTCGCATCCATCCGGACGTGAGAGCGGTCGGCGCGGAGCCTCACTTTTTCGACAGGTTTTATGACAAAGGACTGGAGTGGTACAGGTAAGGAAGACGCCAACGAACACACATTCAAGTTTAGGCTGCCTTTTAGTTCAGCCTTGACAGCAACTGACTATGATTACATCAACTTATATATGCCCAAATAAAGGCAGGTTTTAGAGTTTTAATCTGTCATGAACACGCACCACACTGACCACAAATTCACTATTTGATGCCACAGTTGTGTTGGCCTCGGGTGCCGTGAAGTGCAGGATACTGCGGACTGAAGGGTGAGGTGAGCAGCAGGCAGTCACCTGTGCAGACGTGCTGATGTCTCCTTGTCAATAGACCGGACAGCCGTGTACTGTTCACATCACCATAAGCCAATAGTCTCCCTGCATGCTGCAGTGTGGATCAGAAAGGGCTCGTGGGGTCTCTCACGAGCACTTCATCATCTTGACAGTCATCTAAACACCATTTATACACTTCAACATGACGTTAACGTCCCCACCTTATTCATGCAGACATCACAGTGAACGCTTTATAAACCTGACTGATGCACTTCATTCATATCAGGTTTTGGCTGCACGCCACAGTGTGTTTTGTGGTGCTATATGCGGAGGCACAAAATGTTCATTGGCTACTGTCGCAGTGACAGCAGCTGATTTGGGGGTGACCAGGCTGACCAGAACTATCATTTGAGTGCCCTAAAGAAGGATGATTTAGGATTGGATGAAGCTGAATCCTGATCATCTCCAGATGTTATACAAGCTCCTAGAGAGGATCCCAGCTCAAACTTCTCATCTGAGCCAAAATACTATTTAGGACCTGTAAGCTTTAAAGGTGCCATAAGGAGAGAGGGGAGTTTGACGGGATGAGGAACACTGATAAACAAATGCTTTGGTGTAATTTAATCTTCTTTTGACTTTCTTTTTTTTTAACTGCTTTAGCTGCATTTTAACTGAGAACAGAAAGACATATGGAAGCACTTGCATCACTGATAATTTTAGCATGCTGCTAAGCTTCCTCTCTTTTTTCCCATGAACACACACATGCACTACATACCCATACAGGTTTACGCCCTTATCTACTACTCATCTCTTGCACTTTTCTCCTCTTTTGTCTCTCTATGCCACATTTATCCTATTTTGCATCAGTCTCTATCACTTTTATTCAACCTCCACACTGCTTTCTCTCACTCTTTCTTCTCTGCTTCACATTTCCATCCTCTTCCTTTAGTGTGAAGGATGTCTTTATGAGGAAATACCTGTGGCAGACCTGCTGTTTCCAGGCAATGTTTTATGTGTGTTTCTGTGTGTTTTAATTAGCCTGACTGGTGCTGTAAAGTCGTCATGCTTTAAGTTGTAGTTGTGTTTGGTGTTATAACACAGCAGCAACACTAACACGGTCTGTGAAAGTTCATAATTCCAGAAAAAAACTGTGATGTATTTAAATTGCTTTGTTCAATTAACAGCATGAAAACCAAAAATAATCAGTTGTCTAACTTGCGTATAACAAAGAAGAGCAACTGGAAAAGCAAAAGTAACGAATCCTTAGATCTGAGAAACTTGAAACAGCAAATGTTTTTTTTATAAATGACGTAATAGTTTATTTGCCATATTGTCTGTAGATACAGTCACAAAAAACTCACAATGAAAAAAATGTCTCAGCATTTTGTGTGTGTTGCTCTTTCAGAGACATTTATATGAATTTATCAAATTACTGCAGGGAAATGTTGTCTGATTAAACCAGTTCTCTGAGCTACTAATAATACTGTAGTTTTGTTGAGTTTTAATTTCGGCTAGCTCCTACTTTGGATGTAAGTAAACAGAGCTGAAGCTGGAGGTGGAGATGTGTTGGAAGGCTCAACAACAACAAGAGAGACAGCAGCAATGTGATCCTGGGTGAAATCACTGAAACGTGATCCCCCTGTTGTCACTGAATCTCAGAAATTGGGAAAAATCTGTTTGCTGTCATCTGCAGTGACCCACAGAGAAGCCGCTTGATGTGGTGGTGGTGGGGTGTGTGTGTGTGTGTGTGTGTGTGTGTGACAGTAAGAAGTCATCCATGTGGAACAAGCAAGTAGATCTCACCTGACTGTCAGTGAACAGAGGTTCAACTCAGAGCTCACACACACACACACACACACACACACATTTCCTTCCTCATCTAACTCGGTATCAGACTGCTGCATATGCTCTGATAAGCCACCCTGATGTTTTATCTTGTAGAACTTCCTCGCTTCATCTGCACCTCAACGGGCTCAAATTTCTCTGATGCATATGGATGTAAATATTTCACAGGATCCTTAATTTAATCTTAATACAGCGCAAGTTAATCTACATTGTCTTATTACTTTATCGACTCTCCGTTTCAGACATTTATGACCTTTGTGTACTTGTATGTTAACCATATTTTATAGAAAAAACTTCATTCACATACATGCAAATCAGAAAATTATTAATCGTTTTGTAGATTTTGTCATTTTGTCAGAATCTCATAGTGAGTAGTCTTTACCAAAGTCACATTTCAGATAAGCGTCTCTAACCGCAGTTAGTGTATTGCGATACTCTGCCTGCTTCCACATGTCTTGGATGGAGAAATAAGCACAAACTGTCAGCGATTTTAACAGATGCATGAGAGTCGTGTGTCAGATATTGCGGATCTCCACACTGGAGACACTTCAGAGACGCAGCGTTACCCTCCCGAGCATGTCGTTCCAACAGTATTGTCTTCTGTGACACAAACTCAGACCTCATTCATGTGTGCTGTCCATTGCTTTTATCTTGACTGATCCAATCAGCCTACTCTCTCTCTCGCTTTTTCTCTCTTTCCTCTCCACCCAGTCTGTCTCTCCATCCAAACGCTTCCCCTCGTTTGCATGTGTGCATACAAGCCCATTATGGGAATGGAAAAGCCACAGAGTGCATTCAAAATGAAGCAAAGATTTAATGAATTTCTGTGTTGTTTTATGGCCTTAAGGGGACTTTATGAAGGGATGGGATTCATATGGAACTTGAGAGCCACCACAGAAAACTGAAAAACCTCAGCTTTCCATGGCACAATGGCTCTGATTGTCATGGCTTTGTCACCATGACGTGGGTTGAAATGAGTAACTTCTAAGTCTGCTTTTTTTTCTTCCTTCATGACATTAAAGATGAGAAAAATATAATAGAAATCCTTCTAAATTTCTATTTGAGGAAAATAGCAGTCCACAAGTTCCATCAATATTTTGAAAGCTTGTCAATTGGCTGACCTACAGTCTTGACACCAAAGGCCATGTCTGATCGGATTGCTGTAAAAATATAGTATAAATCCTTTAAGGTCAGCAGCACAAGGGCAAAGAGCAACTACACTGATCCTTAAAAAGACCAATTTTTATAAGTAAGGATATGAAGTGATGATATCAGGTAAATAATAATAATAATGTAAACAAATATAAATAATGAGATGCAGCTTTTCAGTCTAACATCAAGTTACTTGGATCAGTTTCATTAGATCAGAATGAGCTTTTGAAATAAAGTCACAAAATCTTCTTCATCCTTTTACTTCTATAAATCCAGACTTTGTTACAAGAGATGGAGCACTGACATCTTAATAAGTCATCAGAACTCACAAACATCAAAAAGGATGTGTATTTTAGATTAGTGTAATATATTTCATGAAACATATCTATTGTCTCATATAGTTAGATTAGTGCAGTCATTTATGCAGTCGTTTCCATCTTTGTTGCATTCACTTAAAAATACATTAAAGATGTATCGAAAGACTGGACGTGACAGAATACCACGATATTTAACGTCCTTGTACACTGATGGGAAACTGGAGCTTTATTGGTTGTGACTTCACTTGTACTTGAGCCCTTTGACTTGAAAACACTTGATGTCTTCCCTGAAGCCCAAATATTTAAAAATGTCCGATCAATTATTTCCCTCCATTTCGTGAATCAACTAATGTTAACACCATGGGTGCAAAAGGAACGCCAGCCAAGTGCCAATATGGAGGCTGAAAATCACAGACATTTCATGAAGACTGCCTAACAGCTTGTTTAGAACTCAAAACTTGAGACCTGAGACTTGACTTGAGACTTGTCAATCTGGACTTTTACAGGGGCAGGACTGAAATTCTTAGCATGTTTTTTTGACAGCTGAGATGACGAAAATGGACTCTAATGTGCATGGGACGGTCTTTTCCAGAGTGAGGGTGATTTTCCCGACACCTCATTCCGTGTCCAGCCCCAAGGCCATTAGTGATAGAGGCTGAACACGACTGATTGGTGTAACAGACCAGGAAGTGGTCTCCGTAGTTTTGAGTTGTATTATGTTTTAATGGTGGTGAGGTTTGGCTGAAGTTGGGTCTTGGTGATCTTAAAAGGTTTGAAAAGACCGACTCTCACGCCCCATATGGTGCAAATTATAATAATTTGAGGTGCATTGTGGTGTATTTGGGGGCGCCTGTAAAATCTTGAGGAGGTTTCAGTGGTGTCAGACTGCACTTAGCTGGTGAGGAAAATGCTGTGTGAAGAAACAACGGTTTTGTGTCAGTTGGCCAAAGTAAAATGCTCCAGATACTTGGTAGTTGTGCTCTGTAGCCCTGCTGATTCCAGAAAAGAATAACAGAAGAGTGAAAACAGGAGAATCCGGCAGGTACAAAAACCGCTGGGAAATTAGAAACAATGATTTTATCACACGCTGTCAACGATTACATGATTGGAATGGATCCGCGTCTCTAAGTGTGATTTTCCTAACTGTAATAAAAGAGAGCTGCAATTATAAAGTTTTGTTTGGCCAAAACTTAATATCATGGTCTATTTAAACGCTATGAAGATCCACAATCTAAATCACAATCTTTTTTCTCAGTTTTGAAACGCCCTGCAGACTATAGTCAGGCTTGAAATAACCTACAACTTTATCCATTCGCACCGTTAAAGCACAATATTGCATGAAAGATTTTGCATTTTTGGCACAAACTCCTCATCCACCACACTGCTAGTCTGCAATACGTCACCCAGGGAAGAGCAGTGTGCAAGCACAGTCATCTACTGTAGCTGACTCTATTTGTATGTTCACACAAGTCTGCTATTCAATGAGGTTTTGTTGGAAACAGCAAGAGGACATTTGTGGACAGCCTCAAGATTGATCACAGTCTAATGTATGTCAAATTAACCAGGACTGGGTAACAAACTTCAAAACCTTCAACACCATTTGGGAATACGAGAAATGTGAAAACGATAATCTAAGTCAAGACATAAATAATGCAGGAGTTAAAATATCAAAATATATATTCATGTGCAAAATGCTGACATCCTGTTAAGACTTCCACTTATGGCTGGACACTCATATGTCATTCAGTCAGTAATTAACCACTGACCAACAAAAAGTATTTTTTCCCACAGATGTGCATCACTTTACCCCCCATCCACCCACTCTCTTACACACACACACATACACACAGAGATGGAGAGACAGAGAGATTCATTGTACTGATATCCTGCTGTAAACAAGCAAAAATAAAAATATAAAATGTGGTAGTCTCTGTGGAAGTATAGCTCTTCAGCTAACCTCCTGTTGAGAAAAACCTTGTCTCCTTCCATTACTACATCATTATTCATAGGAAAAACATAATCTAATAACACTGTATTTAAAATCTGTGGGTGGCAATGGCCTTTCTACCAGTCATGTGGCTTTCCAGAGAGATCTAACCATCCATTTCCTTCCCATGGAGAGGAGTGATGGGTGGTTTCAGTAGGCACATCCAGGCTGACACTTGGTTCAAGTGTTTAGTGTGCTTGAGTGTGTGTGTCGAATATTACTTTAGTTCTGATAGACACTATGTTATTAGCTGTTGTGAAGTATAAGTTTATAATGTTACTGCTCGGCCTCATGTCCGTCCTCAGGCTACATTGTGTTTCTCTCCAACTTTGCCATCCATGACACTTTTAGGCCTTGTTGCTTGCTCAGGTTTCTGTCCAGATAAAGGACATGTAGACAGCATCAGTGGCCTGCTGACATGCTCTCATGGTGAAGTCTTTATGCCAAGCTAAGCTAACTAGCTGTAGCTGAATGTTTAATGGAAAGGTATGACAGAGGTCGGATCTTTTCATTTGGCTCTTCACCAGACAGCAAGTGGCAACAGCTTCCAAAATGGTGAACCATTTCCTTAATTTACGCTCATGAATATTCTTGTGTAGCTAGACAGAGTGGGATCAGTCTTCTTATCTAACTCCTGGCAGCAAAGCAAATAGGCATGTTTCCCAAAATGCCAAAGTATTTCTTCAACTGCAGTTTGTTGCTTGTTGAACTTAATTTTATTTTGTTGTTTTTTTTGTTGTTGTCTGGTTAGAGGAAAATAGCAACATGTGTTTTATCCAGGCATGGAGGCGTAAATCAAGGTTCCCACACTCATCTTGTCAGCCTGACGGGCCGTCCGTGGCCCTGAGGCTCCTTCTGTCCTCTGAGCGTGGCAGCACTGCTGGGAAATGTTTTCCCTCAGTTTGTTGTTTGCTCTCCTGCTCATTTTTACAGCCTCGATTTTCCACTGCTTCATTAATTGGATCTCAGCTATGAAAGCGTTTTGACGTAGAGACGCATGCCAGAGCAGAAGCGTCCTTTGGTTTTTAGCGTAGATGGTCCAGTAAATGAATATAATAACCCGTGGAATTTTAAGGTCTGTTTTTGTTTAGGAAATTTCACGATAATTGGATTTTTAGGATCTTTTTCTCTACAATCAGATCTACTATCTGTGCAGAAAGCCTTTTGTCAGGGCGCTACAGGGGATGTAGTTGCAGCACTTCAGCAGGAGAACCCATAATCTTGGGGGCAGGAAGTCTCTTGGCCACATCCTTGTTGCCAGGGTTAGTATTTAATCTTCTGTTCCAGACTGCCTACAAGATATCAGTAGTGTAATCAGCGCTGCAGCACTTCAGGGAAGAAAAGTGCTATATCCTTTAAGCAGCAGGGAGTTCCAGACTAATGTGGCCAGTCAGCAAGACTTTCCAATACTTGGTTAAATAGAAAACATCTTTGTGCCTTGAGTTACTCTCTTTGCACATTTAGATGCAGTAGGCTCAAAGGCGTTGTTCCTGTAGTTAAACCAGAGAGCTGTGTTTGTAAAACACACATATAGCATGAGAAGGGATTTACATGCACAAGAAAATTGACAGGAAATTAATCATCCCTGATCTGTTTACAGTTTCTCCTGACACCACATACAGGCACAGATTTATGATAGAAAATGGCTGTTATTGATTCTCTGATAATGAGACAGATTGTGATGAGGGAGATAGGGACCTGAGGAGAGAGGGGGGGGCACTATTCATTAACTATGCATGAGTATGGAAAGACAACTTATGGTCAATTACTGAAGTGACACTTATGTCAAGGAGTGAAGGACGAATCTAAGAATATGGATGGGAGAGGAAAGGACAGAGATGGAGACGAGCATTCGGTTTCTCATCAGTAAACACTGACACCTCTGTGCTCAGATGTGTGTCACGCTCACATACACACAAGTCCACACACACACACTAAGCAATCTGTCATATAGAGACAGACGTATTGATTAGACACAGATAAACAGAGGACAGACAGGCAGCGAAAGGCCATTTGCAGCTCTTGTTGTTGGACAATAATCAATTAATGGTCTTTTATTATGGGGATCATTTAATGGAGGTGGATTGAAATGGCTTAACTTTAAGTAAAAAGGGAAACTTGAAACTTACACAAGAACAACTCCAGAGACTCCAGAGAACAACTTTTTTCTTCTCTTGGTCATGGAATTGTCATATGAGAGCAAATACTTTCTTAGCATAACTAAATAAAGCAGAACTACAGAAGGGTTCTTCATAACTGCAGCACACTCTAAATATAAACCCTTTAACATACAATTTTAAGCCTACACTTTGATTCCCCTTAAGTTGATTTACTTACTTACATCCTATGCATCAACTGCATATTATTTCCCGCAAATTCAGCTTGTTATATTTGGCAACTTGGCAAACTTCATAGGATTAGTTTCCAAAATCCAGCACCTCCAATGCTCAGCATGTCTTTTTTGCTTAGTCATTAGAAGGACCAAAGTTAAAAACAACATTTTGTGTACAAGGGGCCAAGAAATAGTTTGGCACATAACCACCCTTAAACCACAACAGGTTACTTTTTTGTACAGACTAAACAAACCAGATATAACGTGAACTAGTGAGCTTTAGAGGGAGTGGAGGTGGATTTTGTTGTCCTATGGACAGCACGAGACTAGCTGTTTCCCCTTCCTATAAGCTAAACTAACTGGCTGTTAGCTAGATTCATGTTTACTGTAGCTAAAGACACAAGGCTTTCTTGTCAAAAATATGAAACTATTCCTTTAAGATCTCCTCTGCAATTTGAAAACATGTTCATTTTGACACTTGGTCTAACTCTGGTTGTTTCAGTTAACATTTATGATGTTGACATCAGACTCAAATTAAGTCAGTCTGTCTACATGGCAAACAAGACTGTATTTGTTTCTTGATATTTTTTTTTGTTTGTTTGATCAGCTCAAACTGATTAACATTTTTGCTTTTCTTGTTGTTTTTCCAACAACCATTTCTTCATGGATAATGAGGTTTATTTTTAAAAAATAATCACAGCAACAGTGTTTGACCACTGACAATCTCACTAGAATAACTGGCAAAATTAAAATGAATTACCCCAGGACATCCATCTGCATTTCTGACTGGCCTGAGTCATTGACGTCTGGACTCGATGCAGACTTACAATCTGAAACAAATAAAGCAGACAGACTCCAATACTTGTTCATTTTATATGAAGCCACATGAAAGCTCCCTGTTTCCAGTAATACAGTATAAGATGTGCTGAGACAATGAACTACAGACAATTCATTGGCTGTTTTAAACGTTGTTCATCATCCATGTCATGCAAAACAGTTTGTCTCTGAAATCCAAATCCACCACAATTTTGCCTCACACAGTCTGTCAGTGTGAAATGTAGACCCATGAACAAATACCAGATATTTCAAATACCGACAATGCCAGTTTACCAGATAGCGTTGAATGAAAGCAGTCTGTGTAACAGACGTGACAGCTAGTTTGAGCTGCGATGAGATGTTGTTGAATCAAATCAATGAGAAAGGACCGTCAGAATTTAAAGCATGTGCAGTTTGTAGAGAACTTAGAAACTTTAAATATACAATATAGGCTATTTAAACAAAACTATTAGCTTAGAATAATATACAGCTTATTACTATGCAAAATCAGTAGTTCAGCACATGCCTTTGTACTGGCATATTCTCCTCGCTGCAGCCATATGTTTAACACACAATCTGAGCTTAGCAGTTTGCCCTCCTTGTTGCACTTCCGGCACACATTTGGGTCCTTGTATGAAGCCATACGGGAGGTAAAGGTGGTGGTGGGCTGTATTGCTCTTGCAGGAAGATGTGGTGGGGTGGGGGAGGTGGGGGATGGGGGGTCTGTAGGAAATTGCTGTTAAGTGGTTCTTGAGGCTTATGTGGTTTTGACTCATCAGGCCCATCAAGAGTAGACGGTCCTTTTGTGCAGGCCTTACATTGAGTCTCACATGGGCTGCCTGGGCCTCTGGAGCATAAACACACTACAGTGTATGAAGCTTTAATCACACAGATCTTGGGGTGCTTTTATACTCAGTATATATAATGTGTTTATGTTATCTTTTGATGTTCTTTCACTGAAATCAGTAAATTAGAATTTTTAAACCGCTAATTTTGTAAAGCTGCACTAATTTACATTAAGAATTGCCCAAATGTCTATGTGTAACGTGAAAGAGGTTTCTCACAGTGTTTCACAGAGAAGCATCCCCAACTCTGCAGTTTTCTCCAGAGTGTTTTGGTATCTTTTTTTAGTTTTAATTTTCAGGCCCACAATGTCACTGCTTCAGTTCACCCTCACTGCTCTCATTGCTGTTGTTTCCAAAAGTAGCCGACAGCTGTTTTCAGTGAAAAAGCATTGGTAAACCAACTCGTTTAGCACCCAACAGCAGACAGACCGTTATCAACTCTGTATGGATATGCAATATGCCAGTGTTGCGTTGTTAGTCTGACCAGTTTCTTTCTCTTTTTCTATTTAGGAACTTGATGCCTCGGACACTGGATGGTCAGATCACCATGGAGAAGACCCCCAGCTACTTTGTCACAAAGGAGGCTCCTGGTCGTGTCTGCACTATGAACTGCCAAACCAAACTCATTGTGGTGGTCAGGGATCCTGTCACGAGGGCTGTATCTGACTACACCCAGACACTATCTAAGAACCCAGGTCTTCCATCCTTCCAGAGCCTGGCTTTGAAGAACTCCACCACAGGTCTGATTGACACCACATGGAGCGCAGTGCGCATCGGCCTCTACGCCAAACATCTGGAGAACTGGCTTCAGTACTTCCCCTTGTCTCATTTTCTGTTTGTCAGCGGTGAGCGGCTGGTGTCTGATCCAGCTGGGGAGATGGGCAGGGTTCAGGACTTTCTGGGTCTGAAAAGGGTAATTTCAGACAAACACTTTTACTTCAACCAGACCAAAGGTTTTCCCTGCTTGAAAAAGCCAGAGGGGAGCAGCAGACCTCGCTGCCTTGGAAAGTCTAAGGGCAGACCCCATCCCCAGATCCCCACTGAGGTCCTGCAGAGACTCCGAGACTTCTACAGGCCCTTTAACCACCATTTTTACCAAATGAGTGGACAAGACTTTGGCTGGGACTAAGAGAAGAGATTCCTGTCATAATCCAGATTAAAGTCAGTCCCGTACTTTGTTGAGAAATTTGACTGTTTAATACTCCACAGGATTAACATTCTCAGGGATGGGGTAGATGAACACAAAGTCCACAGACTGAATTCTGTTTCATTGTAATCCACATGACATGCAGCACATGGACTGTCATTGTTTGTGGTAGAGTATAACCCGACATGGACGCAGTGCTGCCAAAATGTAAGTTACTCTCTTAGTTAATGGCTTAGTTATTAAACCATTTTCATGCTTGTGTGTTAATGTTATTGCCTATCACAAACTACACACCAAAGGGAAAGCAAACATTGGATTTAAATATCATTTTTGGATTTTTGTTAAGTTTTGTTTATAAGATAAGCTATTTATAGTTTCTGTTGATTTGAAATACAACAGTTACAGACTTCCTTTATGAAAGAAATGTATTTATTAATGGTAAGACATAAAAGTGACTGGACATTGGGAAAAATGTCATACTCCATGATAAACCACTATTTCTTTACAGTCATTAGCAGTGTTACTTTTACTGTGTTTACTGTATTTTCATTTCATTTACTGTGTCAAATGCCACATACTTCAGTTTAATTTTACAGGATATTTCTTAGTACGGTGCAGTTGATATACCAATAATACCTCATCTGTAAATATGAAAGGTGTAACAACAGAAATCACACAAACACACATTCCATTTGTAGGTATTTGTAGATATTTTTTCCTTCAGAGCTACTTCACTATTTTAACTGCCTTGGACAGCACCAACTGTATCCACCGTCACTCAACAAGTAAATTACTGTTTTGATCTGTGATTTTTTTTTTTAACCATTTTAAGCTCCATGTATAAATTACACAAAGCACAGTGGTGTGTATAAAACCTTAATTCTGACTCAGATTCTTTGTTTTGTGAAGTAAAGTTTTATCTTACATGGTGTGCAGTGTACTATATTTTATCCTTTTTTAAAACAAGATATTAAGTAAATTGAGGATGCACATATAAAAAACTGGTAAGAATTACATGTTTGGCCCTCATAAGTGAATCGTAAACCAACGAATGTTATAAGTAAAGCTGAAACCTTGGTGGGATCAGCCATGTTTTATTAAGCCTATCCCTTGAGCCATTGCCCATTCATAGTTTAGCATTCGAAACTAGCATGGCAGGCCTGTCAAGCTTAGGATTTTTCCACATGCTGAAACAGTGTGCAGGGGATATAGTAAGAGAAGCACTCCACAGCTAAAGAATGTGGCTGGTGTGGACTCCAAGTCTTTCTAAAACCAAAAACACAAGAGCAAGAGTGTAGGGAATTGATGAAACTGCTCTTAGCAGGTCTGCTAACTTGATGCGTACTACACACTAAATGACCTTAGTTAGGTGACCTTAGTTTTTGGGGTTAGGGGTTGCAGTAAAAAAGTTTTCTTCTTATAGCTATTGGGTAGACTGGCTGATTCCTGTGGAGAGCAGGAGCAAAAAGTGGAAACTGCTGTTGAAGATGAGAGACATGACAACCTTCCATCAGGAGATGGATTTTATTCTTTTGCTGTGTTCAGAATGTTTCTAATGGGGCCCATCCAGATGAAAATTGCCTGGGCCATGTTTTGCTCCCAGTCCGTTCCTGGCTGTTCCTCACTTTTTTTTTTTTGCTCCCCCGCTAACTTCATTTTTTAGCTAGAAAGAACACTAACTTAGACTCTTCCCTCTCTTCCTCAGTCTCTTTCTCTCACACACTGCTATTCAATCTCACCACTTCCACACAGTGAGACCACATGTACAGTCTGAGGCCTGCGTGCACTGTGGCCTTTAATTATAAAAGATGTCAGCTAGCTCAGAAAGCCCCTCCTCTTCCTCTCCGGGCTCAGAATTGGCAGCAGAGCTCTTCTCTTTCATGGTACAGTATCCTGTATGGGAGAAAACATCTGCTCTGGCTGGTGGAACAACCAAAAAAGGAACCCACTTAAGATCTGAAATACACACTGCAGATGTTTTTTTCTTTTTTTTCTTCTTGACAATGCATGGAAATATGCCTGACTGAGTATTTGCATCCAATGATTAAAACAAAAATATTCAATCAAACTGATTAACAGTGAGCTTTGTTTGTGGAAACATCAGTGGTTTGTGAACGGAGAAAATTAGTGACTTATTGCATTAGTATGCTGGGGTTTGTATTCATGCAGGCTTGCACACACACACAATCACTCACTCACTCACACACGTACACAAACACACACATTGATTTGGCTCCCTATTTCCTGTCAGTATTTCTGTCACATTCCCCCTCTGTTTTATAAGTCTGGCATTAGTCTTTAGTGGGCCTTGCTAAAATTTAAATGCACTTGGCTCACTTCATCTGTGCCAGCTTTTATTACTCTGTCTTACCAGACATAGTGATAGCTGTCTTTTCGCAGTGCCAGCCCAGCAGCAGGCATTAAAGATAACTGATTTCCCATTCTGCCATCTGGGGAAGACGTTAGTAGCAGTGTTCGCAGGGCTAGCCCAGCCGTTAAGTTTCATTAGATCAGCAGGACTTTCGGCATAATCTACAGTTGTCACTAAACACTGGTAATGATGTGAGAAATCCAATTGAGGCTAAGAAAGAACGAGTGAGGAAAAAGTAGAAGGATGACTGCCAATACATTTCCTAAAAGTGAGATGTATGTTGGTGTTTGTGAAAATGATCTGTTCCATATATAATAAGCCATAAACTCTTCCAACTCTATGACCTAAGCAAACAAGTCCTACGTTATTGCCTCTGGTCTGTGTTTGCACATACTGCTCTGTATGAGCTCATGGACAGCCAACCTCCACTGGTGGCTGCCACAAGAATCTGTACACACCACCAGCACTTCATCATGTTTTATGACTCTGTCATCAATATTTTAGGTGTACGGCAATGATTGCCAAAGTACAATGCCGTACAATTGATTTGATTTGATTTGATTGAGACTTCAGAATAAAACAATTGTCCTTTTTAATGGTTTATCAGTAGCTAATATGATAACATGCAACAACAAACAGGAGATGCTGTATCATCTTTGCTGTATCATCATCTATCAACTATAGCACTGCATTGTTCATCATATCATGAACAAAACATACTGACCAAAAACGGAATGAACTATTCATAAACTCAGAAACACTGCAATAAAAGGATAAAGCTGGTGTTATTGTCAACAAATTCCCTGAAGACACCAAAACCAACAATAAGTTAGTCCGTCTCTTAATGCTTTCCAGCTTCCTTACCCTGCATGTGGCTCAGTTGGTTTCCACTAAAGACATGGGATGGACTCCAACAAAATACAGCGTTCATGTCGTTGGATTAAAGTAATATGTCAGTGTGGTCAGGAATAAGATATGTTATGCTTTGACGACTCCGCCATTACTTCATTTATTCATTTTACGTTTTAGTCTTTCATAAAAGTGGAGGAAAACATGCGCACACACACACACATGCACTCAGCACTTACACCAAATGCAGATGATAGAAAGGAAACAAATTTGTCCCTACATTTGTTTGAAATCCAAGATATTCTGGATTACAATTGCTCTAACCAACTAAAAGGCAAACATAACAAATTACATGTCCAGAAAACTGCAAATCTTCCTGTCTCATGGAGACAGTAATTTGTTCTGATTTAGCTGACATGCAGCTTCCAAGGATTTGAGGCCACTATTTAATGCGTGCCATCAATTCCTTGCATTATGGATTTGTTTGCATGAGTGGAAATCACCCTTTATGTATATGGCGTTTCAGCCCACTGAGACTATTTGAGATTACGTGTGATGAGAGATGCATATTTTTCGCAGTGCTTATTTGGAAATAATTGGCACAATAATCGGCACATGGCAGACTAATCAGAAACACTCGGAGGGAGGGATGAAGCACTTTGAAAGCTGAAGGAAAGGGAGCCGATTCCTACGCAGCAGATAAAAAGTGGGATTAGAGTGTAAAAGTGGTTTCCCTCTGAGGAGCCACAAATGAAGACGGTTCATGCTGAGGACTCCACACTTTTTCCACCGCAGTCTGCTTCGATTCAGGGAAGAAATTCACAGGGATTTTCTCTCCTCTCTGTGGTTTAGGCCTCACAGCGTATTGTTAAATTGTGACTCCAGCTTTAATTGATGAGAAAATTTGGTTAGAGAGATTGGTCTTGTTAGTTCAGTGCAAATTGGGGAACTTTTTAGGGAAGGAGGATTACTACAGGATTTTCTAATGTTTTTGTGAACATGTTTCAGCGTATGCTTGTGGTGCCATTTTAAATGACAAAATACGACCTCTGGCCTGTTTCATAGGTCTTGATTGGAAGGCTTGAACAATCAAAGTTTATAGATGAGGTACCAACTGAGACAGCTCTGCCAAATGGATGAAAACCTGAGAAATAAAACTGTATTCTTAAAATAAAAAAAAGAAAACGAAAATATTCGGCAAACATTCTCAACCACTTGGAAATTTCGACACATCCTTATGAATGCTTAAATCAAACGCTGCCTTCCACCTGCATCTTCAAACGAAATGTTAACACACTACTTCCAGTCAGTCACTCTGAATGAGAGAAGCTCGCACCTGGCCTTCACACATGCTTTCCACTCATTATTCTACAAGAATGAAGTACAGCCCTTAAGTCTGGCCTATAAAGAAAATCACAAATTGGTTCTTGATTTGCTCCGTGGTGTTATTAATCCCCAGCTTCCCACTCATTCAGTACGAGGCTGGTCGACTGAACGGGCTATAATTTATTTACATGGAGAATCTGTCAAAACGTATTATTTTGGAAATGTGGAAAAGGGACGATTTACATTCACTGTAAGCCCTGGTTTGACATCCAGGTAAGAATGTTAAACAACCATTAAGTTGTTTGTGTATGTGTGAAGGCTGTGTATGTGTGTGTGTGTCTTTTTGTTGCAGTATGTCACATTCATCTCGTCTGACTCTGTCGGTTGTGTGTGTTGATCTTTTTTTCTTTCATAATTCTAAGAATGGGCACATCACAGCGCTGTCTGCTGACACACAGCGCAGTATGCAAATCGAAGTAGCACGAAAGGTCATTTTCTGTACACACACACACACACACATACACATTGCCAAGTTGTAAAACATTTTCACATGTTGGACCTTGCAGTAAATTTAAAATGAAAGTCTGGCACTTTAAAAAAAAAAATCTTTTCAAATTCTCAGATGCCTTTCGGTCAACAGAGGAAGTATTGGTTAGGATTATAGCATTTACACAGTTTATCTTCAAAACAATGCTACCTAGTGTTTGTTTTTGTCACCTGAATCTTTATGCTTTTTCATCAAAAACACTTCACTGGAGTTTATGTTATTGATCTTTCCTTCAGGATCCATACAAACCATTGATACAAGTTTAAGCTTGTATTCATGTTCAAGTTGTTTTCTTCACCTAAACCTCACAAATTTGACCCAGCAACCTCCAGCAAGAAAGATACCTCTGCACTGAAGCTACTAACGAACTGATGGCTACTAACAAATATTCTAACATGTCTGTGGTATTACATATGAAGCAGTAGATGTGAAAAGTGTGAAAAGATTCACAGGAGTTATCATCTGAAAATTAATATCTGTACCGATTCGCTCTAATCTGTCTAACACCTGTTGGTATTCTGGTCTGGACCAAAGCTGCGGAGCAATCAACAAAGACACTAAAAATGTTTAGCTTTATGTCACTTTTTGCTCAGTATTAGACAGCATTTGTTTACAAGAAAAAAACCCTAAAATCTCTCCTGTTTGGCTCAGTTACCACCTGGCTTGATTTCATGTCACAGGTGACATCACTGTGGGTGTTTGTTAGATCGGTAGACTGCGGTCCCCACGTAATCCCCTCTCCCTTGAAAGCGTCAAATGTACCCTCTCAGACTCCTGCTCGATGACAACACTCCGCTTCATGTGGTGAGCGCTAAACCAGAGCTGAGCTCGAGCTTTGAAGCCATTGTTAAAACCTGTGACGGTGTAATACCTTCAGTCACACGGGGACAATGAATAGTATGATTCATATCTCATAAAAGACGACACCTGTGCGCACATGCAGGACTGCACGCTGCTGTTCTAAAGTGGTTAAAGAAAAAAAACAAAAAAAAAAACAAGCCATGGCTACATTTCCCAGATCCCAAATCTAATTGAATCTGTCATAACTCTATTGATGGACATGTATAACCCCATAGTCCCCTGAGGGTCAGGGCTCGGGTCCTGTGAGTCTTGGAGATAACATACCCCACAGGTGTGTGGAGATGATGTACACAGACTCAGGTTACAGCAGACTGGTCTGGGACAGGTTGATGGAGGCTCTGATTGATCCTGAAAACAGAGAAGCCTGTGGGAGAATTGTAATTGAAGCTGGAACAGATGTTAAACAGTTCAGGAAGAATGCGATTATGATGAAGGTACACAGCTTGAAAGTTGAAATTACACTAGATGAACTGAAATACCACATCCATCCATCCATTTTCTATACCGCTTATCCGTGAGGGTCGCGGGGGAGCTGGAGCCTATCCCAGCTGACTACGGGCGAGAGGCGGGGTACACCCTGGACTGGTCGCCAGTCAATCGCAGGGCCAACATACAAAGACAGACAACCACACACTCTCACACTCACACCTAGGGGCAATTTAGAGTAGCCAATTAACCTAATGTGCATGTTTTTGGTATTGTGGGAGGAAGCCAGAGTACCTGGAGAAAACCCACGCAGGCACAGGGAGAACATGCAAACTCCACATAGAAGGGCCCAGACCGGGATTCGAACCTGGAACCCTCTTGCTATGAGGCGACAGTGCTAACCACTGCACCACCGTGCCGCCTGAAATACCACAGTTTTATTAAACTGCGTTGGTATGAGGAGTCTTTCTGATGTGTTTGACTGTCAACTAACCAGACGACAAACACCAAAGGGGCAACATGGGTTCACTGTGCAGTCGACAAAATGTGTCCATACTGTAGTTTGCAGCAAAAACGTCATCCATCAAACTTTCTCGAAGAAAACACGTCTCTGCTAATCCAACAAGCAGCAAAATGTGTTCCAAATTTAAGAGTAACCACAAGTAGCCAGTGCCAAACCCTCAGTTCTCTAAACTCCCTCACTAACATGAATATTTTCTCAACTTGAACTCATTTGGGATAAACTCTATTTTGCATTTTAGCTTCTGAAGGGCATACCGCCTTAATTCAGACTGTGCTTATTGATGTGACTGTAGGAAATATCCTCTGATGTGAGTCGTCTTTTATCACAAGCACACTAGCTAGAAAAAGTACACTGATGCATATGAAAAGTTTATAACGCTATACACATTGGTCTTATTATTATGCTGTCATATTTTTTACTTGTATAGCAGTATTATCCTGACTTTTTGGCTAAGACTGGTGGTGTGATACCAATGTGCTGTCTTTACGAGGCATTTGCTGTTCATTTTACTCCATCTTCAAGTATGAATCTATTGCTTTTGGCAGTAAATATGTGCTGCAGCAGTGGATGGCAACCAAGTATGTTTAATGAAGTACGTTACTTACTACCTTTTGTGCATTAAACCAGTATATTGTATTTTTAGCGCACAATTATTTGGCGACAATAGTTACTGTTTACTTTGTAGTTTCAGATTATTCATACAATATATACTCAAACGGGCAAATTTTGTATTTGTTCTTATAGACTGAGAAACGTCGCAGTTTATATTGTAGTTAGAATTACCCCCACCTTTACCAGCAGCAACGTTAAAGTGATGTACACATGAATGTATCAATAATTAGAATAGTTAAATAATAATCATTCTGCATTAGCACTTCTACTTTTGATTCTAAAAGTACATTTTGCTATTAATACTTTTGACTCCTGCTCAAGTAAAAGATGTTAAGAATTATAGTATACTCAGTATATAAAATATACAATACTACCAACACTTTAATGTACTACTAATAAGAATCTAATAATGTCAGGCTATATATAAAAATATAATAGCAGCCATTCTGTCCCTTGTAATAACTACTTTTACCTTTTTGCTGATAATACGTTCATGCATTTTAAATACCGGACTGTTGCTTGTAATAAACTATTTTCACATCATATGATTGCATATTTTATTTGGAAACAAGTTCAGAATACTTTTTGCAACATCAATGACCTGAAACGACAGCGTGATTTTCACATCACTGGTATGAGTAGATAATACAGTAAAATGTAACCGAAAAGTAAAACGCAGGATAAAATACATCAGATGTATGTGATCTTGATGGCACAACACTGCCACCTGCTGGTCCACGCTGACATTGAAAATGTATTTGAAGTAATTAATCTTAAAATTCCGGCAAAAACACTCTCTCTTCACGAGTCAGAATATTTATTTCGCCTCATTAGTGTGTTTTATAGTCATCACTGGTCTTGTCGGTCAACTCTGAAGCTCATGGTGACAACGTCCTCAATCCCAGCCTGCAGCTCGTCATGCTCCTGCACGGCGGAGACTCCTTTGGGTGTCCCGGTTAGGATGAGATCGCCCTCCTCCAGGGTGATGAACTCGCTGATGTAGCTGATGAGATAGGAGACGGAGAAAATCATCTGGGAGGTGCAGCCGCTCTGCCGCAACTGGTCGTTCACCTTCAGCCACAGCTTGACATTCCCCGGGTCAGGTATGCGCTCTTTGGGGATGAACTCACTGACGGGGCAGGAGGTGTTGAAAGCTTTAGCCAGCGTCCAGGGTAGACCTTTGGACTTGCATTCGTCCTGGACGTCCCGTGCTGTCATGTCCAAGCACAGAGCGTAGCCTGCAACGTGATCCATAGCGGCGGACTGAGGGATGGCCGTGCCGCCTTTCCCGATGACCACTCCTAACTCCACCTCATGGTGCAGGTTGCTGGAGTACAGGGGCACCAGGATAGGTGAACCCTCTCTTAAATACGCAGAGGGGGGCTTCAGGAACAGTACTGGCTCACTAGGAATTGCATTTTTCAGCTCTTTGGCGTGGTCGGCATAGTTTCTGCCAACACAAATTATTTTCCTCCCCCATTCCCAAAATCGAGCTATATTCCGTGATGTCATTGTAGAGAAATGTGAAGGTTTCAGCCGCTCTGAAGCAGTCAGGACCAGGTTGACTAAACTTTGACCGATTGTCCGTTTTCTGAGGCAAGTTCATTAGTCTACGGCAAGCGTGAAGGGACATACGAAGAAGTCAAAACAATTCAGTCAAAGCTATTAAATCAATATATTTCATTAGATTTACGAGGGCAAAGAGTAAAATAAAATCCCTCACTTATACTCGATTGTATTTTTATATAGTGGGCGTTAAAATGCGTAAATTACTTCTTTCCCCCCACGTGCTTGACTGTCTATTAGACGATCTACTCCCCCTGACTTGATTGGTGGAGCCTGGGAGGTCAAAGTTAAAGCGGAACTGAAGCAAGAGCCAAACTTTTCTGGTTTATACGAATGTGATAAGGCACTAGCTGCTGTTGTTATGTTATTCAAGTCACTAGTTGGGAGTGCCTGCACTCTGCTTGGAGCTGCCACAGCCTTCAAATTCGGTACGTCCACGACAGTATACAATTGCACAAACATCTAGCTAGCACGTTAGCTTGTGTACATGAATTTTAACCAGTGACTGATGGCTGACAATTTTTTTTTTATTTTGTCGTATCTTGAGAGGAGTCAGTTGAGTACAGCTGGCCCATTAGAGCAAACATCTGCACCCTCTTATATAATCTCCTCCGTCACAATCAGGTTAGGTTAATGCTAAGAATGCTAGCTAGGTGAAAGAAATGTAATGCATTTGTTAACGTTAGCATCGAAGCTATCGTTGTTTACTTTATGGTGGTGTATTAAATTACGTGTTAACTAACAGCCAAATGCTACTGTAAAATGCCGGTAGCTCCTTGGTGTCTGTGGCTGCTTAAAATGAATGTTTGTTAGGAAATATAGGAATAAAAGGAATTATTTAAGCGTAACAGAGTGCCCTTGTGTCAGTGTGACATCGCTGTCTGTCAGATATTGACTGGTATTCTCACTTGAAGCACCTGTGGAAGTCAAGGCCCAAGCAGCTGCTCTCCTTCACAGCGCGGTGAGGAAATCTTCTGTGGTGGAACAAGCAAGCATGAAGATTGAACTTCTCCCAGCACTCAGTGATAACTACATGTACCTCCTGATTGATGAGGACTCCAGAGAAGCAGCTATAGTTGACCCTGTAGAGCCTATAAAGGTCTGTGCATTGAATTTATTACAACATGTTATAATTTATTCAGTACTGCAAAGTAATCAAGCACTTAATCGTCTGTGAGTTACTGAGGACTTCCATTCTCTGATAATTACTGGTTACTACTGCTTACTTTACAGAGGATTATTTTACATACATAACATCTTAAGAAATATATAGGATATAATACACTGGGGATGTGCATTATGCATAAAATGCTCTACAATGAGGTGTGTTATGTTTTGTCATTGTTACAATATCTATAGTGGATAAAAAGACTGTATAAAAATGTCCAGTACGTAAATGCCTGAGCAGACAGTGTATTTCATCTCAAAGCCATGCAAATATAATATTGTTTTAAATTGATAATGTGGAAAAATCCCTGAATGTTGACAAATTTTTCTCATAGTATATATTATTCCCTTCTTTGATGTATTATAATAGATAATCTAAACAATATTTATGAAATAAGCTTAAGAACTCAATACTATAACAGCAAATGTTCATATATGAAAAACTGGAGCCAACAAAATATTATAGATTTCTCCGCAATGAATGTTTTAAACAATTACCAAAAAATGCTGGTGATTCATTTTCTTTTGACTATCAGAACCAGCCTGCTACTTCTGCTGCTGCTCCACTTCAGCTTGTCTTTGTTGTGCTTTCGACAGGTTGTGGAAGCTGTCAGAAAGCATGGCGTAAAACTCACAACAGTTCTGACTACTCATCACCACTGGTAAGCCACATTCTGAGTTAACTCCCATTTGCATGCCATGTTCATGAGAACATTATCAAAACACTAAAACTAACTATCCAAAAATGCTAATATGCTCAGAAAACTTTGTACCCATATGACCCTTCTGCTAAATTGTAGGAACAATGCACTGATCATTCACTCTCCTTAGGGATCATGCCAGTGGAAATGAGAAGATGGTAAGGCTAATGCCAGGACTGAAGGTCTATGGAGGGGATGACAGAGTTGATGCTCTTACAAAGAAAGTCTCTCATTCCTCAACCTTCAAAGTAAGACATGTCATAGTCTCTGTCGTACAATCCAAATATAAGCCCCAAATGTCTGATGTTTGCTCACTGGTGTCATTCTTCCTCAGCTTGGATCGCTTAATGTCAAATGCCTGTTTACACCATGTCACACAACTGGTCACATCTGCTACTTTGTGACAAAAGAAAACAGCACTGAGCCACCTGCTGTTTTCACAGGTACTGCATGTGTAATCACATTAACCCCTAACATCTGGTGAACTGCACAAGTGAATACCGTGTGATAGTTTAGACAATGAAGACTGACAAAACCCTTAAATTTGTTACGCAATAAGTCAGCACTCTGTCATGTCTGATCTTAGGGCTAAGGGCACTTTTCTGTTCCATGCAGGGGACACGCTGTTTGTGGCAGGTTGTGGTAAATTCTTCGAGGGAACAGCAGAGCAAATGTACAAAGCCCTGATAGAAATTCTGGGCCGCCTGCCGCCTGAAACAGTAAATACATGCACTCCATCTGTAATGTTAGTGTAAAAGGTATAACTGAAAGTCTAAATGTAACACTGAAGATGAGAATCATTGTTACAGCACTTAACTGAATATTTGAAATGGAAGCTAGTTTTTAAGATGGAAATTTAACTGCACATCCTCATCAAAGATCTGTGATTTCCCATTTTAGGTGTTGGATTTTTTTTTGTAAAGTACACTTAAGCTGTACGACAGATTGACTAACCATGATGTGTTTGTGTCTAAGCGTGTTTACTGTGGTCATGAGTACACCGTCAGTAATCTGAAATTTGCACGTCATGTGGAGCCAGACAATGAAGTTGTTCAGAAGAAGCTAGCATGGGCAAAGGTATTTGACTGACTCGTCACAGTCTATCAGATGATCCACCGCAGAAACGACTGAAAATCAGAGTAACTTTTTATCTGTGTATTTGTATTTCTGTAGGAGAAATGCAGCAATGGAGAACCCACCATCCCTTCCACTTTGGCCGATGAATTTACATTTAACCCCTTCATGAGAGTAAAGTATGTCAAGCCGGATTTATTACTAATGCTTGGCTCCAAAAAATGTCTTGTTGCAAAGTTGCATTACATATTATAGCTAATGTTACTACTGTTACTGTAACTACGAGCTACTGTTCTCAGCTGTTAATGTTAACTGTTAACTGTTTTAATGTTTAACTTAGAGAGAAGTCCGTGCAAGACCACGTAAATCAGTCCAGTCCGATTGAAACCATGAGAAGTCTTCGGAAAGAAAAAGATGGTTTCCGGGTGCCGAAGGAGTGACGTCCAATCCACTCATGCTGAATGTTTCTGAACAGTTGCTTACGACAATGCAAGCTGTCAGTCGCATACTACAGAAAATATTTGCAATTCATCTTCAAAGCTACTTTAAATGTCAAGTGATCTACTACCTTCATACTGCATTCAGACTCAATTGAAGCACACATTGAGATATTCAGTTCTAATATCGCTATAAACTCATCCGTCATTATTTAGTGTATTTGGTTTGTTTGGATGATGTGGTTGTTTCAGTTTTAAGGAATATAAGGCCATTAATCAAATGCTTTAAATGAGAAATGCGTTTGTTAATCTATAAGTGAGAGTTTTAGAATCTGTTGGGTTTTATGTTGTAATATATTGATGTACAAATTGGTATTTCATGAAGTGTTCAAATTAAAAAAACTTTAACAAGGCAGGGATGCGTAAATAACAAATGTGGGAATATGTGTAAAATTTCTGTAAATTGATGAAGCACTATCTGTAAAGACATATCGATGATTTATTCTGACCTTGAATGTTTCATTTCATGAAATTTTTCTTCATGTTGGCTAGTATGGTTGTTCATTATGTAAAATTCAGCACAAGTGTTTTTTATTTCTTTATTTAAAAGCATTGTGTGAACTAAGCATTGTCTACTTATCAGTGCATCAGCATTAAATGTTAGACATCCAGAATGATATTTTGCATATTAATTACAATCTCACAAAAATGTTGCTTGGTCATCTTTGGAAATAGCAATAAAACATGTACTTTAAGTCAGCAGAATTAAAAGTCTTCAAAATTCAGCATTTTAGTGTAATTGGTCAAAGTGGAGCTAATTTGAATGGCCTTCAGATGTTGTATACACTGCTGGGTAGTTAAATCTGTATAAAAGCATCACGTTTTGTATTACTTAAAAAAAAAAAACAATTTCATGTAGTACAGCAGAAAATGAATACATACAGGTAAAATATCACAATTGTACTCAATTGTAGTACTTGAGTGAATCACTGCGAACTAACGTGTGATTTTTTTTTGTTATACATCCAGAGTTAAATATTTACGATTTTTTTATTCGATTTCTATTTATCGGGCAGAATCTGACGAACAGGCTGTGAAAACAGTCGAGTTTAACGTGACTTTTTCCGTAAAGAATATTTATTTATTTATTTAACGCCACAGATTGAACGACGCCGTTGAATGTTTCTGGGTTCGATTATAATGGCTTGGATTTGACATGTTGGCTCGATGTTGTCGCGATAACTTCCCAGTCTGGTCTGAATGCAGAAATGTAGACTAATAATTTTCAGAGCATCACAGCCGCACAGGGAGAAAACCACCTGATCGGATTCATTTAATGTGAGGTAACCGTGTTTTTCTTGGCGTGTGTGAGGATCGATTGATGTGCCTTTAATGTTCGGGCTGTAAAGAAAAAGTGTCGTGACACATCAGCAGAGCCAGCGGAGATTTTAACGTACTGCTAACACAAGTGTACACAGCTGCATGCTTTTATCAGCTTAGTTAATACTAAACTGACAGTATCAGTGATTAACAACTGGTGTAAGAGCCGACATAAATAATGACTAATAATGTACCCAAATAATGACCTCAAGTGTCGCCCACCGTGCTGCGCATGCGTCTGAAGGTGCCATGAAGGTAAAGGTGATCTCCATCCTGGAGGACAACTACATGTACCTGGTGATCGAGGAGCAGAGTAAACAGGCGGTGGCCGTGGACCCTGCTGTACCACACCGGGTGAGCGGCAGATAACTTTAAATGTATTGTGTTCATTGTAACATGGGATTTGGCCTTATTTTCTTTTCTTTCTTTTTTTTTCTTATTTTTTTTTGTCTTAGAACATGTAACAAAATAATAATACATTTGAAAACGAATATCTAAAAAAAAAAAAAATAGAATTAGTAATATAGAGCACACAGAGATATAAACAGATGGCGCAGGCAAATAAAAACACAACTTAACATGATACATATGTGACACAAAACTAGTTACAAAAAGATGGATGAACAGTCATGATAATAACAATATGCGGTTATGGTGATTTAAATTGATGTAATGACCAAATGTTTCTGGGGAATACGACACAGATTTATTTCTTATTCTTATTTTTAAATTCATTTGATATGCTAATTATTATTGTTATTATTATTACTCTTAGATTATTATTATCACTAACCAACAGTCAATAACATGAATAAATAGATTCTTGATATAAGATAATGATTACACACGTGGTGTAATGTATAAGAAAATTGTGAAAGTACCTGGCAGCTTAAAGTTATTCCTTGTTTTGTCCAACCTACAGTCCAAAACCTAAAGATATTCATTTAATTTGACATCAACAAAGGAAAGCAGCAGATCCTCAAAATGCAGAGGCAAAATAACTCAAATGATCAGTCAAAACGATTGCTGATTACTGCTTTGTTGTGTTTGAATTGCTGCTAACAGGTGGACGTTTGTTTTTTGTTTTGACAGCTGCTAGAAATAGTAAAGAGAGAAGGCTTGTCTCTGACGGCTGTTCTCACGACACACCATCACTGGTGAGACCATCTGACAGCCATGAGTTAAAGTAAACCAGTAATATCTGAACACCAACACACAATCCCTGCTAAAGTCGTAAGGATCTCACCTGTTTTGACTGATCAGGGACCATGCTCGAGGGAACGAGGCTCTGCTGAAGGAGGTTCCTGGGTTGAAGGTGTACGGGGGAGATGATCGAATCGGGGGTCTGACGGATAAAGTCACCAACGACCAGGAGCTCAAGGTAAAATGTCTTTACTTGGACTGTACTCCGATTAGGATCTCAATACAAAAATCCAACTTTTTTTTTTTTTCTCGTCGTGTCTCTGCCATGTCGTCTTTTGATTCTGTGTTTTCTCCATTTTGCAGTTTAGCTCCATCAATGTGAGGTGCCTGTTTACTCCGTGCCATACCTCTGGTCACATGTGCTACTTTGTTTGGGAGGATGAGTGCACTGATGCCCCTGCTGTGTTCACAGGTCTTTGTCTGTAAACATAAAGAGCTGGTGAACCAGTTGAAAAAGTGCATACAGCTTATACCTGCACTGTACACTCACTGTATATATAATAACTAGATTCTAAGTGGCTAGAGATATGAATCCTTGTTGTCCAGCACATTGTCCATTTTTCTTGTCGTATGGGATGACGCAGACTGACTACTGCCTCCATTTGTCCCTTCTTTTGGTCTTCAGGGGATACGTTGTTCATCGGTGGGTGCGGGCGGTTTCTGGAGGGTACGGCAGAACAGATGTACCACAATCTCACCCAGGTGCTGGGCACCCTACCTCAAGACACGGTTAGTGGAAATAAGAGAGAGATTTGTTGTGGTCGTGTGCTGCCCTCAAAGGGTTAACAGCTGCTAACGTGACCTCAGATACGAGCTGGTGTAAGACTGAGTCACCGTGATGAATAAACACACACACACACACAAAGAAAGGACTGAGCACAGCCTGGCACAAAGCCAAGAAACACAGAGATACTCAAACGCTGCTATGTTATGTGTACGTGTTATTTAGTTAAATCAGGAATGCTGACTAAATCATTCGCTGTTCATCTGCAGAAGGTGTTCTGTGGACATGAGTACACCATTAAGAACCTGAAGTTTGCCATGCTGGTGGAGCCGGAGAATGAAAAGGTTAAAGAGATGCTGAGCTGGGCCAGGGTGAGCAATACAACAAAAACTGCTTAAACAATAAAGTTTGCAATATTCCCTGTTATTGTCAAACCAAGACCAAAACCTTTACATTTGTTTCATTCGTGTTTCAGCCTTAAGTCCACTCCTTGAAAATTTTTATTTTGCTGAGTTGTCTGATGGTCTTTGTCTCTGTAGGCCAGAGATGATGATGACAAACCCACAGTCCCATCGACTCTAGTGGAGGAGTTTGAATACAACCCTTTTCTACGCCTCTCGTGAGTTTGGATATTTATACACAGTATGTTTGAATGTATATACTTTTTACTTAGTTTTGGGGTACTTTTTTTTACTTTTACTTTGTCTTGGGTCGCTAATCTTTCTTTCTTACCGAAGAGAGAAGGGAGTACAAAAGTTCACGGGGAAGACAGACCCTATAGAGGTGCTGAGGGCCCTGCGGAAGGAGAAGGACAAATTTAAGAAGCCCAAGGAGAGACTTCCTCCCCACGCTATGTTGGCTTTGGAGTGGGGGCTTCTCAGACCCTGAAATCCAGTTTCAGAGCTCTGAACACGTAACAAACTCGACCATCACAGAGGAGTAATATGAATGACTGAATGCAGCGAGACACGTGACTGTAGAGTGTTTGTCGCTTTAATCCTACATTTAACCGATTTATGCCACTACTGAGCCACACAGGCACGTGTGTCGTTTCCTTAATTATAAAATGATGTCCTCACACAAAGGTCAGTGTAAAGCTGCTTTCATTAAATATTCCTAAAATTAATTCAAGGGCTGGTTTCCCAGTCTCTTATGCACAAATAAACTGCACCAGGTAGAGTCAGTTTTTGTGTATTTACTGCTTTAAAGATCCGCTTTTCAGTCCTTATGAGTTACTTGTATTAGATTGATTAGTTCCTTTGATATACATTTTAGCCTTCTTTCCTGATGATTGTTTTCTGCTGGATAACTCTAATTGATTTTTACTGTAGTTGTTCATCTTAACTTTATCATTTAACCTTTTTTCTTTGAAATACTGTATATATATTTACAGCTGCCCTCTCATTTACTTTTGCAATTGAATGCTACACAATTGATTTATCCTAACATACAATTTAAGTTAACTTTTATATAATTTAGACTGTTCTGTTATACACAGAATTTTGGAGTCTGATTGTTGCACTCATTAACTGTACAACAAAGGTGGACAAAACATGCAGAGTACATAACTGTGATGGTAAACTGCTGCTTTTCATCTCGAGGTCTACATTCACAAGATTATTCAATAAAGCACATCAGTCTGAATCAATAATCTGTTGGAAATATTCTTTGAATCTTTTAAACAGAACTTACAAAACAAATGGATACAATTAAATAATGTCTTTATTTTTATATATATTTATATATAATCATAAGGTTAAATGAACAAGGAATGATTATATTTTGCTTTGTGTTGTTTCAGCTTACATTTTCAAAGTGTAACATGCTCCTCATGAATGAATTATTTATTATACACGAGAAAGGACAATCAGCTGAGTAAGGGCAAATTAACACACCATGTTTATGATTTGTCTTGAACATTGTATGAAAACTGGGTTTAAAGGGTGTTGGCACACATGAAACGTGCTTATCTTCAAATATTCTTCCACAACTGATCTCTTTGAAGAGAGACAAAAGTCACATGTACCTGGACGGTTCTGCTGTCAGTGTCTGCTGAAAAGTGGAAAAAAATACAATTCTGCAAGAACATCCTGCCTACTGATCACGAATTGTAGCAGAGGCATTGTTCACCACTTCATAGTGAGCCCGTTAGTCATCTTCTCCACAGTGTGGTACTGTGTGTGCAGCAGCTCTTTGGCTCGTTCCTCCCCTACACTGTGAAGCCAGGACTGGTACAGCTCAGCCACACGAGTGTCATCTTCTGGCGACAGGGGGCGCTCTGCCTTGTAGAGCTCCTCAACCTTCTGGAGGAGCTCCTTTGGGTTCTGATCAGGTAAGGGCTTCAACTGACCGCCACCATTTAGACAGCCTGAATATTAACAAAGACATGAAGACGAACTGGTGACTGAACACTGCAGGCTATAGCTTCCATATTTACATACTGCATATGTAACAAGCATTTAACTGTTACTTAAAACCTTCTTAAAACTAGTTTACATGAAAACAAATGTAGTAGTAAACTGCCTCATTACAGTTATCAGTCTGTGCTGTACCAATAAAACAAAAGTGCAATGGCACACATGGAGCATATTTTAAAATAAAAATTTTACATTCACACGTTTCAATTTACCTGATGGACAGGCCATGACTTCTACAAAGTGATAAGGCGACTTCCCTCTCTTGAGCTTCTGCACCAGGTTCTGAATGTTGCGGAAGCCATATGTGGATGCAAAGCACAAAAGGACTACTCCGTCTTTCTCTAGGGTTACTTCCTGGAAGTCTTTATTCCTGCGACAGAAGGGTTGAAGTGGGAAAACTGGGTTAGGCAGAAAGCCTTACACATTTGAGGTATAAGACGAGTAAGCAGCTGCAACCCAATCCCATTCTTCAAGTTTGACTGTTCTGCGAAGCCTTATCAGCCTGAACCACAAATAACCACAAAGCAGCTGAGCACCTTAAAGCTGCTGAGACAGACTCACCTGAGGGTCTTGTAGGTGAGCTCCTTCACCTCCTCTCCAAACAGATGCTTTGCAGCATAGGTGAAGACATGATGGAGGTAACCTCCTGACCCGCTCCCAGCATGGCTCAGGAACTCATCCCCACTGACACTGCTGAACCTTAACAATATGTAGTGTGTGAGTGCATTTATTCTTCTGCAAATTCATGCTACAGCTTATCTTCTTAGCTATGGCTTAAAAAAGGATGTTTCAGAACTTACATTGCATCAAGGGGTGCAGGTTCCACATCACTAAGAGACACATTTTTCTCCTCCAACATTTTCTGAACCTCTCCTGTATGAGATAATGAAAGGTAGAAAAAAGAAGATGCTCCACATTTATACACACAAAGAACATCACGAGAGTAATTACTGTACCAGAGGTGATGACGCAGTCCACTTCACGAGTCTCAGCTTTGTTCATGTAGAAGTCTGACCTCGAGGCCTCCAGTTTCTTGTCAAAGCAGGGCATCACTGCCACATGGTAGATCTGCTGCGGAATGAGTCCCTAACAACACACACAGTACGCATACACATTGGATACTTCAGGAGTCAATACTCCTCATGTGCTTTGAAACTGACTATTTCTAATTCCTAAACAAATAATGGATCCTCTCGTCGAAAAGGAACTTATCATATCTTTGCAATTTTAGTGTCAGTTGAAGAAAAGCCACAAAGCTGCTATTAAGAGGTGAAATTCCAGGAAAAAAACAATAAAAAGTGAAATCACTTTAACCTCCATGACTGGGAGCACACTGTTAGACTGCAGTATCTGATGTGCAGGTGTTTCCATACCTGTTTCTCAGCAAAGTAACCTTTAACCAGAGAACCCATCATCTGCTGAGGGGAGCGAGTGGTACTGATGTATGGAAGAATAAACTCCCCGTGGGTCTTCTCTGCATAGCAAATCCAACCTGAACAAAACACAAACACGTACAGACACAAGTAAGCATGTTATTATATGTGACTGATGCCTCCTTTTGACTTTTATGAAGCATATCATCACATTAAATGCTCCACCATAAATATGAAGCAGGTGTCTCCGTCAAGACAACACATACAAATTATATGTTAGACACGGTCAATAAATACACATCATTTTGTGATTCTTCAGTAGTTACATTACGCATTTGGGCATTTTAGACAGTGGACAGTAGAGAGCTGACAGTAAGGGTTTTAGTGGAATACCTGGACAGGCCGACGTTAGCATGGGCAGAGCTTTGCTGTCCTGCTCCTTCCTCTGGAAGCGCTCCACAAACTCTCTCTGGCTCTCGAGCAGGCTGAAGGTCCGACTGAAGCTGGTGTCAAACACATGATGAACCCCTACAACCATGACAATAATCTTCAAGTGACCACCAAAACCAACCTATCATTTTCATTTTCAGTTTGTGTAAGATGACCAAAAATGTCACAATTGCTCTCACCAAGGCCTTTGAAGAAAGACGTAAGCCTCCTGCCTGCCTCACTGCTACTGAGGCCATAGTGCGCTGCAAGGGAAGCTCTGGACTGCGGTGACACGGACACCACGACAAACTTCTGCTCTGTCCCACTGACCTGTAAAGAAGTCAAAACGATGCATAGGTGAATACAGCGACACACATACAGTAAGTATTACTATCATATTATCATATAAATGCCTGCAAAAGCAAAAGCAAGACACATACTACACAAGCATTCAAACACGCATATCCATCTCGACCTTGTTGTTGTGCAGCACTTTAAAGAGCTCCTCGTGGCTCTGCTGTGTGATGAGGACGCTCTCAGCAGAGGTGATACAACCACTGCAGGCCAAACAGTCATTCAGTGTGATCCTTGCTTTCTCCAGCTTCTTCTTCCCACCATCCTACGAACACATGGTAGATTCATTTAACATAAATAGTAGCGCAATACTTCACTTCATTCGCTTCACAAACTGGCTTTGATTAAGCCTTGATACCCACCTGGTTGACTTGGACATAACTGCCATCATCTTCTATTTGAATTTTGGCCACAGATCTACCTTGTTTCTTCTCTACTTTGACAGGTTTGACACATTCCTGTGAAGCAGACATGAAAAACAAACTACAAAACATTAGTGTTGAAAAGGCAGACGCAGCAGTTTAAAACACCGCCCAAAGGCACCTGACAGAACTGAGTAAGAACAGCAGAGGAAAGAGAATAAGTCAAGTAAATAAGTAAATAAACACACATGAAACAAAAAACGAAATGACTTAATTGCACACAAGTTTAAGACGCAAGTGAAGATCAGTACATAGCAGGTTATAAACAATATAAACTGGAAAAAATTGACACATTATGCACTTACTCAAAGTGCAGCACCGTAATGTCTATGGAGATAACTTGTGACTTCAGTATATCCACTGAAACCAACTTATCATTTAACATAACTTTACCGGCATGATTTCATCACAGTTATACCATTGCTAATATTAGCAGCAAGCTAACTGCTTAGCACTCATTGAGCACAGCAATAACAAGAACAGCTAACAGTTAGTAAGCGTGCCAGCTGATTCAGTTTTCGTTTTTGGTTGTTATTATGTGTGAATCGTCGCCGATAATTACGTTCTTGTGGAATAAATCTGACGTTGTAACATGTTGTAATAGCTACATTACCTGAGAAGGGGTGATAAAATCATCGAGATCTGTCAGTTGCAGCACACCGCTGAAGTGAGAAGCCATATTCACTGCCGTAAAACGTGCGTTGTTTACTTTTGTGTCGTGAAAAGTCTCTGCGTCAATATTAAATGATAATACTATTGTGCCAAAGGAAAAAAAAAACACTGTAAAACATTTCTCACGGAGCAACACGTGGGAAGCAGGTGCACGGTGTGGTTAATTCCCCCTTAACAGTTACTGCCATCCAACAGGAAAGCCCAGTCATATTATAAGGAAGACCTCATTTTCTTCATTTACGTAAGTTACAATTTCATGAAAAAGAAATAAAAAATAGAGACGGCTACTGTTCCCTAAACCAAAATCTTGTCTGAGTAGAAGAAGCTATGATAACTTGAAGGATCTACACATAAATAGCCAGGGCTACTGCTTATTCTGAGCCTGGTACTGTTGTATCATTTACCTGCATGTTCTGATTTGGATTAGTGTAGCAAATCCTTCATATGCATTTTGGTTTAAGAATGCCTAATAAGATGGGGCCCAAAATCTATCCCACTTCCTTTTTGGCTAAACAGGTATGTTTAAATTAGTATTTCCCAAATTTTTTCATATTCAGGACCAAACTGAACAATTTAGCCATCAGATGGATCCCCACCCGAAAATGATTTTTTTTAAGAAGTCTGATTACACAAAGCATATGAAACCTGTGACAAAATACTCACACATTGTGTCATTGTGTTACTTATGCACGGAATTAAACTAAAAATAAATTATTCCCTGTTGTGACTCGGACACATGGGATCTCTTGAAGAACTCCTGAGCGTCCCCGACGCCACTTTGAAAACTACTGCTTTAAATATCCGGCATATATGTTAATTATTATACATCTTACTTTATTATAATTGCGCCATACAGCTGCACATGCTTATAATGAGAGCAATATTGACAGCACTTATTAAAAAAAATAGTTAATTCTTAATTTGGCCCACATATAAAGCCAACGGGACGATTGGTGTAATCTAAATAATACTTATTTTTTTAATATTTTGGGGGGTAAAAGTCACGACCATGCTGATTAAAGTATATCTTCTTATTTTCTTCTCTCTATCGATGATAAGCCACACGCACGCGCCCTTTTGTTGTTATGACTACGGGGTCGTAAATCCGCCATGTTTTCCCTCCTTGTAGCAGCAGCGTTGCGACAGAGACGGAGAATTCGAACGACATGAATGTAGAAAATAATCATACGGCAGAAACAGAGAGGGAGCAAACGAAGAACGGCACCGAGACGATTACGATTCAGAGCACACTGGGAGATGAAGGTTAGTTCTCTTTCTAGCTGAAACAAGACAGAAATATTTATCTATTATTGTGTTTGGGCCTAGCCAACTTCCTCCATCATGAAATGTTGCTAGCAGCTAGCTGTCCTTAGCAACAACATTGGCTAGTTTGCTTTCCCGCTGCAGCCTCAATCCGGCCAGCCAGCACTATTTAGAAAAGTTATCAAGCTAAGCTAGGTGGTAGCTGGCAGCACGAATACTCCATGAAGCTGCCTAATACTGAAATGTATTGTTTCTGTGCTCTTAGACGAAGATGTGCATAAGTGCGGACGCTGTCAGACAGAGTTTTCCACGCTGGAGGCTTTTATCCAGCACAAGCTGCAACACAGCTGCAAACGTGTGGAGGCACAGGAGGCGAGCAGCCAGGATGCCATTCAAGAGGTATGAACTGTGATGCGTGGGTTTATATCCAGTATCCACTCAGTTATGTACAGCAGAGGTAAAACTAAATTGGTATTTGCATTTTGACAGGTTACTGCAGCCAATGGAAGCTCTTCTTCAGAGGTGAAAACAGCTGAACGTACATTCTCAGATGAACCAGTCAAGAGCTCTGATGGTGGGATTTACTAACAATTGTTTTGTTGATCCATAAAAAAAAAGGCACAAAAGCTGCTCAGTATAATTCCCAACAGATGAAAATTCCACATTTGTACCAGTTGCTCGTTTTATAGGCCCGGTCAGTTCTAAACCTAAAGAATATGTCAAAGAAAGGAATAAAAATCCACACATTTGAGAAGCTGAGATCAACAAATGGTCACTGTTTTCGCTTGAAAGATGACTGAATATATCTTCTTATGCTCTCGTCAGGGTAGTTTCAACCTGCAAATGTTTTAAATGTTCTGGGGGACTGAAGAGTGATTTTGTCTGTTTTTCACACAGATAAAAGCAGTAGTCCATTGGGTCGAGGTCGCAGGAAGAAAATTGTTTCACTTAAAGTCAATAATCAGTCAGATGGAGCCGAAGGATTCATATCTGATGATGCTGTCAATGACAAACATTTGTACAAAATCAACCAAGATGGACGCTACATCTGCCAACTTTGTGAAAAGACCTTTAAAACAGTGAGTTACACCTTTCATTTGCATTTGCCTCTTTTACTGAAATATGTTGGACATATTTCCTCTACGAGTAACGTGAGATTTCCTAATAGTTAGAATTACTTTTCATACTATGCAGGGTAATTATGTGTCTGGTTCTATTTTCATCCATCAGACCAACATCTTGAGAACTCACATGAAAACTCATAGTGACCAGAAGAACTTCTCATGTGACCTTTGTGGAACCTCTTTTCGCACAAAAGGCTCTCTGATTCGTCACAATCGTCGTCACACTGGTACAGACAGTAAACCGGGACTGTTTTGTCTTGAATAGATGTCCTCTAATAAATTTACCTCAAGATAACACTGTTTCTTCTTATTCTCTACAGATGAACGGCCGTATCGCTGTAACCTATGTGGCCAGTCCTTTAGAGAGTCAGGTGCACTCACCAGACATCTTAAGGCACTCACACCCTGCACAGAAAAGATCCGCTTTGTTCAGTACAAGGAGATCTTGGTCAGCAAAGATGGAGTACAAAAAGGTTATTGCAGGAGCTGTTGTTTTGTCTGTTTTAGAATGCCCAAAGAAGTGAATCCATCACTGACAGGTCTGTGTGAATTGTCCAGGAGTTGAAGATGATCATGCTGCAGCAGCTGGCCAGCAAGAGGTGGTGGTTGTGGAGCAACAGCCAGAGGAGCAGGAGATGGTAGAGGATCAGACTGCTGTCGTCAGTGTGGTACAAGCTGGTTCCCAAGAGGTCCTCCACCAGGTTCACTTTACAATGGAGGTGGATGGAACAACGCAGGAGCAACAGGTGGGCAGAGGAAGGGTGCACATTTTGTTTAAAGTCTGTATGGGCTGTTACTAGTTAGAATACACACAGAAAACACACGCGCCTTTCTTTCAAATGCTAAAGATTATATGAAATGAGATGGTTTTAACTGTAACTTTTATTCAGCCTCTTCCTTTAACCTGTTATTCTGCCTTTGACCAGGTTGTGGTAGAGCAGTCCCAAGCGGAGGCCCTGGCTGCTGCTGCAGCAGCAGGCGATAGCCTCATCTGCCAGGCTATCATCAACTCTGGCATTGCACTGGAAACGGAAGAAGCTGTGGTTGAAGAGACCTCACAGGCAACCGAGGAGATAAATAAAGTGCATTCTGACTGTCCTCAGGCCGATGAGGGTAGCACCGAGATCCAGGTTAAAGACGGGTGTGTGGAGGTAGAGTTGGAGGCAGAGGTAAGAATGAGACAGTTACTGCATTGCATTGTGTTTGAAGACAGGTTTATTTTTCATATTCCATAATAATAATTTGCTTTGTCACAGCAGCACAGGGACAGCAAATAAAGATGTAGATCAATAAAAAAATACACAAATTAAAAATAAGGAGAATATACAAACACAGTATTTACAATATCGGGGATATTTACATGTTTTTGTGAGAGTGGGATACAGATACAGTGTACAGATTACAGTGTGCCACTTTCACATTTTTCACTGTGCTCCTACTTTTCTACGTGCACATCTAATTTCTCCCTGGGAGAAAAGTGAAAAGTGTCAAGTCCTCTGGTCATTACCATTCTGTGTGTAAGCTAGACCTGAGCTGCAGAGAATAAAAACCACTGTGCTTGTGCCAAGATTTCTACGCTTGCTGCCAGCTGCCATTCAGCTTCAGAAATAGAGTATTCATTCATTTTTTGATGTTTTTTTTCCCCTTTATTTTTCTTTCATTTAAAGGTAAGAAACTGAAAAGCTGTCAGACACTCCGAGTGACTGATAAGGGGGATACTGACCTGATCACAAACATTTGAATTGTTTCTCAGCAGAACTGTGTCTGGGTCTGGTGTTTATTGTTGCCTTTGTTTCTTTTGCAGGAAGCAGGTGATGGAGATTACAAAACATCTTCAAAATTGCACACGTGCCCTCACTGTAATCGCTCCTTCAAGGGACTGAATTACTTCCGCTTTCATGTAAAGGGCCATTTGGGTAAGTCTATAACTGGTAATGATGACTTACGGCATCACTGTACGCTTGCCCTCTTTGACCACTGGCCAAAATGTGAAAAGATGAAATCAAAAGATGTTACATTTTAATTTTCTCTGTATGTCCTTTCTCTTGATGCAGGTTACAAGCCCTTTAAGTGCACACTGTGCCACAAAGAGTTTCTGACTGGTTACCTGCTGAAGAAACACATGGAAATCCATGTCAGTGAGAGGAGGTACAAGTGTGGTGAGTGTGGCAAGCTGTATAAAACCATTGGGCATGTACGTGAGCACATGAGAGCCCACTCGGATGAAAGACCCTACCACTGTAGCAGATGCAACAAGGGGTACAAGACCAAGGTAATTTTGTAGATATTAGTCTTTGTGCTGTGTTGAATTGAGACATAAAAGACAGTCCAGTGCAGTCTCTAACATATTTCTTTGTCTTCATCAGAATGCCTTGCAGGTGCATCAGAGGACCCATGGTGATGAGAAACCTTACGTGTGTCAATACTGCACAAGAGGCTTCAGGGAGAAAGGTTCTCTGGTGCGACATATCCGCCATCACACCGGAGAGAAGCCTTTCAAGTGTCCAAAGTGCAATCGAGGCTTTGCTGAACATGGGACTCTCAATCGGCATATGCGTGCTAAAGGTCAGCATAATCAAGGCTAAAAAAAAAACAAGGTTTAAAGAAAACAAGTATTCACAGCAGTGATATGGACAGAGCTAAAACACAGTTTGTGTTTTCCAACAGGTGGCTGCCATAAGGAAGATTCCAGTGAGCAGCAGGTCGCGGTCACAGAGGAACAGGCATCGGCCGACAGCCTTGCTACAGCAGCAATCATCTCAGAGGATCCTCACGCTGTCCTGGTGGAGTTCTCCTCCGTGGTGGCGGACACACAGGAATACATCATCAAGGTGAGCTACAGGAAAGTGGCATTGAGAAGTGCATTTAAGGGTAAATCCTAAGAAGAAATCTTTGAGATCAAACTTGTTCAAGCACTTCTGCCCTTATCAGTGATGTCACTGCAGGTGTTTTCTATTAGCAGTGAATAGCAGACCATGCTGTAACATCACTGATTGAAGTGTAACCTGAAGAGCGAAACAATTTTGCTCGAGCGATCTGATCTGCAGCGAATTGATTGGGTTGCTGATTGGAACCAATCATTCAGCACTTATATGTGCCAAGACCTCTGGCTTTGAACTCCACATTTGAGGGCCGTTAGAAAGAGGAAAACTATGTTTAAACTTGCAACTGACATTTCATTTGTTTTCAGAGACCGATTTGAGAGGAATTTAAGGCTTCAAATTTTCTTACTCAGTTTTGGGAAGAGATAGTCATCATGTGTGATTATTTTGTAGAAATATTTAAATCTAATGTTTTCCAGATTCTGGTCTTCTGGTCTTTGTTCTTTCAGGAAACACAATTCAAAGACACATAAATGCTTATTTAGCATCTCTGGGCCTACAAAAGAATGTACTAGTTCTAAATCCATGCATTAGTGCTTGAATTAAATCTCTGGAAGCTAACATAGCAAGGTTAATTTTTAGGCCATTAAAAACACTGAACAGGAGCCGTGTCCATGAAAGGGTACGCAGAAAGAAAACAACTGCCTGGGAAGATAAATGGTCCAGAACACATCTGATCAGTGTGTAGGTCTAATTCATGACTGTAGGAAACAATGGGGTTGAAGTTATTGATCGTGAAAGTGGCTCAACCAATTACCAACTCCAAAACTTCAGATACTGTGCTCTGTCATAGAGCAACTGAAGACAAGACTATAACTGATGCATTTAGCACCCGATGGTCATCAGTTTCGGTCACCTGCACACAAGTCTTAAGCAGAGAAAGTTAAACTTTTACATAAACACCATAAATAATGTCTCCACCGCATATTATGGGCACATAATTATTTTCTGCCTTATTCATGCCTATACTTTATTTCAGGTTATTGTTATGAAGAGAAATGCTATAACAAAGCTTGGTGGAACACACTGCAAGCTTTTGACATTAATTTCATTTGCTCTTCTTCTCTCATATTCTCTAGATGCAAACGGAGGAGGATGTGCAGGAACAAGAGGTTACACTCATTCAAGACAGCCAAAATGAGGTCATTATAAACAAATACACACACAAGAACTCTTTAAGAGAGATCTTTAAGATATATATATAATGTGTGTGTGCGTGCATGTGCATGCACTGCCTAAGCATCGGGTCAAAGCTGTTGAATGTATTTGTGTTTGTACTAACTTGTATTAAATTTTTATATCATAGATGGGAAATCAGATCATGAAAGTGGTGCAGCGAATCGTCAGTCAGTCACATGGCGTCGGTGGCGCAGGCAGCCGCCAGATCATTGTGCGCAATGTGGCAGTGAACGAGGAGGGCGCGTCCATCTCTGACTGCGGGGACACCATCACTATTGCTACACCCGAGAGCCTGACTGAGCAGGTGGCCATGACGCTGGCCTCCGCCATCAGCGACGGCACACTACTGACAACGACCAGCTCCATGGAGACGACAGACGGCACAGTTACTATGGTTACCACAGAGGAGGCAGTGCAGGAGGAAATACAGATGGTGCAGCAGCAAGAGGAGTATGTCACCACCTCTCAAGAGGAGGTGGAGATTCAGACTGTCATTGTATGATGGAGGAGGTTACTAAGAATTACAGACAGTGATGGATTTGGCTCAACTGTACCTGTGCAGCAGATTACTGTAGAGTTTGTATGAGCGTCATGACATTTGATAACAAAACAAAGGCCAAAGTGTTTATAGAGAAACCAAGAAGTGTGTGTGAGGACTAGCTACTAGTTACTAAACTGAAGCACTGCTAGCTAATTTCTTAACTTTTACCTTTTAATTAGATTCATTTTGTCAGGTTTTCGTTTTGGAGGGCCTGAACAGATACATACATGTATTTCTGTTCCGATGGCACAGACACAGTATGCCTTTTTATCTGTTGTAGCCTGGTTTCTTCTTCTGTGCCACAGTCAAAAAGTGAAATTCCTTGTTTTGTTTCACTACCTAAATTGGCATCACTTGATCATGGTTTTCACTTATGTTCTTTGATGTCAGATAAATTTTGAAACTTTTCATCTCCAACTTGAATTGTGATGCCCTTTAAAGGCTGACCGTGTGTGTTTGTGTGTCTCAATTTTCAAGGCCATTCAGGGAGACTATAAACCTCCCTTGGTACAGTGTTGCTCTCCTGAGCTGGTCTGTCATAATGCATCTTAAATCCTCATGGATATGCCAGACATTAAAAATGTGTTCAGTTTACTCAAGCAGAATTTGCATCAAATAAATGCTATTTTCTTATACAATTGGCTTCTACTTATCTGTGTTGATATCCTGTTCTGATTGTGAAGTTTGTCTCTCAGTGTGTGATGATGTAGAGTTCTGTGATCGTATTTATAGCCACATTGACCTTAACATTTTTTTTGTGGTTGACTGTAGCTGATTGTATGATTCAGTCTAGCAGATTATCAGCTGAACCTTTCTTGTTGAGACATGATAGGTTTTTCAGTATATTCTATAATCTATTGTAGCTCCCTCACTTTAACAAAAAAGAAAGTGACCTGTTGCTGCCTGCGTGTGAGGAAATTCCTCACTCATGGTTGTTGTTTCCCCACACTTCCCCAAAAGATTTTCAGCCCATTTCTCCCCCCTGTTGCCATTTTAAGATCATGTTATTATCACAGTGTAGCATTCTTCTTTCATTTCTTTTCAGTTTTTTGAAGTGTGTAGCGTGAATGTCATTGACCAACTCATCTTGGGATTGCCAGCTGTTTGGAAACCACACGCACACACCTGCCAGGTAAAACCCAGCATCCGTTTTTTCATGTGTACATGCTGTTCACCTTGTTTGACCTATGTTTTTGAAATCTGTTGCTAAATTTTCTGAGTGATTGACTTAGCTGGAGTATCACTGTATTTGGTGTAACCTTGAGCATATCTGCAGGCTACATCTCTGTAACTGGTGCTCCAGTACTGAGGTTAGCGCAGCCGCTATAATCAGCGAAGTGTCCCTGGCTGGTACACCACACAGTTTCTGGGTCAGTCCTCAGCCCTCTGAGAGGGCCCCATCCACATGAGCAAAACGAGAAAGACAGAGTGAGGGTGGGAGTGAGAGAGAGAGAGTGGGAAAGGTATTTATAGAAAAATGGGGCTTCGCAGTACCTTTTCTTGCAAAGAACCATTTCAGGACCAAGTGAATGTGTCCCAGTTTTCTGATTGCCGCTCAGCTATAGGGTTTGGACGGAGGCTGTGGCTGGACTGCCTCACCCAGTATGGAGAGCCTGACTTTAAGATGCTCTGGCCTTCCTCTTCTCAGCTGCACATTGCTGGATGTCTAGTTGAAAACAGAGGAAGGCTTCGGCCCAAATAACCAGATGTGACCTTTTAGGTGCGTTTGATTTGCATAGCTGCGTGGAGGCTTCTTGAGGCACTTTGCTCAGGTGAGGAGCAGCACGAGGGTGTCCAAGGACACTCTTCGGCTGCGTCAGCCTCCAGGCCGGGGGTGAAGGGAGGCTGGCTGGAACGTGCCCTGCCGCAAGCCGGGCAAGGATGAGGCGTTTCCTGAGCAGAAAGGGCCGCTTCTCCCTGCGCCAAAGCAAGTCTGGGACCCGGAGTGCCTCCAAAGATTTCTGTAAGTCTCTTTCTCTTTTTACAAGATGTTCGTGAAATGCTTCATGTGCTTGAGGTGAGATAAAGAGTGCGAAAAGAAACTATGATTGTGTATCTGGGGCGTAGGGTGGTGAGAAAAGGACAACAAAAAGTCTTGACGGTCCTCTGAGCCGCTTGTGTTCTGCTGGGGAGAAAAGATTGTGATCCACAGCTCCAAGTCAGTGATTTCCCAAACTATTTTAGATCAATAATCACCTGCAGTTTGATGTTTCCGTACAGCAAGCTGACACCAAGTTCTGTGGCTCATTGAGTCTTTGGCTTCGATATGTATTATTCACTCAGCCACATCTCACACTGAATATGCAGCCCTGTGCTCCAGTAAGATCTGATTTGTCTTTTTTTGCTCTGAAAGAGATCTGACATTCCCACATTTCTTTGCAGAAGTCTTGCACAGACTTATTTTCTGACTTCTCATGCACTTTTCATGTTACTTTTCTTACTTTCCGTTTCCAATTTAGTCTTGCTCTGCCTGTCTGAGTCTTTCACTGTCTCCATTTCTCTGTGCCCCTGATCAATTACCAAAAGAAAAACAGCAGTTTGTCGCTGCTGGTTTGATGGATGACTGCATGCATGTTTATGTGTCTGCAATTTTATAAAATATCTTTATGTAAGTGTGCTCTGTTATATGTTACAATTTGAAGGTTTGCAGTTATATTGTCATGATAAGCTTAAAATTGTTGGTGGGAGTGGCAGCAGCGCATTGACTCGAGGCAAACACGTTTCAACATACTCCTTAGTTTCAGGTATTTTCTGTTTTTACGCAGAAATCTGACATGAATGCAAACAGTACAAGTTGGTTGGGTTAAAGATTGGATATGAGAGTTAAACTAATAGTATACAAAATCAAACAAGCACTAGTGTTGATTTCATCTTGTGAGTAAGAACATGAAGCATAGCTCGTGCTGTTTGGTAAGACATGGACGGAAAAAAACAATCTGAATGTGGACTGACCACTCCCTATAATGTCCTACATATGTCTCTGATGTATATCCAGATGGCTGTAGATGACAGGAGATGATGTCAAGTGAATCTGATGGGACACTTTCTACTGCAGTAGAATGAGGCCAGTGACCAGGGGAAGGCCAGCAGTTCAACAAGTGGGCTAGAAACCAACAGTCAGAAATAACCTCCACTTTTTTTTCTTCCTTAATTTGCTCTTTTTTCATTGAACTTAAAGGAAAACAAATCTCCTAAATCTGAAAATGCTTTCTGACATAACCTCCGTGTCTTTATATATTTGTGGCTTCATTAAGTAGACTAGTGTACCTGCTGCTGTACAACAAGGCAGCCGCATCCCTGAGGTGCCCTATTTAAACCAACGGACCGTTTGACCTCCATTTTACAGCTTACAACCTGCTCATCTGTAAGAGCAGCTTGCACCTGATTAATAACCTTCCTGCACACCAATATGACATACATACTATACAAGCAGCAAAACATTTCAACTAATTGACCTAATTAAAAACAGTATCAAATTCTAAGCAGACACACAAGTTTCATTTTCTGTCCGTCCTGCAGACCTTGGCCTCCCTGCCACAAATCAGAACTGGCCGGAAGCGTTTGGCTTCCGACTGGGTGGCACTGGGCCCAGTTATATCCTGTCCGTGGTGGAGGGCAGTAGCGCCTACCTAGCTGGCCTGCAGCCCGGGGACCAGGTGGTGGACATCGAGGGCCAGGACGTGACCAACCTCAGCACGCCAGCATTGATCGCTCTGGCTCAGACACTCAAGACAGTGCCACCGAGCATTGGAGTGGTGTCACGAATCGAACAGGTCAGCTGACACCCAATAATTTAAGAATACACACGACATTAAGCTCTGCAATGGTGAAAGCAGCACTTTTTCCCCCCATTCTTAGATTGACATCACTCCTGGTCCAGATGGACGCTTTGGCTTCACCATCGTTGGAGACAGCCCCCTGATGGTAGAGGACTGCATGCCCAATGGTCCGGCGGGTCGCAGTGGCCTCAAGGCTGGGGACTACGTCATGGAGGTCAACGGCATCCCGGTGAAGCACCACGAAACAGCAGCAGCCATGATCAAAGCAGCTCAGGGTCGCCCTCTACGTCTTGGCGTGCTCAGTATGGCCCGGCGGCCCAAGCGACTGAGCAGCAGCATGAGGGTGTTGTCCCAGAGTGGAGACAGCGTCAGGGAGAGCCGCGCCCACAAGGCCATGGAGTTCAATAAGAAAGTGGGTGTGAAGCAAATGCTTGTTTCGAAATGTATTTATGTGTTTGATGAACTCATGTCTGTGCGTTTATTTGTCCATCAGGTGGAAGAAGTACTAGGGGAGGAGCCAGATGTGAAGGAACAGCTGTTTGAGGTGCTCAAGCAGTATGCCGCTGAGAGGGACGTGGAGAGCCTGGCTGAGGCCCTGCCCGACATCTTAATCACAGAGGAGCATCAACAGCTGATCGACAGCGTCAGGTAACCAATCGGTTGCTCAGTGACAAACCTGTTCATCCAACATGTCTGCGGTCATGTTGCGTGTGAAGGTCTGCATCACTAACAAGTTTGTAACTTCTTCTCATGTAGTGATTAAAGAAGCCTCGTTAGATATAATGGAGTCTCTTAAAACCTCAAACCCCCCTCTCTCTCTGCACTAAAACAGATTGCTTTGCATCAGGCTTTACATCTGATCAGTGTCTGTCACTGCCAGTGATGCAACCAGGACAATTCATTAATGTTTTAGCCAGCAGTGCAGTTACTAGTCTAAACTGTCACAGGGTATTCAGCATGTACCTGTGAAGAGTTTTCATGTTAGTGTCTTGATGTATTGGGAGGTAGCTGAGATATTCATTTGTACTCCTCTCTCTAATGGCCAAACGATCAAAATTCAGTGTAGTTTTCTTTGGGTTGATCATTTTTGAATCGGTTGTGCTAAAAACGTTGGTAAATTATTTGATTTGAGCACCGCTTTGACTATAAAACATTAACGAAACATGGAAGAGCAGTTTGTTAACAGCATTCCAACTAATCCAAATTGCATTTTTCAATAAATGATTAACCTTTTTTGAAAGACAGAAAAACTAACTTGTCGAAATAAATTCACGGTCCAAATTCTGCTTAGCTGAGTGGGGAAATTAATATTCAGCAAGGCTAACTGTAGTGAGGATAAAGTCCTGGCTGTGTTGCACTTTTCAGATATTTTTCTCATTATCATTACTTTTGCTTGTAAAAGGGCAAGAGGAAGAATTATTGTCCATTGTGTCTCATAAACAGCTCAGCCTTACACAACATTATGGGCACAGTGACAGGAGTAAAAAGTCCTTAACTGCCCCCTGAAATCGATATTTTTGAAATTCCTCTTTAGAATTTTACTGTGAATTGCATGAAGGGTTTACAACAAGGCCACATACGAATGACTTTGGCTTGATGTGGAGCACTGACTGCTACCTGGTTCTTCAAAGTCACTTTGTTCATGTTTCTGCCCTCTCATGTAAAGTACACAAAGTATTTTTAGGACTTTACAGCTGAATATTGGGTTTCTTCCTCCTCAGCACTGATCAGAAAATCAAAACCCAAAACACAGTACCTCTACATGCACGCTTACAATTCGTTTTGTCAGCACCCCCCAGCACCCCCCTCCGCCTTCTATCTTTTCCTCTCACTTTGGCTTTCTCTCTGTTGGTCTCTTTCTTTCCCATTTCTCCCTGTCAGCTGTGATGCACTCTTTGATACACACACCAGTTTCGCTGGATGCTCTTCATTCCCTCCTCTGCTTACAGCTCTTAGTTGCTACAGCCAGTTTGCTGCTGGTGGTTGAGAAATGCATCCATACGGTACGAAAACAGAACAACATGCAGATGCTTTGACTGTATGCACACAGCACTGCCTCTCACATGCACAAGGTCCTTGCTTTGAATTTCACTGCTCGGAGGGATTATGAATTGCTGCCTCAGGTGAGTACTGACAAACTATTTGGGAATTATGCATTTTGTACCAGTTATAGCATGTGACTGGCTGTCAATTTGGCATCAAAGCATTCTCTAGTTCCCATCTTATGTGGCCATTTATGATTGATCATGAAATAAGTAGTGGTGTAGTAGTAAATCATTCTACAGAAGCAGTCTCGTAATAATCAATCGGTGATCAGGTTTTCCAGTGGCTCTTTTTGGGTGGAATCTGTTCTTCTTCCAGCTTGAAAACAAAGCTGATGTCCAGCCATCTCAGTTTCCTCCAGCACAGCTGTCTGTATCACAGCTTTGATAGCAGATTTCCTTCCTGTAGAAATGCTTTGTAATGTGTATTTTTTGCACAGGGTCCCATTAATTATGCATTAGCGGAATCCACAGAGGAGCGAGAACTGTTTTCCTCACCTTTAGGCTGTGAGAAAAGTACAGTAACTCTCCCAAGCAGAGTCTCTTTATGTAAATCCACTTCAGACAGCTGTAGTTACCCTTAATTCCACCAGGGTGTGTTCAGTTCAGGTGTGCTGTGACCTCGCAGGGTTTTTTATATGCAAAGTTTTTCCTCCTTTTTTTGTGTCTCTGCCTGCTGTGTCATCATGTTGGCATCATTATCAGCACCATTTGTGCTATTATTTTATTCTTTTATCCCAATAATTAGGCTGCACAGATCTTACAGAGTACTGTCAGGTTTACATTCTCCCAAAAGAGCTACAAAATCTTGTTTATATCCAAGGTTTGCAATAGCTCCTGATGTTTACAGCAGAATCTGGTGATCGTTTGTCAGTGGTAGGAGCCTCAGGGAGTTCTGCCTCAAGGTTGTCCATGTGTTTTGCCTTAGTGTGGTCTTGGTGTGAATGGCTGCTCCTGAATATGCGATGTTTCTGGAGTCTGAGGAAAAAAATGTAACATGGAAGTTCTCTGTTCTTGGAAAAATGTGTTTTGCTTCTGGTATTTTTAATAGCCATGTTTCCAGGCTGCTTTTTTTAGATTTTACCATGCTAACGGCCCAGCTGTAGGGAAGTCAGTTGGTTCACCTCTTTGGTCCAGACTGAAATATCTCAACACTTTATGGATGGACTGCTATGAAATAGATGTTCAGATATTCCTCGTGTTGAATCCTAATGACTTTGGTGATTCCCTTCACTCCTCTGGCTTCACCCAGTAGATTGACATCTGTGCCTTTGTAGAAAACTAATCTAATGTAGAAAACATTAAACCCAAAACATGTTTCATGAGTGAGATAATCTGAGTATGTGTATGTTGATTCTTTGTTTATCCTCTTTTCTCTATCCCAGTTTACTGTTACTGCCACATAATGCCTAATCCCAGTAATCTGAACAGTTAGGAAGCAGGAAAACCACCCACTGGCAACGGGCCTAAAAGAAAGCAGGACAGGAACACATCATTTTAGGGACTGTTAGCGCTGAGCTTGGTGCCGGTGTTGTCATTTGAGGTGTGGAGAATCAATGTGTTTGCAACTGAAGCTGAATCTCTCTTTTATTCACTCGCTGTCTCCGCCCCCTTTCTCTGTCTCTCTCTGGCTCTCTCCCTCCTCTTTAATCACTGTCACTTCCTGTGACTGTCACACACACAAGAAAAGTCTCCACCTGCCCCATCTCGGTCAGATAATTTAGAGGTAGCGTATCAATGGATGTGAGATGTGCTTAACAGTCTTGTGAAGTTATTTCTTCTACATACCTTGTGAAAACCTGACCAGCTGGGCCACTCTCGGCTCAGTCTGTCTCCGTCCCCTCTCCGATTTGCCTCGCCCTCCCACAGGATGTGTTCTATTTTTAAGCAGCCTATTTCTTTTAATAAATTCTCTCTTAGGTTTCTGACGCACTTGCCGGTGTCGATTCTTAAACGACTCTAAAACCACAGGGGTTAGGGAGTGCTTGAACACTTGAAAGTTATGCATAAGATTGTGTGTCTGGAGTGTCATTAGAGACAGTCTTGCAACGCCTGTTAGCTCTTTTGTTTATGCGGTTCTCTCGCGTTATGGTAATTGAATGTAATTATAGTGAATTGTAGGCCTTTGTCTGATACAGTATCTGTATATAGAGGGATGCCTTCTCAACCCAGGATTAAGGGTGCAGCGTAGTTTTTTCTTTTACTTTTTCAGATTATTTGAATACCAGAGTGCTTTTATCTTTTACAAATGTTTTATAAATCTGTCGAAGTTGTTTTTTACCCATCTGGATAGTCACACTTGTAGAAAAAGTTATGAATACGGCAAGTGAGCACATGCCACTCAGACTGTTAAGGCTTATGTACGTTCACTTACGCAGATTGTTGGTTCTTGCACACTCACACAGTCATTGTGCTGACCTGCCTATGAAATTCCATTGGGGCTCTCCTCTCTTCTCCAATTCTCTCCTCTCTCCCTCCTCACTTACTCCTCTGTTCATCTCATTCTTTCCTTCCTCCTCCACTGAGGGAAGAGAAGATTTGTCACTCACTTGACTCTTACTGCCGAATGACGGGCGATTCAGTGACGGGGATTATCCTTTTACTGTGACTGAGAAGGCCATCCCATGGTGACCTTGACCCTGGTGTCTTTGGGACAAAAGATGGGAACAAGGGAAGAGTGTTGCTCTATGCATGAAGTTGGAGAACAGCTGATGAAGCTGCCTGAGGATGTTTTGGAGGTGTGGAAGGATGTGAACCATAGCCACTCTTACAGTTTGCTCCATCCCTCTCTCTCATTTTTTTTCTTTCTTCACCTGACTGCTTTCCGAGCCTACAGCAAGCGCTTTTGAGAACCAGGACACCTTGCCTTTTCTCATCTTCTTCCCTGTTTGTTCGTGAGAGTTTGTTTGTTCAAACTAGATGGGGACTCGCCGAGGTAGAGAAGAGGCATTTGCATTGCTTAACTGAGCTCAGGCACTTCCTCAAAGCCCCAAAGAGCCATGGAAAGGGATAGGAGCCTTTCCAGACACTTTCGGTATGGCACTTTTCCTTTGATCTAAGCAGCGTTCGCTCTGCTTTGTGTTGTTTGTGCTGACTTGTATCTGAAGTTGCTGGAGTATTGTCATGCAAGTGCTCTCTGCATGTTTGTTATCGAGGTTTATATTGATGATTTTTTTTTGTCAGCATGTAAAAATATGACAATATGTGTGGTCCCTAACTTTGACTCCAGCATAGAAAGCCTGATGAGCAATGCTAGATTTTAGCAAAGCCCAACTGTGTGACTGATAATTCTTTCTTGTTAGTCTGTGTTTCTGTCTCTGCAAATTCATAAGTGGCCCAGCTGTAAAATTGGCTAATCAGAAGTGGGTCTGATAATAATGGTTCTCGCAATGAGTTTCTCAGCTGATTGCAGTTGTCATTCATCCCTCTGTGAGCTGTGTCCTTGATCCACCCCTCCTTGAGACCTAATTATAGACTCCTCTCGCCCTCCTTATAATTGAGGGCATCCCAAAGCCTACATCCTACTTCAATGGAGGAAAGCGGTGAAGTTTCTACTCACGTGTTTTGGCTGGGTTAGAAGATTTAGCAAGTGAATTATTTTATACTTTGACTAAGACCTTGATGCATGATGGAGAGGTGCTGGAGGCGATGGAGTTAATGGAAATCAATAGCCAGGCCCTGTGACTACCATAAATACATAATAAATGGCCCCATTCTGTTTGGTTTTCTCTATGTACTGTTTATCTGAGCAACCACAGTGATGTATGAGTGTTTGGGAGTTTGGGAAAGTTCTGTGGCCTACATAGCCTGTAAGCGTAGCCTAGCCTGCTTCATTCCCAACAGGACCGTGACCCTGGCCTAGAAAAAGCTGTAGTTCTCCTCTTACTCTCTTTTCTCATCTCTGGTTCAGTCATATTTTACTGCTTGTGTTTTCATATCTATCCCTGGGACTTTCCTGCCCTTCTTCATATCAACTCATTGCCTCTGACAGCTTGTCTGCGTGTCAGTCAGTCTTTCACCATCCTCTGTTTGTCACCCAGTTTGCTTTTCTAAATTTTCTGAGTGTAGTGTATTTTTTTTGCGTGTGTGTTATGTTACTATCTAGCGTTAGTCACAGTTCTCTCCTTGCCAGATAACGGTGCAAAGCAGTCTGGTGTTGCAGATGAGCACAATGCAGCCCTTGGGAGAAGTTTTAACTTTTTGCTGTATGAACAAACCTTAAACGCACTTAATCACTGTCACCGACGTACACTACTTCCCTTGGCTTTTATGTAAATGGATGTATCCACGGGAAGTAGATGAAATAGTATCTGTGGGAGTTATTATCCTTTCAGTGATGCCCACACTCAGTTGTGCTGATGCAGTATCTACACACAGACACACACTGGTCTTTTCCAGCTTGAGCAAAGGTGGGACTCCTAAACTTCTACTATAGTTTTAAGATATAATGAATAAAGATAAGGCTTTATTTATTTATTTATTCGGTTACTGCCCTGGCATCAAATACATACTTTCTGTTGTTTTGTTCAATAGTAAAAACATTGACACATTTACAGAGTGTACCGAGAAGACTAAGATCATCCAAAGCCATGATTTATTGTATATGAAATTAAATGATACCCTAACCCTATATCATCCTTATCATAGTTAAAGTAATAATGAAGTTTAATATAGTCTCATAATGAATTTACTGTAGAGGTAAAATAAAAGGGGACCAACAGCTGATCCCTGTGGAACACCATGTAAGGACTTAATTATTCGAGACACATGTAGAACATTGTTGAAACAAAGTGATGCAAGAGAGTCTCAGTGTTTTTAGGAGAGAGGGAATGAAAGTTTGACTGCGGTGCTGAGAACAAGTTACATAAGGATGCACCGATCTTTTCTGAGTCTAATTAGGGATGTTCTTCCTGTGGCAAGTTGCAAGTAGGTCTTGAGTCAGGGCTGCAGTTAGCTGATCAGAAGCATCCAGATTGTGCCTCTTTAAAAGTGGCTGAATAACAACATTTTTAAAGGGATAGTTCCACCCCAGAATCAAAAATACATATTACTAGATGGTATTTCATTTGCTGTTGAGTTTTTCTGATGAATTTTTGAACTGTCCCTTTAATGCTGTAACTGATTGCACAGTTGACTTTTTCATGACATAAGACTGTTGTTGTTTGCTGATGACAAAGCAGCGTTTCTGCAGATATGTTAACACAGAAGAAACATTGCATGCTAATCAGGTGACACACACACACACACACACAATGAATTGGCAATCAACTCAGGATTCCCATTGCGTGATTGTGATGTTTGTGTATGATGCTGCAGGGTGGCAAGAGAAAGTGTGGAAGGGACAAACTGTCTCTTGCTGCAGTGCTATTGACTTTATACTGTTTAGGGACAGTCCTTACAATACGCTGCCATACTGAGATACAAGTGTGTCACACTTTATTCAAAAAGATTGTAAAGCAGAAAACCTACCTTGTGATAATGACCTGGCGTGATCAATTGCAGCCGACAGCTAGATTTAGAAATCCATCCAGTGCTGTAGTGAAAGGTCATTGTTCCCTACTGATGTGACAAACTAGTGCTACGTATTTCTTAACAGTCTGATTTGTTTAATGGTAACTATCATTTAAATGTTTACTTATGTTACACCTACACACAGACTGGCCTTGGATGTGGTCTCAGGTTTTATTCTGTGTGAGGGCTTTAGTTATGGGCATTTTTGGTGTGTGTGTAAAAGCCTGTGATCTTTAGACAGTCAGAGTTATGACTGGGTAAGAAATCCCCATAGTGGAAAATCTGTTAGCTTCCTTTGGCTTTGGATTCCAAGATATTGGAATGGAGGCAGCTGATACATCACTCTTAATTGAAACCCAATGCGTGTTTTACATTTTTATGAAACCACCAAAAGGAGAGTGATCTAATCTGTGCTTCCTAACAATGTTCCCAAATGCACCAGCAAAGGGACTGTGACAGCATTGAAAACCAAAATGCACCGCAGAGCCTTCCTCAGCGGTAGCATTTGAGTACTGAGATGTGCTGTGTACTTGGATGCACATTGGAACTGGTGCGCTGAAAAAATAAAGCACTCTTTTCTCCTCTACACAGTGGAAGTACTCCGGAGATTCACGTTGAAGACAGAGACACAGAGAGAGGCTTGAAGGATAGAGGCAGCATCGTTTTGTAGGTGTGAAGGGGAAGAAGATATGCAAAAGAGAAAAGGGACAAATGAGGTGTGTGTATGTATGTGTGAGATGGAGGTTTGCTTGTGTATGTTTGCGCAGAACCACAGATAAAAGAGAAAGAGAAATGAGAGACGGCGTCCTATATTAAAAGGAATAACACACCCTAAAACACTTTTCAAAACACAGTTACTGGCAATGATTCTTCCATTTCTGGGTCATTTCTGTTGTTTTGTTATGACATATTTCTTGCAGATAATTGCCCACATACGCAGGCAGCAGACAACATAGATACAAAAGAGTTTGATGGGAGTAGCTGTTTCAAGCAGTCTAAAACATCAGCTGTAATTGTCAGGCTTGAGTGTTAGGCCCTTTGGGAAACAGAGAGAAACGCTACAGGGAAAAATGTGTCACAGAAATACAGACGATCCTATCAGTTTTTACAAACAGCTTGTGCCTCTGAGGTAGAAGCCTTCTTTGGTGAGTTTGATGATTGAACGAGAGATTATGGCCAGCACAACTTCCTCTCACTCCAATCTTCTTTTTATTGATTCTGGTTCCACTGATTATTGGTTCTTTTTTATCTACGTGTATGCATTACACAGAATCGACTGGGCGCACTGGGCGAGGAAAGTGGGTGCACCACAGTAATAATTACCACCACTGGAGCAAGCTAAATATCAAAAAGTGATATCTGAGAGTATCCATGGGTGGGTTTTTCCTTTAAGAAGAAAAGAGGCATTGGGAGTTGATTATGGGAGGAGAAAATAACACTAGCAGGGGGAGTGGAGTGCTTTCTCCCAGAGGTGACTCTGGCTCTGAGCCTTCCTCCTGTTCGCATATTAGCTGTGAGCAGTCACTGTTACTGAACACTCTTACCTGCAGCTTCTAATGTGACAGGAGCACACAATCAAAGCTCATTCCTTATCTCTTTCATTCTCTCATGCACGTCCCTGCTACCTGCCTCCAACCCTCCCATGAGACAACATGGACTGAACTATTTTCGAACCTCTTAAATCGATCCTGCAGCTGGAACAATACGTAATCAGAACAAGAAACCCTCTGTTTGAGTGATCAAGATAAAGAATTTTTGATTTTTTGGGGATTTTGGCTGAAATGCCTTTTTTTTCCCAGTTAACTCTTTCAGTGTTTGTGATATTGTTCTTATGTAGAAAAATTAAAATCGTCTTTTGGTTGCAGCACTCAAGAAAAGCTGAACTGGATGCCTTATTTTCTTCTCCGTCTCTGCTATCGTTGAGTTTTTCTTGTCAGTCTGAGGTTTGTGTCTGATTCCACAATGTTTGCCAGGATCTTCATTCCCAAGAAGCACCGGGAGCGTTTTGACGAGGTGGTTTCCCAGAGTCTGATGAGCCGGCTCAAAGGGCGGAGTTTCAGTGACCCTAGCCGTAACCACCTTCGCCGCAGCCGGAGCGAAGATCACCCCGAACGCCTCCTGGTCTCCACCCGTGCCAGTTCAGTGCCACGCACCCACGCAGAGGAAGGCGGGGTCCTCCCAGCCCGTGGCATGCGCAAGACCACTTCGCTCATAGCTGGGCACTCCAGCGGGACCACCACCAACTGCAGGTCTGTGTCATGTGATCACATCATGTGTATCACACACTTTTCTTTGACAGGATTTTCTGTCCTCATCATGTTTTTTTTTAACTTCCTGAGTGTGTTGGTCTTTTATCAGCAGAAGTCACAGCTTTTATTTCCCATCCGCTGCACTGTGCATTTCAGTTTTAGCTTTCAAACATAACCCTTTTCCTAAAATAACGTCTTCTCTCTCCCTACATCTGATCAAATTTATAACCACTCCACATGAGAGCTGCTGTGACAGTTCTTTCATGTGTAAGCGTGGAATTTACATGAATTATGCTGAGTAGGAGTTCAGTGAAAAATAGACCCTTCGGCAAGTAAGCCAATAGGAACATAAACCTATTTGCTCTCTAGCTCTCTTCATGTGCCACGATGTTGTCTTGTTTTTATGAATTGAAGACAGTTTATTCTTTGCTTGGTTAACAAAATCAAAACAGAATAAAAATGCGTAAACAACATGATTACACACATCCTATCACCATAGCTTGAAACTGCAGGAAAAAAAGTGCTCTCAAGAAGCTGCTAATCTCTTCTATGGTTGTGGCTTATGGGGGTTTTATAAGGCTCCCTTGGGATGTACTGTCCATATTTAAGTAGGGTAGTTAATGCAGGATGTGAATTTAAAGTAGTCTCCTGAATATGGAAATCTGCAGGAAGTCAGAGTTGGACATTTTTCAGGATGGGTAAAAAAAACTTACAGTTGTATTATTTACTCTTTGCAGACAACATTTTGGATAGAAACTGAAAATTGTGTGCAATGAGCTTTAGTAATTAATGGATGCTACCAGCCTTACTGAAGTATAGTTCTGTCCTCTTTGTCACATTTATTAAGTTTAACAGTTTCTATAAACATTACCCTCAGCAACTTGAGCCAGACATTGTGGAATACCTGCTTTTCTATTACTTCATAGGACTTCTGGTTATTTGTCAGTCCTTTAATTAATCAAATCTCAAATTTATCTCTTTAGAACAGTGAGGGTGTGTAAGGGCAACATGAGTTTTGGCTTCACTCTAAGAGGCCATGCTCCAGTGTGGATTGACTCTGTCATCCCTGGTAGGTTAAACATGTCTGTATCCTTGTGCTAATTTGTGTGTGGGTGTAAATGATCAAACTGTGGTTTTAGTGATTATGTTGTAATAATACTATTATTACATTTAAGAGTGTAATAAAACTTTATAATATTTTTACAAAGCATCCAAACTCTACCACTGTGCCGCTCTTTCTGCAGGAAGCCCAGCAGACAAGGCAGGTCTAAAGCCAGGAGACCGCATCCTGTTTCTCAATGGACTGGACATGAGGTTGAGTTGTCACATGCATTAACATATACAAATTGTAGCAATAGCAATTTAAATTGTGGCAATAATTGGTAGATACAGTTAAAATTTTATCATATTGTGTACGTGCACTTGTCTCTATTTGTGTCATGTGTCTGGCTGTAGGACCTCCTCCCATGAGAAGGTGGTGTCCATGCTCCAGGGCAGTGGTGCCATGCCTACCTTAGTCGTGGAGGACGGTCCGCCTACTTTCACCCTGGCGGAGCAGGATCTATCAGGGGGCAGCGTTCCCACAGAACGTGCTCGCTCCCCTGTGCTCAGCTCCCTGCAGTGGGTGGCAGAAATTCTGCCCCCCAGTATCCGGGTTCATGGCCGCACCTTCGGACAGCAGCTGGAGCACCTACTGACCATCCAGGAGAGGTACACAATCTGCAAGGCTCTGGAGAACTTCTTCCAGCACAGGTGAGCAAATGTTAGGGAAAAGCAACAACCATGGTAAACCTGCCCTCATGTGTAAATCTGGTGGAGTACCCCTTTTAATATTGTGTGTAGTTTCCAACATTTCATGGAGAAACACAACCATAAAATTAAAATTTCACCTGTGATTGGACAGCCAAGCGATCTCTGTCACCTTGCCTGTGTTTCTACGGCAACAGGACTGTTGACACTCTGATCGTGGATGTGTTCCCGGTGCTGGATACTCCAGCCAAACAGGTGATCTGGCAGTTTATTTACCAGCTGCTGACATATGAGGAGCAAGAACACTGCCAGAGCAAGATCTCACGCTTTCTCGGATACAAAGCACCAGGTGTGTGCCCACATTTGTCCATTTAATTTATCTGGCACGTGCGTCACTCAATGAATGAAAAGGGGTTTGTGTATGAGATATGCGCTAAATTCACTGGTTCAGGTCAACTCAGGTGCTGCAGCCTGTCATACACCTTTGCCTCTTCCTCTGCACTGCCAATATGTGTGTGTGTTCCAGTTCCACCACCACCACCTCCTCCTCCCCCTCCTCCAGAGCCTGAGGTTGCCCCCGAGCCCCACCGCCGTAGCAGCTCCATGAGGGTGACAGGGACCACGTACAGGAGCAGTGTGAGGGGACGTAGCTCTGATGACCTGGTCATTGGCACACACTTGGGCATGGGTACAAAACTTCATTATCTTCATCATCATCATCAGTAGCAGCAGCAGTAACACCAAGGCCACCATGACTCTAATCGCCACCACCATCACTACTGTGATTTTCAGCATTCACATTATCCTCACTGTGATCACAAACAGCAACAGTCCATAGATTTCTTTGTAATATCGTTTGTTTTTATTTTTAGCTTTCAGGTTCTTTTATGTGACCAGTGTGGTCCATACTAATTCAGTTCATCCTGTATATTTTTATACAAGATTATATAAATTATGTATTGTTATGTACAATGTAGCCAGAGTCACTTAACTTTCTCTTTCATTACATACAAAGGTAGCTAGAACAAACTTTCAGTCCAAATTAGCTCAAACCCACATCCTATAAACCAGGCCAGATCTGGCTCCTTTTTAGTTGTCTGGAGTCATAGCACAGCCGAATGCGCCCAGCTTCAGTTATCCCGGCTAACTGAGTTTTATTTAACTCATACTAATGGGAGTATTGTCGTAGGCCTCCGTGCAGAGCCAATGCTGGAAACAGTGATGAGGTTGGCTCCGGGAGAGAGACAGTCAGGAGATGGTACCTCCCTTCCTGAGACACCCAACAACCTCACCAATGTACGTACCAAGGCCCACCCTCATGGGAAATTCTATGATAAACATCAGCTTCTGACTCATCATCATTGGGGCAAGACATCTCACTCTGGTTTCTTTGTACATTTCCACCATACAAGCTGTCAGCAGTGTATGCTGAACTGGAGAACATGTATTCAGCCAAGAGGTCCAAGTCTCTGAAGAGTCGTCCTCCTCCTGCCCCTGAGAGTTTGCTGGATCTGGAGCCTCCCTCACGCACAGCCTCCCCTACTATACATGCTAACACAGGTAGCTGAAAGTATAAAATTGCACTAAACTGCAATTATTTGGCTAATGTATTGTATAAAATTACTTGCTTTCTGATCTGCTATGTGCATGAATGAGTGTGCATGTGTAAGGGAGGATAACAAAATGTTAAAAAAAAAAAGTACTGCAGTGCAAGAATAATAAATCCCACGGTAGCCAACCCACTTCTGACTAAACTGCGTATCCTTGAATTTTACATTGACACAATTCTTTTGATTTCATGGTGGACATAAATACACAGCACAGAGTCTCTAAATACCCCACTGCTCTCCGTCCGTTTTCAACCTCGCTGTTATGGGGGAATCCACTTATCCACTGACATCTTGATGTAGAACAATTTAATATGTTTTTATCTTTAAATTGCTCATGGCTTATCCCCCAGCAAGACTGACTTGTTCTCCCACAAAGGGATGCACTCTTGAGAGTAAGGTAGGAACATTCTCACGTTTAACCTACATCAGGCAGGGCAAGGTTGCAGTTAGTTAAGAGGTAGTCAGATATAGTCCAGAATTACTAAACCTCATAAGGAGCATGTGGTGATGGTGGAAGTGGAACTAGAAAACACACAGTTAAAGAACCCCTGCGATCAAAAATGTGTTTTCTGCAATGGTTCCGCTGGAAAACATGCTCAGTTTATCTTTTGTACAGAATCAAATTCTCCAAATGCAGATGATTTCTCATTTACTTTTTAAAATCTTCAGATTCTCTAGAAGAAAAAGAAAAATAATATTGACCAGTTCACGAAGCACAATGTACCTTTGTATTTCTAACTGTGTGTACAAATGCAGGTAAGAAGACCTGATCACACTGAATTAATCAACTTGTCAGTGACCATCTTTAAAAGCCTTCATTTTCTGTTTAAACCTGTGAAAGTCAATAGAGATATACTGGATATCTGTCAGGTTTTGCACCTAACATGATGCTTCAGAGAATTATCCATGATTATGTAAGCAGATACTATTTGTCTCTTCCTTATTTCAGGTAGCCGTAAAGGCCCCCCACCACCTACATCCTGGCCAGAGCCTCTCCCCAGTCCCCCTGCAGCCCAGTTATATCCATCAGGGCTGACAAGCCAGACCAGTGGTGAGTCCAACCCTTACATCAGCCTGGACAGCCCCCCTCCATCACCACCAGAGCCCCCTGATTACCCATCTAGCCCCCCCGCCCACCGCAGCAGCAAGAGGCGCTATACCTTCTCCAAACCACCACGCTCAGAAGACACAGACCGTTTTCTGGATGCACTGAGTGAGCAACTGGGACAGAGGGTGGCCATCATTGATGACTTCCTGACCCCAGAGAATGACTATGAGGAGGTAGACGCTTGTCTCATTTATATGAAATAGCTCTGAAGCCTCATTTAAAATAAATTGTTGATCATTTGAATACTTCTGATATATATTCAGTTATCACATGCATGTAGTCAGATGTTATCAGTTATCACACGCTGTGAGTGTAATAATCTGAATCATTAACTCTAAACCTGTGCATGCTGTACTTGATGATTATTTTATGACTACTCAGCAACAAAAGTAAACATAAAACAGTAGAGGAATTAAGCTTCAGAGGGTCTGTTCAATTGGATGAAAAGAATGATTCCACAAACATCCTGAGGGCCCACAGGGTTGTGTATCTCCGATAATATTTCAAGTAATTTCTAGTTATCAGCATGTTAGCTTCAGCTTTTGCAACACACACACACACACACAATAGATTCAAAAGAAAAGTATAATTTCTGATTCCATAATTTCTGGTTTTAGCAGGTTAATCCCCCATGGTACAGCACACTGACTCCTAGTGGTACTCTAATGTAAGCCCAGCATTCAAATGTTAAGTAGGTCAGACCCTTAAACTGATGCTCACAGACAATGTGTACAGAACATACCTTCCTGTATAATAAAAGACAAAGCAAAACTAAGTTTAGATAGATAAAATTCCCAGTATGTTGTCCTGTATAGTTTAATTCCTTCGGTTTTATCCTTCGGTTCATCAATTTGACCTCAAACAACCTCACTACTCACTACTTTTGATGTGAAGAGGCCTTTATAGAGTAAATCGGATTGCGGACAGGACATTCAAACTGTGTTTATACAGCTTTTTCAAAGAAATATATCAAAGTATTTTAAGGCCTGACAGTTGGGTTAAAATAAAAACACTTCTTGTGCATTCAGTGAAAGTAATGAAGTTTTTGATCTACTCATCTAGTCTGTGTACCAAAGAAAAATTGCACAAGTTGCACTTTGACATTTAAGGGCTAATGAAGTGTAACTGGTGTTAATGCCAGGATATTGTGCAGATGGGTTTCCCAGATGAGGAGGATGAGGATAATGAAGAGGAGCTGGGGGTGGATGAAGATGAAAATGGAGGATTTGTAGCCCCAGAGCTCAGCAGTCCAAGTGATGTTCAAAGCAGCAGTGGAGAAGAGAATGCCTCCTCCCTCACCTACTCTTCCTCCTCCGACCACATCCCTCCACCTCCAATGACCCCTCCACCGCCCCCACCTGTTCAGTTCAATGACCCACCTCCTGCCCCTCCAGCACCTGCACAGACTCAGTCTCAGCACCAACAACAGCAACAGCAGCCTCTGCTTAGCTACACCCCTGAACACTCCCCAAGAGCATACGTGCCCATCCGTCGGAAATCTGGCCCCCCTCCCCCACCTCCACCGCGCAGTAATCCACCACCTAAACGCCACTCCTTACATAAAGTGCTGCCCACAAGAGAGGACCTGCAGGTCCATGCTACCATACAAGAGCTAAAAGCCTACCAAGAACAACAAGTTTACCAGGAAAGGCAAGCCTATGAGGAGCAACAAGCATATAAGGAGAGGCAAGCATTTGAGGAGCAGAAAGCCTATGAAGAACAACAACTGTTCCAGGAGCAGCAGGCTTACCAGGAACAACAGGCCTATCAGGAGAAACGTTTCAAAGAGAGACAGGCTTATGAAGAGCAGAAAGCATATGAGGAGCAGAAAGCTTTTGAAGAGCAACAGATGTACCAGGAGCAACAAGCCTACCAAGAAAGACAAGCATATGAACAGCGTCAAGCCTACCAAGAACAAAAAGTGTATGAACAGCGTCAAGCCTACAAGGAACAAAAAGCATTTGAAGAGCTTCAAGCATTCCAGGAGCAAAAGGCTTATGAAGAGCGTAAAGCTTATGAGGAGCAAAAAGCTTATGAAGAGCGTAAAGCTTATGAGGAACAAAAAGCCTATGAGGAGCAACAAGCATATCAAGAGCAACAGATTCAACAGATTTACCAGAGCCACCACTCGATGCCTAACCAGCCAACACAACAGAAAGCCCATTCACCACTGCCTCTTCAGCAACTCCACCAGTCCTTACCCCCCCTCCCCTCTACTGACACCGCCCATCACCACACAAACCATCCTCTATATATGCTGCGCCAAGCACAGCAGCAACAGACCCACCAGACTCATCACCACCGCCGTCAGTCCCGTTCCGCCCCATCTCCACACCAGCCATCACCCCAACCAACAGTCCATCCCAGCCAGCAAGGTCAGTATTCTGAAGGCATCTACCAAAGCCATCAGGGCATAAGAGCTCAGCCTCATCATTCTTCTGCAGAGATGCTTCACCAGATGCACCAAGCTTCAGCCCATCACTCCTCCACAGAGATGCTTCATCAGTTGCAACAATCCCAGGCTCATCACTCATCTGCAGAGATGCTCCAGCAGATGCAGCAAGCTCATGCACACTACTCATCATCAGAAATGCTCCATCAAGTGCATAAAACCAAGGCCCATCATTCTTCAACAGAGGTTTTGCAACAAGCTCACCAAATACAACAAATGCAGCCCCACCACTCCTCAACTGAACTTCTCCATCAAGCTCACCAAATGCATCGGGGACAGGCGCATCATTCATCTACTGAACTACTCCATCAAGCCCACCAGATGCAACAAACCAAGCCCCACCACTCCTCCACAGAGCTGCTGCATCAAGCCCATCAGATGCACCAAACTAAGCCCCATCACTCCTCCACAGAGCTTCTGCATGAAGCCCAGCAAGAGCCAGCCTCCCTCCCAGTTCAGTTAAACCGAGACAACCTCTCCCATCAGAGCCGGAGAAGTCTTAAAGGTCATCATCAGACCCAAGTGCCGCCGCAAGGGAGACACCAAGAGCAGCAAATCCACCAATCCCATCACTCACAACCCACCAAACCATCTCCACAAAGACCCCACTCTATCCAGCAGACCCACCACCACTCCAGCACACCTCAGATCCACCACATCCACCACATGACCCCACAGCCACCTCCACAGGACTACCAACACCAGATTCATGTTATCCACCCTCCCCAGCAGCCCCACAGGCCTCAACCCCTTCTCTCCACCTTCCAACCTCTCCAGCCACACCAACCCACCCTCTCTACTTTCCAGCCTGTGCCCCAACAGCACCAATCCCAACACCAAGTCCAGTCCTCCACCCAAACCGCCCGTCCGCAGTCCCAGCCCTCACATCACCTGCTGCAGTCACCACACCCGCCTCAAACTCAGTCCCATCCTAAGCAGTCCCATGGTCAGCCCCAGTCCCTCCCCCACTCTCTATCTGACCCATCAGAGCATCTGGAGCCTCCACCTCCTCCACCCCTGCCCCCACCCTGCTCCCCTCCACCTTTGCCCAGACCTTCGCTCTCCAGGATGGACTCTAACCACATGAGCGTCAAGAGGTTGCGCTGGGAGCAGGTGGAGAACTCAGAGGGGACTATCTGGGGACAGGTGAGCTTTGTGTAGTTTGGGCATAACTAAGACCTCTTAAAGTGTAACACAATTTAGATTTAAAATTCCAAATTGAAAGTAATGTAACCGTCATGAAATTGTAAACCATGTTGCACCATTTTTGCATGCCTTTGGTAGCTGGGAGCAAACTCTGACTATGAGAAACTGCATGACATGGTGAAGTATCTGGATCTTGAGCTGCACTTTGGGACGCAGAAGAACCCCAGTGAGTACAAGTGGCTGCATGCATATCTGCAGTGCTTTAAATGGACACACAGCTTAAGATCATTAGATAATTTGTAAGAATTTCTGGTTTAGTGAACTTGTGCGCAGTACATGGCAAATATTTTAATCAAAGATTAGCTGGGCAGAATGGCACACACATTATTTCTTAGTACATCATTATTCAGCTTGTTAGAGCTCTGCATCCTTGAATGGACAGTATTTCACCTAAATGTACCATTTTTTTCCCTGCTGTGACAAGTAAAAATGTCTACAGTTTATTCCAGTCCATGCTATGTCTACTAAATGAAAACAAATGTGATTCACAGTTTTTTTATTTTGTTTCATTAAAATTGTTTTTCCTAGAATTTTTCTCATTGTGGACTGTAATTGTGGGCATCACTTACTTACTCGTACTTACATCTGATCCCATTTTTTAGTGCCTGCTCCAGATCCAACCCCCCAGCTAGAATCCTTCAAGAAGAAAGATGTGATCGAAATTCTGTCCCACAAGAAGGCCTACAATGCATGTAAGTATGAAATGCCATATTTTTACCTCTGCAAAAGAAGTTATGATTTTCATGACACTTGGTGGAGAGTTGTAGCGTGGACTGAGGAAGAATTAAATTTTGGACAGTATCCAAATCATCAGGCAGGTACACATTTTTTACACTTACATTGCGAGATTGCGCATTTGGCATTTGTACATTTGGCCTTGAATGTCATGCAGCCACTAGATGGTAATAATGTAATGTAGAAATGTGATTACTGATATGGCAGCCAACATATGTTGTTGCTCAGATTTTGTACAGAAAGCATTGCACATTCAAGGACAGCGGTTTCTGTCTGTTCTGCTATTTTTATTTATTTATTTTTTTTTAATATATGTTATTAGCCCTGATTTAAGGCCTTATTTACAGTTCAAAAGGTGAAATTTATAAACCCTCTTTATCTTTTTTTTTTAAACCTCTAGCCATCCTGATAGCCCACCTGAAATTGTCTCCTGGGGAGCTGCGTCAGGTGCTGATGAACATGGCTACTGACAGACTGGAGCCAGCCCACATCAAGCAACTGCTGCTGTATGCTCCTGATACAGAGGAGGTGAAAAAGTATGAAGAGTACAGACAGGACCCTAGCAAACTCAGTGAGCCAGACCAGTTTGTGTTGCAGGTACACTCACTTGGTTTGCATTTTTATGTAAGTGGTTGTGTGGATTGCCCGAGTCTGTGTCATTGTCCTTGTGCCATATTTGTGTTTATCACCACTCACTTATTTGCTTGTTGTGTGTGTTTTCCCATCAGATGTTATCAGTACCTGAATACAAGACCCGCCTGCAGAGCCTCCTCTTCAAGTGTACACTGCAGGAGAAGACAGAGGAGTTGAGAGGAGCGTACGAATGCCTCTGCAAGGCTTCGCTGGAGCTGAGGGCAAGCAAGAAGCTGGCTAAGATACTAGAGGTAGCCTCCCCTGCTATTGCGATGCTGATGTGAAAATGCTGCTTTCACAACTCTGTGCGTGCTTCTCGTAAGACACACCACAGCATTTGCTATGAAGGATTCGTGACTCTGCAGTGGAACAAGATATCATCAGCAAAAATGTTTATGCATGAGTACATACATCATATAGACAAAAATATTGGGATGGGGCTGTTTTTAGGGGTTGGGCTCAGGCCCCTTATTTCCTGTGACGGGAAATCTTAATGCTTCAGTATACCAAGACATTTAAGACAATGCTGTCATTCCAACTTTGTGGCAACAGTTTAGGGAAGGTCCTCTTCTTTTCCAGCATGACTTTGCATCAATACACAAAGCAAAGTCCATAAAGACATGGCTAGATGAGTTTGGTGGGAGACAACTTGACTGGCCCACACAGAGCCCTGACCTCAACTCCAGGGGATGAACTAAGATTGCTAGACAGGCCTTTTTGTCCAACATCAGTGCCTGATCTCGCTTGCTTAAATCCCCACAGAAACATGAAGAAGAGAAGAGTGGAAGCTACTAAGCTGTCTGTGTATTTAGAATGCAATGTCATCAAAGTCCTTGTTGGTCACCTGTCCCAAAACTTTTGTCCATTTAGTCTGTGAGAAATGAAAGAATGTGCTGCATTTGAAAATGTAAGAAACTGTAGGAAAGAAATCAATCAATACATTTTTTGTTGACAGAGTAATAATTCTGCTTGTGCATTTTGTCTTCAGTTTGTGTTGGCAATGGGGAACTACTTGAATAACAGCCAGCCTAAAACCAGTAAGACGACAGGCTTCAAGATTAACTTCCTTACAGAGGTATATTATACACAAAGAGATATTTAAAACATGTGACCAAATGTTTGTGTTTTTCAAAGAAGGCTTTGCTTACCTTCTCATTATATTATACTTGTACAGCTAATGACTTCACCTTTGTCCTCTGTAGTTGAGCACAACCAAAACAGTGGATGGGAAGTCAACATTTCTACATATTCTGGTCAAGTCGTTGTGTCAACACTTTCCTGATGTGTTGGATTTCTCCAAAGATTTAACCATGGTTCCTCTTGCAGCCAAAGGTAGATACATTACATTTTCCTTTGCCTTTAAGATATATTTGTTATTGCCATTTAATTTCGTGCTTGTCACTGATTTTAAGTGTGCTTTCCTTCTCCATCTACTCTCATGTCTATAGTAAATCAGAGGACTATCACATCAGATCTGAATGACCTTCATACAACCATCCAAGACATTCGCACTGCTTGTCAGAAGATGCCTGCAACCGCTGAGGACCGCTTTGCTGTTGTCATGAGCGTATCCTTCACAAAACTGCCAGAGAACTGACCACTGTAGGCTGATAAAAGAAAAAAAATGCAGTAAAACCGATGATGAAACTTTTGTGTCCCTTGACTTCAATGTGTGCAGAACTTCCTAGAAAACAGTCATCCAGCAATCCAGTCTCTGGAGTCCCTGCAACAGAGAGCTATGGAAGAATTCAGCAAAACCACCTCTTTCTTTGGAGAAGACAGCAAAGCCACCAACACTGAGGCCTTTTTTGGTATTTTTTCTGAGTTCATGGCCAAATTTGAGGTGAGTAAGAAAAATCCATTTATTTAAACAATTCTTGTTGTCACCTCTACAGCATATGCATGTCATCCTTTGTTGTTCCTCCTCAGCCTTACCACCAAACCAGTGAAAGAGACTCTTCAAACAGCTTGTGGTGCACAACCTTAATGCTTTCATCAACACTTGCATCGTATCTGATGATTACTTCGTTACTTCCTACATTTTCTACCTTGCCAATGTTTTGATTTATAGGAAGACACATGCAGTGTGTTTAATAATGTACAGTAACATCCTGCATGTCACCAGAGATCTTGAGAGAAAGTCCACTAGGCTATTCTGCTAATAATGAGCTACTTACAACAGCAGGATCAGTTAACACTGATGAGTATTCAGCAGTCTGTTGCAATCATCTAACATTTTTCTCAGGAAGCCAAAAACCCGAAAAAAGAATTTTCACATAGAAATTTTAACCAAGTTATTAAAAATGTTTTTCTAAATTCAGCAGCTCAATATGAGCACAACATTCAAGTTTATGCAGTTCACATTAAATTTTTATGAACACTATTTGTTTTCCATGCAGCCTTAATGGACTCAAAGGGAACCAATGTTCCCTTGATATATATTGTAACTGTTTTGCGTTTGTGTGAATACTTGACTGCCACTTTCTTCAGTTTTAATTTTTCAAGATCACATTTATTCATTCATAAAATCAAGGATATTTCAGGTGCCCAATACTTACTATCCAACACTTATCAAAAGACATAAAATATAACTAGCATAACTTTTATGTCAGCTTACAAACCTTGTTGTTTTCTTACCACAGAGAGCTCTAAGTGAGTGGCAAGCTGCAGAAAATCTGAAGAGCCCCAGGAGTCCACGAATGGCCTCCCCGCTGGCCTGGTAACACACACGCACACACACGCACACAGATGACTAGTCATACAGTATATATACATGTACACTTACACATCCACAGACATACTGTACGCATATACTGTACATATATGCACACACATGCACAAGCACACACACACACACCACTGGACAATTCTGAGCAAAAAACAAGATTTTATGTGTTAATGTGTTTTTGGTGAAATAAAGGAGAAACTTTTGGATCAAAGATGGACAATTTAGCTTTATACCAGTGGCGTAGTATATATTGTTATGTCTTTTCAAAAGAGTTTTTCTTGAAGTCTAAGACTTAAATGGCTAAGGCTGCTACATAGAAACTAACTCTGTTTGGACAGCAAGGTATCTCTAATATTTGAAACGTAGTTACTCTGTAACATCCAATAGTTTAGGTTTTCTTTGCCTTAGTTCTGATCACCTGTATAAGTGTGTTATGACAGTTCTACAGTCGAATCCTTGTTATATATCAGTGAATAAGATATAGATTTACAAAATTAAATTATTATTCTGAAATAGATATGTAACTGAAATGCATTCGCCTTCTCTTGTTGGATTGGAAGAAATCATTAAAGCGGTTTTCCCGTTAGTTTACATGGTCAGCAATTTTGTATGCCACCCACCACACTGAATGTTACATAAGTTCTTTACTGACTAAGCGTAGCTTATTTTCTCAAGTAAATGCTCACTGAAATCAGCTGCATTGTAGCTATGCCTCACTGTCAGCGTTTTCTTTTGCCTTCTTTATCACTTGCAGCCATATCATTTCTTTTCTTAACAGTTTTGTTCCTGTATAATACTTAAATCCTAATGTTACTAACTTGCATATATGAGATAATGTCAGCTGGAGGTGGACACTTACTAAGTTAAGTTTTCTGAGGCTAATTTTTAACTGGCCTAAAGTCATTAACACGCTGCAGGAAGTAGAAGTGGGATTATGTGGAGCCTACAGCGGGCAGTGTGCAATATGTGATTGTTTATCTGCGTTCCACTGTTAGATATTGTACTCTTTAAATTATAACAGAGATTTATTGTGTTTCTACTGTACAGAATGATAGTGGATGCAAAGGACAGCAGCTACAATATACTGTATGAAGCACTTTGTTGCTTTCATGTATTACCCAAATATTTCTCTTATTGACCGTGTCATATGAATCGACCATGATGTTTTACCACTGAGACGGCAGCAGTGCCATTTAGTGTAGCAGACGTATCATTTTCGAGCAGTTAATAGTACAGCATACCAACTTCTCAGACGTGCCAGCGCTCTGTAAAACATAAAGCTTACTCTTCAAGTGATGTTTTTAATAAGTAAAGCAAATTGTTACGATAAGAATAATATGTCCAGCCAGTAAAAGCTCTGTTTTCTAAAGGTCTAAGTTGCTTTTTTTCTGCTTAAATTATTGAATGTAAACCTCTAAAGCACCGCTGTCCATTTAAGGCCTATAAAGTGTTAAGTCTGTATTTTGTATGGTATCCTAACAATGCTGATAAAGAGTGGTATGAAATCTACTTTTGCCTGAATGTTTTTTTTTTAAATGTAAAATAAAATGCAGTGATTACTGATTTCTTGCAGAAAAGTATCAGCAGACTGTATCCACTGATTTATTATTGACAGTAAGAAAATCACATCAGAGGGCTCAGACACAATTGTTTCTACATTTCCTGCAACTCCTGGTTACAACTGCTGCTGACACGCCTGCTATTGCTGCAACCACTTTGTCTTAACTTTATCTATCTCTGCTGCTGCAGAAAGGTCTCAGATTAGTATTTGTTTTTGTGAGATAAGTATGTATGTGTCTGTTCTGGACATACAATCTCAAACACATAGATGTTCCCCTCCTCTTTCTTTAATGGAATGATATCACTGCCCCCATCTTATCTCTAATTTGAATGCTTTTAAAGCTCATTCAACAACCTTTTAGGTGCGTGCGGTGCAAACACCTATCTGTTGAGAGTAATAAATTCCTTACAAGTTAACTCAGCCTGTGTAGTACCCGAGGTGAAAGTGGAGTTTGATCTTTAGGTGAGAGGAGGAAGCTTCAAGACAAACACGAGATTCCTGGTACTGTCCTCATGTAATTTGTCACATGCAGTATTGTTTGGGTCGGCTGGAATGATACACAGCATGCCAGTTTACTGAGAGGTGAGTTTATTTACCACATAATACTGTCTGATACATAGTCTGAAGACAAAGAATTGTAACTTTTATTAATATCTGAACTCCTGTAGAAATATCAGTAGATTTGTCGTTTGGAGCAGAATGGGTTCTTACAGGCTCTTGTTTTTAGATCATTCAAATCATTTAAAAAAACATTCAGTTAGCTTATAAAAATACAGTGTAATGTATTTAAGAGTAAACCAGTTTTGCCCAACTGCTTTCTTCAGGAAAGAAAAACCAATTTGTCATGTTTCAGATATCATTAAATTGTTCTTTGAGCTAAACATCCACATGAGGTTCAAAGTGGTAGAATCATTCGTTATTTCACAGCCCAAGCAAAGATTAGAAAAGTTTACAAAATTAAGAAAATGAAATCATCTCATGATTAATTATTAATGCTTGATTTTGTGGCCCTTAGGGACTATTAACTAACTATTAAGTACATAAATCTAGCTCCACCTCAGCATGCTACAAGAGTAAAATGCAGTTTAGACATTAATGCATCAGTATTAATGGTATAATACTGTAATTTGAAATGATTTTTGATCAGCCACAGGGTGCATTGTGCTGCAGAACAAGTACTTGCACTTTAATACTTTAAGAAGATTTAGCTGCTTCTGTGTTTTAAGTGTAGCTTTGTGTAGTTTTACAGCAGGGGACAGAATGGACCTTACAGAAGCCCCCCAAGGGACCAGCGTGCCCCCTTCTCCTACTCCCCCTCCAGGGGGTAGAGCTGTCCTGGTTACTGTGGATATAGTGGTTCTCGTGGTCTACTTCCTACTGGTTTTGGCTGTTGGTTTCTGGGTAAGTACAGAGGAAAACAAGTCTCTCCTGCAGTACCTTCGCCAGGATTTAAACTAAAATTGTTGATTGTTGCAATTGTATCATTTTTCTACCAGTCCATGTGGAGGACGAAGCGCAGCACGGTGGACGGATACTTCCTCGCTGGGAAGAGCATGACCTGGTGGCCAGTGAGTCAAACACTGGGGTCATTGTGAACAAAAATATGTGTTGATAATCATAGCTGAAGTCGCAGTTTCTTAAATGTATTTTTTTTTGTGGCACAATGAGTCTAATCATTCCATCAGAGGGAGGCAAAATCTTTTGCAGTGCAACATGAAATGCTGAGTCGATCCTGATTCTGACTCTTTCATCTATATTTAGGTGGGTGCCTCGCTGTTTGCCAGTAATATCGGCAGCGGACATTTCATCGGCCTGGCAGGGTCAGGAGCTGCTGCAGGAATTGGGGCTATTGCATATGAGTGGAATGTAAGACACTGCATACATATAATCTTATTGCTAAAACAAGTGTGACGTGATAAATACAGTTGATGATTTTCCAGTCTCAAACATTCATAGTTGATACTTGGTAATTGACAGGGCATGCTGATGGTGCTGCTGCTGGGATGGCTCTTCCTGCCCATTTACATTGCTTCTGGGGTGAGGCTTCCATACATGAACTATCACACCAAGAGCACACGCATGATTTTGTTCATTTATTCCTTTACAATCATCTTTCAATACTTTCTTCTCCAGGTGACGACCATGCCAGAATACTTGCAGAGGCGTTTTGGTGGTAGAAGGACACAGTTATTTATAGCCGTCCTGTCCTTATTTATTTACATTTTCACAAAGATATCGGTATGATATGATATAAAAAACAAGTATGTTTGTGCAGGTGTTTGAAAGCTGTTAATTTTTTGTGCTTCTTGTCTTTACTGTTTTTTTACATAACAAATCCAATCTGTGTGTGTAAATAACATTTGTATTTGTGTTTCCTATCTTATGTTTATACCACGCATCTCATTGTATGCGTGTCTGTCCCAGGTGGACATGTATGCAGGTGCACTGTTCATTCAGCTCGCTTTACGCTGGAACATCTACCTGGCTGTGGTGCTGCTGCTGTCAGTCACCGCTCTCTACACGGTAGCAGGTGACCTTTTCCCTTTCCTTCTCCATTTTCAAAACCTCTTGCTTAGAAATTGTAAGAACTTAGACATGAGAGAGCTGCGTATTACTTGCACTGTATGTCGCTGGCTGTTGTGTCCCAGGTGGTTTGGCTACAGTCATATACACAGATGCTGCTCAAACTGCTATCATGCTGATAGGATCGCTCATCCTCATGGGCTTCAGTAAGTCAAATCTGACTGCACATGACATCCCCGCATCACCAGCGCTTTACATTCCTGTGTGTTTGACCCTGTTGTCCCCCCTTTTGAGGCTTTACAGAGATCGGAGGCTGGAATGCACTCATGGAGGGATATTTCAACGCCATCCCCTCGACCCGTGTGCCAAACTCAACCTGTGGCATCCCTCGAGCCGACTCCTTCCACATATTCAGAGACCCTGTGAACTCTGACCTGCCTTGGCCTGGCGTCATCATTGGGATGTCCATCCCCTCCATGTGGTACTGGTGTTCAGATCAGGTACGGTAATAAAAAATGTGTAGCACTTTACTGTATCCAGAAGAGTCAAACCAAACGTCACAAATCGAATTATATCAAAAACATCACTGATTTATTGTGCTTTAAAGGGCGAGTTTAAACTTGTACATGTACTGACATACCTGATCTCTACAGGGAGGTTAGGAGCATATAAGGGCCCTGAGTTGCTATGATGGATGTAGAATTTTTATTTCCATTTATTTTGCTTGTAAAATGTCATGGGGTTTTTCATCTACAAAAGATGAAAGTGCAATATAGTATTCTTCCATCTTGTTTATGCTGTTCTAACAAATTCCTCTGAAGTTAAGTATGAAAGAGTCATCTGAAAATCCCCCTCTTTAGAATTTGGCATGTTTTGCACTGTTTGAAACTATTTTCGTGGACTATCAGAGTGGTAATTTTCCATTCAGCCAAACAGAATGGATGAGTGGTTTTAATAAGCATTTCCTGCCAACTCAGGTCAGTCCTTGTATATATATAGTGCACATAAAACCTTTACCCTTGATACCATCTGTCATAACAGCAAGCTAAGTGCTTTCCTTATCCACCCTCATCCACATTGACTAGATCCTATTAAAAAGTACTTACATACTCCTGCATATCTTAATTACTCATTAACCAGCAGTCCCTGGAAATTAACTGAGGGTCCGTGACTCTCTTCAGGTGATTGTGCAGCGATCCTTGGCTGCTAAGAATCTGACCCATGCTAAAGGTGGATCACTGCTGGCAGCTTATATGAAGATTCTGCCTTTCTTTGCCATCATGCTGCCAGGCATGATCAGCAGGATACTTTACACAGGTACCGCATGAAATTTATGTTTCAGTGAAGGAAGCCAGCAGCTATACATGACTTCTGTTGAACAGTAGTTAATATCATGGAAGTACTTTGTTTAATAATAGGTTTTAAACACTGGGCAGAGTGGTTACAATCAGTTCATGTTGGTGTGTTGAAAGCTTGAATACTTAAAAAACAAAAGCTGATTGGATTAAACTGGATTGCACATTTATGTGTTTTAATGATATTGTGTAGATGATGTGGCGTGTGCAGACCCTGAGTTGTGTAAAGAGATTTGTGGAAACCCAGTGGGCTGTACAGACACCGCCTACGCCAGGCTGGTCATGGAGCTGCTGCCTGCAGGTCAGATACTCTTCCCTGTCCTGCCTTCTGCTTTATGTACACATGCATCTCTTTAATGCCAATCTCTGTGTGCTTCCTGTCCCAGGTCTACGAGGTTTGATGATGGCAGCAATGATTGCTGCCCTCATGTCTTCGCTGACTTCAATCTTCAACAGTGCCAGCACTATTTTCACCATGGATTTGTGGAAGAGTTTCAGATCCCGTGCAACCGAGTGGGAGCTTATGATAGTGGGCAGGTATGAGCAAAGCAGACACATCCAAAAAATATGGATGTGGTTGCAGCATATATGCTGTATACTGCAGCAGTGGTTTGAGCCTGCAACAATGACAAGCTCAACATTTTCTGAGGAACACTTTTAAAGGGATCAGTCTCTCTGCAGAAGGTCACTGCTGTCGGCTTTTTCCACTGAGGTTTTAAAAGTTAAAAGGCCATTTGCTTTTAAAAGTAACCACATATGACATTATAATGCACTTTGAAATTATCTACTGAATTGCATATTAAATTATTAGAATTTTCTGTCATGCTTGCCCAGACCATGACCTCTGTTGCCACATATTCTTAATGTTTTACCAGATTTTCTTTTCTAGCCTTCACACACAAACACACACATGACCAAAAGCACAGTGATTTTCAGATATGCACTTTTCCATTGCCTCAAATCACGAACTGAAGTGAATTAACTGGCATTAAAAACATGGCTCTTGTGTTTGCAGGGTGTTTGTGCTTGTGCTTGTTGTGGTGTCCGTGCTTTGGATTCCTGTCGTCCAGGCCAGTCAGGGTGGACAGCTTTTTATCTACATTCAGTCCATCAGCACATACCTCCAGCCCCCAGTCTCCATCATCTTCATCCTGGGCTGCTTTTGGAAGAGGACTAATGAGAAGGTAAGGTGGTGTGCAGCTCCAAGTTGTGTCTTTTCTTCCATCTCACTGATCAGACTGATCAATGAGGGATGGAAGAAAGTTTGAGCATGTAAGTTCATATTTGTGTCTGTGTGGCTACATTGTCATTTTGATATGAGTTTATTTAGATCTGAAAGACTTTGACTTGATGACAGACATATCAACATTCTGCCTGCACCTTACGTAGTTGTATTTGTGATGCAGTTTTTGTGCTGTAGCAATGGGACTGCAAGGAATTCAGATCTCAGTCTCATAGTAATGCCAGGGTAAACATGTGAGAAATGTTTGTTTGTTTGTGTCACTCTTTGTGCTCTGCTGTGATTGGAAGATGAAATGCGTAGCTGTACTCATTGGCAGCTCTCCTCTCCTCTCCTCTCCTGTCCCTCAGGGTGCATTCTGGGGCCTTGTTATTGGCCTGGTGGTGGGCTGCATCCGCATGTTGTTGGACTTCATTTACCCTGCGCCCCTGTGCTATGAGGAGGATGACAGGCCTGGGGTGTTGAAATATGTCCATTATCTGTACTTCTCCATCTTGCTGTCCATCATCACCATGATTGTGGTGGTTGCAGTCAGCCTTGCTACAGAGGAGCCCAAACCAGAACAGGTTAGACCACATACTCAGATGTACTTTTTTCTAAATATTTGACCATATTTTCTGTAATGATTCTTTGATTGAATTTGCACTCATATCGACTGTGTATGGGTCACACAAAGACCTCTTTTTGGGTCATATTAAATCTTTACATGTTTGGACTGCAAGCACACCAATTTGTTAAACGCAGCGTTTCTCACCAAAATAAGAACTTAATATATAAAATGTACTTGCTACAACAGATAAAAATGTCCTATCATTTTTGCAATCTGCTTCTTCTCTGGGGCATTGCCATTATCCATCGATATCACTGCACAAGATTCAAGGAAGAAAGGATCTGATCGTTATCATCACTCTACAGCCCCGCTAGGTGTCAATAATAACTCAGGGTACCTTTGTTTGCAGTACAATGATTTCATACTGTGACCAAATTCATCATCATTTGGGTCCTTCAGAGAACTACATTTTCCTATTTTCTCTGTAAATCACAACTGACATACAGTATACACAATTTTGAGTTCAAGCCAAACATCGACTGATACCTTTTCAAATGTCTACAGGAGAATAAATCTGATTTACTTTCAATCTATGGAAGTTGATTTGTTGCATTTTATGTCATGTCCTTTTAAACAGGTTAGTGGCCTCACCTGGTTCACAAGGTTTGACTCAATGGGGCCCAAAGAGCAGGTCTTCTCAGTGGAGCGGAGCACTGTAGCCTTAGATAAGATTACTAGCCACACGAATGGGACGGGAATCACAGGAGAGCAGGAAGGGGGGAATGGAAAGGCGAGTCGTCACAGGAAAGGTTGGTCTCTGTCTTACTTGACATTTCACTTTTCCACTTGACCATTTATCAGTCAAGCTCCTCAACATGCCCTCTCCCTCTCTCTGCAGACTCTTCATCCTCCGTGTCCAGTGTCCAGAGCCAGTCCAGGCTGCTGTCTGCCCTCTACTGGCTGTGTGGGATGGAAACAAGGAGGGAGGGAGATGACAATCCTGCGACGCCTCCGCAGCCTGAGCAGGCTACCTGTTCCCTGGAAGAAAAAACACACCTGCGACTCCTTGTCAATGTCAACCTCATCATTTGCCTCTCTGTAACTGCCTTCATCGTTGGCTACTGGGGCTGACAGACAGGTTGGAACACTGGACACGTGGTGTATGGACTGGGTGACAACTGTGTACAGACTTTGAAAATCTTTTCTTCTTCCACTTTCTTCTTGTATCACTCCTAACACTGACAGTAAAGTGACACGTCCATACAGTGTTGCTGTTTTCTTCAGAACACATGAAGAAAATAATGATTTACTTATAAATCAATCACGTGCCGGTACGATTTAACAACATTTGTAGGTTTGGTGACATACGTGGAAATAGTCCATCCATCCATCCATTTTCTATACCGCTTATCTGTCAGGATCGAAGGGGGGCCTGGAGTCTATCCCACCTGACTACGGCTAAGAGGCAGGTGGCACACCGGACTGGTCGCTAGGCAATGTTTATGTAAAATATTTAGATTTACACTGCCTTTAAAAAAAAAAAAAAAAAAAAATTATAGAGCTGAAATTGACTGATGCAAGCAAAGTCTTTTTCTCACTTCAAACTCACATTTGTTTAAAGCTTTATTATAGACAATTACAACTTTGACAAAAGGACAGATGAGAAGAAGCTGACAACACTTTAAAAATATTCAACAATCTTTAATTATTATGATGCATGGTATGATGAATTATGTGCGGAAAAGCCAACATAAAAATGAAAAAATGAATAAAAAAAAAGACATAATTAAAGAGCTGATATACACCCCAACAAGAAAAAGATTGTCAGCTGCAATAAAAATAATATGCAAAGATAATTATTTGGCTGCATTTGGACAAAAACTCTGAGCTTGAGTGGGAGTGATCAGTTACAAGATATGTATTAAAAACAGTTATCACAGTTAATTTATTTTTTAAAAAATCCCTTTAATGATAAAAGCTAGTCTTTGAGCATCTAAAGCCATTTTGAGCTTTGTAAATCAGGTCAATGGAAATCAAATAAAATTCAGATGGAATTCAAAATAAATTTCTACCCCTGCTTTACTCGAAGGAAAACTACCAGAAATACCACAAATTACAGCACATGTGCTGTGGAGGACACCACAGGACTGAATTTTATATTGCACTCTTTCCAAAATATTTTTGTCATTAGCAACCATAATAGCTGAACAGCTCTAATTTTTCTAATGAATTTTCTTTGGCCCATGTCCACTTCTTTGGTCCTTGACAGTAGTATGTATAGTGTGGTGCTGAAGCATGCAGCAATTATTGAGAAGTTCTTCTAAGCTGAACGTCCCATTTAGCCAGTTCAAACTGACAAACTGTAAAATGATTATAGAAATTGCTGCTGAATGAAAAAATACTAGTTATTGAGTCTGACCCGGTGCTAAAACCCGACTCACATATTTGTCTCCAAACACATTGAACCTGTACTATTGAACATTACAAGAAAAAAAAAGTGGAAGCAGGAGACAAGTGAATCTAGGAGTTCAACTGCTGTTTTCGGGCTATATATTTAAGTCCCGGGAGCCTCGAGTCTAGCTCGAGTCTAGCTCGAGTCTAGCTCGGCTCTGCAGTCCCATCTTACAATACAGAACAAAGGGAGTTTGATATGAAGTCAAATAGCTGAAGATGAGTTTTGTGGTTTACACAACCAATAGAAGATGAGGTTTCTGGTTTGAGTCTCAGCAAAAGATAAAAAAGGCATCATGTGAACAAAGAATGAAGAGCTGATGAGAACCGAAGGGTCTGAGTTTAGATTCTAAACATTCAAATCTGTTACGTGGAACCAGCTGTGAGTGACGGTGATCCCGATGATCCCTCTCTTTTTTCACAGAAGGGTGCTCTCTGTTTGGATCTCAGGGTGTAGGGGCAGGGCTGTGGTGGCGGCAGGCTCTTGACCAGCAGAGCTCTCCCCTTGTTGGTCCTCAATCACCTCAGGGATGAGGGCTCGTCCATTCCTCTTTAGGAGCAGGCCTTCATCTGTGCAGGACAGTTCGGGAGTCAACAAATAAGTCAGCATCTTGGGATCAAGCACTGAACAACACTGTTTCACACTGAGTTAGCACACACGCACCACCTTTACGCACTCAGTAAGACGCCAAGGATTGATCCTTCTATTAAATCTGGTCATATTACATACATATAGATATATATATATATATATATATATATATATATATATATGTATGTATATAAAATATATATATATAAAACAAGTTAAGTAGCAATTTCAGAGGTGGAGGCAGTTGTTGGAGTATCCTTGGTGTGTTAATCTTTAAATGCGACACATTTTCTACACAGACCTGCACGTACAGAATAACAGCAAACTGTCATTTGAAAACGAGGGGAGGAGACACAAGCATGTTAGTTTTGTTGTACAGCAGCATTAAAGCATTAGCATTACAAATGCATACTATTGTGCATTAATGTATGCAGACAGTACGTGCATAGCCAACAGACGCTAAAAAGAAGCAAATGCCTGCAGTCTTTGTTTCCCCACACAGAATCACACATGCAGTGGACATAGAAGCAAGGCCAAAGCATCAGCCAATCAGATCCTTACCATTACCTGCCTTACAAAGCTCATCTTACAGGCAGGCCAGCAGCTCAGACATCTGCAATATTTACACATTTCCTGTCATGCGTGAGATCACCACAATTACATTCAGTGTGTGAGCCACTACAACACAGTGAGACCAAAAGCAGGAAGACTATATACAGTCATGCTCTGAGAAGAAGCTGAAATCACTCGATACTGAATACAGTATCAGCAGAAGGGCAGCAAGTGATTTCAGTTACAGCTACACATCACAATCATGTTTAAACAGAATTAAACTTTACCGAAAATGTGTTCTTGTCGATGTTTTGGTAGTTCATTTTATCTGAACAGTAAACATCTTTATTCTTTGACTATCTTCAATGAAAGCAGGTACTTTTACTCAAGTATTGTACTCAGTGTACTCTTTTACTCAATGTTTTGTACTAATACAAAACATTTTCAACAAATAGTGATAATATTTTATTACAGATCAAGATGTTCTTCATCCCTGGGGGAAAATTCACGTTACCACAGTATGTAAAGTAATTAAAATTAGCTTCATCTTCACTGGCTGCAAAATTAAAATGATGTGCACAATAATCCTTGCATATTTATGATCCAATAACTCAATGTACTCTATGTACATGATTCTGACCTGGTTCAGTCTGGACAATGGGTACTTTTACCAACTGCTATAGTTTAAACAATTCAGCAGTATATAATTAAGTATTAGCTGTACCTTCACCAGCTACAACATTAGAATGGCACTTAAACATGAATGCACCTGAAATAATAATAACACCATTTTTTTTTTTTTTTTTTTTTTTTTTTAAATTCTTCAGTAAACGCTCTGACTATTTCTTGCACCTCTGACTCTCTTAGTACTACACCACAGCACTGCAGACAGAGGCCAGATCAAAGATCCTGCTCTGTCTGGGGCTAGAGGAGTGTTTCCACCAGAAACACTTGGGTCACACAGTTCACAAGTTGTGCACAAACTCGCATCTAAGTTACAGCACAAGTACACTGAAATGTCACTACACTTTCTCGATTTTCTACTGCCTGCCTTTATTTGATCAGTATTATGATCAGTGACTACAGTTTGCATTTTATGCATTGCTGGTTCTATTTATATGTCATGATACCGCACACAATTTCTTATATAATGTATTACTGCAAAAATATTAAAAAATAGGATTTTAAGAGACACAGGGAGCCATTTACCTGTTATGATCTTGGAGGCGGAGCTGCAGATGCCATTACCATTGTCATTAGCTACAGGCTGTGGGGGCGGCGGCATGCTGGGTCTGGGCCGTGGTCTGGGGGCCGGCCTTGAGGGTCGAGGAAGAGACCCGGATTGGTAGGATGACAGCGGGTTGGAGAGCGATCCATCATGAGGAGGAGTGTCAGGAGGTGTGGGAGTGCTAGGAGGGGAGGGCTCTGACTCCCCATGGGCCTGGTGGACTTGAGGAGGCTGTGGCGGCGGGTGGCTCGGGGCGTGGATGAGGCTGTCTTTGCTGGTGTTGCGTCGGGGAGTGATGGGTGGGTGATGAGGGGAGCCGGGTGTCTGGGTGTTAATGGGCTGGGAGGTAAAGAGGCTGGCCTGTTTGGGTGGGGCTGGGGCCTGCTTCTTGGTACCTGCAGAGGTAAGCATAATTATTACACGACATTAACAATATTAGTGATGCTAAATAATGCGAATAGGAAAGTACATTCTCTCACCTCTGCGAACCATGTGTGGACTAGGCCCCCTGGATCCACCCTGAGAGTGGGGGGTCCCTACTGTAAGATGGAGCGCACCATTCCTCTGGGGAGGAGGGGTGGACATGACCTCACGGGCTGGGCTGTGGAAATACAGTGAATTTAAATGTTAATCCACCATCATGTCACCTGTGCTTTACAAATTAACAAGGGATAGCTGCACTGGTGCAAGAACTCATGCATAATATATAAACAAACAAATATTTCCATTCAAAGGCTGCTTACATTAGATGAATGTTATCACATAAGCAACAACTCAAAAAAACAATTTACAAGTGTTGAGAAGAGATGCAAAAATCAGAAGTTTGTTCAGTCATGTGTTACATGCAAAATCAAACATTGCCAGAAAGAAGTCGCACAGACACACTGACAGTCAGGCAGGAAGGAAGGGGAGTATCTATTTAAAAACAGAGTGAGTTAGGTCAATATTCACAAGCAGGGAGGAGGATAAAAGTTGCCTGTAAACAAAGCATCACATGATTTTTCTTGCATTACATTTTCTAATTTGTTAAAAATTAAGCCAAATTAAAAGCTGTGGACACAATAAACATTGTTATTCTTATGATTTTCTTTTTTTATGACTTCAGAAAGTGAACACTCAAAGACGAATCAAACACATGACAAACACAAAAGGGTGTGTGAGCTCCGGTTTGGCTGATTGGCTGCGAGCAGGCGGTGGAGTATTGTTGCTACCTCAGCTCACTCCTCCTTACCTGCTCTCCTCTGCGCTGAGCTGGGTTACAATCTGAGGTTTCAATGAGGATACCTGGACCCCACCACCCAGACCACCTCCAACACCACCACCACCACCACTCAGGCCAGGCTGCTCAGCCTCTGGAGCCGGGGATGGGACCTGGGGCTGGGGCTGGGGCTGGGGCTCCGGCTGGCCAGTAACCCCAGCTTCCAGAGGGGGCAGTGGGGGTTGGAAGGTGGGTGAGGTTAGATGTTGCTGCTTTCTATTTACAATGGTGGCTCTACGTGGAGCGGGCTCCGGCTGTTTGTTAACAGTGCTAGGGAGGGGGGAGAGGGGAGAGATGTTCAGGAGAGCAAACCACACGCCATCAGACACACTGAAAGAGCAGGAGACCGAGAAAGAGCAGAGAGAGATGATGCGAGACACAGAGAGAGACGCCACTTCCCGAGTTCAATGAAACCAGTTCAGAAAGAAGAACCCAAAAAAAAGACATAAAACCACATGATAGTGACCTTTTAAATAGAAGAACTTTGAACTGGAGACTGGAGAGACAGATGCCACACCATACAAACATAATGCAACAGAGGAAGCCCACACAAAACATAAAACCAGCAACCTACAGTGTGACCTAAGCTTTAATTGGAAACAAAAGAAATAACACAAGAGTACACAAGAGCAACATATGAGAATTATAGCTAGACAAAATGGTATCCCAGTGATACCAAAAACATGCTGAATAAACCAAAATGTCTGAAAGCGAACTGCTGTTTCATCATGTTCAGTACGAATCACTGATTAGCTTGCTCTGAAATCACCTAAACATAACAAAAATGTAGTGCTAAAATCACACAGAACATCATTCCCTTATTTAACTTATCGATAACTGAAATCTTGGGAGCTACATTGGACTACGGCACAGCTTTGAAGTCTGGACTGGGCAGATCTTCAGTGGGTGTTTCAGTGACTGTGATGGACTCGCTGGCCACTACATAGAGGGCCGACACGGCTGGGCCTCGCGACTCCTGCCTGCTCAGTGTCTTGGGACGGGACGGGAGGGTGAGGGGCAGGCTGAGGCTGAGGTTGGGGCGAGACAGGTACCTGTCTTTACGGGGGGTGTGACTGTCCCCGTCCTGCCCCACCAGGCTGCCGGGTCGTTTCCTGTCCAGGCCAGGTTCAGGCTCTGGGGTAGCTGGGTGGGTGGGCATGGCGAACATGCCTGACACATTGAAGTCCACCTCTGGAGAGAAGGACATGGGAAGCAAAGCGAAGAGATGACAAAAAAAAAAAAAATTATGCTGGTTAAAATGATCTTCTGATTCTAATAATGAATCTCGGATGATAAATAATTCTGTTAGCTGTTATTTTGAACCATGCCAGCAATGAAACTGATTACTTCAGTGTTTGTGTTGCTTATTTGCAAATGTTAGCATCCTAACACAGTAAACTTTGGTGATGGATATGGCAACCGTTACATCAGCTGAACAACAACATGTTAATGTAATGTAATTATTTGGGCGGGTTTTTCTCAACTTGTCTCAACTTGCTACTTTTACTTAAGTTGTCCCCTGACAAGTGCTAATGATCTCTGCTGTAGCTCCATTCTGTGTATTCACATAAAACCCTGCATCGTCTTAGCTTATGCAGCCATCATCAGAAATCAGCAGTGATGGAGGAAGTACTCATATATTTTACTACTTAGTGTGTGTAGGAAAAACTGTTAAAAGTAAAAAGTAAAAGCCTTACACTCAAAACAGATAACAGTTCAAAAGTAATTGGCATGAACATATGCTTAAGTAACAAAAGTGGAAGTACTCATTTAAAAAAAAAAAAACAAAAAAAAACATATAGGGCCGACTGATATCATTTTTGCACCACAAATTTCATTTTAACTGAAAAATAAATTACTAAAATTATGATGATGTGACATTTGTTGGGGTCTGTACCTGACATCTGGAGAACATGAATTGCAACACTACAGTAGTTCATTATGATGGATTTCTATCACACATTTTACTAGTGTGAAAAAACAGCAGCTTCTGTGATTTGGATATTGCACCCTAACATACTGAAATTTCCAATTACAATTAACTTTTCAATTAATTGTTCATCCCTAATGAATATGATGCATCATGTATAAGAATCGCTTCACTGTTGGAGCTGGTAAAAGTGGAACTGATTTCAACTGATCACTGGATAGCGCACAGTGATCTAAAATATTACATCATAATTTATTAGTTTTTTATTAATGATCCGAACCATAACTACCAAGTAAACATGGCTCAGCAAAAAATACAATATTGCCCTATGATATTTGTGAAATAAAAGTATCAAGTAGCATACAGTGCTAAAAGTCTCCTCTATTTTACCTCTTCTAGGTAAGACAGAGAGAAGGAGCATTTTTGCACATACAAAAGATGGAGACGTTTACCTTCTGGGAAGAACCAATCAGCGTGCTGAATAATGGGCTCAATGATGGCAACCACATGGACAGATGTAGCTGCTGCCATCTCTGCCAACGTCCTGAATACAATGACAGACAGAAAGGAAGCTTTATTTACCTCAACTTCACTTTAACTAAGAACTTACTCATGAATGTGATGACACAGATCACAGAGTGATTACCCCTCAGTCTTTGCCCAGAGCAGGTTGGGCCCCAGGACTATGGCAATGTTGCTGGGAGTCATCTTATTAACGTCACTCTCCTGGGCCAGTCTAGCCAGAAACTTCACCAGATACCTGTAACAGAAACTCCTGCTTTAAACATCTCTATGCTACTGCAAATGTATTTTATCGCCAGGTAATCAGCCAACAGATAATCTAAGTTATATCAGTTTAAAGCTTTTGAGATCGCACAATGAAGCGATGGTCTTGGTGTTGACATGAGTTGTAACTTTCTTTTTGTTTTTTTCCTACGTCCTTCTGTCTGAAGGATGTTTTTAAATGTGTAAAATGTGTCACAATAAAAAAAAAAAAAAACAAAACACAGAAAGTAGAGCAAACTGAAGAAAATTGTATGTAACACATTTTTTCCCTTTTCTTTTATGAGGCATGGCACCCAAGGTGGGCACCCTTGTTCTAAGCAGAAGTGAGTACTCTAGTGAGTGAGAAATTCAAATGACTTATACCAAACTTGCCAGGCGGCTTTCTATTATTCGACTTGTTAACATCCGCTGTATCAGTTATGAAAGTGAAAAACAGAACTGAACTCAATACATTCAATGCCGTGCTTGTGTACTTTTAGAAACAAAGTTTACACAACAACACAATAGAGCTGAAGATGCTCTTACCTGAAGTTCACCTTGTGAGTCTTTGGCAAACGATCACATGTCACCCACAAAGCCTGAAGCCTCTTGTCAGGGTCAGACACACTGAAACCACACACACACACACACACACACACATAGAATATATTAGCTTATTACTTAAATACCAAAATATCTAAAGCAACCTGAGAGCACATACTGCTCCTGGTGTCTAGTGCTTATTACCGCAGAGTGAGTGTGTTTTACAGGATATTAAAAGAGTCAGGTCTCTCTCTGTGTGTGTCTTCTTACTTGGAGGCCTGTAGCCACTCATCGTACAGGCCAAATGTCATTAGAGGTTCAGGAAGTTCCCTGAGGTAGGACTTCAGGGCTCCTGTGTATGAAGAGAAAACCTATTAGAAAATGATCTGTACCAGATGGTTTCACTTGCTGTGAATTTGTAGAAGAGGTTGTACCAGCGACAGCGTGGGGATCAGAGTAGAACTCATCGAGTTGTGAGGTGGAGCAGTCCAAAGCTGCTTTTAGCTTCTTCAGTTTTGAAGCTCCAGCTGCTATTCTGAAGAGACCCTGCAAGAAAAACACAGAGGAAAATGACTGGATGACTGGATGGTGTTTTTTTTTTTTTAACAAGTATAGACAACTGATTTCGATCCTGAAATTGAAGAACTGAGTCTGAACTGGAATCAGGAAAGGAGAAGTAACGTACATAAAGTGTGTATCACCAACTAATGGCTGAGAAAGTCAAGGGAGATGTGGCTCTTTCAGGATGAGTAGCAGACAGACAGACAGACAGACAGAGTTTTGTTTCCATTAATAAAAAAGTCTTAAATTGTCCTCCTAGGGGTGTCTTGTGAAGTGGTTAAATTTAAAGAGTGTAGTAGTGAACACATTAATGGATAACAGATGCCGCCCACGTGCACGCACACACGCACACACACACACACTGCAGCCTCAAGCCTAAGTGACCACAAGTTGGCCACAGATGTTTCCAGACTGTATGTGCCATCATTTCTACACAGCAGTCCACATGACCCACATCGCCTTACAGCTCTGAAGCTCTGACAGAGAGAAGTTTTATGGGTGCAAATTTAAATAAAAAAAAAAAGAAAAGAACAAAGGTTAATGAGCCCTTCAACTTTGCCCTACTTTACAAAGGTCCCTCCTTCTCCTCCCTGCCCTGACTGCATCCTTACCTCTTCTTTCATGCCGGTCTCCAACAACATCATGACGCAGGCCTCGATGGGCAGAGCGATATCGCGGTTACTCCTCTTCAGGTGCTCCTCCAGAGCTGTGCCAAATGCCGGCTTCTCCATCCAGGAGTCTAGGTGAGAGGAGTGTCATCAGTGTATTTACACTAATCTGAATATTTCTGTTCTGTGTCTATCTAGAGTTTTTCTATGGTTGCTAATTAATGCTGACTTTTAAACCAACTTTTTTAGAGTTACAGAGACTACACTGTGAGAGTTTTAGTTCAACTTGGATGGACTAATGATTTTGAACAAAAATGTTTTACTTGATGTAAGGATCACTCCTTCCATCCTTCTGCTTTGCCATCACAGTGATACTTCCCCTGTCTGAAGTCTTTATCACACACTTGCACGCGTAAAAAGCCAATCAGAAACATAATTATACATGATGTACATGTGGCCAATAATTCAGTTTTTCACCAGGAGAAATCTAGTTGTCGGAATAAAGTTTCTTTAATCCCCAAAACCAATTACGAAATTTGCCATTATCATAAGGTTAAATAACATCAGGTTACTGCAGAAATCTTTATGTGCATGACACTGATGCAATGTGATATTGCGACCAGAGATGACGCATCATATGTGGCATTAGATAAGTATGAGACAGTGCAGCTTCCATGCTAATTTATGCCGCTGGCTTTCATGAAGGAAATAAAAGCTTCTCATCACAGACCCATGTAAGAGTTTAAGCCTGAAATATGCAATATCCATTTGCACTGCAGTGGTGAGAAGGATACAAAACAGTCAAATACAGAGCAGCAACTACTATGGCTGCCATCTGTAAAGCTATAAAGAACAGATGCAAAGGATGTGTTTTCTATATTGTTTATGGTGTTAAGTCTTGCTGGTCACCTTGCTGTATTTGGATAGTTGGTATAGCTGCCTCCAGAGCTGCCAAAGACCTCCTGTGGTAGTCAGCCTGGGCCTCTAATAACTGAAACACAAGCATAAACACAGGTCATGTATACAGGTCACTGGCATATACTGAAGCTGGTATTCATACTGCATCACCATACAGTATTACGTACAGTTATATTTTATTTTAGTTGTAGGTCATTTACACTAAGCTGAGGTGCACTCACCATGACATAATAGCGTGCATAATCTCCCTCTTTGGAAGCAAAGTTGTACATGTCTGCAGAGAGTTGATCCTGCAGAGTGAAAAAAAGTATTTCCATACATGGCAAAACAAAATGGCAACCTCCTGCTTAAGAAACTTTTCATTAAGAAGCAGATGAACTCCAGATGACAAAGCTATGACCTTTAATTATGTGTTGCTGATAATGTGCTTACTGCACAGCATGTTTGTACCAGATCCACTCCCGTCACAAGGCCTCCTTTGTTGAGGCAGTTCATAAGATATGATCCTAACCTGAAGAACAGGCTCAGGCTGGAATGTACAAATTTCAAACAAAAATCTACCTTGCATATTTCTACTTTGTTGAGAGCCTCGTCCATTTCATCTTTGAGCGAATCGGCCTTAGCTGCCATAGCCTGGTTGTTGGATTTGGTTGCCTGGTACCACCTGCAGTTCAAGAAATTATTTAAACACTTGTTGCATGTCTGCAGTAAGCATGAGCGGATTTTAATTCATTTTTAAAATCCTAAACATGCAAAAAAAAGACAAGCATGCGCTACAGTCAAAAATTGAATATAAACTGGCATACCTTGTCTTGGCCGAGTCAAAGTCCAGAACCAGTTTGGCAAGTTGTTTTCTCTGTTTTAGTATATTAGGAATATCTGCCTGTGAGACATACATAACTTTTTAGTGAACCATGAGGAAACCTTTCCCGTGAGAACATTTTGTCATTCACGCAAAGTGGAGATATAACACAAAAAGATGCCAAAGGCTGTTTTGAATTTGGCAAAATCATGAGAAAACACACGACAGTTTTGAATCCTGTGCAGGCTTGCTGAATGTTTCGATCAGATCCACTCACCATAACCATGCAAATTTACAACTCAAATATAGGCACATGCAAGTCACAAGTGATCACTACAGTATGAAGAGAGCTGTAGTGTTTTCACCTCTGCCAGCTGGTTGAGAGGTTCCAGGATGTCTCTCTCAATCTGGACTTCATACTGCATCAGTTCCATCGCTAAGCTGCTCTCTGCATCCCCACACACATCCATCATCTTTCTGCTCACACACAAAACAATGTACACAAATATGATTGTCACCATTGCCCTTTTCACAAAAATGTGAATATAACAAACGAGCACAGACACTTGAGGCCCCTTGTTAAATGGATGCTCTATCATAGTGCTGAAACTTGTCCTCCATGTGAAAAAAATCTTATAGTTGACTCTTGCATCTCACCCAATCAGACTCTCTTCTCCCAGCTGACTGCCGCCCTCCTGCATGGCCTGCGACAGCGCCGTCAGGGGCAGCTTTTTCTGCAAGCCAACCAATGAATAGCATTTAAAAATGTGGTGGTTAACAAATGGCCAACATATAACCCAATGATTAGCTGAAGGCATGTCAAAAAAACATAAAGAAGATTGCCTCTGAGATTTCCCAGTTTTATTGCATGTGTCTACAGCTGAGGTGGGTCTGTTATGCTGTGATAGTTAAACTGGCAGGAGGCCACAGCTGAATATTTTTCTCCTGAGTCGCTCTCATATCGGCGTGTTACATAAGAGGTGTTGCTATGAGTTCAAAGCACAAGGCAGGTCGTTGCTAATGCGACAGCGGCATCACAGCGAGTCACCCGTGTGAGCTACAAGCCACACCAGCATCTCTCCAAGTGACTAAGTGAAAATAGAAAAGCTTTCCGCAGAGATCCTGGTGGCATGTTCATGACATAGTGAGATGTTCTGTCTCTCTCTCTTCAGAGATGTCGTCTGCCTCTTACATGTCTCTTCTCGGTGTCTGTGCCCAGTTGCCCCTGCAGACAGGACACCAGCCTCTTGTGTGTGTTGTGCGACACCAAACGCACCAGCTCCATCCTCCTCTCGATCTGTGTGTGCACACGAGACGCAAAATGTTAGAAACTCAGAACAAAGAAAAACAAGCTCACGTGCTTTCCAGCTACACAGGTGAGAGCTACAAATCAAAACACAGAAGCTGCACTAGTGCACATCCACCTCTAAAACATCCATCCTGCTCTTGTTATTGAAAGATGATGGAGGAGGTTGGCGCTGTTTGTCTAGCTCTGTACTGCCATGTGTGGTGCTACAACAGGCACCGCTGACAGCCAGATGGAAGGACTCATTGCAGATAAATAGCACAGGATTGTGGTTTTTACTGAGAACAGTGAAAGCTTCTTTGTTTTGACATATGCAGACGCATTAAGAAGGAGAACAGGTGAATCATTCTGACAGCAGGCCTGAGGTGGTCTGATCTACTGGTTACACTTTATGAGCAGGTATTTAAAATATCACATTGTTTGACTGCAATATCAATAATGATGTCATATATTTCTTGCAATGACTGGCTTGAAAAGCAAATAAAAGAACTGATTTATTTACACACAAAAAAAAAAAAAAAAAAAAGATGAGATGAGATGACAGCAGTAAAGTCAGTGGTGTAAGTGAGTGGATGTTTAGGAAAGGATGGAGAGAGAATGGAGAGAGAGTCTCCATGAGAGGACTAAGGTGCTCCAGTTGCTCCCCAGCCTGCCTTCCAGTTACATGAACCTACAACAGCAGAGCAAACAAGGCACAAGCAAACAGGCCAGAGGGCCCTCACTTTAACTCTGTGATCTCAGATTGTCCTTGAATGCACCACTTTAAGTCTCTGCTCACAGCTTCCTGACCATGTGACTAAAACTTCAGCTGGACAAGCCCCAAGTCCCTGCTGGCTGATTTCCGTATGTTACTGAACTGAACTGGAGCCAGGCGCTGAATGCAAGGTTTAAAAACTCTAATAACTCTTGTGGTATTTAAAACCAAACTGTTAGAAGTTCATTATAAAATTGCAGTATAAAAAAAAAAACACAACAAAAAACAGTGAGATTTTGTATGAAGTGGAAGATTTATGAGAAACCAGATTAGCTGCTTGTTATTTAAGTATTCACTTCCTCTTCCTGTCTCAGTGTAAACATCACTATTTGCCCCTCATTTGCTGTCTGATCCCCATCTCGCTCTCACTCTTCTTCCTTGACTTTTATCCTCACTAATTTGCTCTCTCTCTCTCTCTCTCTCTCTCACACACACACACACACACACTCCTCCCTCTCTCTCTACACTGTCTCCTCCTCTCTTTCCTGCAGCTGTATGATCCATGCCAGACCACAGCTGGATTTGGCTTCCTCGCCTGGATCCAATTGATTTGCTCACCATTCAGCTGATCTGCTGCTCTGATTAATGCATGGAAGTCTAGCTCTATCTGGTGCCGCCTCAATATTGGATGCAGACCTCCAACAGTCTTTGCCAAGAATGAAAGAAAGGGGCTGCAGTGGATATGCTGGGTGATGGCACTGTCTGTGCCAATGGAAAAGTGTTTTTCATCAGTGTATACCAAAAGAAACAAACTGGAAGGGCAAAATATAAAATATAAAAAAATCTCTCATACGGAACTGCACAATTTACATTTAAAACGTTTGAAAGTTTACCAGTTCTTCTCCAAGCAGCTTGTTTGTTTCTTCTACATTAAAGATGGCATAGATTCAGTGATGCAGCAGACACCTATATCCTCCTTTTAACTCGTTAAAAAAGATGATTCAATTAGCCACTCTCATGAATCATGCAGCAGGCTTTGCTGTGCTCACTAGAAGAGATCTGTCCTCAGGGGAAGAAACTCAGTTATGGAAACTTGCACAGACGCAGAAACATCCTAACAAACTGAAGTCAGAGTTGAAGAGAGAAAAAAAGCCGGAAAACTCCCTGATCATAGGCACAGACAAGCACACACTCCATGATCCTTTCCTCCAGCCTTACGGAGCTGTCCAAAGATTTACAAGCCAGTTATTGCTATGTTTTTTGCCCCCCCGGACAGAAAATTGTGAACAGAGCGAGCTGACGACCTCTGACCTTCCACAGCAGAACATGCGGAACGTTAAGTGAGTCACAGAGGAACCGGGCGGGTGGATACAGTTTTGTTTTCTGGCTTGGGGCTACTTTGGCCGACTGGTTGACCTTGTTGGCAGGATGGCTGACTGTCTGGCCAGCTGATGACATAGCAGAAATAAAGATTCAAATTCAAAAAGTGTTATGTTTGCCTAAAGGAACAGTGTGACGTTTTGGGAAAAGACATATTCTCTTGTAGCCCAAAGTGAGATGAGAAGAACGATACAATCTCATGCACGTTTGTGAAATGTGAAACTAGCACCAGCAGCTGGTTAGCTTAGCTTAGCAAAAAGACTGAAAACAGTGGGAAACGGCTTTCCTTGCTCTGTCTGAAGGTGACAAATTCTACCTTCCAACATCTCTGAAGCTCTCTAGTTAGCACACTGTATCCCACTTCATCAGGGCTGGACTATTTCTTGACGCCCTGCAGTCTCTTCTGGCAACTTCACGGTGATGAAGACTCGGGGAAGTTACTGCGACCGATCAAGAAATAATCCTGCACTTACTTCAGTTTTTATGATTTACTGATTAAATAAATGTGACATTAGCTTCAGTGGCTAGCTATTTCTTCCTGTTTCCTGTCTTTGTACTAAGCTAAGCTAACCAGGTGCCTCTAGCTACATGTTTACTGTACAAACATTGTGAGAGTGGTGTCAATCATCTCATTTTAATTTCACAAGATAGATTTCCAGAAATAACTGCTTAAACAGACCGAATCCATGTTTTCAACAACAATGAAAAATAATGCTGGAGTTCTGTCTGTTTCCTTCACGGATAGCTGACAGATACCTGCTTACCATGCAGGGTCAGATATGCTCCAGTAAGTTCGAGCCTGCACAACAATAACAGTCTATTGTGTACGGTTAAGTTGCATTCAGCTACTGAGAAACGGGACCAGTTCAAGCCTGACTGTATGAGATGAGGCTCCTCAACTTTCCCACTGAGGCAGGACGTGTCCAAACAAGACAAATGCCTCCGCCAATGCAGAGGACTATGGAAAAATGGAAAAGAAAAGACCACTAGGACATCATGAAAATCACAGTGTCAAATTTCAAGTTGGACAGTTCAGAGAAGGAGGTGTGGGGTGGGGGGAGGAAAAACTATTCTTTTACTGTTCATGTTTGGAAAGAGGGGCGAAAACTTTCCCAGCTCATGTTATTAAATTAAAATGCCAGACCTCATTCACTAGTCTTTGAATCAGTGCGAGCTGCACATTTTACAGAGATGGCTGTAATCAGGTTGCATATCTGAAAACTGACTGCGTCCTGACAGACGATACTCGATTATGACGGCCGACTCTGAGCTTAAGTTGTTGTTAAGCAAAAAGATATGCAACCACTTCCACTATGCTGACCGCCTGACAATCACATTCCTGACTGAGGGCTGCAGCTAAAGGAATGTCTAACACAGCACAAAAGCTCCTGTCGTTCAGGACGAGGACCAAAGACGAGAGAACGCGTTCTCTGGAAGGGTTGGGTCAGTTTCTGCAACTAACTTTGACTATTAATGTTAAAGCAAAAAGAAAAATCTAAACAAAAAAAAAAAACACACACACACAACCCAACACCAATAGTTACAGCAAAACAACTGTCTGCATGTACTTTATCAAACAAGAAATAATCATTTTCCCCACCAAATGTTACTGCTGTGTCTTACTGTGTGTGTGTGAACCACATGGGGTTCATGGTTCATTGCTGCATGCCATAAAACTCTGACTTCCTCCTGTAAAGACACTCTGCCTTTTTAAGACTTTCTTCAACACTCTTTTCCTAGCAGTGATCTCACAATTTCACGACCCACAGTGCTCCCATCCCCCAACACACACACACACACACAATGTTCATCCAGATAACAGAACATTGCCAGGATTTGCCTCAAATGGAAAACCATAAGGCACTTTTCCTGCCATACCCCTGAGCTGGCGACGTATTACTGAATGAATGACTCTTGCAGTTTTGTTTTAATTCCAGCAGTTGTAACTCCAAGACTGCAGGGAGACTTGGCATCAACGTGCTGCTAAAAGGCATGATGATGACTTTAACAGAGCTTTTGAGCACAGTCCATATCTGACTCTTTCAGACACTGACTTCCAAGATAGCAGTTTTTACTCCTAGTTTAGGATCAAGTGTGTTACACAGTGAACAAGTCATAACACCCTTCATAGGCCACAAATACTTCAACACAGGTAAAATAACCTGTGAATATTTTTTGCCGGTTCTTATGGGCACAAGTGTAGCTGCTGAGGGTGCACAATTACAATCAGTGCATGGTTTAATGAGATGCATGATAATGCTTTAATTACCATTATTTTTATAAAGTTTTAAACAGGTTACAGTGTGGTGGCATAAAAAAGTCCTTACTTGATCCTCTTTCAGACAAAAAGGTTACATTCGTCTTTGAATTTGAAAAATATTTTTGATCACATTTAAAATAAAATCATTTACCTCAATTTACAAGTCCAAAGCTCAAATCCATCCAGTTTACAATCATGCGTGTAAAAGGAAATCATCAAACATATTTTAGAGGCTGGAATGACTGAACGTTTGGCATTTTGTTTGAAAAATGACAAAAAGGGTTAATCATTTATCAAAACCTTTATTACATTAATATTCTGTTGGTGGATTTATCAATGAAATGTTTAAATGAAGACGTTCTCAATAAGATGAACGTGCACATACAAAATGCAAAGACTTATTGCTGACTTTAGAAAAAGAAAAAAGTCTGCAAACCTCATTACACTTTAACTCAGCTCTGCTCACACCTGGATCAGGAGGCAGTTTATGAGACCCATTACTCACTCAGCAGAATATCATGATTTTATAGCGTGAAATATTGTGCATCTTTACACTCCGGGTAGTGGATGACCATTTAACACTATGAACACGATGACACAAGACACAGTTTAAAAGCTGATGCAACAGTGAAAGAGAAGAGAAACGTCATTCTCACCTGAAGGAGGTCATCACTTAGCACCTCAGTTTTCTCAGCCCTGTTGAGAGAAACACAAACATGAGGCCAAATACTGACAACAAATGGACAAATGCCACATAAAGCAAGCTGAGGATACGAGTTAGGGGACACACCTCAAGCACCGAATCTGAACTAAAAGCCTAAATAAATTTGAAATACTGGGACAAGTCCCACTCTTCTGTTCTGTTAAGAACCGCAGCACGGTGACATACTGTGATGCCCTCTGTTGTTTTTCAATCAAACAAGACCAAAGTTGCTGTAAAAACTCAGATGAACTGATGCGCACTCAGCACACAGGAGCATCAAACTGAAGCAGAAGAGTCAATCCAGCCCGACCTGCCTGGTGTCTGCGCCTGCAGCAAAGTCATACATGCAAAATATGCTTAAATCCACAAATGCATAATAAAATGCTGTCATGTGACAGGCCTGTTAACTATGTGAAACTTGTCAGGAAGGATACGTGAATTACTGAGTACCAGTCGTACAAACATACCCGACATGTATGCACAAATGCACCCCGCGTGCCTGTGGCTGTTTTCCATCGACAGGCAGACCTGTCGGATTCCTCATCTCTGTCCGAAACCCCCCCACACACACTTCCTGTCGTGTCATCTGCACCTTGTTTGTTATGACAACTTGGGTAAAGTGTGTGTATTTGTGCGGAGGTGGATTGTTAATGTCTGAAAGCGACTGAACACACGGCATGTCGTAGCAGAGTGCGTGGAAAATACGACAGGGACATCACTCCAGAACTTCTAGGAACTGTTGACAGCAGTCCAAAAGCAGCTCTCTCACATGTGAAATAAGATACGCTCTTTTATATGTGACCTCGAAGTGTCATTGCAGAATCCCGAGTCTTTGTTCAGAGACTCATCGTTGTTCTCTCCCTCCTGGTTTCAATATTGCTGAGCTCGTGAGACCCTGCAAGTGAGCTCATCATTCACCATGTCGATATCTGACGAATACACCAACGCCGACACGTATTATGTCTGCACACACAAATCCTGGAAGAGCTTCCCTCTACCGGAGCACGCCTACATTATGGGTTCAAATCTCACAGGGATCAATTAACCCACTCCCACACAAGAGTTATTACCTAATGCTGTTGTAAGTTACACCCTGCAGATACAGCTTTACTTCACTAATGCCTGAAATATCCCCAGTGTTCATCGAAAGCACCTTTGGCTGCCTCCAGCTCACGCCGAGAGCAGAAACAGCAAAGATGGCAAAGCTGCAAATTAGTGACAAGCCACGATATTCTTTTCTTTTTATGATTTTCTGGTTAGTGTGTTATATGTGATGAATGATTTGCAACAGTTTTGATTTCTATAATCATTTAAGACTCTTTGCTCAAATGGCATAAACATTCTGGTTTAAGTTTCTCAAATGCGAACACTGTCTGGTTTTCTTAATCTTTCGTGGCGGTAAAGAGGAAAGCTTTGGATTCTGACCTGGTTGGGTCTGTCTGGTTGGACAGGAAAAAATAATAAGACATTGCTAATAAATCACTTCATCCAGAGATCTTTTGACTGGATTTTTTTTTTTTTTTTGCTCTTTGCCAATGTACATACGAAATGAGAAAACAGTCAATAGATTCATCCAAAATAAATGTTATGTGCAACCATGGTGGGCATCAAATGTCTGGTGAGATCAACGATCGTCATCTTCAGTACTCCTCCTCCTACGCAGCATCGCGTCCAGATTTTTCCAAAACTCCTAACTGATCCATAAAAACATACAGATGTCAAACACGCGACGTATTTAATTTACAAATCACGGCTTGCTACGTTAACAGCTCAACAGAGGCTCAGATTTAGTACATATAACTGACGGCGAGAGATGTGACTTGAAGCTTGAATACCTGCACACTGATCCACATGATCGTATTACACATTAAGCCTTTGGCCTCTGAAGGGGGAAGCTACATGAGCAATCTTTAGATTCTTATCAATATTAAATTAGCATTGATTTGACTGGCGCACAGCTTGGCTCTGGCCAGCAGCTATTGCTCTAAAAATAAACTCTCACAATGCTGGAGCCCAGACCCTGAAAGAAAACTTGGAGCAAAACAACGCAGAAAGACATAAACAGCAGACCAGTAAGTGTGTGTTATGTAAGAGGACCTCAGATTACTAAGCCAGGAAGAAAATGACTTTTAAGCGCCTACTTTTTCATCCCAAACCAAAGTTTTGTTGCGTTTGTCTCTCCAGATGTATGCAAGAACTCGCTAAACACTAAACGCTATCCTGCAAGCTTATACCACACTGCAACTCCATCATCTCCATGTAAACCAGACTGCTTCCTCCTTATTAAATCACACGAAAATCAAACTGGCTTCCTCTTTCTTTAAAAAAAAAACAAACCAAAAAAACCATAGCCCTCTGTGGCTGCCTGACGTCCCCAGCCCTCCGCTTTGTCCAACTGTGGAAATGCTTACTCCACAAAAACCCTCCGTGTGTGTCCCTTCCTGTGCCTGATAGAAAACAACAGCATCACACACTGATTTGTGAAACAGATTAAAAAAATAAAAAAGTCATTCTAGAGCTAACGTTTAATTTGGCCTGCATGTGTGGAAGGATCAAAAGATGGACCTACGCCTTAATGATGTCTGTGTCATCAAACTGATATGAGACAATTAGTTGACGGACAGAAAAATAATCAGCAAATTTTGATAGTTTGTCAGACAAAACAAAACATCTGAAGACGTCACCCGGGCCTTTGTGAAGTTGCGGTTACCAGTTTTTTTGACAATATTTTGACACTTCATAGACAACAGGATCATCTTAATCGGAAGACTAATCGTTGATTAAATAATTGCTATCTGCAGTGCTAAACTGACGCTTGGAACAACAGTTCTCAAATGTTTTCACATCAAGTCTCGAGCTGTCCTGTTGCTCAGCGCTCAGTTTTACGGCTCTTACACAACATATGATGGAACGTATGCGAGGAATCCGGTGGCTACAGGCTATTGGCTGGAAAGTCACGGTGAGGAAACATTATGAGGGGCATCAAGTGCTGACAACATTAACGCAGTAATAACTGGAGACATCGTCTCAGTCGTGGCTGCTGTAGAAACAGAGCTGGTAACCCCTGAGGAAGGAAAAGAGATGATATAGATATGTGTGTGTGTGTTTGTGTGTGTGTGTGATCTAACCGCTGGTATCATCACACAACAGTGTCTGTGTGCACATTCTAGCCTACAACATGATGCAGTACATGATCTTATGCAGAAAAGACTGAGGCAGATGTTCATTAATGTAACACAGGTCAAACAGGGAGTCAGTTAATGATTTGGCAACTATTCTGATCATCAATTAATCATTTTGGCTACTGCATCAAGCAAAACTGCCAAATATTTGCTGGTTTCAGCATCTAAATTTGAGAATGTGTTGTTTTTCTCTATTTTATATGATTTTAAAATGAATATATTTGGGTTTTTGGACTGTGGGTCAGACAAAACAAGACATCTGGAAATATCATCTTGGGCTGACAAAACTTATGACGAGCATTTTTCAGCTTGAGATTATGATTAGAAAACCATTTAACTTTAAACTTAAAAGCCATTAAAAAACCAAGCTGCATGTGACGTGTTGGCACGTTTACTTTCTTTTTGACTTCATTCAACTGCACCTTCCTAAAACTTCACAAACTACCCAGGCAGGGTCTATTTTATCACGCAAAAACGTAGCCCAGCACTGCTGACAGATCACAACAATGAATACTGTCAAATCATGAAAAGCAACAGCAGAGTTGGCCTGCCACAACATAAACACATGACATCAACCTGAAACAATGGATGTTGTTAAAATAAACACTCACCTCCCAACAGTCTGGTTGGCGAGTTGCTTCATGCGATTAAACTGTTTCTTCATGTTTGTTTCCTCCTGTGTGTCTCCTGCGAGTCAGTAAAAGTTAGCTGCACCCCTGGGCGCAGTCGTTCATCCACCGTGGATCCAAAAGTTGCGCTACGTCGCAGCCATTGTGGCACAACTGAGAGCACTTTTAACGCACTACACACCTCTGCGGTTTCCCTGATTTACACCCGCCGACACTGCCCGTCGCTGTTAATCGCCAGAAAAGAAAAACAAAAGTCAGTTGAAGTGGCCTCCGACGAGCTACTGGATCCCCATCGCCACGAACATAAGACTTCCTTTAACACAAACTGGTTTGTAGAGCTACCAGTGTGGTAGGAAGAAGGAAGTGCCTTTACTTCCCCACTGTATGCTGCACGGCCCAATCGTGACATGTGATACCTTAGCAAGAAAAAAAAAAAAAAAGCATTGAGTCATCTATTGGTCTGTCATGGTCACGGCAAAGGCACAGTCTCGTATGTTTTAACGGACTGTTGAAAAGTTGTTGTTTATGGTAGATGATAGAATATTATAGTGGTAAATTATCTGAATCAGAAACAGGAAGTAGGTTTTCACATACAGGGAATTTGCTTTGCTATTTTGGTGTATAACAATAAACGCAGCAGGAGAAAGGAGAAAACAAGTTTAGTTGTCTTTTAAAATAGGTTGTAATGCCATTCAGAGCGAATAAACTTCTGGAAAAACTGAAGTTTGATTTAATTTCCCACACCGATCTAGGGTCAGTCTTAATCGCTTCTGCTAAATGCCCCCAGGTAATGTGTTCTGCGGGACTGACTGTAGATCAGTCCGTCATTAAACGTTGGCGCAGTGATCTGCTGCCACCTAGTGGCTGCTCCCTATCATGACATGGACACCTTCTGAAATCAATGCTTCTATATACTGCATGTATATTAAAAAAACCCTTCCATTTTAAATTTTATTGTCAAAACAAAAGACAACAAAGAAAAACATTTTCTATAGTTTTGGTTTCATCTGCTGAGCTTTTGTCATATACACTTCTGAGTTTGTGTGCCACTACACAAGTACAAAACAGTAGATGAACTGAAATTCTCACAGAGCTCAAATCAGACTTCCTGCGTTACAACAATCATGAATTCCCTCACAGGATCTTGTTTTAGAGTTTATGATATTCAGGCTCATAATAGCTAAAATAACCCAGAGAGAGAAAACTACGGCTTTGTCTTATTTAACCTGTAGCCTGTAAGATGATGGTCCATAAAGTATAGATAGCAAAGGCATGCCTATCTGAGTGGCAGCATCGTCGTAAGAACTATTAATTGTGTTTGCCATCGGAATGATGACCCCAATAAATGGAGAGAAACATGCCTTGTGTGTTAATTCCTCTGTACACAAAGTGGAGAACTCCTGAAACTTTGTTCAAGGTTCTTTAACCCTGATGGTTTGTTGATGTTAAAGAACAACCAGGGGCATAGTTTCACATGTGTGATCTGCAAGCTGCAAATCAAGTCAAGTGAGACACTCTGAGAGAGCAAATATTCTCCTCTGCAGTGATTAATTTGTCATTTTTTAAATTTGTCTCTCGTGTCTGTCGCGTCGAACTCTTACAAACTAATTCGTTACTAAACAGAGCTTTGTTTTCTTGAATCCAGTCTTTAAAACAAACAAACAAAACAAAAACAAAAACAGTGTCAGCAGTCCGGTTTCATATTAAAATTCTTCTCACACTAATGAAAGTCGAAGAGATTCTTAAAATGTGAAGATAATTAATCACTTTATTCCCTGTGTGAAGGTGATGCTGATGCACTGACAAAGATACATTCACCAAAATGTTCACTTTTTGTCATGTTTGCGTATCGAATAAATTGATTCTCTTTTGCCTCTTTTACTTTTCCTGTCGGTGTGCAGACAAGTTTGTTAAACTATATTCAAGCTCTGATAATTCATCGTGATTGTTTAATTTGTCGTGCGTGTCTGTAACGTTTGGATGTTGTCTAGCTGGTGTCCTCAAATCACATTCTCACTCCAAACTGGAAAATATCGCGCTGCTGTTCTGCTGTAACACTGAATAATTTAATTCATGGTATGGAATATCTCAAACAGTTCTGAAGTCCAATGGCAGCTCCATCACATTATGGGAGATCTGATTGACTCACTGCTAATACATTTTACTCAATTTACTGCATAATTAGGAAGATGTTTTTGCTTTGTCATGCATTAACCCTGCCATGGAAAAGTAACATCTGAAAACAATCATTAACAAAAACCAGGCCCAGCTCACCAATTTGTCAGTAAATGAAGGAAATGTTTACCTTTGCAAGTGCACCACAGTGACATCTTGGATCTTGGATTATTAAGAAAAAGGGTCAGTGGGTCCGTGACGGGTCAGTGGGACAGCTCTGACAGGCTCTATCTTTACACGCCAAAGTCCATGTGATTAGCAGGCATAAACATATTTATGTGAGCACCTCGGGGTAGCGCACTCAGTGTCACATCTTCAGCTCGCACAGCCAGACCTCACTGAAGACCCATGGCAGACGAGAAGATGGAAATGGGTGAAGCCGGGACGTCTCTTATGTCTTCGGAGGCTAAGATGCCCCCAGCCAGACCGCCTAACAAATTTGAGAGGTTGTACCAGCCCTGTCTGGGGGAACTGGTGGGAACTACATTCTTTGTGTTCATCGGGTGTGTGTCAGTCATCGAGAATGAGGGGTCTGCAGGGAGGCTTCAGCCAGCTCTGGTGCACGGCCTGGCTGTGGCCGTCCTGGTGGCTTGTATGGCTGAGATCAGGTGAGGCTCATCTTCAGTTTTCTTTCTAAAACAAATAGTCAGCTATGCATAGTTAATAGTGTCGCGAATGGTGATGATCTGTGCTACAAGAAGCTCAGTATTCTCTCACATGCTTCTGTTTAACAGATATAACATTTTCTACTGGTTAGAGAGTTCTATTTTTCTGTCTATTTTTGCCTCACCAGTGGTTCCCATTTCAACCCTCCATTCACCCTCGCCATCTACCTATGTGGAGGTATGGAGACAAATATGTTAGCCCCGTACCTTGCATGTCAGCTGCTTGGAGGGGTGCTCGGAGCCGCTATGGCCAAGGTGAACCTGCCCTCATTTAAACCATCCATCTTAGACTCTCTTTTGTGCATGCATAGAGCTGAATCTTGGCTGAATTGATGTCAACAGGGGATGACCTCAAGAGAGAATTACACCAAAGCCCACGGGGCTGCATTTGCTGTACTGCAGTCAAACGGTGAAATAGGACGTGCGCTATTTGGAGAGGTCGCCATGACCTGCTTGGTCACCATGGTGTTGCTGCTGGGAGCTGTTAATGTCAAGACCAGAAACCCCCTGGTGCCTTTCATGGTGGGCTGCACTGTTATGGTCATCATCTTGGCTGGGTGAGCAAAGTAAAAGAAAATCTAATTAGCATTTTTAATGCCACATCTCACAGGACTGTATGAGTTTGTGTTTATGCTGCGACAGTTATGCAAATAGGACTGAAATACACAATAAACATCCTTTTGTAAAATAATAATGGGAAACTCGTGTTAATATCTCATTCCTGTCTGTTCTATCAGTGGGGATATATCAGGCGCCTGTTTGAACCCAGCCAGAGCCTTCGGTCCAGCCATAGTAAGCAACTACTGGGCCTATCATTGGGTGTACTGGGTGGGACCCATCGCAGGAGGCCTAATAGCAACTGCGCTGATTCGGTAGGTAGCACACTGCATTCACGTTTTACTTTAAAGGATATTAATGTAAGCTGTGTTTTGATCTACTCCATTGATTATGAAGATTCATTCCTGAGTGAACAAACTGGAGAGTAGCTATTTTTCCTGTTTTTGCAGACTCCTGCTTGGAGACAGGAAGATTCGACTCATTCTGAAGTGATGTCCTGTGTATAAAAGGGGGTAAATTGAGATTGCTTAGTCATCTGCAGTCACTATAGTTTCTGTGCTATTTTTTACATGTTTATTGTTTTGCCACTTTATTATATTACTTGACTCTTGATTCTTTAATCACAAGTGTTGTAGTTTTATGATAACAAAACTAAGCCTGTACAGGATGTAATATTAAGTTGAGCTGCAGGATATGTTAATATGATACTGGTCTGGTCACAGTACTACAGGCAAAGTTAAATTTAAACAGTGCTGTGGGCAATGAGCAAACTGAGTAAAGTTGTCTCACCAGTTTAAGGGAAATAAATTCTGGTTTTGTTATTCTAATGCATTGACTCTGTGTTTTATTCGAGACAATCAGGACATCAAGAAAATCTAGTTTTCAGCCAGGTGCATGAGTGATGACAATTATATGGAGAACTCAAAAGACTCTCTAACTCATTACCTTTTGAACTGAGAAGAACAAAAGAAAAAAAAAGTCTTGAGCCAAAATTGAATTACTTCAGATTTTCAAATGCTGTCCACTGTTAAAAGCAAACCAAATGGCCACCTTTTCAAAGCCGAGAGACATCTCTGCTTCAGCTTTGTGTTTCTGGTACCCTATGCCTGCTCTCTATAGCCAGAGTAGTGAATGCCTGTTCGGCACTGGAGGGTATCACGCTGTTTCCATATTGTACCCATGGGCCTCCCCGCAGCAGTGGCCCACATGGGAAAGCAGGCCAGGCGGTGGGATAAACCAATTATTCCCCAGTCTGGGTGGACTCCTGCCGGTGCACCAGGCTGCAGCTCCGGGCTGAGCCCTCCTGGGCTCTTTCCCCTTGAGAGCCTGCTGGAATTCCCAGAGATGAGAATTGTGTGGTCTCAAAAGCCTGTAGAGAGGCTATATTTTGCTTGGAAATTTGACATGGTGGTCCCCCTGGGACAATACTGAGGGAGGAGACTTCAAGCTGGGCTTCTGTACGATGAAAAAAAGTTTGTGGAAAGCTTGATTTCTGGCCAACATTTATCAAAATAAGCTCTTTTTGCAACATTTAACTTATATACAAAGATGTCTTTGGGTAAACACAGATGTTTTTGTTTTGTTTTTTTGGGGGGGTTAGCTGATCTAAAGCTTTTGGTTTCAGACATATCATTTGTCTCATATTCAACAACATAAGGCATAAAATGCACAAAAATAACATTAAAAAACATCCAGAAGTATGTTTTCATTAGATGAGATATCTTGTCTTGTGCCTGTCTAAAATTAATTGAAGATGAAAGTTGCTCTTAGAAAAGAAAGAAAGGTGAAAAATAACCAAACTCTGTATTCTTAAAAATAGGAATATAACACATAAATACAGATAAATAAGAGGACAAGCTCTGGACTGAGTCGAAGTAAACTCAAGGATCACCCCTCCTCTGGCTTCTCCAATTCATGAGTCCTGATGGTTTCTAGATGAGAGCAGCCGTGACAATGGTCATTATGTCTGCCAGAGGCCTTGTCACTGCAGGGCTATTGTGCAGGCCCCATTCACCACACAGTCATTTACACTTTCATTGGCAGCTATTTAGTCCTCATAAAAAGTTCAACACACCAATTTGTGAGCTGTGCTCAGCCAGGGAGAAGTGTGGAATAGGCTAAGAAAGCAGTTGCTTTAAAAGTCAATTAATTGTTCCTCTCTTCTGGGAGGAGGCGAGGGGGAGGATCTCCAGGCCTTGGGGCCTCACATCTGTCCATTTGTCTTCGGGAGATGTGATGCAGGGGCCACACAACTCAAAAGAAACGTCCAAAGCTCAGAGCTTTGGCCATCTAAGGAGATTTTGTATTTCATTTTATGGTAGGGCTGTCCTATTATCATAAGAATCTGATTACAGGGGAAGAGATGGGATGCAGAAGGAAAAGGGACAGAATAAGCTTGTAGGACACTTCAGCTCTAAATCCCATTCTCCTGAAAAACCAGAGATTATGCAGCATATGATGGGAAATGGGGGTGTACATTCATTTAAGCCCAGTTTACAAAATGAGTATTAGGGGGGCAGTACATCCTCAACTTGAGGACCTCATGAAATTTAGATTTTTATGCACTGTTGATGAGCTTCATTCATTTCCAAACACATCATCAGACACACAGATATATGAACTGGTCAAAAACAACAACAAAAAAAAAAAAAACAACAACAGCACAACAAGTACAAATTATGGTGATGGAAACTGTTATTTTGCATCTATTGTGTTGCTAAAACAAACACAATGAATTGCATCTGATAATAAAAATCAGATATTAAAGATCAAGTTTTCATGACTATATTAAACAGTCTGGTCAAGATAAATGGGCAAATCAGAATGGGGAAGTTTTTCATTTTATGCACACTTTTTCCTACAACCCGGGTAGGGTTAAAATATTATAATACTGAATCCTTCTGACAAAAAAACAAAAAAACAGAGACTTCCTAATGGTTCTGATTTATTATGTCCTGTCAACGGAAAGACAAGCTAAGCTTTTTACCAAAGGTGTCCATTGTTAAAAGATTTCATGAAGACTCTGATTTAAACTAAAACTTTCCTTATTTAATATATATATACATATATATATATATATAATTCTTACCCAAAAATGCCAAATAGCAATAAATGAATTTTAAAAAATACTACAGCGGAGCCTTGAAAGGATTTATTTTGCATTCTAAGTACAAATACATTTAATTCAAAGGTCATGTGAGGAGTACAACACATTAGAAGTTATAAATAGACAAAGCATGGAGGGTATTAAACTTTAACACAGGTGAGTCAGAATAAAAATAACTTCACAATCTCATGCGTACAAGCCTTTTCACCAAGACAAGCTGCCGATCACAAATGGCTGTGCTTCGGTCTTCCCTCCTAACTCAGTTCAGAGGGTAATTGTCACACAGAGCCAGCAAAGTGAACGATGGTTGATGCTGGGAGCAGCACAAAGAAAGAGCAGCAACCCAACCCCTTCTTAGTCTCCCAGGACTGAGGGCAGCGATGGGAGAGGGACAAAGGCCGGCCCTCTCTGAGCCTCAGTGCGGGAGGCCCTGCTGTTTGCTCCTGTTCTGTGCCTCCAAATGTGTCTTTTTACCAGCAATTCAACAGCTTCATCCCTGCTGGATGCCACCTTGCTGGCACATGGCAACATTACAGGGATCCCACAGTGCCAGTACAGGGGTTAGGAGGCCTGTGGACAGAGGCTGGCAGGGCTCAGCGGTGATAAAACAACGCACTTCCTCAGTCTAAAGGGAAGTCACAGGAATTCCGACGTGCCGCCCAAGCAGTCTGGTAGACAGACAGGAAGTCTTTGTATCGCGGGGCACACCCTAGCCAAGCTTCCCCAAAGTGTTCTGACCCCGTGAAGAGAAACTCCCCATCCCCAGGCTTCACGTGACACTGCAGAAGTGTGTGGATGTGCCCACGCCAAGATGGGACGAGTCCAGAGGACCCAGAAGTTGCTGGTTGCTCAAACACTCTGCTGCGCTGCCAGTACACCCTCGCTGCTGATACCTCCACCAACGATGTCTGACGTGCAGAGTCGTGGGAGATGTTCTTGATGGAGCCTCTGACCACTGAGGGAACAAAGAGCAGAAGCCTGTCAGTACACGCATTAGGAAAGTCAAATGAAAAATCAGTGAAAGACATCATTCTGGATTAAATTCCCTCTGAATCTTTGTAGTTTCTGTTTAATTCTTCTGCCTTTGTTTATCTCTTTTAGCAGTTAGCTGCTCAACATTTTCTCCTTGTCTTTAAATGAATATGGAAGACCTATGAGATCGGGGAACAGAAATGGTATCTGGGCATATAACATATCATAAGACATAGTACAAAAGTATTATGAAACCAAAGAATTAAATGTAAAAGTACTCAGAATGGCCTCAATCAGATTGTTAGGTAGCATCGGTATAATATGTTGTTGGATTACTGAATTCTGCAGAATTAACACATAAAGAACATTTTTGAGTTGTGGTGGCTTGTCCAAGTGGCGCTGATTATATCTACTTTTTACTGTTGAGTGTTAGTATAATTTATGACGCTGAAACATATTTTATCAAGTGATCTGAAGTTTTGCAAAAGCACAATTTTTTAAGCTTCTTGAATAAATGTAGAGGAGCACAGAACTGAAAAACTTAAGCAACATACAAGTACATGAATTCGTACACCATTTTCAATACTTTGAAGAATGTAGTAGAAGAATGTAGCAGATAATTATTAATTACTGTCCATTTATGCCTATGGGGTGCAGTCATTACTTTACCCCTCATTCTCAGTTGGCTGCAATTATCAGTCAGGACCTTTAAAGCCCTTTCACAGATTGATTGGTGACTCACACCAACTCTCAGTCATTCATTCAGCTTTTAACCATTTGGTTACTACTATACTTTACATTAATGGTAGCGCCAATAAACAAGTGGCCTCGAGAGCTCCATGCACCATATTTTTAGTTTAAATAGAGCAGTAGGTAACAGAGCTTGCTGTTTGTAGACATAAATTATCATGTACCCACCGAAGTCGCTGTTGCAGACGGCCATCAGGAGTTCTGTATCATTACAGGGTCGGCATGAAGCTGTGGGAAGAGAAAACCAGTACAAAAATAAGAAAGGAGGTTTGTGACAATTAAGATAATGAAAACCTGCATCAAATCATTTTGTCAGGTGTAATCTTTTCATTTTTCCACTCTTTTCTGTCAAACATAATGACCCCCTCACAAACCACATATGACCCAAAGCTCTATGACTGACACTGATTGATAGATGGTGTCACATCTCCTCCCTAACACTTCACTGATCTAAAATCTGACACACATACCGACTCCATTCGTGAAAGAGTGAAGAAACCAGGGGATAGGTGAAGGAATGCTGCTCCTTTGAGGGTCTGCGTCCAGATCAAAAAGCCCCTCACTGGTCTTGACCCTGTGTTTGACTCCTTTTGTATCTACCTAATTGAATGACCCTGTGCCAACGCAGGAGACTGCAGGAGTCAAACACTTTCTGCTGGAGTGGCAATGCATAAAAGATAAACCAGCAGCTCTCTATTATGGACACAGAATGACATCACCACATTGGGACAGGCCCGCACACATGGATAAATGCTAATAAACGGACATGCACAATGAAAAGGCATTTGCGGAATCCGTAAAGTATTTGCCGTCTCAATTCAGGCCCCTTGGCCCGGTGCCCTCCAGCCGCCCTGTGGTCTGCTCTGTCGCTGCTGCTTTGTCCCCTGATACAAACCAGACAGCAAGACAAAACGCAAGACTGACCAGCAGCTGCATGTTCCAGTCAGCATGACTGGGGTCTGTAATTAAACAACCACTATTTTTTTTTCTAGGAATTAGGACTGGTCTGTCCCTCAAACCGCAATAAAAAAAAAATTGTAAATTGTAGAAATTTGGAGTCTCTTTCTAATAAAGCACCCTTTGTAAAGGCTTTATAAGTTGTGGCGAATGGCTTATTAAAGGCATTCGAAATCATGTATAAGCCATCTGTAACAAAAAAATGTTTTTGTTGCAGCTCAATTACAAGTAAGAACTGTAGGTTTCTGCAGACTGTGTTAGTTTTGTACGTTTTGTCTGCATTGTAGCAGCATTTTCACTATAAATGTTATCATATGAAGTTATGATTACATGTGTATGAAGTCACTTTCTCGTGACGTTGAGAGAGTTGATGGCAGTGTGACTCCTTCAAGTGACTGCTGCCAAGCAAAAGAGACCACTGTTCACGACCACAAGACCACCAGCCATTAATCTGACTCATTTTAGTGCCCTACGGGACATTTTATGGCCTTCTTTGTGGCAGCAGTGTGGGGTATTTTCAGAAAGAAAATTCAGACATCCAGCTGTTTCTGAGGCGACAAAACCAGATATTTTAAGGCAAAAAAATTATCTTTTTCTTACTCTAACCAAGTATCAACCAGACTTTAAGCACAGGACACACGGGTCACAACATAAATTTCATAATTAAAATGAAGAGAGACTTGATGTTTGGACATATCAAATATACAGTTTCAACTTGTTCCATGGTTTGCAGAAACGTTCAGTGCCAACATTTCTTCTGGCAGCTGGGTTGTTCACTCATGGTCATCCTTTCTATTTGATGATAAGGCAGGTATATGTGCTGGTAATGCATTAATAAATGCTTGATGTGTTGTTAATAAACGGATTTTGGTCATGATCCTCTGGCCATTCTTCCCATAAAGTGATCATACCCCTCAGTAGGGTTTTTTTTACACACTTGCAACTTAAAAATCGCTCTTATCCAGGGCTTATAACCGCCCATAAAGCTTTATTTAATGACTTATTAACCATTAATAACGCCATTTGTTACAGCTCATACTAAGTCGCCTTATTAGAGTGGTACTACATGTGTGAATGCATCTGTTCAGGACTACTGAATAAAAAGTAAAGAGGTTCTGCTCACTCTGAAGCCCACTGTGGCCCAGGTTGGGTGCGGCGCTCCTGTTGGCCAGCAGCTCATATCTGAAGCCCATCATGCGTTTGCTCCAGACGCCATCACTCTGCGGGCCGGACTGGAGGTAGATGGCGGGCCTGTGCGGACCGTCTGCCCGGAAGCAGAACACCTGCTGCTCGGGCCGCTCGCCGTCCGTCACCAGCAGCTCCAGCTCCCCCGCCCGCTCAATGAACACGCTGGCTCCGCGGAAGGAGGGAGACGGTTTGATGCAGATGGTGGTGCGTCGGGCGGAGGACAAGTTGGGTTCCAGGACCACCCGGAGAGCCTGGCCTGGGTATAACCACCTCACCGAGCCCTCTGTGCAGCGCAGCCGCACCTGCAGTACGATCCTGGAGTCCACACCAGCTGCAAAACCGCTGGAGCCATGCAGATAAACCCGGGGAAGTACAAATTACTGCATGGTCCTGTTGCTAATGGTCAGTAAATCATTTACTAAAGCTTGATACAGCAGTGATAAACACTAGGAATTTTAGGTTATAAAATATCCCATTGACTGGCTATTTTATAACAATGAAGCTCACAAATCATTAATAAAATTCTTGCACGTTTCTGACTAATAATAATAATTAATAATTAAACCAGCATTATACACAGGCGATCAGTAGGTCATTAAAATGAAAGGTTTTTATCATCAAGTCTGCAGCTGTAAATGTTAGCAAATGGATTTTTGTACAAGATCATCTGCAGATCGCCACCACACAAACTAACTGCTAACATTAGTAAAGTCATTAGAAGCCGCTGTCCTTTGTAAGTTTGGCATAGTCGTGTTTGAAATTCCCTCATTCTTTAAAATACAGTAATCTTGCAGAAATTGAAGACGCTTCCTCACCTTCCAGTCCAGTTGCACAGGTCAGCCGCGCAGTGCCGCAGCTGCAGACCCAGCATGCACATCAAAACCAGTACATTTGGCAACATCTCAAGCGCGCAAAGTTAAAGATCCAGACAGAAGTGGACGGCGATGCATGGCTAGAAAGTCTGTGAGCTGTAGAGAGCGCTGCGATGGTTCAGCTTCACTGGAGTCTCTCTCTCTCTCTCTCTCTCTCTCTCACACACACACACACACACACACACTCACACTAATTAGGACCGATCCAGTTGTTGGGGACTGCTGCAGGTCTTTGTCTTTGCTCTCTGAAGAGACAATCCGTTTGAAAGCCTTCAGCCGCCTGTTAACATCTGTGCACCATAATTCACTCACTCCTGAGAAGCTTCCTGATTTTACTTTCCTCACCATCCCGGTTAAACAAGGCTACATCGCGCATTTTATTACCCGAAGGCTACATTTTTTAAAATCTCCATCAAGAGGAAAACTGCAAAACTGAAACAGAGTACAGATAATTCAGTCCAATTTCACTAACTCTAATCCCAAAATAAATAAATAGTGAGTCAAACTTTGGAGCAGTTAACTTAAGGCCACTTCAAAACTAGGGCAGCTGGAACTAAAGAAAAAAAAAATAGAGAGAGAGAGAGAATACAGAAATGCAGTCTCGTTTCTGTGCTTCAGCTTCATCTAGCGGCGGGATGATGCACCGCACAAACCCCTCACATCTGGAGGACAAAATGTGGTCTGCTGCAGGCACACACACACACACACACACACACACACACACACACACACGCGCGGCCCGAAGACAGCAGCAGCAGGAGGAGGAGGGGGAGGGGGAGGAGGAGACAGGAGCTCAACAGACGCTGATACTGCAGAAGAAAACAAAGCGGAACCAGCTTTCAGCAGTGATTATTCCACTGAGGATGAGTGCCTCCCCTTCATTTTAACCTGCAGGGGAGTCTTTTGTGCAAAACATAATTTGGCACCGTTTCAAGGTCTTGCCGGTGGCGACATCTTGTGGAGGTGAAACTCTGTGGCTCGTAATCACACAGGCCGAGCCGCAGATACTCCCAAGGTTAAAGCTCCTACAGGCCCCTCAAAGGCTTTTTGATGGGTATGTCGTGGAGCAAATTACACTCGTGTGGAGAATTTGGCCAGATGTTGTCTCAGCTGCAAGAAAGGCCTTTTTGTTGCTCGGTTCGTTAAATCTTGAAGTTTGGAATAATCAGGTCTGTCACAAAGAAAATTCGCGCAAACTTCACGAACTAAAATTCACAAACTATCTGCGGGTGAGTGAGGTGATAAATTACAAGCAGACACATTTTAGACATGACAAAGAGACAAAACGCTGCGGTGTGTTTTTAAAAGAATGATTTTGCTTCAGAATTCATTTCAAGAAAACTCTGTTTCTCTTTCATTTTCAGTTAAACAACTCCACAGTGCTCTGAGCCGTCTCACATTTAAAATGATGAACCAGAAACCAGTTTCCTCGCAGGAGTACCGGATGCTCACATTGGGTCATGTGTCCCAGAGACACAAAGCAAAGTCAAAATGAATGGGGGCATTGTGCCTGAAAGAAGTGGCCTCTTATTGGCGCAGTCCAGCCTGGATCCTCCATATACTGTAGGCCCATAATGGACCGAGGTGTGTGCTGTTGATGGAGGGGGGGGGGGTAATCCTAAAGGAAATCTGCGCTTTTAAAAGAGGAGGTTGAACTCAAAAGTCAGCTCGACACGGGGGGGTCACACGCTGCGTTTCACCCTGCAGTCTCACGTCAGCGCAGCAAGTCAAACTCAGTCAGCTTTAAGGCCCAACTCCCCGCCTCTAACGTGACCAGCGTCCCGATGATGATGATGGTGATGATGGTGATGAAACAAGAGGCTCACAGGTTTTGACAGGTAAATCGGTGGAAGACGTGTTTTTATTTCTCACGAAATGTTGTAAATTTTCAGTTTCTACTTACAAAACAACAAAAAAAATCTAATAAAAGATTCAAATAAAAGCAAATTTATTGCAGGATTTGTTCACACCGGGAAGTCATTGTCCGATGGGGTCACAGAAAACATCGTAGAGATATGCAGATGTGTAGTTCAGTCTCTTATGACAAGAAAGAAAAGCCTCTTCATACAAAATGACAGCACAAAATAGTCTATTTTTAAAATGAATCCCAATGAGCACATTTTTTTTTAATCTTTTGCGTATGTTCAATTCTGCTGTTTGAATAATTCAACCAAAACTCAGCAGGAATTTTTTATTTAAATCAAGATCAGACCGTGGCCCCCGCACAAACAGCAGTGAGAAGACCCCGTTGGTCTTTGTGAAACGCTGGGATAATTTATTTAGACGAATTTTAATCTTATCAAATATCACAAAGTGGGACTGGTTATTTCGATCATCTGACATGATGGTACAAACTCTTTATAATTTGTTTGCAGGGGGGAAAAAAACTTGAATTAGACTCACGGGTTAACTAACTGATTAAAACAGTGAATTTCTGAATTCATAATCTATCTGGTTTTATTGGGGAATACCGTCACAGCAAGTTAATATTGTGGGATTATTCCACAAAGGCTACAATAAGTTTGTTTCTGATGACATGGCTGAACAGTTTTTTCTTTAAAAAAAAGAACAAATGATTTAAAATAAGAGCCTTTATGGATGTGGATAATTTTAACATGATGACCGCAGTGATACTAAGTGAAAAAACAACAAAACAAAACCGCAACAAGACACCACTAAAACTCACAATGTCACGTTCATTTTTAATTTTTCTCTGCTGCGTATTAAATATTTGTATGTACAAGTTTGAAAGTTACATAGAAAAAATAGAGTATTACAGTAGGCATGTTAGTTAGTAGCTTGTTAGCCAGTTCTTTAAAAGCATACATGAGCCTCCTCTGAGCTCCATCCAAAGCACACACTCATCTTTTGTCTCTGAAAAAGCCTTTGTCCGTGCTGCTCTCTCTGACTGTGACTGTCAAGAAGTTCATGGTGACGTCTGTCACGGTCACAGTGTCCACGTTGGCGAAACAGGGGGTCCAGGACGAGGCCGACCGCGGGGACGAGTCGTGGATGGTCTCGGCCTGTGTGGGGATGACAGCGGGGCCAGGACAGCAGTCCTTTAACTGCTGTCTCCGGTATTCGGCGTGGTGCTTTGGTTTCCTGGACTGAGGAAGAGACATCACACAACTACTCCTGTGCCCCCCCTGGTCGCATCTGTGCACATCTGGACTGAATGCGCGGCTGTACGACAAGCCTGCGCCCCCCACGTATCTCTGCTCGCTGCAGGATTTGGGCGTTATCGTGGTCTCTTCCTGAAACCTCTTGGTCAGCTGTATGAGACTGTGGTCCGACGTCTCTCCGTGATGGTGCAAGCGTCGGGACACTTTGGACAAGCCGTGTGACCCCGGCTCCTCCAGCAGCCTGCTCCGTTTGGTGTACGGCTCTGCTGAGCTGCTGTCGTCATCTTTATCATAATGTAAATGCAGCTTCGGTTTGCGCCCTCTCTTTTTGGGGAGGCGCACGGATTCTTGGAGTGTCAGAGCAGCCGGGGGAGTCGGTCTGGGCCTCCTCTCTGGTTCAAGTGATCGGATGTGGACACTTTCCCCTCTGTTAACCGCGCTCGGTGGGAAGATTGTGGGTACCACGGCGCGCAAACCCTCCCGGGCCCTCGGTGTTACGACAGGCTCCGGGATGGGATAGGAAACCTGGATCCCCCTGGGAACCTCTCCTCTAAATTCATACGTCTTTTCTTTGGCTTTCGCTTTGGCCTGAGGACAGAGCAAATAACATTTATGAGAGGAAATTTCCAAGAGATGGAAATTTTAAGTCTCCAGAGGAAATTTAAAGGTTTAAGAGAAGCAGCTGGGGATCTGTTTGGTTACTGTGAAGGCCTCGTCCTGAAGCTGCTTTTTTTATTATTATTGGTAAATAAATGTATGTCAGATGCATAACACGTGGTGCTTAGAATGTATTCACCCTGTATACCCAACACGGATTTCAATTAAGGTTTTTCTTTATGGTTGCGCTGATCATTTTACTATTAATGCTACTTATTTTAACTGAAGTCTGAATCACAGCCCAGCAGTTTCGAAATTAATAAGACCGTAGCTGTCAGTGGAAGTGATTCATCGCTTGTATGTCACCGCATGAAAAACCAGAGAAAAACGCTTTCAGAGATTCACCCACCTTCAAGAGAAACGTCTCGGGCTTGGGTCCCCTCTTTTTCGGTCCGAACAGCTCCCTTTCGCGTTCCCTGATGAATGAAAAACCATTAAAAGATTCACCACAACACATATTAGCAAAAAGTTATAGAGAATATTCTGATGTTTTTATTTAGCCTATAATTCAATCGGAAAATCGTTTTTTATTTCCCCAAGCAAGGGCTAAACTCTGCCAAATGGACTGAGATTTCCTCATTTTTTACGAAAGTCAGTGTTAGAAATAAGTCAAATTAAAATGAAAAAGTGTGTCAGAATAAAGCTGATAAGCTGACTGTGATAAGGGAAAATAGCACCAACACTTTGCAGCTATTTGCACTGGAAACGAAATCATCTCCGCTGACACTTGTTACCACTTCCTTTAACCCCCCTCCCCCCCAAAAAAACACACTAAAAGATTCAAGCCCCAACTGAATTTCTTATTTTTATGGACTGCTTTTTTCCCCCTTTTTTTGTAGCACAGAACGAGCGGTGCCACCTCGGTTCTGCAGAGCGGCCTACTGCTGTGCTGTCAAACCCTCACCTCTCCTCGAAGGCAGCGAAGAGACGTGCATCCAGAATGTTTTCCTCCGGCTCCCAAGTGCTGTACCTTTGTCACAACAACGAGGGGGAGAGGTGCTTGTCACCATACAGCGAGCGGACCACATGTCAAAGCGCACACACGCGCTGTATAACACTTTTATCAAAGCAATCTTTCTGCGTGCGCTGCAATTACAGACTACGTAGCGGACAGTGACGCATGGTGAACCCAGCCATTGCTAAAGCTACTGTGGACTTTAATACATCCCAGCGGGCTGCTCAGACAGACATTTACAACAATGACCGCTGCACACGAGCCACCAGGCATGCGATAAGCTGCACTACAGCACACAGAGCAGATACGAGCAGAAAAAGAAAACATCCACAAGCTGAATAACGACAGTCTGAGGTGGTGCAGTTGTGCGAGCGGCCAGGATGGAGCGCTGTCCTTCACTGCCTCGGCTATTATACTCACTTCTGAGACCAGCCCTTCCATTTCACGAGATATTCCCAGCGACCCTGCAAAACAGATCCGTAACAGATTCGGGTTATCAGAGGATCGCCTGTCGGCGTTGTACAGACAAATGGTTGCGTAATAGGTGTGGAGACACAGCCTGTGGGTGAAAAAACGCAGCGAATACCCGTCTGATTCGCCGTTTTATGATGGACTCGGCTGCGAAGACGCTCTCACCAACAGCCGAGAGCTCCATGATTCACCATGCACCTCGTTTATTTCTGTCTCTTTTATTATTTTTGGCTTCCCCGTGTCCTCTTCTGGTTGTTTAATTCCGCACATCCCATAATACGCAATCTGGGGAGGACGTCATCACGTCTTTTTCTGTTGCCAGGCACCGCAGTCGGTAGGACGGATCGCAGTGGAGCACATTGGCTCAGTTGTTGCTACGTGCTCCGGGTTTCTGAGTGGAGGGGAGGAGTCCTGCTGCTCTGGCTGTTGCACAGGAATGTCTGGCACAGTGGGACAAGCAAAGTCAGAGGCTCCCGGAGCGGATCCAAGGATCCCCCGAGGTCACTGAGGGGGGTCCGTAGAGTCCAGACCAAATAAATAAATAAATAATAATTTCACAAGATTAAAAATAAATAAATAAATAGAAATAGAAATGAATCCAATGGACAAGGAGCATGTCCATACTCGCGCACAATCAATTTACGCCAGACATCTGTAAGTGTTGTCTCTGTGTGTACAGTCACGAATAATTCAGCAATTAAATTCCAAGTGTAATATGCTCACTAACAGAAACCGCTGCAGTAGAAGCTGTGTTAAACGGCAACATGCCCATAAAAAAGAAAAAGAAAGAAAGACAGCTGTCCTGCTTGAGGCAAAAACGTTGCCCTCACACGCTCTTAGATTTGGATTAGTTTATATGTTCATGACTGATCATTTAAAATAATGTGTTTAATAAAAGCTGCGACAACACAGCTCTGTGTAGAGTTGCAGCCGTTTCAGGGTTACGGTTCTGGATATCAAAAGAAAGGGGTTCGTGTAGAGCCGCGCTGTGCGTAACTGGACATTTGCGCACACAGTCGGCCAGCTGTCTGCGCAAATATTTCAGTGAGAAGCGCACAAAGATTGCGGTGATAACAGTATAGAATGCGATAAAAATGTTCGAAGTCGGTCAGTTTCTAATGATTATTCCAGGGGTTATGTGGTCTATTTTTGTTGCAGCACAAGCTCAATCCATTGCACCTTAACCGTAGAGGAAAATCGGTTTATTTACAGCCTGATGATTCGAAATGACAGCTGTTGTGTTGAAATATTTTTTTGCAGGATGAACAACGTGACTTGGAAAGCAAATGTGGTCTAAAACGACCGCTTTAATGTCGACTTCTTCACTCAGAAAAACACGGGGAATTCTCACAGCCCTTTTTTATTCCAAAGAGGCTACATGATATTATTCAAGCCATCACTTCATTTGGTTTACTGGACTTCACCCAGCAGGGCAAAGTCTGATTTACATACAAAAGCTGAAGTTTGGCGATATTTAAATGATGTTTAAACCTGTTCAAGTGTCTCTGGTTTTACTTAAAATAATCTGCAAAATACTGAGAGACAATTCTATTTGTAATCAGTGGGAGAATGGAATGGAGAATGTAATAATAATAATAATAATCATAATAATAATAATAAATTAAATTTTGACTTAATTCAATCGTCATTCCTTCTTGAATAAATATGGCCATGAGGGCTGGACGTATTTATATTATTTATATTATTAACAGAATATTATCATTTTTATTATAATTATTATTGCTGTTGTTGTTGTTGTTTGTTGACAGCAGATCATCACAAATAAAACGAAGGAATAAATAAAATTTAAATAAATTTAAATTAAATGTTTGAAAGTGTGTATTTGTACAGCCTGCAGCAAATTATTATTATTGTTATTATTATTATTATTATTATTACTCTTTTCCTTTTATTTATTGAACAGCTACAGTGGGGAAGGTAACGTTACACTCAGGCTCTTAATCCCACAAATTGAACAGTGATAACTGCGGAGCTGTAACTTAATTTTCTGAGGGCCTCAGTTGCAATTTTCTACGTTCATCAGCTCTTCATTTTAAAAGATAAATGGAAATAAAATGAAGCAATCAGAACTTTGGCCAAGACAAACATGAGTGCATCTTAACCTCGCAGCCTTCAGATGTGCCAAATGAAGTCCGCATCATCCTTTCACCTGAGCTGAACGGAAGGTCAAATAGATGTTTGAAAAAATAATTAAGCCATCGTTTTAAAAATGCTCTAAACGAAATACTCTTCCACTTTTACAATTTGTCTCTTTAAATGAGCACAAACAAAGATGCAACCTGCTCAGCCTGCACAGACTCGTAAGAGCTTATTGACATGATGAAAAAGCAGGTACGAAGTCCCGCCATCGTCTCAGTGTTGGGTGATGCTGCGTCTGAGCTGCCTGCGGGCCACAGATTTCCTTTGACCGACAGCAAATTACGCGATGGTGATTTTAAAACAAGCTGCAACTTCCACAGCTAAAGGGTGAGGATGTAACAGAAATCCTCACGCACATTTGACACGAATTCACCCCAAAATCTCCGTATTATTGCCTACAAGTCTATTTTCTTCCTCCTCATTATTTTTTCTCACCTGCGATTCGTTATATCGCATAAAACATGAAATCCTCGCTTTAAATGGAACCAATGAAAGCGGTCGCGATTTTTTTGTTTCTCTTAACTGATGTGAAATATTTATCAGGTTAATAATCAGTGGGTTCATTTAGTCCGCTGCAGATGTTTAAGATGAAGTCGCAGCAGCAGCAGCAGCAGCAGGGAGGCTGTCAGAGGTCTAAACTCCCGTGCGCGTTAAAAGACGGCACACTGAATAATATATTTGCTGCTGTCTGTCGGTCTGTCTGTTTCAATTTACCCCGCCGTGGAGCAGACAAAGACGGGCGCGCCGCCGACAAAAGATGCGTTGAGGCTGCCGTCGGAATATGAACCACCATTTTGATAGTCATAGCCTGTAGACCGACATTTCCTGTCGGTACTATAATGGCTATAGCCTGCTTGGTTTGTGCTCAGACAGAAAGACGGCTGAGACGAGGCAGCCAGCCGCGGCTATCTCCATATTTGGCTGCGACTCGATGCAAAGCGAGTGTGCAGAAGCCGCAATGGCGACAGCAGAACATGAATAAACAGCGCTGGCTCTGTGGGAACGCTGTTGGCTCTCTGCTTGCACACAGCTCGTTCTTCACTGTCCTACTTTTACAGGGCGACATTTTCTGCTGAAGGTGGCTCAGACAGGAAAAAAGCAAACAACAACCAAAAAAAAAAAAAAGCCTCAAGTGAGAAAGCGTGCGGTTCTGACCTGAACGCTTTTCCTTAGTCTATTTCAGCGCATGCTTTGAATTAGAAAGCATCATTTACAGCAGCTGGATGCGCCCCCCTCACCGCAGCACCAGCTCTTATTTCTCACATTGAAACTATTTGGGGTTTTAAGGTGAGATCTGTTTGTGTTCTTTCTACCTTGGCGACAAATAAACGACAGCTCGAGTTTTTCTCTGCTGCTTTGGGCATTTGGAAGTGAAAACAGCAACGTTTTACAATCAAGAGAAACCCCTTTCTTTTTCTTTTTTTTCTTTTTTCAGCTTTTAAAATATCTATTTATTGAGAACCGTTTAATTTTCTGTGCAGCAACAGGCCTCCGCCGGGTCACACGCACACACACACACACACACACACACACACACACACACACACACACACACTTTAAATGAACCAGACGATCCCGCTGCTGACACGGTCCTGTGATGGAGCTGCACTGTGTGCGGAGATGAAACCGACACTGTGCAGGCTGCTGGGTACGATGATAAAGGGGGAATGTGAAACATCACACTTGGTCTATAAATATGTCCCTCAGCCTGCTCAACGATGTTTTCAGTTTCCTACTGACTCGCATAGTTGGTGCAAAGCCATGAAAGGCCTATAGAGATACAGCCTTCATATACACTGAAACTGATAGAGAGAGAGAGAGCAATGCGAGCAATGCGCGCTCACTGGTTCTGCAATCCCGCTTTTATTGAGTGATAACAACTGAGTTTTGCGGTTTAGAAAATGTGCCATGTCTTCCGTGTCTTTGGTCGCCAGTTTCAGACAGTCTCCCGTGAGTCTGTTTGGATTAATCAGTTGTTATGTCTCTAAGTAGCTCATACATCGAGAACGAGGACAATACTAACATTTTGTGTTTGTTGAGTAATAGACTGTAAAGGTGCCACCGCGGCTTATTCTCAGTCGACCATTTCCACCACCAGATCCTGGAGAAGGAAAGAACATATCCGCTTTTAGGGATGAAAGTGAGTTTAGAGGGCCAGCATGAGTCAGATGTATAAGGTGAGGTAGATCCAAGATCTACAGCTTTGTAAAGGCCTATTGGGTGGTGTTGCTTTCAGGTTGTGATGGTGCTCCACCCGTTGTTGGCCTTTAAGATCTGAATTTTCTTTCTTCTTAATTTTATGCACATCTAAGCCAGAAATCCCACAGAGGCAAACTGAGAAATAACTCTTTGCTGATAAAAATATATATCCAGATCACCAGGGAGGAGACTTTAAAGAGAAGCTGATTTATTTAGGAAAAAAAAAACAAATTATGGAAATGTTGGAAAACTATGGCATCTTCATATCACTTCAGTCCATCAGATTTCGTTAGCAGGGACTTCAAAACAGTCTGTGCGTCAGCATTTAAGCTTCTTTCATTTTTCCTTTCTGTTTCTGGGTCAATATTTTTCAATAGGCAACTCCCATAACTAAAAAAGACATCTCACTCACTCACACACATACACACACACACTCGTGAGCCTTTATTTTTTATCATCATTCACGAGACTGAAGAATCTTTCTACCAGCTTGACAAACCAGTAAAAGAGAACAACTTCTGTATTTTCAGATCAGAGCCAAGCGCTTTAATGAGCCTTCTTCAGACTTAAAGGAGGCCACACAACATTCTGCTTCAACTTCATTCACGAATGCACAAATGTGTGTAGGAGGATTTGTGTTCCTATATGTGTCTTTGCAAGTCTGAACTTGCCTCTATCTATATTTTACGGTATGATCATAATGTAGGGAGAATTGCTGTGTCATGGTGACACACGCCCTTTATGAGAAATTAAAGCTTTACAACTCAACCAATGTTCTGGAAATGCCACAGAACCTGTTGCAGGTACATTATATTTAAGTGGCCTATGACTGACGCCCTTCCCTGCCACATTGTGCTGGATTGCACAGACTCATGGCAGCCAAATGAATTACCCTCCATGAAGCCATTATTCTTGATGGAATCTGTGAACTACATAATAGGCTTCCCTGCCCTCCTCCAGTTATGTTGTGTGTTTACATTCTTGCTCGGGGTCGAGCTACATTAGAAAAATAATGCACGGGTGAAGTTTTAACAATACGAGTGGCCGGTGCAGTTATGCAATACAGTGGGCCCTTTGTGCAGGACTGTCTGTGATTATGCAATATGATCTGTTTTTCTATTCATGGTTCACGACCGAGTTAGTCTTTCTAGTGTTTAATGTTCCATCCTTTCTCTGTATGAGCCAAAACAACTGCAGGACATGAACAATGTTAGAAATCTTTGACTGCCCATGAGCACACTCTGTTTAATGTATTAACACACAACATATACAGCACATATCAACGTAACAACAAATCAGAGGTCATTTCTCTTTCTTTATTGTGAAACATACCATCCAATAAGCTGTACCAACAGCAATAAGTCATCCAACTGGTGGTAGAAGATACTTTAAAACAAACATTTTGAGTTTGAACCAAGTGCAAGCCAAAAAAAAAAACCCCAAACAAACAAACAAAAGAAAGCAAAAGATAAAGCAAAAGATCTTCCAAAAGGGCAAACCACTTGCAGCCTCTGATGCAGAAAACATCTGGTAATGTTTTCAAACAAATTAAATGTCAATAAATATGCACTCTTCATTTTTATTGTCATAGCACTGTAGCATTCTAACTGGTTTTGCATTAAATGTGCATGGAAGGCAATTTAGACTCAAATGTAGGTTTACATCCAACAGTTTGACATATGAATTTTCAGCAGCATAATCAAAAAGAGCCACAGTATACACAACAGTACACAAAGCCAGCCTCACAACTCACATTTAGTCTGCGCAACATCCTCATTAACAACCCTGGTAGCTTTTTCTAAAGCAAACAGCCGTAAAGTGTTTGTCAGGTCACGTAATGAGCTTTGATTGCAAAATGAGATGAATATTGCTACTCTGTGCGACATTATAGGAGACTCCTAACAAGTATTTTTAAAGTAACTCCTGCAATATGTGAGGTCAACAATAAGGTAATAAATCACAACCTAATTATGGTACAAATCAATATGTTGTCTTAACGGGAAGTCACACGTTGGATAAATGACACCATTTTCTTCATGGTCATTTCTAATTGACCTCTGAGAAAGTACAGGTAACATGTTACTCCATAAATGTTTGCTAAATGTTAAATGTGCAATGTAAAGTAGGTCGGTATGCAAAGGCATATTCACTGATAGCAAGACAAAAACCTTTCAAAAGAAAAGACGTTTTCTTGAAGGTTATTGATGCAGCCGAGTGAGTCTCACAGTTGAAAATTAGCCAATTCCTTCTGAGAGCACCTGTGTGGAGCAACAATACAACAATAAAACAGGTGTTTTTCTGCTCCCAATGACAAAGCAATTGATGAAAATGTGATTAAGTGCTTTCAGTGTGATCTTTGATCATCTTACACTCAACAGCTTCCTTTCTACCTGCTATCAGGACCAAAATAAGTGATATTATTATCATTTATACAAAATATGTATAAACCTTCATACATCTCAGGTTATAAGTTTGGTACAATTATGAAACAACAGCAAAAGTATCCTATTAAGCTCCATATTACAAATAAACAGATTCTTTTTTTTTGTTTGTTTGTTTGTTTTTTGATGGAGTACATCCACCTAAATGCATTCGCTCAAATCCTCGAGGGCACTTTCTTGGCTACAACATCATAGAGGAGTTAAAGTATAAAACATAAGAAACATATTGAATTTGAATGATAAATTATAAATTTCCACATATACAAAATTCTGCAGTTTTTACATATGCACATATAAACAAATCGGTCACTTTTAGTCCAATTTTACAAATAGTCTCTCAGAAAGAAACATATTCCTTGAAGGTGACGGTGAGACTGTTTGTTGTGATATCTGTGATTATGATATTTCCCATAAACGGGGAGATTTTTTTAGCAGGTGCTTTTTTAGGTTTCTCTGTGGACTTCTGTGCGTCTTCTAATACAGGAGACATGTTTTTGACAGCAGGCTCAGGCTCTGGCTGTACATCCGGCTCCACCTGCTTCTTAGTCTTTGGGCAGCTGAGATCCATGGGCTCCTCTTGGCTGCCAGAGGCCATAACCTCGTATGTGCATGTACTGCTGTGGCATGGGCCGCTACAGTGCAGGTCCATAGGTTTGTCCTGTGGCGGCGTGACCACAGTGCCGGGGACACTGAAGCTTCGGGAAGTCAGGTAGGCCTTAGAAGCACTTCTGTCCTCCACGGGATCCGATAGCTTTCGTTTGCGGTCATTGGGAAAAGAAGGGATCCTGATCTGGTCGACGGCTGTAGGGGTCGGGATGTTGGTGTCAACAGCCCATGATGTCATGGATGAGTTTGCAGTCAGCTGAAGGGGTAGATCGTCCGGTAAATCAGCCTGACCACGAGCCACTTCGGTGTTGTATTCCTCTGCTGTGCTAGGCGAAGGTTTGGAGAAATGTCTGTCCTTTTGGGAACACTTTATAGGGTGCTCTGCAGCAGGGAGGGAGCTGCCATTGCAGATCTCTTTGGGGATACCATTCTCTGGGTACTCCAACATTTTGGCTGTGTGTGCTGGATTGTCCTCTGATGGTTTGGTGTTTTGGGGTTTGTCTTCGCCCGACGATTCCCCATGTTTACCCTTTCCTCCGTGAACCTTGTTGCTGTCCATATATTTGCTCATGACAATAACAATACGTCCATTCTTGTTTTTGTTTTTGATTATCTTCATTTTGCTGCTAATAGCACTAGGTAGGGTTGCATCTTTAGGATTGGGTTTAAGGGCATGTTCACTCTCAGCTTCTTTAACAGCTGGTTTCCTCACCTCCAGCTCTTTGACTTTGCTCAGGCACCCTGTGTCTTTGTCACGAACCCATTTCTGCTGCAGGGCCAGCGGTAAGTTCCAGCCAGGATTTGCTGGTTTACTGGCATGTTCCTGAACTTTGACCACCTCTTTTAGCCTCGAGGCCTGTGCGTCGTACATGTTCAGGTCAGGCTCATAATGGTGGTGCTTCTTGCTGTTGAGCTGGTAGATGAACTTCTTCTTGCCATTGGTTTGCTGGTCAGCAGGCATCTCCTGGCTGCTGGGCTGGTACTGATGGTGCTTCTTGCTGTTCAGCTGGTACTGTTGAGGCTGGGTACGCTGGACCTGGACAGGATCGGACTTGAGGCTACCCTCTGCATCCTGAGATAATTCCTCAAAACCTGCAGGAATACTGGATCTTCTAGCAAATGAGGGTACCTTGAAGAAAGAGACAAGACACTAAGTTTAACGTGTTTTTCTCAAAAACATTATAGCGCAAAAAAAGAGACTTGAGTGCCTTAAAGGGGTACTACAACAATTTAGTGTTGCACTTCCATAAGGTTGTGTGACATCTCAGCTAACACCTTGTGAGCCCACAAAAAGGTGTCAAATGTCAAAAAAGCGGCAGAGGCTGCGATATCCTCATTTTTATTTCTGAGCGAAGCTCGATAAAGACCATACCACTTTAACATTTTCCATAACGAAGGTCATGTAGGATTTTAAGGACTTAGTCTGTAGTCTGTAGACATCACTAGTCACTTAATCCGTCATACAACTGTTTTCACAGGCTGAGCATAATGATTAAACCAACTTTTAGTCAGTTAGTTAGTTTTGTTTTTGAGTTGCAAACAAATATGCTGCAGCTAAAATATGCAAACCTGCACACACATGTTTACAGAATGCTGTATCATCAATTTACATAAACTGTCCAGTCAGTGCAGAGCTTACGACCTCCCTCCCACCATCTTGTCCCCCCACCCCCCCCTCCTGTACACGCTGACCCCCTCAGGCCGTCAGAGGCGCAGTGCAGCGGAACGCTCAAGACGCTTTGACTGTGACCTCAGGTCAGCAAAGTGCCACCAGACATGTCACGCTTTATCCCTGATTGCTGGCCACGTGTGACTCTGGCGGAGTGGTATGCCTCTTAAGGAGTGACACTGCATAGCAATCAGCTCAGAGTTTCTCAAGATATATAATCACATTTGGCTCAGAATATAGTCCTGTAAAGACAGTCAGTCAAGACAGTCAAAGGAGAGCGCGGCTTTCAGGCATCTATTTTTGTCTTGGGAAATGTTTAAAAACAGGGAAAAATGGAAAAAATAAAAACATTCTCTTAATACAGATTCAGTTGGTGCAAAAACACAATAGCCTATAATAATAAGCTACAAAAAAGCAAGACACTGTGTTTTGCTTGTGAAGCTGTTTAGCATAAAGAAATAATGAACATGCAGATAAAATGAGTGCACTCAAGCAACACTTACGTAACCTCAGGCAACAAACCCAGTTTCATGATGAGTGTGGAGGAGAAACCGGCTGTAGAACCTCATTCTCTCTTTGCCTTTTACCTAATCTCTGTCAGAGAAATCTATAAATAACCACCATCATAATGATGGCAGCTCACAAACACCTGACAGGTCGATTCCTCTGTATGCCTCTCACTGAGTGTAACTTAGCTGAAGGCTACAGAAACTACTCCGTATGTGATGATTCGTTGATGACGAAGATGATAATTACCTGCAGTAAAAGATGTTTTGGTTTTGGCCCCCGTTTGCGATATCCCATCAGTTGCTCTTGCCTCTCTCTGTGAAAACAAAGGATGATTAGATTTTCTCGCACTGTATTTACCTTTTACATACAGCTTCTCATTAGACAGGCAGTGTGTCACCTTTCTACACTAAAAATCTAATTATGTCACATGGAAAATTACAGGCGCGATGTTAAGGTTTTTTTTTTCTTTTTCATTTTCGTTTACCTATTCAAGGTCAAAAAGTGGAATTTTGATTTGAAGGACTAATGAATGCCCGCGTGTGACCTGCTGCAAAGCATTATGGTCCTTATTTGCATAGCTCTCCATGGTAATCGTCCCATTTCATATTCTCATTATCCCGGAGAAATTCAATTAAGGCTACAGCAGGGAGAATCTCTGCCTGTCTTTCAAACATCCTCCCTCCTTCAGCACACCCTTCCTCTTCTTGCCTTCAATCTCTAATTAGGGTCAGGAGGTAGGGATGATATAGGATTGTAAAAACAACATTGTGGAGTACTTCTGGGATGCACACTACAGTTGAAAACATGCAAACCGCCATGCCTTGCACAACACAACGCCCACACAGAGAAAACGCAGGGTGATAAATATCAGGCTAATAACAAACATCTCTTGGAACGGTTATTATTGAGGGGAGAGAGAGGGGAACATGTTATTGTAGTTGTGCTGATTAGACTAAGCTTTGGTCGAGCTGTGAAGTATTGCCCCCTGATATAAACCTTGACTCATCATTGCCTCATAAATAACCAGGGGTGGGCGAAGGCCGGCTGCAGCGGGCATGCGTGAAACCCAGCCTATTGTTGGCCTCTTGCTACAGATGTTCAAACTATCAGAGCTGCCAGAAAATTGCCACAATAAACAGTCAACATTTTAAAGCTATAATGTGTGCCATTCCAAACATCGTCCAACGGGGTGACCCCTATTCACAGAAGATTTGGCAATTACAGCCTCCCTTGTCGGATCCCCTCCCCCATCCTCTGGGAGCAGAGAGGAATCTACACACACAGTGCAGAGGCAGCACTCCATGACCATCAGCACAGAGCCAGGCGAACACACACACACACACACACACACACACAGAGCCAGGCAGGGAGGCAGGCAGGCTGTGGAGGAATATGAGAGCAGTACACTGGAAACGCTGGAGAGCACTGCGTGTCAATTAGCCTTTTCAGAAATGCGAATTCCTTTCCCCAGCCATCATGTCTTTACCCCGTCCCATGAACGGCCTGATGGCCTACAGAGAGAGTATATCTCACAGGCCTCGGGGGTGCAGGCTGTACACACACCACGGGGCTAAACTGACAGCAGCATTTGTACTCATTAACATCCCAACCTGAGACTGATATTTATGCATGCCTGATTATTTTACAAGCCAAGTCTTGACTCAAGATTGAAAGCAGGATCAGCATTTTGTACATACAAGGTGAGACATTCTGTTTGCAGAACACTAAATAGTAAAATAAAGGTAGTAGTTGTTTGTGATGTGTCAAAACTAGTATTGCTAAACTGTTTTTTCTTCTGGGTGGAAAACACCGTGTGAAACTGTGTGAAGTAAAGCTCAGCCTGATACTGATAGTGATGAGACTCCCATCAGGCAGCAGCTTGGCTTCATCACATGAAACCACAACGAACTTCTGTCTAATTCAGCACCTGTGTTGCCAAGGCTTCAGCGTTGCAAAACACATCAGCTGCTAAAATGTGATCATAAATAAATATATGTGGTTTGATCCACACCCCTTTTCCATTTTCACTGGTCCTGACAAAATGGGCAGCTACTTCAGCTCTCTTTGTGAAACTGGGTCACGGCATGTTGAGCCCCCTGATTTCTGACGCAAAATCACGTAATAAGGTTATCATTTGTTACAATTTTACGTCCTATATAAAATACATCCATGCATGTTTCCGCGTGATTTAGAGATTCTCACTACCACATCCCCACCAGCATTTCCCCAGGAGACAGTCCCGTGGACAGGGGGAGGGGGTTGGATCAGTGATAGAGTTACTGGGGCGCCCCTCCCCCTATGCCCATATATGGTCATGGCTGAGCTGGAGGCTGCCGCGGCCTCGTTCAAAGTCCATCTCTCTCACCTGTGTTGAAACGCGACGAGGAGACGCGGGTCAAGGATGTTTTCCTCTGGTTCCCATGTGTTGTATCTGCAGGGAGGAGCAAACAACTGTCACAGAGCTATCACGTGCAGACTTCCTTTTTCTAACTGACACACGGCCCCCAGTATCTGTCACACACACATACACACACATTCCTATATCTTCACCAGAGCTGAATCAGAGTAGAGTGAACAGGTAAGGCAGGCTTCCAATTTAACGTCCAACAATGTGATTTTAGATTTTTGCTTTAAGATACAGACCATAAAACACGACTACATGTCACATTCACGCTACAACAAATCAAGGGGATATGCAACCACAGAGCAAACAAAATATATAGGCTAAATGTCAGACAAATATTGTCCGTATGCTCTCCAAAGGGTCCCCCAGCACCAACATACAGTCGGCCATTTTAGCACCACTGTCTCGTAAATTCGCTGGCAGAGCAGAAATAATTAAAACGGGATTACATGGCTGTGCCTACCCCCTTCGCTCGCATAAATTAGTGAAGGCATCCGTGGATACACTGAAACACATACCGACCGCGCTCTCCCAGTTGACACACACATACACACACGCACACACGCACAAACTGTTCGTGCATGAGCTTGATGAATAACATTTCTAAGTAACAACACTTGATTTTGTTGTTAAATGGCGCATTTCTCACTGCAGTGGGTATAAGAAATGTTGCATTGAGACTTACTTGGGAGACCAGCCTCTCCACTTGACCAGGTACTCTATCTTGCCCTGTGATGGTGGAGAAGGGGAGAAAAAAATGGTGAGGCTCATGTCAAACGCCAATATATTTTAACGTCCGGAGCGCGCTTGCCATCATGCCCCCCCTCTCTGTTACCTTGCGGATGCGCTTCTTCTCGATGCCCTCTACCGCAAAGACGTGCTCTCCGGCGGCAGGGAGCTCCATTCTCGCCTGAATCCGATCGCGGGGGACGGGGGGAGAAGGTGAAATGTTGGCTACGCACCGTCGATGTGCCTTCCGCTCAGTGCGTGCTGTGCGCGCTTGGTAGTTTTCCAGTTGTATCCAAATCCAACTGTATTCCCTCCACCTCTCCTCCTCTCTCTCTCTCTCTCTCGCGCGCGCTCTCTCGCTCTCCCTCCTTTGCACACTCCACAGTTCTATAAGCATACAGATATTCTCAGTGGTGCGCCGCGAGCAGCTCTTTTCGTGCAATAGCTTCAGCTCGGTGCATGACGTCAAGGGGGAGGGGAGGAGGAGACCTTGCACAGAGGTTGGGGTTTATCCCGTGCGTACTGGACTGCAGGAGGGATGTCTGGAAATTCAAATCAAGCACTACGTTACTGTCACAGCACACAGGCTATGCATAAAATCAATTTGTGCAGTTATCTGGTTTCTTTCGATAGCGAAGCTGGTGGGAACTCCTCCTCCAGCAGCTGATGTCCTCTTCGTGAGAAAATAAGTGGTTTGAGTGGTGGATTCAAGTACATATCATGACTGGATGCGAATCAAACAATGGTAGATTCATTTAAAATAGATGCATATACTTTGCTATTAAATAAGACATCTGTTTTAACTGTATCAGTCTTTTAAATGTTGCAAAATGTCACCTGAGGTAGCCGAAAAATGACTTGTTTTCTCAGCTCTCGGCTGTGTTCAAACATCCCCATCAGTCGAAAACAGTTTCATCAGGAAACTTACATAACAAAGCACTAACAGTTTTCTATGCTGCGAAGTGACAGTATTGTCAGCACAGCACGTCCATTACTTAAAACTGAGGCTGCCGCGCGGATGAAAGACAAGTTCCCCTTTTATTTCTTAAAGCAGCGAGGTTGGAGATGCACGGACGAAGGCTTCCATCTGCTAACTACACAGCACTCAAATATAGGTCACACACACACACTCTGATCGTCAAACCAGTGCCTTGTCCTCTGGGCTCAACTGCCATTAATTTGACACACAGCAGAGTGTTACTGTGCAACCTTCAGTCTACCTGTGGCAACTTGGTGAACTCCTTCACTGCCAGAGCGCCTGCTCCCCCTAAAATCAACATCACAGCTGCTACTGGTTGTAACATTGATTGTCTATTTGCATGTTGACAAGTTAAATCCAAAAACACAAACCACATCACTAGTGACTATGTACCCTGTGCTGTAAATGTCATCCGTTTTAAGTCACTTGGATTTATGGCGGACTTAATTAGAAACATGAGAGAAGTAGTGACTCCGTGCATCGAACGCACGTTTCTGTGCGTAAATTGCGATTTTTACGGATGATGGCCCTCAAAAATGAGCAATTCGTTTTAGTGCGTCAAGCTAATTGCGTCAAAAGAGAGTAAAACAAGCTAAAAACCGATGGCTTTCTTGCTGTCAAAAATAATTCAGCACCGTAAGGGTTAAAATGAAGCCTCTAAGCAGAGCGGCAGCGGCCAGCCTATTAAATACAGGCACGATATATCTCTGCCCTGCCATATAAGGCAATGGACAAAAAGCGCCGAAATACCGCATTTTACACTCATTAATTCTCGAATTTTGGTCTTGAATCGGGTGCAAGAGGGGGTCAGCACCCTCTTCGTTGTGAACATGCTCGATTAAAACTCCTCATTTTCGCCCTATCCCTGTTTTTTTCCTGTGCCCTTCAGCCGCGGCCAGGGAGCGCATACGCCCTGCTTCCCTAGCAACAGCATGAAAGGAGAGAGAAAGAGAGAGAGAGGGGGAGAAAGAGAAAGAAAGAGAGAATTTAAGTTTGTGACAAACAAACGAGCTGTTGGTAAAATGGCACCGAGGGGTTGTCGTTTCCTCAAACATTATTTTGCGTTTTCAATGGATCCGATCGAATCAAGCATATTCAAAGGAGCAAACAGGTCTGAGAGCTTTAGAAAGCAAAAAGAAATTGGGGTTGGAGGTGTTCACCGTCAGCTCTGTTTACTCAACAGATACCCAAAATACAAATTATGTATCATTTTGTGTTTGTACTGACGGGAATGACGCCTGGAGTCTGCGTCAAGACAGAGATCATCATTTAGAAAATCCTCTGACTCAGACTGTCGGCGGGATCTGATCACAGCTCGATATAAAGATAACCAACCTAAATGTATTTGGAAATACTTCAAAAGATCAATAGACTTTATCAGAAGGGGCTTCAGTCAAGTGATAAGTGAAACAGTGTCGCCAAATACGCAAAATGACGTCTTTTTTTTTCTTAATTTGCAGACATCAAGTGTAAAGGTTTGAGGAATTAGAAACCACTCGCTCGCTCCTTAATAAATATTTTTTTTCGTCTGTATGTGGGAGATCCATACTGCCCGAGGCTTACCTCACGAGGAGTTAACATATCCACACCATTAAGACGTGATTTCACCACAATCTCACCTCCTTCTTTATAATATTTACGGCGTGGTTGATCCCAGGTGTGTGCACCCTCTCAGGAATGCGCTCAGGTGACTTCATGTCCCGCTTTTGCACCCGGTCACCTGTGACTTTTTACATTCAAGATTCTGATAAAAGCCTTCACTGGCAGTCAACCATTTTCTGCCCGGAGAATTGCCGACGGTTAAAGCAAACTTTTGATTTTTATGTATTAAAAAGACACATAATAGTGAGCGTATTTAACAAGGCGTCGATCGAAATCAACTCGCGCCGATCAGGTCATTTAATTGAGATTTATTTTCGTGAAAACTGCTCTGTCACACATTTAACAGCAGTGAGGCTCTTTTCCTGTATTTCTTCCATTTTTTTTAGTTATTTGCGGTTTGGAATATCCCTCACAATGAACAACAAACACTTTGTAAATGTTGCTCATATATCTTTCACAACTCTCCTCATCTTCTACTTTGTGGAGCTGAAATTGACTTGTTTTTTGAAATGCTCCGTGAGTGCTTTTGCAGAAACCTTTCAATGTTTATTTTGTCCTTGCTGCAGCCTGTCAAGGTCAAATGAGCTGTTATCTAAAACATGAGGATAAACTCAGGGTCAGTCAGTCTGTTTTTTATCTCCTGCTCCAAGGGGCTCTTTTTAAACAACCTATGGTGTCATTTTATTTCAATAACAACAAGACTCTTCTCCTGTGTGTCAATTCCTTGTCCAATCACTCACATGAAAAGGGAAAATATTTTTTCTTTGAGACATAAAAGCAGGAAATGTTTTTAAGTTTGCAGCTTTTCTCTGAGTTTCAAGGAGGTTTTCCAGTAGACTTGAGTGTGATTTCTACTCATTTAAGGAGTGCAGTCGGAGTGATTGTGAGTGCATGAAAGAATGTTTGTGGAGTGTATTCATGTGGGTGTTGTGTGTATGCCTGATGTAAGAGGGCCAGGGTCAGGTTAAGTCCTGATCTTGGGTCTGGTCTCAGCAGGAAAGTACAGAGACCTCAGACTTGTGACTTTTTTTGGATTGTTTTTTTATTATTGCAACACCAGTTTCTTTCTTCATTCTCCCTCTTTCACCAACACACTCTGCATGCACACAGCTGACTCCTACTCCAGAAGCCATCCACAAAATGGTGGCTCGAGGAGGAGGAGGAGGGGGTTGAAGCCAGGAGAGGCCTCCCCTCCTTGGCATCCACCACCCATAGGGCCAGGAGTGCCAACTGAGGGAATGGAGAGATGAGGGGAAAGGAGAAGGGACACTTGGGAAAGTGTGGTTAATGCAGAGGGCGAGGGAAAAGAAAAAAAGGTGTGGTGGAAAGAGGAGCCAGGGGAGGATGAGAGGAACAAAAAGGAGAGAGGAGAAAGACGTCTGCGTCGGCCATGCCCAAGCATCCGATTCATTCCTCTATAGCGACGAGGAAGAAAAGAGTTGATTGGTTTAAGGGACAGAATGCAGGGACATTGTGGAGAGGGGCGTGTGTGTGTGTGTGTGTGTGGGTTGGGGTGGTGTGGGAAGGGGGGGTATTACAAAAATGTTAAGAGGGCCCTACAGCCATTCTCACGGCACTCAGCAGGCGGTCATTAAACTCCACTATCAAACAGACTGATGTAGCGAGGACATATAGATGCACACAAACAGCAAAGAAGACAACAAGAATGAGGGTTCACGCTGCAGCTGAAAACAGAAGAAGAAAATTCACTGAATTACTGAAACAGAAGCTCTTTAATTAGCTACTGTAAATATGCTGTAGGATTACAACATACAAGTCTATTCAGGCCAATTATGCTGTAACAATAGGGATCCCTTTCCAGTGCCTACAGAAGGGGGTTCTGCTTCAGGTGCTAACACAGAAATCTCCCGTTTCCTTTGTCTGCCCCTGACATATGTTTAATTATGATAATTGTAACAAATGAAAGCTATTAGGAAGCCATTCATCTTGGCACTGCAGATTTTAATGCACTATGAAGATGGGATGGGGAGGTGTGTGTGTGTGTGTGTGTATTGGTGTTGGTGGGGGTTAGCGGAAATTCCTCCTCCAGTGTCATTGTCACGGCCATTGTTGCATCGAGGCGACAGGTCTGCAGAGAGGGGTGCTCCTCTGCCAGGGTGGGCTCTCCTGCCCTCCCTCCTCTTCCCCACTGCTCCCCACCGCCTGCCTGCCTACAAGGCTGCCGTCGTGTGGGGTTCACTCCCACCACCACCATACGCTTCCCCCATTGATCCCCCTTCTACCCAGGAGCTTGAGCAGGCGGTGTGGGGGTGCAGGGAGCCTGTGAGGGGGGGGGGCTTTACGCGGAACACCAGGCTTACAGGGGGGTGGGGGGTCGGGGTGGTAGTGTGGGTGAGGGACGGGGCCAGGGGGAGGAGGAAGGAGGTGGTGCAGTGGAATTCTGGCACAATGCGGCTGAATTCACGATTTGTCGATACTGTATTGAGCTGCAGCAAGGAGGCGAGGAGGTAAGGATGTTTGCAACCACACCTTCCTGTTCTTGCATGCAGCACAGTGCTACTGTATGTTCAAATTATTTATTCACTGCCATCAATGATAGATACTCCACAGCTTTGTGCAGGAAATCACAATAGTGAGCTTGTACATGACGCACAATAGTTGGCACACAATGGTGCGCCCCAGAGAACAATGGTTGAATAATCCACTGAATAATTGTGTGGCTTTTTCTCTTTTATAAGGGAGAAACGATTCCCTCCCTGCGCGGGATGTTGTGGTTATTTTCACGGGCATGGAGAGCCCGCAGTTGCAGACATCTCCTGCTAAATGTGTGTATGACCCAGTGTTCAGATTTAGCTCCCTTCAGTCTAATGCCATGCTAATGATGAGTGACGCAGGCCCTTATCCTGAGAGCCCTTTCCCCGCTTGCCTCCTCTCCCCTCCCTCTTCCCATTCCCCATCTCCAGGGAACAGCTTATTTGCCTGTTTTTAATTGCGTTTTAATTTACATGTAAGCCCGGAAGTGCCGAGATGAGGAGCTGTCTTTTCTTCACCCCCCCCTCTTCTTCCCCTTTTTCCTCACGAATAACAAGAAATCTTGAACTGTGGTTTAGCCTGCACGAAGAAGAACAGGCCAGTTTGAGCAATAAGCTTGAGATTACAAATGAAAAAAGCAAACCATTCCAGGAAAGGGGGGGAGGAATAAACCAGGTGCAGGTTCCTCTTTATGGGGTCAACACCAGTTCAGAACCAATCAAGTGTCTAGGGCAGATAGAAACACGACAGAAAGAGAGAGAGGGAGAGACGGGATGGGTGAAGCGGGTGTTGCGAGTTGATGATGTAGATGAAGCGGCCATCTCTCCATCAAAATGTAATGAGAGGAAGAATGGACAGTGAGCTCGCAGATAGACAAGTTTAATGTGCCCGTCTATCTATATGGAAATTCAGCCACGCAGTCGTTCACCCCACTGCTGCTTCTTCTTCTATTTTTTTTTTTTTTTTATCGTAATTCACTTTGGGGTTTTGATTGGCTGTGTGGAGAGTAAAGAGAAGGAGCTTTAGAGGAGGAGCTGAGAGATAAAGCCAGCTTTCTTTACTTGGGAAAAGAGCACAACAGGGATTTAAGATTTGTATTAACTTTACAGAGATAACCAAAGCGCCAGTTTCTGCAAAAAGGTGACAATCACTCAGAAACTGCCATACACAGCACAATGTAAACAAAGACTTTGCAGCTCAATATATTATCTATTGTTTTCCTGCTCATGCTCTTATTCCCTCTTTGTCATTTTCTTTCTCTCCCCGGATCAGCGTTCAAAAATAAATTTTACAGACTCAGTCTGACCGTACACCCATCCTCTGTGCATCCATATTTGAATAAAACCATTCTGCATTATAGAGAACTTTTTATAAGAGTCACATGGCTGTCTAATCACCTCACTCCCACACTGATGGCCTAAGGCGAGCCTGTCAGGACTCACAGAGCTGGCAGCGTGTGTCACTCATCACCCTGCCACGTGCACCAGACATCATACACTCAACACAGGAACTCAGTGTGTGTCGCAGGTACTGCAGCTCACCACATCAGAGCGAAACGGGCCTCTTCCTGAACAGTGCAGCACAGACAGCCCTTTGTCTGCTGCATGTCCTGTGCTATCCCCTTCTGCTGTTGTCACTGTGTCGCATGTGTCAGTCGTGCATCAAATGAAGTGCTTACACCAGCACAAACACAGCAACGTGAAGAATCAGCCTGGAAAGACAAGATTCCTGCTCTAAATCTCGACGATGTCAACACGTGAATCACCAGCTGACTACATGTGAATGCAGTAACTTGCAGTATGTTGTGGAAAACAGTTCAGGAAAGTTTTCAGTTCTAGTTGAAGGATTTAAAGCCCCCTGTTGTCTCAGTCTGCCTCTAATGAGAGACGGGTTCACATTTTTTCAACCGCAATTTTGTGCCAAGTTTTCAGGGGGCTTTCATGCTCCTCTGTAGGCTGATAGGCTGTTTGAGTTTGTTTGAGTCAAAATATACTTTAAAGGCCAATTACAAAAACTCAAAAATGCACACTCGTCTGACAAAACAAAGGTTCTTCTTTGTTTGGTTATGAAAATTTGACTAAAATGATTAATACTCATCAACACCCGGTGGGCATTGAGTAGATGATTTGCAGGTCAAAAACTCATCTTTACTTCTAGTTTAAAACTGGGATAAAACTGACTGAAAATATAAATGGTTTTGGATTTCTATGTCACATTTAATGGCTGTTTTAACAAGACAGGTTCACATTTTTCACATCTGTCCTAAAACAATACTCCTTTAAAGATCCCTTCTAACAAAATCCACAACCCTTGTTGTGATCATAAATGCATTCTTGAGTTAAGCCAAAGCCAATATGGAGCTTCAGTAGCTGAATCAAGTGCTTAAAGTCTTTTTAAAAAATCCACCTTTTGTTTCCAGCTGAGGTATTGTAACACACACAAAATAACTGCTCTAAAAACACAATAATTTTGGAAAATTCCTATTTAATTAGATTAAGCCTTACATTAGGTCTGGTTTGCAGGAGACAGTAAAAGCACCCCGAGTTTAGATTCTTTTTCTCAAACTATTTTTTCCAAGGTCAAGAACAAACTATCTGGCTAGAATTTAGCTAAAGTTTAAAAGTCATCTGCATCACCAAAAACCACGTGCCCTCAGCGATATGAATACATGCAGATTTATCGGTGGAGCCTCTATGAGAAGAAAAATCCCACACAACAACAACAACACACAGATCAGGGTCTCTGGAAAAGCCTGATTCAGCAAAGCTTAAGATAATTCACCAGTTCTATCTTTGTCAGACATAAGACACACGGAGAACACTGCCTCACTTACACCAGGCGTCCCATGTGTTCCAATTCGATATGGTTTCTCCATGATGTATCTCTCTTGTCCTCATGTGATGGTTATTTAAAGGGAGAGCCATGGATTTTCTCCCCCATGCGACATAATGGCAAATCAATACCTCAGACCATACGAGGCGAGTGGGCATTTCATAAAGCGGCCTAAAGGATGGGAGGCCAAATTGGACTGGAGATCTCACAAAAAAAATGAATAGATGGATTTTTAAACTGCATTATAAAAATAAATGTTTAATCATTTATGGAGCTGAATACAAAATTTCTGGTAACCATCATGAGACACATTGAGCTCTGCCTTCTGAAATCAAGGAACACTACAGCACGTTTAAATTAGTTGTTTTTTTTTTTTTTTCTTAATAAGCTTCCTCTGGTGTGAGTTCAATTACAGCTGTATGTTTATTTAGTCCATGCTTACACACAAGCGGAGCATGAGGACAAGGACACCAATGTGCCTGCAAGGCCCCTGTGCACACACACTTTAACACACTTAAGCGTGTTTTTCCTGTGGCAAGACCTGTCAGCCAGCAGACGTCTGACATCATGCTCTGAGCAAGAAGGAGGTTTTCCACTGCCTGTGCTAGTGTGTGTGTGTGTGTGTGTGTGTGTGTGTGTGTGTGTGTGTGTGTGTGTGTGTGTGTGTGTGTGGGAGGAGGATGGTTGTTATCATGACTTATGGATTGGACAACAGTTTCCTACTGAGCAGAGAAGACAGGAATGGTTACACAGAGGAATTCAGTTGTGTTTGTTTTTCTTCAGAGTGGTGGTCTTTGCAGAGAGGAATGAGAGGATGACAGGAGGACAAAATTCAAGGAAAGCGAGGAAATGAATCTTCACCAACCACCAGTAAAGGCAAAAAGACACAGGGAGAAAAGAGACAGATGTCAAAAGACAAGACACCCGCAGGTCATCTGTGTTTACACTTTCCATTGTGTCAGTCGTCGTCTTTATCTCCGACACAGCCGGCAATCCCTAAATGACTCATCGCTCTCTGATGTGCTGCGAAACTGGCTTTGCTGGAGAAGGAAGAAGAAGAAGAGGAGGAGGAGGAGGGGGGGTTGAGGATCAACAGCGAATGCTTAATCATTCTCGTTACCAACCACAGCCGATAGCCTTTGGGTGTGAAAGGATGAGGATGCTGTGGGTGGGAAATGAGAGAGTAACACTTCACATCCAGACGTGGTGACAGCTGAAGTAACAGTTTGTGACTGTTCAGCTTTACCAAAGCTCCCACACTGACAAAGGGAAGGTTGTCTTCCCTTGTGTTCCAAGTTGGAGAGCCCTCGTCAGGGTTAAGCTCTCGCCAAACTCCTTGGGTCATGGCTGGGGCTCGTTTTCAAAGAGCCACTTTTGTGTTCTTGCAGCCTGAGAGGACCGGATGACTAACAAGCTGTCAGTGTGATCCAGAGTTTTCTCAGTGCGAACACAGTCTGACCAAACCTGATGAGCCTCTTATTCATGTTTTCATTGATCTGTGTGACTGGAAATGGCTCTGAAAATAATCTGCTCCCTCCTCCCAGCATATAGAGACAAACAAAAGCTCACACGTACGAATGTACTACGCACTCAAACACAACGCAGTGGCTGGTGAGGAGCTGAAATGTTATTTTGTAGACAGCACTGTGCCACTCTTCACACCTTTGCAAAAACTGTACACGAAAGCTGTGAACGCGTGTGAAATCATACACACCACATGCATGCACACAAAGCCACACATACAGACACACACACACACACACACACACAGATACTTACTTGTGCTACGGCTAAAAGTGAATTATGGAAGAGATCACAGTTTCGTGGGCTTTTCCCTAGCGTGCACACACACACACACACTTCTCTGTAGATGCTGTATTGCTGGGGTTGAGTCTTTCAGAGCTGTGGATGAGAGAGGGCTGGGGTGTGTGATGTTAATCTAACACTTCTGAGTTCAAGAGTGAGCACAGTAGCTGATCTCACACTCACATCTTTCCATCTTCCAACTGAATCTGATTTATCCCAAATACAGGCACATGCGCAGGCAGGCAGACGTGCACGCAGACAGACAGTCATAGAGTTTTCTGCTGCTCTGGGTGTCCTTACTCGCTGTCAGTAGGGCAAACCAACCAAACAACAGGTTAAAACAAAAATATATAGTCAAATTTACACAAGCAGGTAGACACCCTTCTAAGACTGGTGGACGCCAACACATGCCTTCAACAGGTCGTCCCTGCACGCACACACACACACACACACACACACACACAAAATCCTCTTTATCATACTGACTGTCATCTGCTCTCTCATATTTCTGCAAAACTGACAGATCGTGTTGTTTATACCAGCTCAGCTGAACACACGCACACGAGCGATGAGCACATGTTTGAAAGCCGAACAGAAGAACTAGACTGTTTTACCAACACACACACACACACACACACACACACACAAGTCTGCTCATTTTCCGGAAAACCAGTGCAGGCCACATAGTTATGAGGAAACAGAATGATTTGGCATGACATCTCAGTCAAACTGCATCTTCAAGACGATATCAGCTCTGTACTGCTTTTCCTTGGAGAGGAGCTGCTTTGGAAAAATATGATCTGACGGTTCACCTCTGGGAATGAGATTAGAAAAAGTAACAAGTTAAAAGAAGAAAGTAGCGACTGACTCTAATGTTGGGATGCAAAAACATAGCAGGAGGTGCTTGGAAAATAAACTGAAACGCAATATTTTTGCATAAATTGTTTCAGAACAAATTTTATTACTTGACTCAACCAGTCAGTCAGTAAACTTAAGCCAAACGAGAATCAAAGATAACTGTCATTTTTAAAAATTGTTATTCAAATTTATCTCTAAATTAAATAAAAGAAAGCATAATGTCTGCTCATGAACTAAAGTCTGTTTCTATTCATTATACTTATTACAAGAACACTTAATGTTTCTCTTTCTCTCATCTCTTTAACTAAGCCAAACATAACACTGAATTCATTAAAGAACCCCTCCAGCCAAAACGTCTTTTTGCTCTTGTCCCTTGTATGCCTTAGCTTACACATGAGTGATGTGTGTGCACAGGCTGATACTGTAAGGTCGCTTTCACATTCATTGCTGAAAGCACAAATTTTCTCTGTCCACACTTAATTTGATTTAAAAAGTCTACTGAATCCTATGAGGATGATTCGTATCAAGTAATTTTGAACAACAAATAACAATCTTGGATTGTTCAGCATGCACAAGTGTGAAGGAAGAGTTGTAAAAAAGAAGATTTTAATGTGTATTCCTTAATACATGTGTTGAGGGGGATCTTTTAAAACCCGAGAGACTTCACATGTGCTGAAAGCAGCTAATGTTTGTGACCTCGCTCTCCAACAGAAGGAGTAGTTGCCACATGAAGTCTAACAAATGGCTCCATTTAACTAACTGAGTGATAGTAAATGGCTCTAGATAGTAAAATGACCGGAGTAAAGATGCCATAAAAGCAACGTTAGGCCTCGATCACATGGCCCCAGAGTTTGACTGTAAGTATTGACTGAAATGGCCACATGAATGATTGCATCAGTTGGATTATTGACGGACACATGGAGAAAGAGTGTGTAATTAAACAGTCCCTCGTGTGTGCTCCGGTCACCCTGATGGCTATCAGCAATAAACACAAGACGGACAGAGAGGGGACGGAGATCAATGCCTGGGTCTTAGATTTCAAAACAGGAAGTCACAGCGCAAGGCACGAGTTCATGGACATTAAAGGTCCATTCTGCATTTTGTTTTTGTCTCTTCTTTTGAATACAATTTGTAAATGCTTGTACTTTAACATAAAAAACATATAACTACTACATCATTTGTCACCAGTTCCTCTTTATATAAACTAATTTTGAGTCTTGTTTTTAATGTGACATATACATAGGAATCTTTTTCCCCATGGGTCTGTGTGTGTGGTGACCTCTTCCATCATCTGCCGCCAAGAATGACTTGGATTCCCATTTCATTGCCTCATCTCATCCATCTCTTGCGAGCTCTCCATTGTCTGAGGCATGCATTTAAATGACAGTAATGCATAGGACACATTACAGACAGAAAATGTTGACAAGGGTTCAGTTTTTGCTCGCATTAAAAAAAAAAAAAGTGACAATACTTTAGGCCACGACTTGCCCTTGTGGCGCTGCATAAAAAATTCAAGGGGGCTGAGAATTTATCGGCCCCCGTTTTAATGGCAGCATCCAGAGACTTAGCCAGCTGAGGTGTGTGCGAGGATCCCATTAAAATGCACTACAGAAAATGAGATTTGGGAGAGCCCTGTGAAAAACCATGCATGTAATCATCTCTCTTCCCCTCTCAGTTTATCTGCGAAGGATTTGGAGGAGGCTTTGGTTCCCCACCCTCCCTGCCCCTCAACCTCCCCCCTGTACCGCACATTAATATTCATAGAGAAGATTCTCTCCTTCCTGTCTGTTGCTGCCTGTAGCCCACAGACTTGGCTTATTAGGAATCTAAAATATGGCCAACAGACTCTCTGTTCTGAGAGGCTATTGTGATTTTCATGAGCTGCCTGCGTGGACTGATAATGTGAAGGCGATACATTCTGAGAATCGTGTTATGAATCCACAAGACCACCTGTGTTGATTTCATTTGTTGTGAATCTGCAATCTTAAAACACTAGAAAATTATATTTGGCAAACTGCAACGTTTGTGAATTTGTTGCCTTGGGCTGAGCAATTGCGAACTGAAGGTTCAATGCAGCAGCGCGAGTTGACAGACAGAGTTAGCTGAACTTGTGGCTTGTTTTGGTCAAAGCCACCACGGTGGAGTGAGTCAGAGTGAAACAGAGCGCTCCGCTTTGCCTTTCCTGCTTTGGTTCATGGAGGATAGGAGGTGACTCATGCCGACCGTGAACAGCGTCAGTGATTACATGCAAAAAGTCATTAAGTCCACCTTGCAGATCTCTGAACAACAAGCTCCACAGTGACCACGTATTACAGCATTTCCTTTCCCCTAGTGTTCGTCTTTCTGTTGCATTATTTCTTTTTCTCTGTGCTAATTGTGAAATAGGACGCACTTCCGAACTCATCTCTCCCTTCATTTCTCTTTATTTCCTAGAGGATCGAGTGTGACAAGGTGCCAGATGTTGGCCATCATGCAATATGCAAAACTTCCACCTGTCTCACACTTGCAAGTGCAGCACAAACACAATTCATTCTATTATTAGGTAGAGCTCAGATTTTAGGAGTAAAGAAATAGAATTTTGTCATTGTATATTTCCATTAATGCAATTAGTATAAATGATTTTAAAGGTTTTATTGAAAGAGGATTTTTTTTTTTTACCTTTTTTTGACACTACAGATAGACAGGAAACATGGCAACAGAGTGAGACAGTTCTTCACATGCAACAAAGACTTCAACCACAAGCCACAAGGATGCACAATCCTACAATGCTTTTCTGCGCACTTATGACTCAAAGTTGGTCAAATAGGTTTCACTGCATTAAAACTGCGTGACATCCTACAAGCTAGAACCAAAGTCCATAACACACACATGGATGTACGTAAATGGTCAAAATGTTGGCCAAAGCTTCTGCAAACATTTGCCTGTACCCAGTCTGACCCTCTTCTCCCGAATACACTGAAGTGCACAGAGTGCAGGCTCTCTCTCTCTCTCTCTTCCCTCTTTCACATGTAAATTAGTCTTTAATCTCCACTGCTCTAATAGACAACCATGGCAACAGAGGCAGGCCTAATGAGGCAGAGGCTCAGGTTAAAATCGGCCCGCATGCTACCGCCGTTCACACAATCAACAGTTTAAGTACATGCATAGTCAGTCACACACATGCACATATTCCAACATGCACCCACACACACACACACACATGCACATATCAAATCCTGCATTATAGAATCACTGTTTAAATTAACAGGTGACTTACATGAATCGTAAACCTCTGTTGCTTGTTGCATTGATGTATGAACAAAAACCAGATTAGAAAGCACTGGAAGCTTTCTCAACTGTTAATGTTGTACTTGATGAATTGATAGAAAAAAGCTAGTTGGAATAATTAGACAGCTCATTCAAACGGAGCATGACAAGAAATCAGTGAAATCTGTAGCAAACAGAGTACTGAAATGTTTGGAAAGAAATCGTAAGAGGAGGTCATCTTAAAAATAGGAATGGCAAACACACTCAACTTCCTCTGAAGACACATGAAAATTAAGACGCTACACACACACACACAAACACACACACACACACACACACACACTGATAAAGCTTTAAAACAGCGTTAAAAGGCACTCAAGTATTGCTCATTTCCATGTGAGTGGTACTGATGCTCCAGCACTCCGTTGACTGTAATTTACAGCCATATTAAATCCATTAGACCAACATGTGTTTTCAGAATAGTTCAACCCACAGACAAGCTTTTCAGCATGCTGCAGGCCCAAACCTCAAACTCACAGACACATCCTTTACGTAGGCAGCGAGTTAAGAAGAATGTGGGGGGATGTGAGGCTTCATGTGTGAGTGTATGTTGCATGAGATGTCATTTCATTTCATGAGAAGATCTTTGTTGAGCTTAATCTAGAATTCCTGTTTTACTCGTTACTTAATTTGCTTTTACCCTCAGAACATTCCTGACTGTCACACACACATGTATTTACATTAAGGTGACATTCTCTTGGGAACGAGAAGCATTTTGTACTGTATAAGGCTCTTGTGCTGCAGGAACATGCAGTATATTGGCACCAAAAGAAAATATTTTTAACGCAAAATGCATTGCTGATGCACTGCTGACCTACTTAGTGACCTACCCAAATACTGCATTAATTCATGGAATCTTCCTGCAAAAAGTTTATTTAGATTTGATTCTTTCACCTTTGCCTTTAAAAAGCTGGAAGTTTAAAAGGAGCAGAAAGATGCAGCTTACATAAATCAATACAGGTATGCATTGTATAAACTCGGAAGGAAAATTGTTCATATATTTATGTATGAAAACTTTCACAACAGTCTCTCAGTTCTGGCTCTAAAATCTCTGAATCCACTGTACCACTGAGCAGAGCCTGACACATCTGTGAGAGCTCCTCTCACAAAGCTTCTCCTGTCTCACAGCCACTCAGGGAGCAGATGTTGACATGATCCTACACACCTTTCATTGTAATTATTCTGTGTACACCGACACAGTGCTATCACCTCACGCAGGGGTCTGTTGCTACACCAGCCTAATTAGCAATTAACAGTCATACAGTCATGAAAACACTGCCCATTGGGATACACTGGGGGATGTGGGCCGTAAATAAGAGAAGAAAGAAAATCTAAACAAAAGAACAGCATGCATACATTTTCCATAATGTGTATAATATAGAATGAGTAATAATTATAGCATCACAAAAGGAGATGCAGTGTTTTATGACTCCTCACAGAAAGGAGCAGGCTGCTGAAAGACAGAACAAACTGTCTGTGTCTGTCTGTCTGTCTGTCTGTCTTTGGTGCAATGTTACTTTTGCCCTGAGGCCCAACACAATTAACACCCACAGCCAACTGGTAGGTTACGTCTGCATGTGTGAATGTGTGTGCATGCATGTGTGCGCACATGCGTTAATGTCTCTGCTCTAGATACATAAACCGGTTTAATTTGTTTATTCATGCAGGCAAAGATGACTGTTTTCCGACAAAATGTGCATTTTGCCATAATTTCGAATGCATGAGGGAAATTTCACTTTGATTGATTTAGATTTTCATAATTTCTGGCTCCTAATTAATTGCTCTTCAGAAGTTAATTCCCCAGTAAATGTAAAATAAACATGCAATAAAGCTGTGTTTAATCTGGCACACAGAGAGGAAAATTACAGCAACACACATGCAAACTTGCTCTGCTTGTTATAGAGCATCTGTTTTAAAAAAAGCTAAACAAATAAATAAATAAAATACACATACACAACTCTTTCTAGACTGATCACTCAAAAGCAAATCAATGGCATTTGGACATTTTGGAATGTATCAGTAAATCAATTCAACCCCCTGCAACAAGAAACAATAAACCTTTCTTCAGAGGTAATAAAAGAGTACAGCCCATTCCATTAATTTATTGCCCCCTACTGTGTGTGTGTGTGTGTGTGTGTGTGTGTGTGTGTGTGTGTGTGTGTGTGTGTGTGAAAGAAATATGAGTGGATAATCACAGGCCAGGAATTCTTCCGGCGGTCCGGCAGGCAGGTCGGTATGCAGGAATGCGGAACCTGAAAAGTCAAAACAATACTGGGTAATGGAACGAGCAGAAAAATGACGAAGGACATGACGCTGGTCCTTGAGGACAGGAGCGAGGGAGAGGAAAAAAGGAGTGTCCAGTGGAGGAGGGGGAGGGAAAGGAAGAATGACGTGGAGAGCTTTTCAATCACACTGGAATGAAAATATTCCCACCCTCTTTGTGGCATCCAAATCTGTCACAGGAAAGAGAGAGCTGCAACATCTGAGGCACAGCTTGAATTCAGATAGTCGTTAAGACAAAAAAAAAAAAAATCCACCTTGCCTTGAGTGAATGTGCTTTTCAGGAGCCAAAATATGCATGAGCACTCTGTTTAGGTGTTCTGTTTATTATGAAGATCTAAAATCCCTCCATAAAGGGGTGTTACCACAATAATCACTCTTATTCTCCACCTTCTTCCTGGCGCAAACCTCTTCCATATTGTAGCCTCCTATGGCCCTTCCAGAATCGCTCTAAATCTGTGTAAATAAGGAGATGCTCCCATTTCGATGCACGTCGCACAAGAAAAGATGCGTGAAAAGATGCATGAGCCCCGTAACACAATACAATTCAGAGGTGTGGAAATCTCCCCTCCTTAATCCAGAAATCAGTGCTGTGGAAAGAGGGATTTGGGGCTGTCACTGCTAAGCTCCTTGTCCCTGGTGTATTATTGGAGCTGTGGTGTAGAGGAGAAACACGGGGAGGATGAGGCTGCTGCTCACTGCATTGTAAACAGAATTCAGTGTTTGGGAAATAAGCATCTTGCCATAACTGAATTTCCAGGAACAACATAGGAAGAATGATGGCATTGATGCCAGCAGACGCTTATCACTGTCCTGCATCTGCATACATATACAGGTCTGACTGCTAACTGCTGCGAACATACAGCACATGCTGAAGTATTGTGCAGGAAAAGTGGAAACTGTGAGCCGAATGCAAATGAGAGTAATTATTTATCAGCAGTTTCACACATCATCTTTTCCAGCTCGCTAACAGCAGAAAGATGATGTATGTCACCTGAGACACCCAAATTCAGCCGCTGAGATAAACTGCATGCTGTTAATTAACTCTGTTCACATAATTTGAGAACAGTGAAATAGAGCCTTAAATCTGAACATTCAAAGCATCGTTAAATACATTATATGGTATGTAATTCTCCAAAACATCATGGCGTTGTGCACATTTTGTGGAAACTATTGGCAGAACCACAGCTGAGTTAACAGTAGAAATAGCACTTTAGAGATTCTATATGAAGGAACAAAGCATGAGACATGAGCTATGTCAGGGAGGTGAGTGGGTCGCAGCTCCAACCCTGTGCTATTCATAGACCCTGCTGATAACAGGTTGACTTCTCTGGGAAAGCAGCAGAGAGGGAGAGGTGAAAAGAGGAGGGGGGGGGCAAAGGAGGAGGGGGTGCAGGAGAATTCACCTGTGGAAGAAACAGAACAGAGCTGAGGAAGAGAAGAGGATGTTTTAGTCGCGAAGAACAGAAGACAACGCGGAGGAAGAAGCATCCTTCCTTCCACGCGCACACGCCGGCGCTCGACAGTTTCACATCTGATTGTCGACAGAGAAAAGGGGGATTGCCACAGAGAAGGTTGAATAAGATGAAGAGAGAGTCAGAGAAAAGAATGAATAAGGAGGGGAGTTTCCACCCAGCCAAACATCCACATGTTGGTTTAAAGTGTAAAGGACTGCAGGAAAAACATGGAGATGTGTTTTACCTATTCCATCTCTCTTTAATGTGAATGTGAAATAATGGGAAAATAAACTTATGAAATGAGATAACAGCGAGGCAGACTCATCCAGCCTCATTCAACCATGGCAGCAGTCATGTTGGCCTAATGTGATCGGCTACAGTCATATCATCTGTAAGCCTTATGACTACGCCTTTCCTGCAGGAGCCATTTCACACAAATCCTCATGCTCAGACCTGAAGAAAGGACGGAAAAGAGAAGCAAGAAATAACAGATTCAAGTCTTTCTGTCCACACTAGTTAACTAAATCATCTGAGATCTTCTTCCCCCACCGGCCTTCACCATTTATACCGTCTCATCTCTTGTCAAGAAGTATGAAAACCCATGTTTGAGAGTGGGACTTTACTCTGGTGAGTTTACAGTTGAGTATCTTCTTCAGCCAATGGCAACACTCCAAATATTTTTATGGTTCCCAACTGGCACCCTTAACTGTTTTACTCCATATCACAGTGTCCATGGTCTCCCCACGGAGAAGAGCTCTGCCAACGTAGCCAAGCCCTCATGCCAACGGAAATGGCTGCCTCCAATTTAGCTGAACCGGCTGCATTCCTCGCCTAAAACAAAGCCGTTGCTGTTCACCATATTAAAGCGATCTTGCAACAGATACCAGCTCCATGTAGAAACGGACTCTAATCCCTCTTTTCATGCTGGCCTCTTGGTCTTCATCCAGTTGTGCTACAATTGACAACTGAACTCCCTCGGGCATCCGTACTCTCTTTTTGTTTTGGGAGGGGGTTAATAATAATAGCGATAATGCATTTTATAAATAACACATGTTTCATTAAATGCAGATCTCACAGGGGAAATAAGAGGGTAGAGCCACGTGGTAATTAAAAGCGGCTAAAACAACTGGGAAAAGGCAAAACCTAAAGCTGTGGGATGAGAATTAGTGGTCAGATTTTAAGTAACTTAGACTGTGATAATTTACAAGGAAATATTTTGGGATTTCTTTAAAAGAGTGCCTTGTGTGCCTTCAAGTAGCAGGGAAGCGTGGTCAGGTGGTACAAAGCAGATCATCCGGAAGTCAAAACTCCCCTGTGGCTCATGTTAGACATGGATGCCTGAAGCTGATGGTAAATGGAGCTTTTACAAGTTAAATTTCTTCCGTTCTTCGTACTTACATCTGTCCAGCTAAGTTTCACTCCTAGTTTCTCTTATTCATGTTTCTCATTTCCCTCGTCTTCTCTCTTCTCCTGAGTCTCTCATATTCGCTCTCTGCCTGAGCCTGCCCTGACCCAGACGTCTGTTCCCTGTCTGAGCTCCTGCCAGATTCCTGCAAGGGGAGGAATGCGCGAGAGGGCCTCGCCGAGCCACAATTAACATTTCGTCGGTGCTGCGCCCACACCTATGTAGGGTGCTTAATGATGGCATATTCATGAAACACAAATATTTGTACAGAAAAGCTGTCTCCCAGCGACCGCCGAGAGGTAGGGGAGGATAATTGAAAGGAGCTCGCATCACTTCTACAAAAGCGAGAATGGGAGTAAAAAAAAAAAGGAAAAGAAAAAGGAGAGCTGAGATAAATGGAGGGCTGGACTTTAAAGAGACTATTGGTAGCAGGAGGATACCCTGTGAGGAGTGTGTAGTGACAGGAGAAAACCCTCTCTGTGGGGGACTGCAGCACATGCTGAGAGGGCACCAGCAACAGAGAAAAAAACCCTGGCACATCAATGTAGAAAGAGACGGAGAGAACAGGAGAGGGAGGACAGAGAGAGAGATAGATGGGGGGGCAGGTAGGGTGAAATATATGCATGTGTGTATATATACATGTATATGTTTGCAACAGAGAAATCAGATACAATAAAACAGAGATTTGTTCAAAAAAAAAGACAAAAGGTAGAGAGAGAGGAGAGAGGATACACCGACGGTTTTCCAAGAGGAGCAGACTGCATACCGTCTTCCATTTCCCCAAAGAACATCCCTCCCTACTGCTGCCCCCAGCTGGGAGTGCGCACACACACACGCACACATGTACACACACACATACATCCAGCCCGCCTGTCTGGTTGGGGGAGGGGAACACCGAGACACAGGGAGATGGTGAGGGATAGTGATGGAGAAGGAAAAGACAAGAGCAACAGAGAAGGATGCAACAAGAAGGGGAGGAAGGGAGAGATGGAACGCCAGCAGGAAAAACAGAAAAGGAAGAGAAAAATTATGTTACACATGGCCTGTGTGTGTGTGTGTGTGCTCACCTCCACCTGCACTGCAATGCTTACACTGTAAATCACCCACCTGACTCAGCATCCCACTCTGTCCACGCACACAAACACACCACTATTCATCATCCATGTTCTCCTGCACACCACCGCCACACACACACAAATTCCAACAAAATCCCCCTGCAGAGAAGTAATTCAGGAGTCAATAACACAGTACACATACACTCACACATCAACCCCCCCCCCCACACACACACACACTTACCATCCCCCTCCAAGCACACACACACAAACACACACATACATGCATGTGCACACACGCAGTCCTAAACGAGACAGCTGGAGCTATCAAACCAAAGCCTGTGAGAGCCAGCTTTCTTCAGATGGATTTGAGATGTGGGCTTTACCGTATCATCTGCCAGCACGCTGCTGGGAATGAGACGTCACATTCATAACAGCCTACTGCCTTATAAGGCAATTATCTCTCTCTCTCTCTTTCTCTCTCTCTCCAGTGGGGGGAAGGATGAGTGGTTTCAATTATGTGTGACAAAGACCAAATTAGGCACCTGGCAATTTCAATATGGCCCCTTTCTTTGCATTAAGTTGATAGGATGTGGTTTTGATGGGGAGGTAATGCTGTTGCATACAACTCAGGCTTATGGTTGTTTGCACAGTGTTAGACAAATTGCATTTGAATTCATGAACATTAAGAAAAATGAAAATAAAAAAAGCCATACGCTTCCAAACAATGAAACATCTTGCACAAAAAAAAATGACCAACAATGGACAAAAATGCTCAGAAAAAAATAAGATGTTCTTTTGTTCTTATCTAAGCTGCACACATTCCATGATGCCGGTCACACAAAGGCTCAGCAGCAGTCCTTGATCGATCCGCCCGCAGCAGTTTTGAGGGCACATTGAGACTCTACCCTCATTGACTACTTCAGAATCAATAGCTGCTGATTACTGGCTGGAGAAAGTAGCTGGTGTATCTGTAGCTTCTGTGCTGCTGCTTGTGCACTCAGTTTCACATGCAGACCACACAATATACAAACGCAACCAGTTGCTGCTCTCAAGCGCCTTTTCTCTCTCTCTCTCTCTCACACACACACACACAAAAAACATGCTGTATAATGTACAAATGCACAACCACACATATAGATAATATCTCTAATTAGGGATGGCAGGTTGCAGAACGTTTGGAAGTTGTGATCTGTCAGGCTGCGCAGCCTGCACACAGGGCCAGGAGATATAGTGACTATAAATGTATGAATGCAGTTTTTTATTTAAATATCTTTTTCCTCAATTTAGCTTTAGTACTGTCCACCCATAAAGCCTTCCATTATCTCCTGACACCATATTTGAATGCCGCAAGTCAAGAATGGAAAAATCAACTCTTCATCGTGTATGAGTGTGCACTCAACCATCCCCTTTTTTCCATTTCCATGTATGGTGCTGCTGTGTGGCTGCAAGGGGACCGACGAGGCTCGCTGTTCCTCTGCACCTCACAGTCAGCTCGGCTCTAATCCACTGAGCTGCTACGGAAAGAGTGCTGACGGTGCCCTTTTCCACTGACTATCTCCTAATCCAGCTGGCTGCGGGTCTGGGGGAATAATCCTGGATTAGGGACTCCTCCCCATGGAGCGACCATAGGGTCCCTCATGGGGGCCCCCCCCTCCCTCGACAGTCAGCTGTGCCTGAGGCGCTGCGTCTTTCACGTTGTGAGAGAAGAGAGCAGTCAATCCAAAAAAAAAAAAAAAAAAAAAGCAAACAGTGTCTGATTAGGGTTTGATTGCATCAAACCTCGCCTTGTCGCCCTGAGGGTTACTGGAGATGAATAATAGTAAAGAGGGATAATGGTGGATAGGCCTTGTGATGTTACAAGTGCTTTTCATTTGAGGTGACAAACATTTGGACTCAAGCATGGCAGGAATTGAGCCTCCAGCAAGCATTTTGTTAGCACAGGATGCACTCTAATTGGTTTATTGTTGGAAGCAGTAGCTATTGTCTGACGTGTGTGTTCTCACCTTAACCTTGAATGAGAAACAAAGGCTCTAAGTGGATCAAAAAGACCTTAAATGACTCACAGCACAGTAATGGTTATGACACATTGCTTTTCGCATGTTTCAGACGTCAACATATGTCAGCTCTGAGTCAAATCAAATACCAACATAGCTGTTTCACAAATAAAATGAGGTATAAAAACACATAAAGCTGAGTTGTTCACAGTTTCGGTCGTCTACAAAAAGACCAAAATGTTTTCTGAGAAGCCACAAAGATTCTCCACACAGTAACAAGGAGTGACAAATGATTCGTGTTACTCTGAGGTTGATCCAACAAGAGGGGTATTGTGATCTCCTGACCAGGATGCGATGTGTCAGAACCACAGACTCGCTGGACGGCCGTGTGCTGCGGTAAGTCTTCCACAGCACAGGAAAGTTTCAATTTCTTTCAGTTGATCAGTGATAAAGGCGAAAGACCATTCTCATCACCTCTTACATTAAAATCTATTACTGGCTGCCAGCAACACACAATTAAACACAAATGAACATCCCAGGTTGGAGGAGAATTTCCCTGCGTTTCAGTCACCGTATTAAAGATTGATCCAGGGATGAGCACTGAATCAATCTTTGGCTTGAGGCTGAGAATTGGGACACAGAGTGCTATTTGCATGGCTGGCCGATCGGTAATCAACAGGCTTTTTGTCAGCGCATGTGATGTCCTCCCTCAGCACACAATCACCAGTTTATTTACCTGCCTGGCTGCCCAAGAGAGAGTGGAGCTTGCGTCAGTGCACATATCCCACGGCTCCAGTGAAACACATCAGGGGACATCGGGGAGGTCTAATGCATCCAGAGTGTGTGTATGGACACATCATGGAAACATCACTACTGGTTGTTAAGATGACTTTCAACTCCGAGCTTTGTTGTAATTACAGAGACAAGTTCATTTTTGTTGTAATGGTACAGTTTTATCATTTAAAATGGGTCTCTCTCTCTCTCTATTAAAAAAAAGACTGATGTTCTGAAACAGCTGACCCCTGTAGCTTTCATTTTACTTCAGTTATTTTTGTTCCAGGTGGGGACTAAGTTAAGCAGCAGCAAAATAAAAAAAAAAGGAAAGAAAAGAAAAAAGAAAAACAGAATTAATGCACATAATATTAAACAGTTCTGCTTCTCTTGCTCTTGGAGAATAACAATTCTGATTATTCCCCTTACAATGACACTAATAATAATAATAATTCAATATTCTATCTCTCAGTGCTTTGTGGCTTTCCCACCTGGTCTGTAACATTCAGATGAATGATTCCTTCTGGAGCAGTCAGCCTTTAATAATAGTTCATAAACAGAAAATGACTGCTGGGCTCTGTGTTTTTTATCAAACATAGCTCAAAAAGGAGCCTACAATGCATTTGTTGGGGACTATTTTCAGCTGTGGAATTAACACACATTTGGTAAATACGCGACTGAATTAAAATAAATGCACTCATGTTGGTCATGATCGCCAGAGCTCATTGGCACAGAGGAATAAAACATTACTGCTGCATGGGATCAAAGCACTGCGCTGCCGGCCTCCGAATTCATTCTGCTAAAATATGCTGACAGATGACAAGTTGTTTTCGTGGTTTGGCTGCAACATAGTAGGTCATGTACATAAAAATACAACCTAAGTGGACGTTATATGCAAAAGCACTTTCACTTTCTTCTATGAACTGAGAGATTAGATCGTGAGAATAAATGCAAAGCTGTGTCTGAGTCATTCGTTTCCTCCCTTGTTCTCCTTCCACCAAATATGTAAACACACACACACACACACACACAAGAAAGAAGACTGATGGGGCGAGGGAGGGGATCTGAAACTCACAATAATGTATGTATGCATCCACACACACACACACACACGCACCTGCACTCTCCCTTCTCTCTCTCTCTCTCTGACTTTCTCACACTCGCACGATGTCAACCAATTTCAAAGTTAATGCAGCACATACCGCGCTCTCCAATCCATCACGACACCTGTGACATATCTGAGAGGCATTCAGCACGGCAAAGACTCAAAACAACCCGTGAGCTCTAAGATACACAGAAAGTCAGAACATATATCTTCACCCCTGTCACCCTCAACCCTCCGAACACCACCCACCCCCAACCCATCCGTGTGCCTGCAGCTATTTTGAGAAATGCCTCATTTTCATTTCAATCTGCTGTGCGATATAGAGCACGGCTCCCGCAAGCTGACTCCTTCACCTAAACGCCGCTAACAGTTGAATAGAGCACAGACGAGACGGGCAACCATTGTGATGATAAGGAGCCAAGTCAATCTATTTGCATTCAAGGGTGAAAAGACATCTTTTTCTGTGTCTACTTAGGGAGCAGAGAGGGAGAGAGTGGAAGCAACATGAAGGCAGTGATCTATGCATGTCTTCTGTCACACTTCATCACTCAGTGTGTACAGGTATCAGTACAAGCGAACAACATGCCAGAGGAGGCAATAATTCAGAGAGCAGGATTCTTTCTTAATGTCGTTATCAGGCCTGGCTGTGGAGGCACGTGGTTCTCATACTTGTTTAATAGGTCTCTCTGTAAATCTGCTAAAGAGTAGGCCTACGCTAACGATACAGTAAGCAGACAGATGTATTTCAAAGTATCAGTCAGTCTTTTTATTTACTTCTGTATTTCTTTCTAATTTTCTCCTCTCCAAAAAATGTAGCAAAAAGCAAAACACACTGGCTTTCCTACTGTTAACACTTTTCACTGAGCAGCTCATTAGTATCATTTCTTGGACCTTCTCCCTCCCTGCCTGATAAACATCCACATCATTCAAACTCCACGTCTCAATGCTTTCTGGAACAATTTGTGGTCTGTAAGCCATGAGCAGAGATACTCAAGTGATCGTTTGTCATTATGATAGGACTCAGAGCGCCAAAGAAAACACTGTGCACCAATTTTCACATGATGCGCAGCGCTTCTTACGGTTATTACATTGACTTTAATGTGTAAAATTGGTGGAGTCATCTTTAATGGGTTTCTAATGGATTTACAGAAAATGTTATATATCAGAGCCCTTTCCCTGCAGTCTGTTTCACTAACTTTAAAAAATCTCTTTCGAATCTTTTCCTGCATTTCATATCAGAGCTCCAAGGTTGAAAGGAACAAAAAATAATCTCTATATACAAATGATGACATGTCCATACTAGAAATAAGCATTAAAATCTGAATAGCAGTGCAGCATGAAGCTCATTCTGTTATCAGACACTCTGATGGATCAGCCTGCTGACTGTACCCCTGGAAAGGCCCATTAACACCTCCAGAGGGCAGAGCCCAGCCCCCTCCATAAACAGCCCAGCCGGAGGTCCATCCTAATGGGCTAAGCTCATTCCCAGCCTGGCCTGCTCCAGGTGTGGAAGTCGAGCCCTGTAATTGATAATTAGGGGGCAATAACCCAGTGTTCAATGCAGGCCTCACGACCAGAGAGTAACCAGGCCCCACACTGTCACTCAGTCAGAGGTGGGGAGGGGGGGAGGGATGAGAGGATTGAGGAGGAGGAGATGGAGGAGGAGGGCTGTAATTCAGAGGATAGATGGTAGAGGGTTGAAGGGAAAAAAGAGAAAATAACACATGTGCACACAGGCGGGCTTTAGATGCACATGTTGAGACTGAAAGAGCGGAGTATTTTCATACAACTCCAACGCAGAGAGCCTCCAAAGAGCTCGAGTGCTTTGCGTAGGAGGTTGCAACAGGCATATCATCCACATGCAGGTTTTTATTTCTGTTAAACCACAGACCTTATCAATCATAATGACAGACTAAACGTTCTGTAATCTAAAGCTGTGTAGAAATAAGCAAATTGCCTCCAACGAGCACAGCAGCTTCCAGGCAGTTTACATAAAGGCGATTCAATAGTTTTTATGGTGTTCAGTGGATCCATGTGTTGCTCTATCATCCACGCATACAGTCATTTAGTTTCTTTCTGTGGATAAAAACTGCATTAGTCTCTCAAATGACGCAAAGAGGCCAAAGATTTGAGTAATGAGAAGCGGCGTTTTATTCATTTATGTATTTATTGTCATTTTCCCTTTATCTCGTTTTCTGCTATAGAGATGCATTAGCCCTCAGAGAAGCTATCAATCAGGGGCTAATGGGTTGTAATTGCAGGCAGGCAGGCCCCCACATCAGAGGCAGCAGGGTCTCTGGATGGCAGAATAATCACACGTACAGTAGAGAATCCCTGGGTGATCTTGGTGGTGGTGGGGTGGGGGTGGAGGGCAGGCATAGGTTAAGGTAATTTCCAACTCATTTTCCTTTTGAAATCCATTATACTCATCCCAATGATGCCTTGCATTAATCAACAGGGTTAATATAGTGAGGGGGTTAAAACAGAGAGACAAGAAAGTAATGAAAGGCAGTTTCAGACGTCGCCTGGGAAGAGAAACACCGCTGGCTGTTTAGTCAGTGGATGCTGGCAAAGACATGTATTTTGTTTTCCTGGAACCACTCTGAATAACCACAATACCTACATTGCCAGAGCCAATCTCACAGACGACCGTCAGCCCAGAGCACTCATTTTGCTTTAGAGGAACCAGCCACCTGACAATGACGTCTGATACGATCTCCACAGCTGTCCGTGACAGTCAGACATCACACATACACACACACACACACACGCACTGTCAAAAGGCCACAAACAGCAGAGGTTGATAAGACCGTGCTAGATCGGTTAGGGTTAAACTCTGAGAAATCTATGTCTACTTTGCTGCCTCTTCTCATGTGAGGACTTCAAATGTTTGTCAAAAAACTGGAATGGAAATCCCCCGTGAGGCAGAATTCACAACTTACCCTTTTTCATCTTTGCAGGGTTAAAGGAGGACACGCTATAAAAGATCTTATCTTATACAAGCCTTTCAGGGCAGTGTCGACACTTTGGATTAGAGGTACTAAAGATGGTTAGGTGAAAGTAAAGAATTACATACAAAAAGAGCTGTATTACTGTAATCTTAGAATGCCCAGAGTCTAGAAAATGCTAGCAAAAGGACCGCTTTGCAAGTGACACCAGCATTTTCCATTTCCACCAGCTAAGGTAACTGCAGCTGCAGACAGAAAACTGACGACAGCGACGCAAAAGTACCTGGGCCTTCAGTGGGGACATACCTGACTTAGTCCACCTCTTAATACAACCACTGTCACGTCGCAATTATAAAAAAACATCGATACTACGCAATATGACAAAGCGTGGCATTACCATTATTAACACAACAAGGAACACAGTTAAGACAACACCATACGTCTACACTACAACCGCAACTGTGCCACGTACATCATCCGGAGCAGTTCAGAACTGCTAGTCACACTTGGCTGTGACTTTTTGCTCTGACCAACCAATCAGAGGACGGAAGAGTGCTGCAAGGATTATGAAATCTGATTGGTTAATGAAACAGTTAATGGCTGATATAGTCTAAATTGCATGGGCCAGCACTACTGATTCTGAAGGCCCTGGACAGATTAGACTGACATGGCAACACATAGAGGAGGAAATCTGATTGGACAGAAATCGAACATCCACATATACGTACTGGAGAGCCGAGAGACATGCTATGAAATGAAGAGAACAAACTTTTGGGAATAACTTAATACAATTTCATGGCACAAATACTAGAATTTAGGTTGTAAATGTAGGTTTGTGCTTTTGATAATGTTTAGGCCAGCAGAGAAGGCCTTGCTGGCCCTGACAGCCCACCACTGCCTTTTAGCAGCAGGTTAGCAGCAGTTTTTGAGATTAATCACAATGCCCTGCAGGAGGGAATCTATAAAAGAGCTGTTCAGGAAAAGAAATATTATGCATTATTTGAGCTATAGGTATCCTTGTATTTGTTGGGCCTGTGCATGGTAACAGACCTTTTATTCTACTTGTACTAAACAAAGGACCAGTTCGTTTTAAAGTTTTGTTTTTTCTCTCTTTCTGGGCAACCTAGTTATGTCTTCTCACCACAGCCGTGGTTTTCTGTATCTGGACTTCAGTTGGTTATTATTGACGCAAAGGCTGCCAGAAAAGCAAATGCACAGTTTTAGGAAGTTTCAGAGGCTTGTTGTTGTTGTTATTGTTGCCTACATTTAAAGGGAAATTTCACCCCATGGAAGTTACATCTTCAAAGTCTCACATGATACCAGCATGAGACAAATCCTACAGGTGCACCATATTGTGTGAATTATAGAGAAATCGCCCGCCCCAATATTTGAGCTATCTAATGGATGCTTGCAGTGTCTTCAAAAACCTTTGCTAACTGAAGAAAAACAATGCTGACAGTATAGATTTTATAACTGCAAAGCAGGGAAGAGCCAAGTAAGATTATTTTATTATTGGCAACCAAAAAAGTTTTGATGTCATAAATAAATCCATTTAGCTTTGCTTCGGCATATTTTGGTCATCATTCTCTTTAAAATCTATCAAAGTATACTGAGTAACAGCGATATTTTTTCTTTTAATATTAATGCATTTCATTTTAATTTCATATTTTTTTATGATAAAACCTATTTCTATATTAATCCTGATATTTGTGCTCACTAATAATTTATAAAACAATACACAGACTTTCTGCTATTTCTTGAGTAGCGTTTAATGATGAGAAGGTGGTGGTTTTGTAAATTCCAGCATTGTGCTTTTACCTGGTATCAGATCACAAGTCAGTTATTGTCAAAAATACATTTGTAAATTGTCTGCTTGGTACATTTTGTGCTCAGCAAAACATTTTCTCGAGATGGTTCTTGAAAGTATGACTGTGTTTTTATTAATACCAAGAATAGGCTCTTTTTTTCTGGGATGTGTACAGTAATACATCAGCATATCATGGAGCATTACATTCAGTGACGACTGATCAAAACCCCTTTGAATAGGAGTAGTCATTAAGTAGGCTTGTGAGTTACAGTGTATGTGCAGACAAGGTGATTTCAATGAGGATTTTAATAAAATTCATGAGTTCATAGATGTGCACGCACGCACACACACACACACGCAGAGTTTGATTTCTTCCCCATCATGCACCTCTAGACTTTGCTCATTTCGGTGCAGCCTCCCAATCTTCAAAACTCTGCGGGCATTTCCACCAAGCAGCTGCACATGATAACTAAGAGGGAGAAGGAGCAGTTATGAATGTCATTTGCAGAGACTGCTTGCTGAGTGAGAGAGCGAGAGACCACATGAGGGGGAGGAGGGGCTGATTGAAGGTCTTAATGTTACTTTTTAGCAGCAATTTGAAGATGTTTTCATCCCCCAGGAGTGTCACTCAAACGCTCTCGGGGAAAAGCCTCTGAGTGGAGCGACCATCTTTACATCTGGGACTTGTAAATCACAAAGGCGAGATCTCTCTTTATCCCTGTATGAAGCCTAAATCGTCCCCTTTCTCTTCATATTTCACATTTTTTGTGTGTTCCAACAACAAGCTTTTCTTTCTTCTTCTCTCTCCCAGGTTCTCCCCCATGATGACTGCTATAATTAGAGAGACCTTCTACGGCTGTTCTCCGACTCATTACCAGATGCTTAGAGGTCACTCCAGTTTATACACACGGCCACGCATACACAGAAAAGAACTGCACTGTCGTTGCTGAGTGAGAAGAAAGAAAAAAACAACCCCTCAAAAAAGAGATACATTCATGTGGACTGATTCTTAGTGTTGATAGTGTGTTTGTCATTCACTTTAAAGTGTAAGTAGATAGAAAAAAACAAAACAAAACAGTAACACTGTGCTGATGATTTTTCACGACCGTGTCTAAACATGATTCAACACAAAAGACAAAAAAGTAAAACACAAAGCCAGCACTTTTTCTGGCAGGATTAAACATGATCTGTGCTTTCTTTGGAAGACAGCGCTGTCATATTCATCCGTTATCCTCGGACAGGAAACTAAACTTATGACGGTCATGTGTAAATGATTCAGCTGCAGATAAAACGTCTGTGTCTGACTTCAGCAGAAGGAAGCGGCTAGCTTCCTTGTGAATGTCGAGAAACACAAACTATGAGAATATTCCTTTAACACATTCTGATGAGGAAATATGAGGAGCCCTGTCATGATGTGTTTGTCATGTAAACACATTCTCACTTCTGTTTTGGGCTCAAGTGTTTTCCAACAAACATGTCGTGCCCTCTATAATGTCAAGAATCGCACATGCAAGGATATAATATTGCTAAATATTTGCAACTTTGCTAATATAAACGCCAACATTCACTTGTTTGAAAATGAAATTGAACAAAAATTGGTAAGTACCAGCAATTCGCTATAATCCTATCTGTAGGTTAACCCTTCTTTGTTAAAGCAGAGGGATTGGATTTCATTTTTTTAAAAATGTCAGACTTGAGATATGCACATGTTATTTGATACTCACACAAATATTCCATTGTGAGAACACAGGAACATTTTTTTTCAAGTTCAAGTTCAAGTTCAAGTTCAAGTCCTGTGAATGAAACTCCAGTTTCATTTGACCCTTGGTCAGAGTCTGCATGAACTCAGAGTGGTTGCCTCAGACCCTGAGGTGACCCCTGCCCACAAAGCCCATGGAAGTATGCCAAGCCAGCGGTCGACTTGAACCTGAAGTAGCTCCAGAGTGCCTGGTAATTGTCCGTTCTGCTCCAAGACTAAAGCAGCCTATTGTCTTCAGGCCCGTCCGGCAATGAAACCGTCCTCATGGCAGATTCATGTGATGCCGAATGTTGTAAATAACATTCTGGTAAGGCAGTGTTCCACATCGCAATACATGAAAGGATCAAGTGAAAAAAACAGTGAAACTAGAAGCAGGGGCTGTGGAGAGAGGGTGCAGCAAATAGCTCAGGAATCCAGCAGATGGATCCAAACATTTGCTGTACTAACATGAGCCAAGACCAGCAAAGCTCCCCATCGCCTCCACCTCAGGACTGTTTCCGGAAGGTGAAAATATCCCGGGTTTTGGAGCCTTTCTTGCCCACCGGTGGAGGCGTGGTGGTGGAGTTTGGTGAAGGCGAGGGCGTGGATGACGGGGAGGGAGAGGAGGGCTGGGGGGTGGAGGTGCCTCCATAGGGGCAGCTCTGCGAGTCTGGATGTTCACCAGAACACTCCACAGTGGGGATGTAGCGGCTGTCCCACATCCCGGGGCCACACAGTTTACAGAGGTCATGCAGACTGCATGGGATTCTGGGTAGGAGACGGAACTGGTAGAGGAGGCTGCGGGCCTGGAAGAGCAGGACGAAAAGTTGGCAAGGTGAACTAAAATATGTTGCACGTATCAGACACAGCGGATTAAATCATTAAAATCAATCAATACCCCGAACTCCCAGCTAAAATATAACAAAACAAGGTCAGCGTTGTGGGGTGTTACTTAAAGCGAAAAACCCAGCGTGCCTGCTTTGGATGCAAAATCTCAGGCAAACAACAAAAGGAGTTACGCCAGCCGCATGCTAACATGAACTCAGCGCCCGTGGTTGCAGCAGTACTAACACAGCATCCATAAACATGAGGATGCAGGCACAGACTCAGTAGCAGGGATGCAGATCATAAATCCTCTGCGTGGCACGACAGCATCTCATTTAGCACCTCAAGGCCTCTGTGGGCAGGTTACAGTATATCAGAGCTGCTTTGCTGCAGCACTGGGCAGAACCGCTTGATGCAAACACAGCACTACTCTGGATTCAGAGCAACGCAAAAGCTTTTGCTCATAAACCACTGATTATCATGTACTTTGGGTGTACATAGATATGGAGTAACCAAATGGAGCCACGTAATCGCAATCATTAAAGGCCAGAAAACGTAGATACCTTGCGCAGCACCAGCTCTCCATTCATATGCATGGAGAGATTGCTGAAGTGGAGCAACATCTGGTCAGTGGCGAGCTGCTGTTCTGTCACATCCTCCCCATAGAGAACAATGATGGCCACGCACAGGAAGAGGTGAAAGTAGTCCGTCTGTGAAGAGAAGAGAGGGAAAGAGCATTAGTGTGGAGGCCAATACTGTAAGACGAATGCAGGAATATCTGCAAATTATCGGGTTTTTTGATTCAAAAATGTAACAACACCAGGATTTCTGTATTTAGCCGCGACTTTGCTGAAGGCAACAATTTGGAGGTCTCCACAGACCAAGGAGAGACAAAGAACAGATAAGTACAAAATGCAAATATTACACTGAAGTGCAGTTCAAGGAAAGCGCAAATTCTAAAAGTATTTGAGAATTTCATGTTAAAGATAGACAGTGAATTATGGGCTTATTTCGATACAGAATGGGAAAAGGAAAATCTTAACCTTGGATGAGTAAAACTGGACTCTGTGCACAGAGAAGAAACTCTAATGCTCTAATATATATTAGTCAATATTCAGATAAATGAATGCGATATATTTACTGAGTCAATTAAAGAATCCACACTGTTTAGTTCTGAACATTTTGAATTGGAATGCGGATACCCCATTGCTAAACTTGAAATCTCAGAAACTATTAGCTCAATAAGAAAAGGGAAATCCCCAGGCTCAGATGGACTTACAGTCGAGTTCTATTTACATTTCTGGGATATTATTGAAACACTATTTGAACTATATAAAGAATGCACTAACAAGAAACAAATGTACACAAGTATGAAGCAAGGCTCAATATGTCTTATCCCCAAGCCTGAAAACAAGATCATTATCTAATAGAAAATTGGAGATCTATTATACTTCTAAATATTGATAATAAAATCCTGCCTGAAACTGTTGCTAAAAAAGGAGGTCTCCACAAGATCACAAATGAAAAACAAACAGGCTTTATGACTAACTGACATTAGCTATAATATAAGATTTGTTCTGGTAGACCGGGTAGACTATTCTGACCACATTAATACTGATGCTCTGCTATTATGTCTTGATTTTTATAAAGCATTTGATACTGTGGAGCACTATTTTCTATTCAAAGCACTCTTTTTGGCTCTCTTGACAAACCTTTGGCTTTTTTACACAACTTCATATCCGCAACTGAAATGTTTTATAAAAATACGGACAGCTGTATCATATTATATCCATATACCACAAAAAGATTTCTCGTACCGAGATCAGTTCGCCAGGGCTGTCCCATTTCACCCTTTTTGTTTTTACTGGTAGCTGAATTACTTTCATGGCATGTTTTACACAACCCTGTTATTAAAGGCTTGTCTATTTTTAGTAAGGGAATTAGACTGATCCATCTAGCTGACGATAAAGCTCTCCTCCTCACGGACAAACATCAGATTGAACATGCAATATCCTTAATTGACCAATTTTCAGCTGCATCTGGTCTAAAACTTTACAAGTTTAGATGTGAATTTTATATTTGTATCAGACCGAGGATCAAACTCTATTCAAAATATCTGTTAAGAAAAAATACTTTGGTCTCTGTATCTGTAACTTGGACTGGACTTCATGGAATGTCAACAACTCAATTTCTCTCCTAAAATAAAGATGACTGAAACATTATTGAATACAATCTTTGGAAGGACTTTTCTAACTAAAGCAGAAGGGATTTGTCTGCTTGTAAAAACATAAATAAGCTGGTTACTAACTTTGTATGGAAGAAAGCAGAGCACGCTGGAACTGAAAATGAAGGTGGTCTTGAACAGATGGACTTCATGGACTTGAGTTACACCTTTAAGGTGAAATGTTAAAAAAATGTTGCTGACATATAATTATAACACTGAAAAACTACCATTAAAACTGCCCTAGTTTTATCAACAAGCTCTGTTGGCATGGAGACTGTTATTCTCATGACTTTTTGCCACATAAATCTATCAATTACATTTAAAGAACACAATTTGGTTTTCAAATCTACACCTAATGGTATGTTAGAATTAATTAAAAGGTTAAAAAAAAACAACAACATGAGGTATCTACATTTCTATGCACTCTTTATATAAATGATACACATAAGGAAATGCTTTCTAAATTAAAAGTAAATGAAAATAACCCGTCAGGTAAGTTTCTTTGGAACTCTCATTTTGCTGATATTAAGTGCAACAGAGTGTGACTTGCTCCTTTGAAATTTTGCATTTCAAACAAAATTAGAGAAATACGCTGGAAAACATGTTGATGAAAATACGTTGATGACACATGCACTTCTTGTTCACAGGACAAGAAAGTTTAATGCCTTTTTGACCTTTTTAATGATCATTATGTGCAACATTCTGGAAGAATTTTGATAATTTTATGGTCGCTAAAACTTCACAAGTAATCACTGTTGACAAGGAAAATGTCTTTACCTAATTTGAATGTAATGATAAAAACTTGCATTTTATTGTTAATCTTTTTATAGAATTAGAAATATTCCACATCCATAAAGCTGATTATCTGCAGTGGGATCCATCATTTAACTGTTGTCTAATTGAAATTGATCTGTGTCTTAAATCTCACACTCGTCACAAAGAAAGGAATCTCAACACTTATATTGGGAACTATTTAAGTGAAAAACAACTCTTATTGTCTCTTAATGTACTTAAAGACGTGCTACTTTTTCTTCATTTTGTTTTTTTTAATTTTTTGTTTGTTTGTTTGTTTTGTCTTATTTCCTGTTTTTTTTTTTTTTTTTACTGTACATGAGTTTTGTATTTCCAGTTGCCCAATGACTGAACGTTTCGTTTTGTTTTTCAAATAAAACTTATGGAGAGAAATGCCTTCTTCTTCACAGAAAAATCAGATACCAATCAGAAATTCTGACTTCTTTGGTCCATCTGGCATGTGACATTCAACTGTCTAAACCGAGGTTTCACTCTGCTATCTCCTCCATCAGCACCTGTAGCTGACGATCAGAACATCCAGCAGGGAGTCTGAACAGATGGCACGGAGCAGAAACGCTGATATTTGACACTGCCTCAGTGCGAGGAGGTGTTAAGCTCTGTGTCGTGGCAGCGAGCACGACACAGATACAAGTTTACCCTGATACAAGGCAGAGAGAGAATTGATACAAAAACTGCCTGCAGTTCACCTGCTTCAGCTTCCATCCTTCAGATACTACTACAGTTTACTGCACTGCATATATCGTCTGTACAGTACTGCAGTTTTCAATATACACTTATAAAGGAAGTCTTAAAATGTATTAATTAAAATGAACTAAATCAAAATGTGGAACTTAATGAGATGCAGAATTAAACCAGGAAACCCAGGAAGTAATATGACACGTTTAAGTGAATTTAGAAGGATTACTTTAGTCTGCGGTGACAGGATTTAAAGGAATAACACGGACTCCCTTCATAGCAGACGATGTTAACCGTGCATTTCTGAAGTGAAATCAAATCCAGTCGAGGGTCCTTGTGCGCTCGTTTTATGCAAAGTTAGCCTCACAAACTTGTGCACGCAAAGGAGCAGTTCGAACTTTGCCCTGACCTGGTAGTGAGCCCAGCAGGCCTCCCACATGCGCAGAGCCTCTGTGTCGGGGAACTCTCGTTTGAAGCAGAGCAGGATCCAGCGGTGGCAGAACAGCAGCTGGAGGCCATCCTCCCCGAGCCTGGTCAGGTGCTGGTGGAAGCGGGGCAGCATGAGACGCAGCAGCTCCCGCAAGTACATCTGGATGTTTCAGAGAGGATAAACACCGTCTGACAAACGCAACATTTTCCAGTGGTATTTTGGTATTGTGGATGGAATTATGCTTCACTAGGCTGCACATAAGCGAATGAACATGGGTGTCATCTGACCCTGGATCTGGTGTTTCTTTTACACTTGTTTAGGAAACCACAATGCAGAGAAAACGCAGAGGACTTCATGAATCTGAAATAAATCTTCCTCTCAGTGACAGTGTAACAGCTCTTAAACACGAGTGAAAGAATTTGGATGTATTAATTCAAATGGACAGGAAAACGACAAGCTATTAAGTGCCTTGTAGACTCATTTATTTTCTTATGCGCTGCCAGACAACCACTTGTAGTGGTACGTCTGCGCCAAACGTACACCGAGAGAAAAAACAGAGAAAACTTCTCGACAGGATGTTGGATCCGCCTATCACCTTGCTTTTCATGCTATTCAATGTTGAGACTGGGGAAGTGTATGTGACCATGCGCAGCTTCGCAATGACAATTAAGGATTTGGTTTTTGTTTGAAAAGGATTAACTTGTCTGACGTGCTGTCCAACCATGCAGGAGGACAAATGCGTTTATAGTTGTTCAACCGACACAGAGAGGGAGGAGACGTGTTATTATTTATTATGTGGGCAAAAGTAGACATTTTCTCTCCGGGAAGGCATTCATAGCCTTGCACTTGGTTGTACACGTGAAAAGTTACAGAAACAGCTGTGTAAAGATTAAAAACACAGCTCAGTTTAATCTGTCAAAAGTAAGGTGCGGAGGCACAGGGTTTTCCAAGGCTATTTGACCATCCCACAAGCACTTCTGATGGAGTATACCGGAACCTTTATGTTATTCTCTCCAGAAGCGTAATTCCACCAAAACCAGCCTAAACTGCCTTATTCAAAGACGCACACAAAAACATCCTACCAGCTGCCTCTCCATGTCCTCATCACGCGGTGAGCTGATGAAAATGGTGTTCTCCATGAGGCCGACGAAGCACCAGAAGGTGTCGCTTTCATCCTGGATCTCAGTGAGCAAGGGGGCGACCAGGTCAGACATGCCCTGGCAGTAGCCCATGTCTGGATTAAACACTGCATAGTTGAGGAGAATCCGCCTGGGGCGAGAACAGCCACGAATATCTTACTGCTGTTATGACATCTCAGCAGAGAACAGAAACATGTCTTCAACAAATTCATAATAAAGTTTCATAAACATTTCAATTTTAGCTTTTTCTATGTTTGGATTTTCTAACAGAAACCTTCACTACCCTGTAGCCTGGCCAAACCACTGAAGTGCACAGTCCCACCCAAACACTCTGAATGATCCAACATGTGTTTCAACACTGCTGGTAATGCCCAGAAAAACATGACAACCCCTTTGGTAACCAAGGAGCTAATTAATGATTTTTCTAGCCCCCCCACAACCCCCTTTTTTGTATATGGATACAAGCATGAAGTAAACTTCACTGGCAGCCTCATGCATAAATAAGGATTGTATAAACAAGGGGAAAACCAAAACGTCTTTGTTATTACATTTGTAACATTTTAACCTGCAAAAAATGGGTGTAATTTGGAAAAAGCTGAGAGGGGGAGGCAGATAGTTGTCCTGTGTAGAAAAAAATAAATGTAACGATGAGAAAAAGATGGCAGAGAAAGTTATCTGTGACATGTCAGTACAACACAGGTGAGATATCCAAGGAAGGATGAGATAAGAGCTCTGCATGTGGACATGTGCAGCGGTGCTATCATCCTGCCCCAGACGCAGCAAGAGACTTAATACCTACACAAATACCAGGAGCCTCGATGAGAGTCACTAAACTAATATGCTATTTAAATCCTCTTGCTCCTCGTTTAGAAAGCCATTAGCTCTGAGTATGCATCAAAAGTACTCAGACGGCTTAGTCAGAGTCAATAAAGCATGAAACTCATTTGCGGCTCCCTCAGGGTTCAGAATATGAAATGAATAGGTGCGTCTGAGCGTCAGGCTGAGGAATGGAAATGATGAGGACGGCCTGGAGAGAAGGTGACAGAAGGAGACAGCGATAGAGATCGAAGATGTGAAATAAAAAGAGGAAAAGGGGGGGGGAATGAAGAAGAGGTCTGACCTCATGATCTCCACATTGGGGTTATTCTCTCCTCTGAAGAAGTGGTTGCTGCGGTCTGTTCTCACCACGTCTTTATCCACAGTGAACTGGACCTTCCTCCAGAACTCACTGTGCTCCTCCGGACTCATGGACAGTCTGAAAACATGCACAAACACCAGGCACAAACAGAAGGGTTAGATATGTGTAAAATAAAGAAACAAAATCCTGCTTTGTTGTGTTAGAAAAGTTTTTTACTGCACAATCTCTATGGAAATAAAGGTAATTAGGATTAAAAAAAAATAAAGCTAAGTATCAAATAATCTTTACTTCAAATGTTACTCTGGTGTAAAACACTAATGGTTAGCTGCAAATGAGCTAAAAAATGTGGGGGAGGGCAAGCAGTGGACTGAAGGGGTATTTCACCAGTAAGCACTCCACTGAGGATAATACCACAACCATAAAACCCCCATGTATCCCTTTAAATGTTAGGGACTATATTAGCAATGTACTCTGTGTATGGCACTAATGTACTCAAGTCCTAACAAGCAGAGGGGATTTAATTAACACTGTTTGTTTTCCATGCGGCCCCACCAGGAATAATGAGTGCACACCTGATGCAACGCCATGCAACTGTTTAGTTTCAGCGGCGAGTGTTTGTGTCGTTGGACCCTGCAGAGCTACCTTTCTCTCTCTCTCTCTCTCTTGAGGATCCTACTCAGGAGTTCAGCACATGTTTTCATCACTTTCTGGTTATGAGGCTGGTGTGGTTAAGTCACAATATAGCTGAGGAATATCGTACCACAGCTCTGGACTAATAGTATGTTTTTATTCATTTTATCTTAGGTTTGTTCTTAAAGTGGCACTTACATAGCATGGACCAATGCAACACATCACAGCATTTACAGACTGAGATAGTTTGCAATGTCTGACCATGGATGGGCCTTTAAATTACGTAGATCTTGACAGGAAAATACACACAAAGCAGCACGAGGGACAAACAGTGATACAATATGCAAAACTAAGTGACAAACACCAGATCGTTCACATGAAACACTAAGCATGTGTCAGATGTATTGCTTTCTAGCTCGACAGTACAAAGCAGAAATGAGATATAGTCAAGTAGATAAGTCAATCAACAGAAAATTAATCAGCAATTATTTTCATAATCGATGAATCATTTTGAAGCTTTTTTCCCCCAAAATCTCCAAAAGTGCTCCAGTTTCAGCTTCTCAAATGTGAGAATTTGCTGCTTTTCATCTGTTTTATATCACTGTGGATTGAATACATCTGGATCTTGAACTGTTAGTTCTAGCAACACAAGACAACTGCATTAATTATTTCAATATTTGAAAATAATCATTAGCTGGTGGGCTGGTCTAAAAAAAATAGTGAAGATGCATTTATGAACAAAGAGAATGTTACTGACAGGCAGAAGTGAACTTCCTCTTTACTTCCACAAATCTTTGAGTTACTGGTAAACCAAAATGAAATATAAGCACTTCCTCTTCAAGCCTGCCAGAGATGACCTTTTCTTTTATTACGTATGTGAGGTACCACGCATTACCGAGAAACTAACTTACACAACCAGATATTTTTGTGTTCTTATTCATTAGTGAAAAACATGACAATCAATAAAAACATTCAACCAAAGAAAAAAAAAACAAACAAAGCTGATCTCATCTAAAGGCTGCCATTCAGTGATTTTGAAGCATTTTTATTCTATGGAGATATCTTAAACGTTCGCCCTTTTCCTGTTGACGTATGTCTAAAGTAATCCAGACTTTGGTTAGTCAAACGTCTGTTTACTCGTTACAGCTGCACTGCTTCCGCTCACAGCTGCTTAGCTATCCGAGCTAAGGGAAGGACACATGGTTAGGAAACGAGGAACAAAACCACAGACATGTATCCTCGCTCCTAATGATTAACTAGTGGCCCTGGAGGCTCCTCTAGTCAAATGGTCTTTAAAGGAATCCGCATCAGAGTCAGAACAAGGGCTCTAATTACCTGACTTCGATAAGACCTTCTGATGTAGCCTACTCAAAATGTTACATACGGATGAAACCTGTCCAATTATCGTATTCATTATAGACAGAGCTGCACAACGTGTGAAAATATGTGCACACTCAACCTTTTAGTTGGGGGCTGAAGACAAGTAGGCTCAGGGATGTGTGTGTGTGTGTGTGTGTGTGTGTGTGTGCGCATCTTTTTTTTCCCTTCTGACGAGAGAGTATTATCTGATAAGCACTGACATGTTTTTTCTCCAGAGACTTTTTATTTCACACCCAGCGCCTCCCCTTCACACTTACCCGATTGTGCCTATTGATTGCTCAGCGCCTGTGATGAGAAGCCACACTCACATATGGTTTAATCTTTGACTGACTGAGCGTTTGGCAGCCGATACTGAAGACATGTGGCAGTTTATCTGTCGTTTCCCGGTGTCAAGAATACTGCTGCGTCTATGCGACTTGTTTTTATTAATTATCTGATTTGCTCTCATGTGTACGGTAATCCTCATATTTCTATATGACAAACACATTTCTTTGTTCCTCTTCCCCACCTCCTCTGCTGGATGTCATGATAGTGGGTGCGTTTTTGCAGCCTCCAGGCCTCCCTCTCCTGAGAGGTCGAGTCATAGCTGTAGTAGTGCAGCAGGAAGGGCCACACCTCACCACGGATGGATGGGTCAATACCACCAAAGAAGATGGCCTGGTGGAGGGTGAACAAACACAGTGAGCACAAAGGGTAAACGGGGGCACCACAGTGAAGGATCACAGCAAACTGTATGTAAATAAGACACGCACTGACAGTGGTGCAGATGACAAAGCCTACAGTCAACTATCCCCTTAGTGAGCTACAGCAGATGTGTTATTTCCTGAGCGTTGCAAAATGCTGCAAAACCAAAACCCTTAAAAAAAACAAACACTGTATACCGTGCATGTCCAGCAAAAACAGTGCTCCTCTGTTCCCATACTTGTGTGTTTGTTGAGGAAATGTCTTGGTCACAGCTTAACTGCCACTGAGTCATTTCAGTAAAATGGCAATCCTTGAACTGAGTCAAACCCGGACAACTCAAATGACTCACAGGGAGACACTGGCCAAGACCAACTCACTCATTTAAAGATTGAGGGCGCTGATTAAAACTGAAAGTTATACACGGTGGGGATGACTTTTGAAATGACTTTCAGCGTGTGTGATTCAGAATGAAAATGCAAGAGCCTGTACCTGCATGGACAGCAGCAGGAGAGACTGATGTACAGACTTAGTGGTTTTGCAAAAAGTGATTCTGTAAAACCATGCATGCGACATACCTTACGTAGCTTGTACTCCTCCTCCACCTGCCCATTCTGGTTGAGGTGACGCAGCCAGGTGGTGACATCCAGCCGCCGATAAAGCTTCTCCTCTGGGTGGGTCTCAGCTGACGGCAGGGTGGGCCTTTGGATGGAAAACTGCATGCAGGATTTCTCAACTGACACCTGATAGAAAGAGTGAAAATCTGATTAGAAAACTCAGATCAAAAAGGCTGAAAAATTCCTCTGTGTCTCAATAAAACCAGATGCCATTTTTGGGCTGTTTCCCAACCTGGTCTTTAAGCTGAGTTTCCCTGCAGCACTTCCACTGTTGGAAGACCTCAGCCAACTTGTCCAGGCCAGCATGATGGAAGTGGAGGATCTTATACTGGCTCTCTCTGCTGGCTATCACGAGTTGGCCACTGGTGCACGCCTCATCACTGCAACAGCATGATGAGGCACGTGAAGAATGAGCATGAAGAATGAGAAAGACAGGAAATCGAGATTCACAACACCTGTCTCTGATAAGAAATTTAAAGGAATGTCTCAACCCAAGATTTGTCATATCCACTGCTCATTTTCAACACACCCCTCACGACCCCTGGCTGACCTGAAGAAGAGTCTAAGCGACCTCATGTGACCGAGGTCCACCCTGAAAACACCGCACAGCTGCTCCAGAGCCAACACCTTCTGCTGCTCCTCCCACCGCGCGCCCTGCGACTGGCCGCCGCACTCGGACGGGGCGTGGCTGTCCAGGCTGGAGGCCGAGCTTGCAGAGTGGGTCATAGACTCTTCACAAAGTTCCCTGAGGAAAAAAAAAAAAAATTCTTATGAATTAGAAATTAATTTGGAGCTTGATTGTGTTAAAGTGAACAGAGTCATGTTTTCCAAGAAATTAAAAGGAATGAGACTTCATGGATTTTCTGCAGAAAAATTTCCTTCCTTTCTTGTGCCTCAAATTTAGATACGGATCCATTCTTCTATGTGGACCATTAATAATAAAAACATCATGTGCACAGTGGCCAGCGGTGTTTAGCCCAGTGATAACTGTGCAGACATGTGGGCTTATCTTGTGCTCAGTTCTGCCCTGTTGTTCAGGGTCTCAATACGCTTCAGCAAAAAGGATGAGAATGGGAAGAATGCATGGAGGCTTCTGAGGACACACACACACACACACACACACACATCAGGAAATCTGTACACACACAAATCACACTGTCTGCCATCCAATTTCCCCTGTCATTCCCCCCATGGCCAGCATGTTGTTCCCGGCACTGAAACCTGAGTCGAGAGTTGCTCTGCTGTAGGAGGAGACACACTACACATATATGTATAGAGAGAGAAACACACACACGCACACACACACTGAATCAGTGAATGGGCCGTAGCTAATGACCATAATGCACTCTTAAACACGTCTCAAGACATGCTAATGCTGAGAAACAGACAACACAGAAATGCGTTAAACCCGCTGACATTTGAGAAGCAGACATCTAAATCTAAAGCTATTTGCTCTCTGCTTATTACCAAATGGAGAAAGAAAGGAATTTTAAAACAGAAGTCATTCAATCAGAAAATTTTATTTATTATATCTCTGATATATAAAAAAGAATGCTACAATCGATTCTTCCACCGTTTTGAGTGAATGTGAAATTAAAAGCATCTCACGTTTTCAACCAGAGAAAAAAAAATTTACAGGTGAGGACAAGTGGCATGCTGGCACTTTGAAAAGATGAGGGAGGCAGGCCAACTCTAATCTATTACACACTGGATCAATCATGTCTGGCTAATCATTTCCCCTGTTAGCAGATGGGAAAATAACAAGGCTGATCAATCCAAGCTGCACAGTTTCCTCTGCTATCTAGTGATTTACTGCTCTCTGTCTCATGTATCATGCCACAAACCAGACCGTGGAATAGAAGGAGAGTGGAGGAGAGAGGCACAGAGGGCTCTGGTAAGGAAGTTAAGCAATCAGAAAAAAACGACTACTGTACTAGCTTTTTTTCATAATTCCTGTGACTGTCAAGCTTCGGGTGTTAACGAGGCCTACGAGCCCATTTACAGCAGACATTTCCTTCACTCTTCCTGCGTGCTTAAAGTAGTATGTGCAAAAAAACAAAAAGCTTTTGCATATTTTTTCCACATGGAAATAAAAGTGCAAAAACCATGGAAAATGTGACACGAAAGCACATGATTCTTGGCATTATAGCATCCAAGCGGAAAAATCAACAACTGATTAACGGTGTCCGTCAGAGTCGACGGCCTGATTCTGCTCATGTACTGTAGGCTGCAGCCAGGCCATAAACTGTACAGACAGTACATTATGTAAACAAGCTGTTTTGATGGAGTCGGGCTGCTGCAACTGCCACGTCCCACCAGGCCAGGGTGAGATCAAACTGCCCCAAGGCCTTTCATAACATCTCTCTCTCTCCACATACATGAGTCTTTGCCCTGGGGGAAGGTGCTGCCAGCTCACCCTGAGAACCAGGACCAAGTGCTACAGGCCTCCAGGGACTCCCAGGCCCTTCAGCTAATCCCCAGGAGGAGGAGGAGGAGGGGGGGTGGGGGTCAGAGAGATGAGGGAGGGGCTTCGGTGAAGCGGGTGGTGTGGGCTCTGTGGGCAAAAGTGGTCAGAACAGCTTCGAGAAAGAACAATTGTTAGATAATTTTGTTTTATCTATTAATCACGTGGTATTTTAATAATCTCAGATTATTTCAAAGTCAGGTTTATTTTTTCTGGAAAGAGTTGGAATCACAGGAAAAATGTGAGGGATCTGAGATTATTAGTGAATATTCACTGCTCTCTTTACTTTACACTTTACTCATCTAACATTAATTAGAGATGGTAATCCGTAAAACTCACACAGGTGAACTGGCCGCACCTGTGATGACTTCTGTGTGTACTATTCAAGGTTCATTTAGATCACTTTGGAGACACCTACATTCCCATTGACATTAAATGTCTTTTTCTCTTGATCTGTGTCAAAAAAGTATTGTAAAACAATGAAATATGAAAAGTTCCAATGGGGGAGGGGGGTGTCCAATAAATACTTGGCACTACAACAGGATAGAAAATCAGAAAGAAAAAACATATTTCTGCTACATAAAGTTGTTTTTAATGATTTTGTTTGTCGTCTTCAGGCCTCTAAAATTACTTTAATACAGCAAAGAAAAGTTACCAGTGATAACTGCAAGAGGAAACTGTTTTGGTTTAAAGTTTAAACGTTGGAAACCACTTATCAGAGATGTAATCACATGTTAAAATTCTCAAAGCAAAGCCTCAAGAAGGCACAGTGACAGTGAACCGTGGTTTCATAAACTACTGTTAAACTTGAAAGAAACTTGTTAAGAAGCCTGACATAGATTGCTGCGGATTTCTCTCCCACCACTCTCCTCTTTCTCCCTCCCTTTTCATCCGCTCTCGCTCTCCCATACGCGGTTCTTTCTCTTTGAATGATTCCAAGTGACATGTTTCCAGTTCCTGGCCCCTTAACAGTGTCAATTAAAGCAAGAGAGAGAGAAAGAGAGATTGAGTGGGTTCCAGGGTTTTGGCTGCTGCTCTGCTCTCTTCAGTGCTCTAATCCGGAGAGCTGACATTCAGCCCAGCACAACAACCCCGGGAGCACTGGGAATCAAAGGGCTTCACACAGACTTTAGTAAGGGAAGGGGAAGGGGAAAGGGGGTGCAAGATATTTGAGAGGTGGGCAACACTGAGAGAAACAATATGGAGAAAAACAGAGAGAATGAGCAAGAAGAAAAGATGCAAAATACAGTGGAAGGAATGGACGGATAGGGAGGTAGAGGAGCCCCTGAGAGAAGGGGGGAAAAACAGGCAAAAGAAGTGATAAGTATGAGTGCGCTAACAGCGAGTGGAGCACAGAGGAGTGGAGGACGAGAAGGACGGAGTAAAGGTTAGAAGCTGTGAAGGAGAGAGCGCTGCCAAGTCACATACTGACTGCACTTACAGCAAGCCGGGGTCTGAGAGTGGTTAAACACACACTGACTCCCTCTCTCTCTCTCCTTCACACACACACACACACACTCTGACACAGGCTCACACATTCTGGGCAACATGTCAGGCCAAATAGCTGCGTGAGGAAACGACCATGGAGGGAATCATAAAGTCAAACGGCCGTGAGGTCCTAACAGCAACACAATCGCTGTCCAGATGGCTCGCTTGATTAGAGAACAGTCTCTGGAAGCACTGAGATTTTGGGGTTTTTGGGATTTGGGGACTTATTTTGGGCCATCTGTGATATTAAAAAATATTTAGATTAAGAGCTGCTTTCTGTAAAAGAACCCATCTTGAACTTGATAACGTTTCCTGCCACAAGCTGAAGTCATCTACCTGCTGTCACTCCCAGGGGACATTCAGTGGTAGTGCAATAAGCCACCATGCGGCCTCAGAGTGCAAACCATCCGTCACGCAATCAATTCTTTTCTTTTTGGCTCCACCTTGTGGTAGGTTATAGTAACTGAAACTGTAACAAAGAACCATCTGGGTCACCATGCTGCAAAAGGCAATTACAGCTTGTCAGTCAAAGTTTCTCAGATAAAAACTGCAGACATTTTTTGTGTCGCTCTAAAACAAACACACACAATCTTATTTTACAACACACTCAGATGATTTATATATTTCTTCCATAATCCCTAAATGTGTTTGTGAAAAACAACCAAAAATATCTCTCTCTCTCTCTCTCTCTCTCTCTGTCTTTGATTTGCTTTGTAACATCAGATAGCTTCACTGGAGTCCGTACAACAAACAATGTATATGTTTGCACAGAGTTCACATGCCCTCTGGATATTTGGCGACGAGTTTACATATCAACTTACACGCACTGAGCATTTTGCAGACTGATTCCATTGTTTTTCACCGAACGTATTTATTTATCAACTGTAGAGCTGCTAAATAAATTTAAAATTACACATTTGAATGTCTGATCATTAGTAGTTTTTTTCATTATCACATCCTTTTTCTCTTATACATAAAATACAAAAAAATCCCAATAATACATAAAGCCCAGTTACAGATTCTGCAGCACACAAAGCAGTTTGACCCAAAAGTGATATACTGACAGCAGGATATTAAATACACATTATGCACAAGGCAAGAAGGTGCAGCCGTCAAGATGTCCAGGACTGGAACAGCTGACAGCATGTTTAATGAGCTCCACCAGAGCTAATGTGGTACATCACTGAATTTCCAAGACAACATGAAGCAACTTAACGAGGAACAGCAACACCAGATGGCTGGATTGTTGTTGCATCACTCACAGATAAAATTATGAAATAATGATTATAATATGAAAAAAAAAAACCACGGAAAAGCAAGACTCTCACAAACAAACAACTGCCGACAGGATGTTTGCTAAGCAACAGTAACAAATTTACTGCCTTGTTTAATTAACCAGTGAAAAGACAACCTCATTAAGATACCCCCCACAATAGAAACATTTTTTAAAAGAATAAAAAAAAAAAAAAATCCAAATTCTATTTAAAGGGAATTTTTTTGGATTGCCATTATTCAAAAGATGACAGAATAGAAGCAGGTATGAAATGAATGGGAAAAGGGAGGGGTACGACATGCAGTGGCATGGCAGTTATGTCAAATTTCCCCTCTGGGGACCAATAAAGGATTATCTTATTCTTCATACCTCAGCTATTTGGCAACCACGGTGCCCGAGACATCACTTTTTCTTAATATGTGGGGCAGTGGAGGAGTTATAAATAAGGTGGGTACCTTTCCCCATGGCTGAATGACAAAACAAAGAATAAACTTAACTCCGCTGTGTAAAAACAATAATTTCGACCACAAATAAAACTCATTTAACCCGCTCACTGACCTGCTTTCACTGTCCAAGAAGACAGAACCGCTGCTTTCACAGAGGGCCTCACTGACAGGTGACAAGCAGAAGGGAGAGGAGAACGTGTCCGAGTCCGAACCCATGGTGCTGTCCCGACTCACTTCATCCGACAGCTCACAGGAGCCCTCGTCCCCCTCCTCCCCTGCTGAGGGCTGCTGCTGCTGCTGCTGCTGCTGCGAGGAGGGATCTGCTCCTGCCTCTAACACCAAGCTGTGGCTCTCTGTGGAGGTGCTGCTGGTAATGTTCCTCTCCTCATCCTCATCGTCCTCCTGGGCTGCTGGATGACGCGGATGGGGTCTGGAGAGGACGTTTGGTTTAAACCACCATCAGTGTCATGTATAGTAATGATAGAGAGCTGCATATTTGTCAGAAATGTCACCATGTTTGTGATGCCATGACTTTTCCAATATGGTATAAGGACTGTTATTTAAGAGATGTATTATTGATAACAATTGTAAAAACTTTTTGAAAATAGTTTCCAAACTGATTCTGTGCATCCACGACATTTTAAAGACTCTGAGGATACACATGTTAAGAAATGGCTTTCCTACTTTCGGGGTCGGCGGCGTGCGTTCCTTCGTACGGGCGAGCTCTCCGGTGTAATGTACCGCAGCGCTTCCTCATCCTGCCTCTGGATGCGGGAGTTGGGCACCCAGGTCAGAATCAGAGTTGTGCCCAGGCTCTCATCCTTCTCCGTGTGCACGCACAGGTAGCCTGCAGGGGGCAAAATCAAGCTTGGAACAGTTAAGAAGAGTTCTGCTGAGAAAAGCCATGTAACAGAAGAGGAAACGACAATGACTTAGTAGTAGCAGGAAGCTGCAACCCTACGATAAACAAGAAACCTGAGACAAGATAAAGACACAAAGAGATGATGACGCAGAGGGAAACCTGAAAGGTGAGCAACAACTTTACAACAGGCTCACACACAGACAAAAATGGATGATCACAGGAGATAAGAGATGGAGAAATTAAGGAAATAACGAGAGTATTCATACCAGGGTGAGATAACATAAAGGGGCCACTATTGCTGTAATTTTTAAAACCACATGGTCAAAATCAGACATTTTCCCCAAAAAATCAAGCTTGGTAAAATAAGTTCACTGTGTTACAGCAGTCTTAGTAGAAAGAGGAATGCTCACAGTTAGTCAGTAGCAAATGTGAGAATGCTGTAAAAGCCTGAATGACTCTGACAGCAAAACATGTGGCCCACACATGTCGTATGTTTTTGACTCATTTTTTTAGGATTCTGTACGGATGTGTTCTGTGTAACCGTTATTCTGTATTAAAATCATAAAAGCCAGTGGATGGGAAGTTAGTGAGGGATCATGTTCTTGACGGGAAAAGATATTCAGCAGGAAACACACTTTCAGTCCCGCCTAACCTGGGTGGTGCTCCGCCAGGCCGGGCAGGGGCTCTGCAGGGTGCACACAAACATTATTTTTGGAGAAGATGATCTCGCCATCCAGGCCCGAGCGCAACGATGTGCCCCCCGCCCCGGGGTTAAAGGTCAGGAGGTCGGAGGCCTTGGAGGAGGCACGCCGCAGGAGCCGACCCAGAGACATCTCCTCAGCCACCGGGACACTGGGCCCATCCTCTGGATATTTGGGAGGAGAAAAGGGAGTTTTAGGCAGAGGAAGGGAATGCGGTCTATCACAGGAATGGCACGGGAGTGTTAAAGGAAAAAAGAGAAATATGGCAGGCAAATATAGTGTGACATAGCACAGACCCTCACCTACACTGCACCTCGTCTGTCACGTGTGTGACTGTATTTACTGCAGTGTCCTTTATGCAGAACCTCCTCTCCCCTCTGTACTTGTTCAGCATTTCCCTGTGGCACATTTTCTGTGTTGTCACCTGCACCCACTAACACAAACACATTCACAGGACCTGTGGAAACTGCACTAGTGTGTATCTAAACGAGTCGCGCCTTCAGCAAACAACACACACAAAGACATGTGCAAACACACTTTACTCCATCCGTGTGAAATTCCAGGCAGTTATCAGTACATAACAGATGTCGTGAACATCAGCACTGAACTGGGGTCAGCACATCACACCGCCGGTGTTTAACTTGTCTGCTTCACGCAGAAGGACTCGCGTGATGAGACAAACTTCAAATCAGGCAAAAAGCAAAGCAACTCGTTTGATGTTGCTGAGGTTTTCTTCTTTGAAAAGGGAACACAAAGACAAAGATAAACTTTATTTTTTACTGCTGTTCAAACACCTCACATAAATCTCAATTACTGAATTTCCTTTAACACTTTTGTATGTAGGGTGGTTGCATTTATGGGCCCATTTCATGCGTGTAGCCATGTTTTCTTGTTGGTTGAACACCGACACACACTCCTCACTCCATCTGAGGAATGTTCCCTCCTTTTTCCTCAGAGGGCATGTTTACCTCTGTGTGATTAAGCAGGCACCCCACTTCCTGATGCCAGGCCCCAGACAGGAAGCCTGCTGGCAGGACATACAGGCATGACCTCGGAGAAGAGACTAACTGTAGGCCATAATTTTGCTTACATTTGAAAATGTGGATCCTTTCATGACCAGAGTTTTACCATTTGCACAGTATATCTTGCAAAAAAGGGGCCACTGTTTCTTGCAGATTATCAGTAATCTTGAGCTGCAACTAAGTTATTTTATCCTTTAGTCTATCAAATGTCAGAAAAACCATGAAAAATGTCCTTTGTGATGTCTTAGAACCCAAGAAAGCATTTTCAAGTTTTGTTTTGTCCAACCATCATTCCAAAATCCAAAAGATATTACACTTAAAATGATCATGAAACTTAAATCAGTAAATGTTTGACCTTTAAATTAAAAAAAAAAAAAGACTGACCCTATTAATTCAAATCAAAATTCTACTGAAATAACTATTGGTAAAATTTCTGTCAGTCAAGTAATTATTTAATCTCCACAATAATCATAAGTGAGTCAGGGGGTTGAAGCAACTTATTTTATTTTTTTTCTGAAAAGGATAAAACATGTGATAAGTATTTGTTTGCCAAGTAACTGGTCCTCTGTCCACAGGCCACAACATTAGACTACAACGGAAAGTTAGCTGCCACTGGGCTATTTGCTAACATGCTAACTGCTTCAAATTACATTGGACTTGTAAATAAGACTAATGCAGTAACATACTCTGAATGTAAAGTTCTGCAAGACAGTTGCTCTGTATAGCATAAACGTGACACACAGCTGTTTGCAGTAGCCTCACAGCAGCAAGGACCTATTCGGTGCAGAGCTACTATCCAGGGGTTATTTTGGTCTGTATGTGATTATAGGGCCACTCGGGTCAGTTTGATAGGGCTTGTTCAGGCTGGCTGTTGAAGGACATTCGTCTTTCATGCTGTCAACACCTCAGTGTACTCACACTCTGCCTCCCCTCTCTGACCTTTCACCATTTCATCAAATGACTCACATCCCTAAACCCAGTCTCGTATCACTGTGACCTGCAGAACAGTTCCCATTTTTTTAAACAAACTTTTTAACAGATTGCCTGCCAAAGACAGAACTTTTAATAAGAGCTTGGAACCTACAACAATGAAATTTACCTGCAAGAATAGAAGCCGCAAACTTTCAGGGTTTCCACTTCCCACCTCTAGGCAACATTAATTAAGTTGTCAAACTGACATCTCAATCGAGGAGCCAACACTCCTTTTTTTACATCTGCGCTGTACACTGATGTGTCTGCCTGGGGCAGCTGAATAGAAACCAACCACAAAGAACCCTGAAAAACAAGGTTCCTGTGGCTGGCTAAGTTACAAGGAAACTTAATGCGTGACTCGATGGAAGTGTGTGCACACATTTAATGCTTTGCTCCATGTGAAGGCATATACTGAAGCATATAAAACACATTTCTCATTCAGGACAAGTGTACTTGCACTTACAATTGCAATTGCACTTCATGTCATAAAGTAATACGCTGCGTGCCATAAAATTCAAATACAACTATGTGAACAGGATGATCAAAATATGCTATTAAATACGCGTAACCCGTGCAACCACTGGCTGGTGCTGCGTTTTAGAAAAAGTATTAAATTGTGCTTAAATTTGTGACTAAACTTTAATCACAACTCACACTTCTAATCACACTTCTTTTCAGATATATTATTAGTTCATTTCAGATTTCTTGATATGAGCATGTCAGCTGATAGGCAACAAGAAATGCTTCAGGTAGTTTAGAAACATTAACAAAATGACATAAAAAAAATCTACCGGAGAGCACTGACAAGCTCATCTTCTAAGCTATGAAAGACACTCAGTACATATCATAGACCAAATTATAACAAAAATCTAAGGGAGCCTTCTTCAAACTGTTCCCTTATGGTATGTGCCAATGTGAAAAGAAAAAAAAAAATATCAGCCAATTTTTTTGAAACTCTAAAATATTTTTATGAGCCTTAAGTATCCTGCTTAGGCAAGGCAAATCCAACTCCTCCACCTTTTTTTTACCTTCGTAGCAGATAGAAGTCATAAAGCACCTTACACAGCAATGCAGCCCAACACAAAAACACCAAACACCATGGACTTAGAGCACCTCCTCTCTAACATGTGTCACAGATGCCATCATGAATGGAAAATTTAGGTAGCACTTACAGCAAAAACTTGTATTGAGCTGCACTGTAAGGCACAGGTGTGGAGTAGTGGAGGAGTATACTGTGAATTTAGGTGAAAAGTTGTTGGTATGAGCCTCATACAGTTTGTCAACTCTAACAAAGTTAAAAAGAAAAAAAATAAACAGCTGGTTGAAGGTGTCTTGGAAATGTCTCAGTACAGTAGCAGTGCAGCCTGTGTAACAGAGGCGTGCCATCATGTCGGGGGCTCCATCAGTCCATCATTACACTCTCACAGGGCAGCATCCGCCTGACAGGAGCAGCGGGTGGATGGGACAAGGCTTTTGCCACCACAGCACTATTTACACACAGGCCCGTAGTAAGATATTACGCCTGTTTGTGACCCGTGTCGGGACTCCATCTGTACCATCTTACATACAACATAAATATTTTAGTTTGGCTGCCGAGACCATGGCCGAAATCCTTAGCTAGTTACATCTCACGGTGTCAACGTTGTACGGGCAACTTTAAAGTTTGTTTTACTCCAAAAGACAACAATGCGACAGTATTGGCTCGTACCGGAGAAATGTGTCCTTCTTGTCTGTTGGCACACACCTGTTCCAGGAGGAGAAATGAATGAATAGCAAAGCAGCATGCAGAGAGAAACGGGGCCAAACGGCTCACCTTCAGTCCCGCCGCAGAAGTCTACAGCCCATGTCGGACATCCATCTCAGCGGGCAGCCGGAGACCGAGCAGCGTGTGTCGGTGTCGTTTCGCCGCCTTTCTCTCGGATTTAGCTCAGTTGTTACGAGCTGTAGTCTTGTTTGTATCCCTGTGTTTTCCCGACAGTGACACCACACGTTTGACTGCTGCTCTTTCGACTGCAAAAATAACACTTCCGGGTTTGCCTTTCAAAATAAACCCTCGCTGCTGATCAATGGCATGTTGGCGCTTTAATTTTTAAGCCGAACTTGTCTTACTTCCTATAACTACTTGGTCGTATATATCTAACTTGACTTAGCAGCTTTTAGACCAATCCCCCAAATTCCACTGCTTCCGGAATGTCAAATGCTTTTTCTAGTACACAAACCGGGTATTTTGGATTTTATATTGAGAACACGGAGGAACACCAGGGCGTGGCTGAACTTAAAAATACAAACAAATATATTTTACACCAACCAAAGCTATTATCCGACCCGGCCCACCTTAAAGATCTGACCCTTATTCATCATGAGTGACGTTTTAAAGGTCACAGGCAAACGCTTGAATGCAGTTGGTCCATCATCAGGACCAGAGCTGGAGTCAGAGCATCCCGTCACACACGCTGCTGGCGGTTTTACCTGTCCGTTTATAACCTGTTCTAAAAGTTAGTTTGAGCATTAAACAATTTCCTCACTACATTAATGTTATGCAATTTATTACCTTAATAAATGTTTCTTTAATCCCGTCTTTTGACTCAGAATTATATATTGGTTGTGAATGTGGTCACACGATAAACCTTTTATATACTTATTAAAATATTTTATTCATCCACTAAAAACCGTATGTTGAAAAATGCTGAAAAATCACTTAGAAATCATGCACTTCAAAGCTGTCATAATGAAACATCAGAATGCTGTTGAACTAGCTAGTTACATCACAATATCACCACAGTATTGCCCATAAACTACTGTAGAAGAACCATCTAGAAAACACACGTTTTAACAACAATCCAGAGGAGTCACATCATGGGCGTTCAATCTCCTGACAAATAATACACAGCAGGGGAAGTTTTAGAGTGGGGGAGAAGTCAGTTTCCTTGTTAAGACCTGAGAAGGAAGTAGCCTTGCAGGATGTGAATCCAAAAAAAGTCCCTTGCTGGAGAAGACGTTCGGGTCTGATAGTGCTGTGTCAACGGATAATTGGGGTTACAGGTCCTGATGGCATATTTCTGTTCAGCCAGTCCTTCCTGCAACCTGCATTTCATAAGGCATTCAAGATTGTAAACAACATATTATTGCTGCAGTTTTGCTGAAAACATCCATGAATGTATTGTCCTTGTTAATGTTGTAATGATTGCAGGAGCCACATCTAAAAATGTCAGTGGTGTTTGGGAGGCCAAGAAACGGGTTTAGGGCCAGTGAGTTGACTTCTCACAGAAATGTCTTTAAGTATATGTGACCATCTGAAAAATAAGACTTGAGGCTTAGGAAGCACCAAACTAAGGATAGGGTTACTGAGCACGAAGATGGCACATGCTGTAATGAGTGATGAAAAAAAAAATCAGTTTTTTTCTAATATTCTTCACAAGGTCTCTTGTTTTAGAAGATACTTCACGTTTAAGGATTTAGCTTGAGTTGAAGCTTGATTAAGAACCTTACTGTTGTAAACCCTCAGTTCAAATCTTGTCATAGTGAACAACAAGCCTTGTTATGAGTGTTCAAATGCAGCACTGCTAAGACAAAGGTTTCACCATTTTTATTTACAGTGCATTTCCAGTAAAAAAAGATGTACAAACATGATTTATTTATTATAGATTGTCTTGATTCAGAGCAGCAGTTAGCAGCAGCAAAACTGATCTAGCAAGTAAAAACAGATACATCAGGACGATTGCTCCATCTGTTTGATATCATCGACATTTTAAAACCCTGCTGCACTACTTTTCTATTTGAACAAAGCAGCAGAGAAAAGTGTTAAGTGCATCTTGAGCTCTGGGATGGTTGGAATGGCTCAGGGAAATCAGCTGGCATTTTCAACAGCAGTGAAGAATTCAAAGGCTCCCAAATCCTCTTGGCTAACAAAGTTCAGTGCTTCAGAGAACCCATTGGACTGTAAAAACCTCTGACATGGGCAAAGCCAGACTGCCCACAGTCAACACCTGTGGGGAAAGAAGGACACAGAGTTCAACTGGCAGAACATTCTGTTTTTTTGGTGCAAAGACCTATATAAACCTAGATATGGTAGAAGTAGAGGCAGTGCGCATCATGAGTTAAGATGAAGGACAAACACAACTGACACTTGCATGCAGAATGGCATCATTACCAGCCAAGGAAGAAGTGCCGAGTCACGCTGAACTCACCTGTGTGTCACTGCGGTACGTGAAATCCCTGACTTTGTCCCCATTGGCTAATACATAGACGGGTGGTGAGGGCAACCCGAACACCTGCAGCCCTCCCAGCACCAGACCATCAAGGGCGCCATTCAATCTGACAGGATCACTCACCACCTGAGACTGAAGAACACATTTAAGCTTTAAAGCTTTAGGGACCATTTAACTGTACCACATAACTGCATTATTCAGTCAAGAGATTTTTCTGGATCAAGTAGTGGTGCAGCAACATGCAAAACAATGCCTCAGTTTTCCCAATGCAAATATCACTTGACTCTTCCCTACCTGTCCTGCAATGAAGATAACATAACAATAATTTTCCATCTCGAAGGTGTTGAGACTGTCCCCATCATCCCAGAACAAGTCACCCCAGGCCCAGCCGTCTGCTGACAGTGCCACAGTCAGGAAGAAAGGATTTCTGCGTGAGGCTGTGGTTGTCAACGCAGGCTCCTTCACAAGAAATTCAGATGCAAGAAACCATGATGAAATGATGGAAAACGCTCTCCTCTCTCTCTCTCCCAGTGTTTGAGCTAGTTGTCACCTTTAAGAAGTCAGCCAGGTTGTCCACGAGAATGTAACTCTACCAATTAGGAGATGTGCTGCACTGTTGACAGTAAATATTTGCAATATTTGTTTGAAACGTTAGACAGTCGCTAGTACGCACTGCTTGTTTACTTTACACACTGGCTTCACACAATTCAGCAAAATAGAAGCAGAAATGGTGAGAAGGATTAAAACATACTTGTTTCACTTGCGTCATTGATGTGTTGTGGGTTTTTTGCCACCCTCAAATATTCTGTTAATAATTCACTTACCACATTCTGACTTCTACTGAACTAAATATGATACAGAAAGTGCCAGTCTCAGCAAAATGAGAAACAATTGGCAGCTTGTCCACAGCGGACACACACCTGCTGAGGGATAATGTGTCCTTCCCTCACATGGACGTTGATGGTGTCCAGCGGGGCTGGCAGGAGCAGGTACTGACCCTTACTGTAGAACGGCTGACCCTAGAGAGTAAAACACATATGACCAGTGTGTTGCCACAGAAAGCCTCAAACATGGCGGCCTTAAATACCAAACAAACAAAATACCGACTGTAATACTGTGATGAATGTTGGCTTGTAGCTCACATGTGTCAGTGCTACTGTGAGACTGTGGTATAAGGTTGAGGGACTCACATTGTGCAGACTGTACCAAGTGCCAGAGGGCAGGTAAGCAGCCAGTTCTACCGTCCCTTGCTCTAAGACTGGACTAATGAGAAGTGAACTCCCCCACAGGAACTGTCGGTCTATGGTCTGACTGTTAGGGTCAGTGGGAAACCTAAGAGGGACAGAATAAAGACGTTAATGTCATAAAGATGCCATTTAATTGGAACAATAGAGGTCAGAAAGGACACATACTCCATGAAGAGAGGCCGGGCCACAGTGGCAGCAGAGGTGTGTGCGTGATGGAAGAGTGTGTAGAGGAACGGGAGAAGGGAGTAACGAAGGTTCAACACACTCCTCATGGCTGCCTGGGCTTTCTGCCCAAATACATAAGGCTCCTGAGGCTGCGGGACACACAAACAATTAAAAAAATATAGAATTGCCTCTGTTCATAACAAATGTAAAAGACAGGCTGCGTCTTGAGCAAAAACATACAGGACAGACAATTAGAGTTAGTCTTAAAGAAAAAGATAAAGAAAAAAACACAAATAGTGTCTCCATCTCACAGCGTTCGGCTTGTCATTATGATTTCTCATAAATGGGTAGAAGGCCCCAAGCTGCATCCATCGTACACACAGCTCCTCTGTGGTGTTGCCTCCAAAGCCACAAATGTCCGCCCCCACAAGTGGCACCCCAAACAGGCTGAACTGCAGCACCGCTGGGAGGGAGGAAACATGTGCAAAAGGTCAGTCTAAATCTATCAAATGATCTGTGGTCACTTCAGAAAAATGGTCTGTTTGAACCGTTTATTCTATCACATTCAGGTCATCTAACAACCTAGATATCCCTAAACTAAGTAAACTAAGGAATCACACACATTCAGTTATCTCACAAGGTCTGAACATATACAATAACAACACATTACTATGACCTTTGAGAAACTAACTCTCCTCACCAGGGATGGAATATCGAAGCTGCTCCCAGTCACTCCTGATGTCACCTGTCCACACTGCAGAGAAGCGTCCGATGCCAGGATAGGAGGAGCGAGACAGGACGAAGGGTCTCTTCCCCCGCACCTTCATAAGAGCGCTGAGGATGGCAGCCAGCCCCGGGGTGAACATAGATTACAATACAAATATCAAAAGCCAAAGAACAACTTGGTCCCTGTATTCTGTGGTGTCACATTGGGCTCCAACAGACTCAGTTCAAAACTGGACTGAACTGAATTGCTCAACCATGTAAGAGCAATATAAATGTCTGTGAGTTTTTGTCCATACCACACACTGAGCTATGTATCTATAGGTGGCAAAACACGTTTAACTTCCCTATCTTTTGATATCAAAAGATTTGAAGATGGCCATTCTCACTAATTTCTGATATTAACTTAATCGCATATTAATTTTACTCTGCTGCTCAGAATGAGAAGAACTTTATTGTTGCCGTAAAGTGATGGAAAGTTGCGTCTGATGACCATCCAGCTCTGCAAACTACGTCTGATCGTTGCATGGTCTAACCTGTGCGTGGCATAAGCTTCTGTCAGTCCGTACATGTTGTGCAGATTGTAGTGAGTGGACAGCTTCTGCTGAGCCGACATACAAATAGTTCCTGAGTTCAACTGGCCTCCGACCACCCCTGTTCGTATGACAGCCAGAGACACACACACAGGCTACAACTTAATGCAACATATTTAGCAATGACGTAAGTTATGTAACATATTTTAATATATCAACTGACTGTAAACATACATTGCATGCTTTAAAATACTACTAAGGTGACACAGCGATCCAGTGCACTTACTGGGTGTGTAAGGTGGGTTCTCAAGATCACTATCTGGACATCCCTCCACTGAGCCCTGCACAAAACTGGACGGTTCATTCATATCCTGGATGGAGCATGGTAGGAAAAACAACAGAGGATAAGGATGAGTTACCTACTCTAACCCTCTTCTTGTGATTCTAAGGTGCAAGAAAATAAATATACAACCACAAAACCATGTGCATGTTTCAAAACTGAAAACCTGACATACCTGATGTCTTAATTATAGAGCTGGTGGCTAAATAACCTGTGCCCTGAGCATGTGTAAATACTCACAATCCACAAACCATCCACATGAATTTTAGAATGAAAATCTCTGATGCAGTCCTCCCACCAGTGTCTCGTCTCAGCGTTGGTAAAGTCGGGAAAGGCTGTTGGGCCTGGCCAAACCTGGATATACAGTATGGGAACATGCATGATATAAACAGATCACAATGAAACAAGAAAATCCATAAAAGACATCAGAAAAAAATCTAACCTTTCCTATCAGGATGTGTCCTGTACTATTTTTAATGAAGACGTCTCGTTTCAGTCCGTCATCAAAGGGAGGGTAAGTTCCAGGGGGGCTGGTGCTGCTGATCCCTGGGTCCTAATGCAGAAACAAGGAGAGCATAACTAACACATGAAAGAGAGTTTTACTGTCATCTACTGGAAGAACTTTGCTGCTGATTACTTATGCTCTACTACCAACACTCCAATATTTACTGAGAAAAATCAGCATTAACAGTTTGTGAGGTCTTTTAAAGATATCACACCAGGATGAGGATGTACTTCATGCCTCTCTTGTGGAACTCCTCCACCATCTCTGGAAGGTCCCCAAATCGCCAGGGGTCAAAGGTGAATACCCTGCGCTTATCTGCATAGTCCAGATCATTCCATTGCACATCCTGGTGATGGGAAAAACCAAAGTAACCTCAAAAAACAAAGTTATTTAATAAGGAGTTGAAGTGGATGTCTTCACTGTCCAGGGCTGATAATAACTCTTGTTGTGTTGATTGGACCCGCACATGTTGGTAATGCGTTCAAATTAATAAGGTCAATTTTCACGCATTTACAAAAATCTCTCTGATTAAGATCAAATTTGTATATTATAACTACACATATATTGGGAAAAACATCCTGTGATCTTCAATTATTGTTTCTATTTCATAGAGCTTTGTGAGCACTTCACTTACCATGGGAAATTTAGCATTGTGCATGCGTTGTGCCACATGTCGGGTTGTATTAGTGGTGGTGTAACCCCAGCGACACAGATGAAAGCCCAGTGACCAATAGGGAGGCATCATAGGATACCCTGGGAATAGATAAGACCTTGTTTATAAATAGATAAATGAAAACACAGAACACAGAAACATTCCCACATTTCCTCAGGAGGTTCTTCTTATATACAGTACGTGTTTCACTTGTTGGTATGCACATAGTTGCTCTCAGTACCTGGACAACTGTTACTGAATAAGTTGAAAAGACATACCAATCACCTGGAAGTACTGTCGTACAACGCTTTGAGGGTCGGGACCCAAGAAAATGTACAGATCCAGGATTCCTCCAACTGCCACCCACGTGAGAGCAGGGGTCGGCTGCAACATAACCTCTACAGAGACAACAGGACAGCTATTTAGCAATAACAAGTATTCTCATGTACTAAAAAAAAAAGCTGGCTCAGAACTGATCAGTACCGATTGCATTGCTGTTGAGGAGGAAAACGCCATGCGCCAAGCCGTCCTCCTCCTGTACTATGTAAAATGGGTGGGAGCCATAGAGGTTGGCATCAGCCTGTAGAAAAAGACAAGTCTTAACCCTTACAAGTTGAGCGCACAACTGGAAAGAGGTAGGAAATGACAAACCCTCAATATGGACTGTTCTGCATGTACAGATTGATTTAAAAGTCCAAATATTTCAGGATGTTTTATTCTTGAATAAAACTATATATAACTTCTATAATCCCTTTTGGCTTCTTTCCCTTTAAAGGTCCAGTGTCAAAAATTAAACGGCAGTGAGGCTGCAGAACCTTCACACAAAAATCCTACACACTGCACCTTTGAAGCATTGCAGTGGTTACTACTTTATATTGTATTTAAGATTCTTATAAGTTTTATTTTATTTAGGTTTTGTAGACTGAAGAGATAGAGAAAAATTTCAATTTGTGCAGAAGAATTTTTTCCTGTTTTGTATCTTGTAAATTAACTCTTTCAGATACTTTTTTGTGACCTTGTGGGTTAGAACCTCAGGGTTCTAACCAACCCTGAGGTTAGAAGGCACCGTAATAGACTCACATGAGGCGCCATATCTCTGTTCCAGAGAGTCAAAGAAGTCCAGTTGAGGTCCAGGAGGAGCGAAGTGTAATGCTCCCCAAGACCAGACACAAGGGGAGAGGCCAGTGCAGTGGACAGCTGCAAGTACTGGTCAGCAAACAGCAGAGGAGCGACTGTGGTATTCACACTGGACAGGCGGGACACACAGAACAAATAAACATGTACTACATGATGATCATGATAAAGGACAAGAAAATCATTTGTGTCTTTGTGTTACAAAGGTTAAAAATTACAAACACTAAAATGCTGATGAATGTGAAATTAAAGGAAATTAATTGAAATTAACTGAACTGTATAAAGGATTGATCACACTGCAAGATTTGGGGCTGATTGTTGGGTCTCTCTGTGCCAACAATCAAATGAAAGAGTTTGGTCTAAAGCTGCTCTAATTGAGAAGTGTTATGAGACAATTTTTGTTGTGACTTGGAGCGATATAAATGAATTGAACTGAACTGAACTGAAATGAACAGAAGTGGGAATTCTTAACACTACACTGTGACAGTGGGAACAGGCACCACCTGACAGAGCAGCGTTCATAATGATGGAGACTGTCGAGGTTATTGTGGTGATGTGAACTACTCACATCACTCTTCCATTAGAGTTTCTCCGCACTATGAAGCCAAATGGGTCAGACTGATATTCAGTGGCATAGAGGGCATCTTGGGTATCGGCTTTGCTCTGAGAAACGACAGCTGGGAGCTTAACTTCGTATCGCTGAGACGATGGGTCCTTTAACTTGGAAAAATAAAAAAATAAATAAATGTCAGTTCATTGGTGTTTATTTGTTTTCAGCACATCCCATACATATGAAGGAGTAAACTGCGTGCACATGCAACACACACACACACACACACACACACATTGTGTATATAAACCAGATTCAGAGTGCTGCATGTATATTCTCAAACAATACAAATATGACAATCATAACTCATAAACTTCTGCTGTCTACCACAAAATTATATTACATTTACAACATGACACTGGAGAAATCAAGTAATCATTAATTAATTCTTGCTTTCTTTCCCAACTTTTTAAACAATATTAGATGTGACATGATGATGATCTGTGCACCATAGTGTGTGATTTTACATTTGTCAACCTTAAAGGCAACATCACAGTCATCTTCATTAAACATCCAAACCAATAAGGAACTCAGCTGGACCCTGTTACATTTCCTGCATGTCTGTCTTAATGCTGCTGAAAAACAGAGCATCGGGTACTCACTGTGATGTGCAAACAGCTCTCAGTCTCTTCTATGACCTCCAGGTGTAGAGTGGAAATGTCTCTGGGGAGATAGGAAGGGGTGTCTCGGGTCAGCGTGGCGGTCTGGCCTCGCGTGGTGGGAGTGAGCGGTCCCATTTTGTAGCCGGGGTACAGTCTGGGATAGAAGCACCAAGGGGGTCCTGTAGAGTGAGGCAGGGGGGCGTAGCAGCAGCCCCTCTCCTCACACTCTTCCTTACTGAGAAGCCTGTCCCTGGCACAGTCAAACCGACTCTCTGGAGCCATGGTGCACTTGTCATCTCTGGAAACATCAGCCTCTTCCTGGGAGCTTTCTGGGTGCGCTCCCATCGTCTCCGCTGAAATGTTCTGTGGCTTTTCTGAATTATTGTAAACAAGCCTTTCAGGTGTTTCAGTCTGAGTTGGCTCGGCATAGACTTCTCTAACCAGTGTGGTGTCACGGTCAGGCAGTTGGCAGACGTACAAACATGCTGACAAAGCAAAGGCGACGAGGAGCACAGCTGTAGTAAAGTTACGTAGTCTAGCCATACCCTTACGCTGAGCTCTGCAGTACACCTCGTACGATGTAAATATTCAATATTCAGTTCACCTCTGACTGGAAGCCATCATGAACATAAATGCAATGGAGCAGCTTATACGCACACAATTTTATTCATAGTGGGAGCGTTGAAGGCTTTTATCGTTAGCTCAGTGGCAGCTGGATTAGCTGTTAGCTAGCACTTAAAGAGAAGTTCAGAGTCGGAGCGATTTCCCTCCCACAAATTACGTACAAGCAGTGGCAGAAAACAATGTGTGTTGCAAAGCAGCGGATCAACCTGAACTTGTGTGAAATAATATCACCTCAATGAAATATGATATAAAAGACGACAATAGTCTGTAAGAAACGACACAAAGTGCAAGCAAACGTCAAACTACGGCAAGCGTACTAGGGCAAAAGTGTTAAAAACTACCGGTGCTGCTGCTTCTTCTCCTGTTTTCTCCTGTTAAATTTGTGATTTGAAACAAACAAATACACAATCAGCTCAGTCCTAAAACGTAAAAGATTCATTGAAGGAAAGAAAATATACTGGCTAGAACAACAAATGCTCTCATTTAAATTAATATCCTTGATATGGTTGTTTCCCCATAGAGTACTGACTACACCACTGTAGTTAACATTGAATGCCATAATTTCAGACTTAAATGTTTTCTTTTTGTACCAAAATTGTTTAATACTTTAAACCCGAATTATCTCCACTGATGATCAAGTTCTAATTAAAAAAAAAACATTCACATATATTGCTTTTATGACGTGCCAATGACTCCTTGAAACTAATTGAAGTTTATTGTATTAGGTAACATGTTTTACATATAACAATACTTAACGTGTACATGGTAAAAACTTTCATGACAAATCACATCAAGCTCAAGATAAACTTTATTGTTCCACACTTTGGAAATTTGTCTCGGGCTCTTCACCCACGCCACAGATAAACACATGGCCATACAAATGCATAGCATACAAATCATGATAGAAAGACAGCAAACTACCTACAATGACCCTGATACTTTAGTTCACAACATGGTAGCCATCAGTTTAATAATGAATGAACAAGTAATAATGAATACAATCATCAGCAAGTCATTAAACATGTTAAAATCTAAATAAATGAATAAAACATCAAGTGCTAATTAAATACATAGCTATAACTCAGTATAAGTATACAAAACAATAAAAATGTAAAGAATTATATTAATAAAAGTACATGGATGCACAGTAGCCTGACTGGCTTTGTGGTTTTATCCTAAGGATTTGTAAATTTTCAGTCTGTGTAAAGTATGATCAAAATCTAAACATTACAAACATTAAATGCTGTACTAGAAACAATTTTCTGTTGCATATCAATATTTATGCACATTAACATCTCCAACTGTAAAAAATGAAAAAAATATTGCTGTTTAGTTCTTAATACATTTATTGTTAAAAAAAAAATCTCCATGAACCTAAAGAAGAAAATATATTAAAAATATGTATAAATCTATAATATACAGGTCACTAGATATGAATTTAACTCAGGATTTTCTTTTAGAAAAGCACTGAGACGTAGAGTAGCAAATTCAGTTTACACTGTCATCACTCTGGGTCCCCAGAGTCAGTAATTTCAGTACGTGTTCATATACACACAAAAATTAGCTATTTTTTTCTGACAAGCTGTATATTTAGTAGTAGTATTTGTATTTTTGCCTATATACAAGTATAACGGGAAAGTGCAGAATGTATATGCCAAACTATGTTACATGTTACAAAATACAATACTCATACCATACCATGTGTTTCCATACTTTTAGTTTCATCTTTTCATAAGTTTCATAATTTATTCTTGATCTTGGTAATGGCACTAGTCCATTGTTTCATCAAGTTGACGTACGTATGTGCTCAGATCATTGTTCAAAGACTATTTTTTCACCACAATGTTGTAGGCAACAGGACCTCTAAATGTAAACCCCAGGTAGAATGTGATGTTTTCATTACCATGAGGCATAGAACGCATATGAAGAGGCACAATACTGAACTTTCTTTTCTGAGGGCCCTCAAGGTACACCACTCCATCTTCAGTCCATCCAGAAACACATTTCAGCATCTCTGCAATCTCAGGCCTCTTCCATGCTTCACCCCTGAACCACTTCATGCGTTTCTCAGATATTGGTATGCCCTTTGTGACACTTTCAAACTTTTTCTTGTGAACATATTTATCCAGTCCATTCCCATTGCCCAGAAAAAAATGGGTGTAAATCCTTATCTTCCTCTGAGGAATGTCCCTCTTCTTGGTCCAGTAACATTTTTCTAAGTGTTCAACAGCCGATTGTACAATTTCATATTTTGTCTCCTTCTCCTGATCTGTGTCACGATCTTCTGGCCAAAATAGCAAGGTAAGCAAGAACAAGGCACTTGGTAAACATTTTCTTTTATCAGATGGAAACTGACTACAAAGTGTCTGTAGTTCTTTCAGAGAAGCTGCTTTTTGAGTGTGTGGTGACAAGCAGTTCAGAGAAATGTGGGCCACTGTGTAATTGACAATATCCCTTTGAGTAAATTTGGCCTTTAATGGATTGCTGGGGTACAGAGAAAGGATGTGCTGTAGACGTTGTACTGCATTCCTCTGGCCAGTTAGCTTGGAGAGGATGGATGTTATGTTGCCTCCACCAAGATGATAAATGATCATGCGTTTTTGGAGAGTTAGATTGGCTGCGATTTTTTGCCCGTGTTCAGGAGGTGCAGTAGCTAAAGCTTCACTGAAGTACTTCCCATACTCTGATGATTTTTTTGCCAGCCATTTCAGTGGATTGCTTATCTTCTCTTCAGAACTTCCAGGAGTCTCTTCTTCATCTGCGCCAATGTCTGTCTGGAAGTAACCAAGGTCTTCTGAAATCCTTTCCAAGGCATCTTGCATTGTCTTATTCAGCTTTTTTAAACGGTCATGAAATGGTTCCCAGGCATCTTTAATTTCCTCTGGAATATAATCTGTTAACAGATACTTCATACACTCTGAATGTCCATGGGTTCTGCTTGCAAACACATCCAGTGAGGAGATCAGTTTCAGCATGCTGCATCCAACCTCAACTTCAGAAAAAAACCCTGAATTGTTGACATTTTCCATATCTGCATCAGCTGCTTTCTCACATTCTTGAAAACACTCCAGTGCTTTCAGCGCAGTCTCCACAGCATCTGCTGTATTTTGAGCTGTCTTGGGGACGTTGTCATTGTCAATAGTCTTGCATTTTGCTTGGAACCATTTTCTATACACCTGACCTTTTGTGTCAAGTATGTATGAGTTGTTGGGCAGCTGTTTAGCTGCTGTCTCTGCCCAGTCTTTTGCCTCCTCAAACTTTTCACAAGTATAATGAAGACGAGCAAGTTGTTGTGCAAAGAACGGATCTCTATGGAAACGCTGGAATGCTTCTGTGAGCAACTCAATTGCTTTTTCTGGGTTTTGCTCGATTTTCCTCACATGCTCGATCAAAGGAGAGAAAAAACTATCATGTTTATCCCCTTTGCTTATTTTGGATCGTCTTATGAAAAGTGCTCTCAAAAATGAAAGATATTCATCCCTTCCAAATCTGTGCTTGAAGAGCACATTCTCACAGAGCAAATCCATTGCCAAACTGCTTTGGGTTTGTTGGTTTCCCAAAAGTTGTTTTAGGATTTCTTTTGCAACAAGTGGGTGGATAATTCTGATTGAATCAATGTGTGTTTTGTCATCTCTAAGATGCAAGAAGACTAATTTAGCTTGAGGACTGAGTGATTTCTCAAACTCATGCTGGTGAAACCTTTCCATGTAAATAGTTAAAGCAAGCAGAGCTTCACAATGGGACCGAGAGATGAAAGAGTTTTGAACATAAGTGTTCAGCAGTGCTACATAAAGAATGAGGCGAGTGACAACAGACTGGTGGTCAATGCCTTGGAGCAAGTGTGTTACAAATTTCTTAACGTATTTCACAGTGAAGCCTTCACTCATCAAAACAAATGTCAGGATGAATTCAGGTTCATATCGTTTCTCAAGTGCCTCTCTTTTTCCAGCAAACTTTCTCTTCTCTTGAGCAGAAAGTTTGTGAGTGACAGACACATTCTGTAATGGAGACTCCTTGCATTTCCCTTCTGGATCATAGGATCGTCTGCAACTCAACAAAATGAAACACAGAGTTCCATTCTGGATTCTTTTGGTGTTAACAGCAACCTCCAGTTCATTCCTGAGATCATCTAGATATTCTTTGTCTGAGTCTTCAATGAGGAGCAGCACAGGGAGACACCTCTGAAGATCTTTCTCTTCATATTCTCTTAGTTCAACTGCATGTTGCGCAACAACAGCAGCTGAGTACGATGGCTTCACAACTGCACACCTTAAATCTTTCCTATTGTTCCACAGCACTTGCCTTGCCACAGTGCTTCCACCACTTCCTGGATGATGGTAGATGTTTATAATATTCACTGGAGTTTCATCTGCATTCCATTTCAGTGCCTCCTGGAGAAGTTTGGAAACCTCCTGATACGCATCTCTTTCAATTACCTCTCCAACATACTTACGCTCAGCAAGCCAGAAATTCAACCAGTTCACTCTCCCACCACGGTAGAACTGGTGTTCAATGTTTGTTTTCTCATCATTGATGAAGTCTTCACTTGTTTCATCACAATGATCAACTGTCAGAATTTCCAGAGAATACATCTGTTCCTCTACTTGTGTTTTAAGAAAACATGTCCCTTTCACAAAGACAGGCAAGTGTTTGCTAGCACATGTCTTTGTGGGTTGTATTTGCTGCAGAGTTGCATTGATGTGACTCATCTTCATCCCAACAACACTGGAATTGTTTACAGTTTCTGTTCCACATGAACCCTCTGCAAAGCTTTGCCACTTCTGGTAGGCTTCCTGGGATTCACAGATGCAGATGATGTCTTCATGGCCTTCCATGTCTGTGAAAAACTCATTAAAGGTGTGCAGGAGTGGTTTCTCAACTGGCGATGTAAGAAGAAAAATGACTTGGAAAATCCCTTTTGGCAAGATTTGTTTACAGATCAAAGACACACATTCCCGCAGCAGAGTCATTTTTGTTTTGATCCATGTCATTTCATCACATGAACTTCCTTCATTTCCTTTGAAGTCAGTCCGGCCATTACAAAATATCCAGCTAGTTTGGTCAAAGAGATGCAATTGAGTGATGAATTCTTTGATGGTCACATCACCAGATATCCTATAGCTCTGCAGTGAATGCATATTTGCAGTGTGATGCTGAAGAAATCTACTGCAAAGACCTGATATCCTTGAGTCTGGGTCAAAGTCAAACACACAGAACATGTTCATGTTAAGCAGCCAGTCAGTGTTGCAAAGGTCATCAGGTTTCAATTTGTTTGTGACGAGTATGAACCATTTTTCCTTTTCAATTAATTTCTTCCCGCTAGTCATAAGCATTGTAAGTTTCCTAGCAAGGTTTTGGCACAAGTCCGGAGCACTGACGCAAAGACTTTTCTCTGCTTCTTCTCTTTGAGCATCCCGATCTTTGACTCGCTGGTAAAAATCACTTAGGTTGCACACAGGCTCAGTTTTTGCACCCACCCTCCGCAGAATGGTTTCTTGCCCAAATTCTACTTTGTTCTTTGACTCATTGAAGTTTGGCAGACGTACTGTGTACACCTTGCTCTTTACAATACTTATTAAAGGCACAATGTCAACCTCTACAACATACCTCTTTTCTGTACTTTTTCGATCCATAACCTCAATGAACCTTGGGGGCCGCACACATTGGCGAACGTGCTCCTTGTCAGTGGAGATACTTCTTTCAATATAGTCCAAAGCATCTACATAAATGTCTTTCTCTTTGATGGGGATACCAATTATCTCGCCATGCACATATCCTGCATCCTCCTTGCTGTCCATCACACCAAAGTGTATTGTGCCATTTGTTCTGATATTCATACAGCCAATTGCAAATTTAAGAACCTCCTTGGCAAACTTAGCTTGAAGCCTTGTGTGATCCAGTGTAGCAGCTACAGAAAAAGACTTAAATTCATGGCATGGCGATGTCAGGTTAAAAACACCTGATTCTGGTTGCATTACTCTGTGTTTTACATAGATGAAATCAATCCCTTCTTGATCAAATGGTCGTGGTCTGCAGTCTTCCTTTGAAGTCAACACACCATGTTCCAGAGCCCTTTGACTCTCCTGTAAAGTATCTTGATTTCTCTCAGAAATCTGTACAGGAAGACCTTCACTTGTTGTGGGAAGAGATTTAACTGATTTCTGTTCAGTGTTTTTCTGCTCCGACTCAGTTTTTTTGCCATTGTTAGGCTTTTTCTTCTCTTGAGACTTTTGCTTGGACTTGATGAGCTCATCTCTCTTTTGAATAATCAAATGAATAGGCCCTGGTTTCATGCATATATTTGTCTTCAAAAAGTCTTCATTCAGTGCAAGAAGGACTTGTCCATCGACTTCAAACTCATAGAGTTTCTCTATATAAAGCTCCTTCACTCCAATAGATCTTAGCCAGGAGCTTACTTGAGATTCAGTCCAGTTCTTGGGTGACTGGTCAAGTTCGTCAGCTGGATTGTTAAGGAAAAAAGCAATAGGTTTGATTATAAACAGAATCAAAGCACTAAAGCTGTTTTTCACATTTCAGGCATATCTGTGGTTTGTGTAATTAGAGATGTTTCATAGCAACACATGCGTTAAATGTGGAAAATACTGTAAATTTTCCATTTTGCAAGCAAATTCCATGAAAACACCAAACCTAACAATGTTTTAGACTGCATTTCAATACTTGCTGATTTTACTATGCTGCCTGTGGAACTTTTCTCCATGTTTATTAATTCCTTTTGAAGACTTAAATCTTTTAATCTTAAACTATTAAAAGTGATTAAAAGTTTCTATGGTCTTTTAGGGATGACAATAGAAACTTTAAACACAATAATGATATATCAGTTCATAAAATTTGTATGGTGAGTGTTTTAGCAAGCCATTTTATTACACATGGCAGGGCAATGCTAGCTTTTATTCTGAGTCGTCTGGCAACTTTGGTCTCGTCACAACCAACTCCTGAAGATAATGTCTTGCAAATAAGCCACATTTTTCACCAGCTGGTTGCTAACCTTTTCTGTTCTTTGATGCCAGTCAGGTAACGTACAGTGGGTTTATCAGAGCAACATTATCCTATAAAAAGGTTTTTTAAGAAAGATGCCTGCTGTAGCAGAAAATATAGTTAATGAATATGAGCAGTGAAAGTATACCAAACCAGTAAATTTGCGGTCAAAACAATGTGCTGAAAGATCCAAAATGCATCATATAGTTGAGGGGAACTGTAGAGTTGGGTGATAAATGTGGACTTGTTTTATTACTGTAAGTTACATATCAACAGGAGATGGTGAGATGATTGTTTGTTATGCTCTCCCTACTGTTTCTGCATAATATAATGTGTATCTCATTGTATATCTACAAATATATAAGACAAAATCATAATTCATAATACATTGTTGGTAAAGCCATACCTGTGATACAGAAGGGAATATTTACTTTAAAAATAGAAAAAAAGAAAATATATAAGTGCAGACAATTCAAACTAATAAACTGCCTTTTAAGTGCCTTTAAGTGAAAAACAGACCTCTCACAAAAATCTTATCACTCCACTCACCCATGATTTCCTTTCTCTTTTCTACTTTGGTGTTCACTTATCACCTTCCATCTGCAAAAGAAAATTTCATACAGTTACATTTAGTCCAACTACTTTGATAGTGAGTCAAACACAGGACTTTGACTTTGGCTTTTACTGCAGTAATCTAAGCTGCTGCTGTCGATTCAAATAAAGTTACCTTCACTTGTGCTCCGTTCCATTTATCCGTACAATAATATGAGGCAAGCTGGCTAGGCTAATTTTCAAATGTGCTAATTATTGAAAGTCTTAACTGACATTACAGCAACACAAATATACGCTTAACAACAATGCAATGCAATGCAACACCATGAAGTACAGAGAGAGAGAGACCAAGGAGAAGAAGAAACAAAAGTTCAACCCCATAACTTCCAAATAAAATTTCAAAATAAAGGAATAAATAGATATTTATTCTTGGCAGGGATCACAAATTCCAAGTTTCCCACCATGCACATCACACTGTCATGATTTACTAAAACAAATTTGTTTTAGTTTTAAGGTTAGTATTAGGCTTTGGATAGGTTGACGTAAGCATGTGACATTAAAACAGTTTTGGCCATTTGGAGGCAACTCTGTAGACTGAAATCTTAAGGTGATGTGCAAAACAAGCAACTTATTTACACATCAAGCAAATAAACGGCAACCATATCACTAATTTGTATGTCTGGCCACCTAATAAAGGCTTACGTCCAACATTAACTCTCCTGTTAGCTCTTTTTTGTCCATCAACTCCCAAAATGGTGCTAATTTTGTTTGTCTGCCAGTGGTGATGGGTGTAAAGTCAATTTTTAGAGCTATTTGTTAAAAAAAAATACATGCTACAACCAAATACATACACAATGGCCTAAAATAAATATTTGAACCATAAGGAGAGCGTGAAGAGTGAACAAAAAATATGGAGGCTGGGAGACAATTCAGTTTCCGTTTATTATCGTTAGCAACCTCTCTCACATAAAAGTAAAAATCTTACATTTTAGAAAAACTCACTTTATGAATTGAAATAGATGCGCGTCCAAATATGATTCAGTATTTTATCAGACCAACCTGCACTGTTTGTTTGTTTCTTTTGTTAACTTTTTTCCTGTGGCACGCCCGTTAGAAAGCTCCAAAATACCACACCTATACAAACTTATGTTGTAAGAGCGCTGTAATTATGGGCATGTAAAGCAAATAACCTATGAAAATTGCGATTCATACCTTAGAAGAGATCATTTCTTTTGTATATCGGCATTATACACAGTTTAGGGCAAAGCCTTTACACTAATAAATTAATTAAAGAGATCACCACTGTTCTTACCTTGAATAGGTATTGAGAAAAATCGGCTTTGTCGTTTTTTGTGTGGACTGAAAACAAGAAAAATCAGCAGTAACGTTTGTCAATGATGAAAAATCTCGTTAAAACGCGGAACTGGCGTTTATTTCAGTTTCTCCACTGTATCGTCTGGTGCTTCCTGTTGGGATGCCTCCACTGCGCATGTTCAGATTCCTAAGTTTCGTTTTAACGTAAACGGAACAAAAAAACAAGAAAAAACACTCTGTGACATGCATCAGGCACTGAAACCGCTACCATCACCTCAGTGAGTGAGTGATAATTTCTCACAAGTAAACAAAACAGTTTCATAATGAACATTATAGAGTCTGATAGCTTTTAATGCTGCAGGAAATATTTATGCAAAACGGCACAGCGCGCTTGTTTTCATTTTTGATTATGTGGGGTCAAATAAAACAGTGGCTCTTACTGTGCTGGTCTTTTTTGGCAGAGGCCTGCTTCATTTGCCTGTGTTAAAATTCTTGCTTTTCTTTGGCAATGCTCTAAACCTCAGGCAGTCTGGTCCCACTGCACTGCACATGTTCAGCTGCAGTAATCAATCCACACGCAAAATCTTGGTATTTAAAAAAAAAAAAAAAAAATAGAATTTAATGTGCAAGCCATTAACTTCACTTTGACACCCTTGAAAAGTTAGCATACATGAAAGGTCTGCATCCTGCATCTTTGACTACATAATCACATGAGAATAAAACAATCTACTGTATTTAGATGTCACGCTGAACAACCTTTGGAACAGTCCGCTCTTACCGGGTCAGCACAATAGTCTTGATTGACAAAAGAGAAGCAGTTTAGCAGCATTAACTGGAATCAAGCACATTTAGCATAGTCAATTTTAAAGATCTGTACCCATACAGCACAGTTATATATTTTTTTAAAAGGCACATTGGCCACATTAAATGATTAATCCTCCATGATCCAAATTCAGAATCAGTCTGTACAAAAATATACATACAGTATCGGTGCAGGCTCACTGAGAAATACAACATTGCACAATAAAACTACCCAAGTGTTCGACGACATCCAGACATGTTTCCCTCTACAGAGGCCAAATATTTTTGGGGCAAACACTTTTTTGGACATGCTTTTATAAAATAAAACCAAACTTTGTGTTTTTGCTACAGTCCAGCTACAAGATAATATCCAACAACATCCTGTTGGTTATCTGACTTCCTTGAGGCAGAGACACTCTTGTGGACGGATCTGCTGGAAAGCATTTTAACCCAGGTGGGCAGAAGGCACTTAATTAAGGGTGCAGCTGCTGCGTCTGTTGGTGGATCCCAGGCACTGCAGGCCTGGTCTTCACCAGCTCAAAGCACAGCAACTGTCCCACTTGATGTCCACTCTCAAAGGCAATGCTCCCATCTGTGCTGGGTCCACCTGACTCTGGTCCAGTTCACACTGGCTCATCGTCTGGTGCAGAAGGATCTGGCAGTGTGTGCATCTCAGACAGATCGGATTCTCTTTGCCTGAGAGGATCTGTAGATGATTCTGAGGCAAGTTTGGGGTTCATGTTTTGACTGTGTAAGTCAGTCTGTGTGGCCAGTGCTGGCTGCATTGTCTGAACGGCCAACCGTGACGATACAGGCTCATCTGGTGATGTAGAGGGCACTGATTCAGCAGGTGTTGTGTGAGAGACCTGCATAGGCTGTGGAGAATGTGTAAGTTCCTGGGATTGTGAGTTGGATGATGATGTGTGTGTTGGCATCTGTTGAGAGTGTGTTTCATTTTGTCTTTGTGGCCCGAGATATGTAGACTGACTCTGTGTTTTTGCAAGCTGCTCTGCAGTGGAGTAATAAGGCAGGAATGGTCTCTCAGATGCGCAGGTCCGCATGGCCAGGTAGGTGTGGAGCAGCAGGTGGGGGAAGCGGGAGGTGAAGTACGAGACAAAGTCATCAGGGATGGAGCCCAGAGTCTCCTGTACCTCAGCAGGCAACTCTCGGTAATGGTGTTTCTGTTGGAGGAAGGTCCAGTGTTAAGCTTAACACAGCCACTTTCTTGTAAATACAAAAAATGAAAATACATTCTTACCTTATTTCTCATTGCACGCAGCAGGTCTCTGACTGACCCACCCTTATAGGAGCGAAATTTCCGCAAATCTACCAAAAAAGAGAGAAAGATAAAGTCACGCTTCAAGCATAGAGTGAATCTCATCATTATTACTGAAGAAATTTTAGCCAGTCTCACACCTGTCTGCAGTGGCACTGTGATATGCTCTCTCCAGTCACCCTTGACAACAGCCCTCCCTCCTCTCTCCAGCTGTCTCACGATTGGTCCGTCCAGCGGTTCCTTTTCTATTCTATCGCTCACATCCTGTAAGCAAGCACAAAACATCAACGGCTCAAACTTTGTAAATTGAGGAGGATTAGTTTCATACATTCTGTAAGAATGTTGAGCAGATATTCTGACGAATCAGCTCTATGCGCTGTCCAATACAGACAACCTGTCACTACTGGCCAAATCACAGGAAGACTGCCGGCGGTTTGCCTTTTTCAGCCTGCATTTATGAAAAGTTTATTTTTTTTAAATAAAAAATAGAACAATTTCAATTCCCTCTCTCTGAGATATTGTATTCACCAAGAGCCAGTAAACACGATGCCCCCGGCCACGGCTATTGCCAGCCAGAAGGTATAAAAAAAAAAAAAAAACTGACCTGAAAGAACTGGAGCTCCTTCTCCAAGCTCCAGAAGAAAGGGTGCTTGAGAACACTCTCAGCTGAAGGCCTCTTACACGGCTCCATGCTCAACATTTGCTCTATTAGATCTCTGGCTACAATGTCCCCTGGTAAATGACACAATGAGATATGCTGGTTTTGACATCATTTCTAAAAATACATATTATTTTTGCAATCAAATAGCAATCCCCACACCTGTACAAAATACACACCACCCTCTGCTTGTCCTTATTTATGTACAGTAACCAACAACTATGTTACTACTGTGGTAGACCTTAAGAATTTATCTGAGAAAACAGAAGCACAAGTTTGGTCCTCACCATGTTTATCAGTTTGCAGATGGTCAAGGCTGTATGTGCCCAGCAGGATGTTTGCTTGCCTCTGCAGAGACTTGCCAAAAGGGTGACTTCCTTGCGACACCACATAGTAGAACACACAACCACCAGAGAAGATATCAACAGCACAGGTCTGCAAGGGACAAGAGAAAGAAAGAACTGGGTCACAGTGTGGCATAAGATGAAACTTTGTATACCGTACGGGTGTTTGCAGTGCGTGTATTCCTCCTGAATACTTTGATACAGGACGTAACGTCCGGTATGCAACTTGTCTTGTTTTGTAAGGAATACTATAACACTTTTTTACATTTATCTTGTTTTTTTGTAGTTTTATCAGATTAATAAATTAAATTATTGCACAACTTTTCAAAAAGTATGACATTTTGTGTTTCTATTCTGTTGTCTACCAACCAACAACACTTAAGACCTCCATGAGAGAGCTGCTGCTGCTCGACCACTCACTCACCGGGTTGTCTTTGCAGTCCTCACTGAGAACCTCAGGGGCGATCCAGCCCTCAGTGCCCGGCACCCCAGACCTTCGACTGAAACTGTGGCGGCCAACTGCTAGCTTCTTGCACAAGCCAAAGTCTGAGATCATGGCCCGGACCCGACCGTGAGCATTGGGCATAGAGACCAGGATATTGTGGGGTTTCAGGTCTCTGTGAACTGAAGCAAAAATGTGAAAGTGAGGGGTGAAACAAGCTGTCAGTTACTATAGTGATTTAGATATTATTATCGACCCTTTTTTTATTACCAAACAATTAGGATGAGAAAGTGATCTTGCATTCGGCGATAGGTACCTATGTTGAGAGAGTGCAGATGAACCAGTCCCAACATGGTCTGGTGAAGAAGCATAACTGGTTCCAGTCCATGACGGTCAAAATCCTTCCTCTCCACATACTAGAAAGATGAAAGACTGCAGTCAGTAAAGTTTGAGAATTATAGCAGGATGTCTAAAGCACCAAATTAGTTTTAACATAGAGTCCTTTTTGTGTTTTTTTTTTTTTTGGCTCTATGAATAATGAAAGAATTTTCTCCACTTATTGCTGGACCTGGACCTTGAACTCAACCTTTCCCAGACTCTAAAAGTCATTCTTTACCTCCTGAAGTGAGGCAGCACAGAGCTCAATGGCAATGTACTGGAACTGACGGTCCCTCTCGGTGCAGAAGTAGCGGATAACATTTGGGTGCTCGTCTGACTCCCTCAGCAGCTGGACTTCCCGGTCTGCAAAGCTGAAGCACTCTGGGAGAATTCTCTTCACTGCCACTGGACGGTTGTCAAACTGCCCCCTTGTGGTGAAACAATGGAAACACAGGATTGTGTTATTTCTTCAATATTTTATAAATAAACGCATTTATATTACAGTAATTGATTTTTCAGACTTACTTGTACACAATGGTGCCCTCAGCGCCATGACCCAAGACCTCTTTGGGACGGAAAGTTATGTTGCCCACTCTGACCATATTAGGATCCTCCTCTGATGAGACAAATGGACAAATTAAGGGTTAAAATTGTTACTCGGATGATCAATAAGCACCAGCAAGGGGTGCGTGTTGGTAATTTCAACTTCTCAATCTTTACCTCCATCATCGTGCTCATTGGCAGAGCTTCCCAGCTCAGTCACGGACAGGTTTGAGTGGTTGGAGGCACGGGGGGTGACGTTGGGGCTGCTGTGGTCTGAGCTTTCTGAACGAATGCGGGCCACTTCTAGATAGTCGCTGTCTGGGACCAAGCCTAGGCCCACATCTGCATTAGGGAAAGGCTGCTGTCTCTGGAGCAGCTCTAACCTCTCCTCCATCTGCCTCTGGAACTCCTGGTGCTGCAGCTGCTGCTGCTTGTGGACACTCTGCGATAAGAAGTAACTATGTGTAACGCTTTCAGGATAACAAAAATGTCATTAATTATGTAATTATGAAGTATGTTGTTTTCCACATTCCACATGTTGATATTATAGAGTGTATTTAGCACTTATGTCTAATAGCAGATGTGACACATGTAGTCTTGTGTCTACATATCATTGGGTAGTTGCAGCCACTCAACAGTCCACTAGGTGGTGATGTTCAACTTACTTTGGGGTAGGTGATCACAAAGGCCACCCAGCCAGCCAGGAGGAAAGTGGAAAAGATGATGGTGGCCATATCTTTGAGCATTGTGTCCACAGGAGCCTCTGGACGCATAGTGCGACCACTGGTGCCAGGTTCTTCAATAGATGTCTCAGACAGAGAAGAAGGGGGGCCATCGTCCATACCACTATCGTTCACCATCTACAGTATGGTGGCGGGAAGGATGAGAAAATCTGCACAGATGTTTTGACATACAAAAAAATCTTCTAAACAAAATATCACGAGTCACACACCTCTTCAACTTTTTTCTCAGTGGTAGGTGGGATGACGTTGCCTTGATTGCGAGGGAAGTTGTCAGGGAACTTCTCCAGAATCTTGGTGTGAGCTTCAGGGGGCGTCTCGTGATGACCTGAAATCCGATAATGAGTGAACTTTTTAAACATCATTGTCACCAGAATTACAGATACACACTCAAACCAAGCATTGAGTCCAGCTGTGATACACAGTATTTATAGGTTTTAGATTAAACAGTAAGGAAACGCTGTATAATGTTTTTAAACTTATATTCACATGATTCATTTTATCATCCCACAGAGGGTAGTCTTAGTACTACATTCAGTGGACTTAGTGGACCATTTTAAGTCTTGGGGGTCTCATTTATAAAAATCTTCTTAGATTCATACTTGAATTTCACTTGACTTAAACGAGTACGAATGGCCAAAAGAGAAAATCAGGCAGAGGAGATTAAGGAGCCTGGCAGCACAAATTATTCAGTGGATTAAATAGTGAGTTGAGAAACAAAGTCAAACATGCACCTTGGAGGTGTTTTGCCACTGCAGTGAAGGGGGAGGAGGAGGAGCTGTGTGTGTGTGTGTGTGTGTGTGTGTGTGTGTGTGTATGCTTTAATTAATAATTTCTATCACATACCCCTACAAAACCAGCAGGAAAGTCACTAAAGTCAAGTCTACACCTTGCTAGAGTTAAGATTCATTTCCATATCAAAGTGAGGTTTTATAAGTAATTACTTATTTGTGGCTTTCTACTTAACTGGTGAACGGTACTGAGAGTGTCCTAGCGCATGAACTGTTAGCGAAACTATGACTCCTTCCTCTTCAGGTTGTGACCCTGAAACCTTCTCCTTTGCTGCAGCAGGAGCTTAAGTACTTTTAGATATAACTGAGGACATAAAGAGAGAGGACAGAAATAATTTGTGGTACTGTATTTACCTATGAGGAGCAGGTAGTTCCTCATGAAGTTGATACGGTTTCGTTCCCGAAGCGCAGCATTGAACTTGACGCTGGTGCTGGGTGTGATGACACACTCCTTGTCTTCCTCAGCCTCCTGACTGTCAGGGCCCTCCAGCATGGGGAAGGTGCTGCCACGAGGCTGTGTGTAGACACACACAAACACACATAATGAATTTAGTAGAATTTCCTGCCACACAGGATTGCATAAGAAAAAAACTTGGAAACCACTAACCAAAAAATGAAGACTGATTGAGAAACTATGAGAAAAGTAGGTAAACTGCAGGGATAGGTTGACTGAAAAAAACTAGATATTTTCACTGTAAACCCATGTCTTATGTTCATGTCTTACAGATAAGGATTGTGTTTTGCTTAAATGAAGACACACATGTAACTCTCACTCACCACCACAGTGACTCCATCATGCACCAGGGAGGGAGAAGCATACAGGCTGGTGGAATATTTACCCACATACAAAGTGGCCCTAACAAAGGAAAGAAAAGCACAGTAAAACAAGTGCCTGCTAACTTTTACAAGTACACAACTCGTGCTAATAGAAGTGCACTGAATACAATCTTGAGAACACATCCGGGGTGTATGTACCATTGCAGTTTCAAAATGGAGAACTTTCAGAGTACTTCAACATCTCTGTTAAAAGGCGAAACTTTGACAGAAGATGAACCACTGAAAGTCCTATTTGTCCTTTTCTGCAGAAGCAGGTGTGAACACAATATATAAAAATAAAAAACAGTACTGCAGTGTGAAACCAGAGCTGTAACGAGACCTATGGGCACCTACTTGTTGGTTATTACACGTCTAGACTGAATCCCAGCATTGGGCAATCTCACATCTTACAAAACCATACCCTGATTTCACGTTTTAAATGATTCAGGCCACTGCGATTAATAGGCGGAAGGTGCAAACATGTTTAAAAGAGTGTTAGGCCATAATTTGTTTCATGAATGGTAATCTAGAGTATGGCAGAGTTCATAAACTAAATGAATCCTTTTTTAAAAGCCAAATGACAAAATGTTAAAGTAATAAAAATCTGAAAAATGAAAGCCTCTAAAAGTGGCCCATTCCACTCAGTCTGCTTACATGAACTTGTTTTTAGGCTTCTTCTCTTTAGGAAATGGGTATTTCCACTGTGTGATGCGGCCAACTTCTCCAGACATGAAAGTGAGGTAACGCAGGGTTTCCACAGCCACATTAGTGTGGGGAACTTTGCGGAGGCCCTCTCGCTGCCAGATATACATGGCCACCACTGGAGAGTTATAGTTCTGCACCCACTGAACATCTCCTGATTCGCTGTCCACCGTCACCACTAGGCCGTCACCATTTGACACAAAATGAGCCATCTCTGTGGGGCAACAAAGCAGACACGTGATTGGCACCATTTTTCAAGGAACTGAACTCAAAAAAAGAGCCAGCGTGTCCAGGAGTCTTACTGTATTTGGTGTCATCATCAGGAAGGGTGGAGGCGTAGTCAGAATAGGTGGCATTCCAGCGCAGTTCTCTGCTCTTGGTGTCGTACATGGTGATGGTATATTCTTAACAGGGAGGTGAACAAGAGTTGCAAATTCACACAGGGGAAAAAACATGAGTATTGCTTTACTTTCATTATGTAACATATACAAAAGCCAGGCATGAGTATCCGTTTCTGGGAGTAAATGTAAAGTGGTGTTGAATTTCCATTGTTTAAATAAAAATGGGAAACAAAAATCCAGCACATAAGCTGTTGGGTGACAATGTGAGTGTTGACTTGACACCAAGTCAAGGATTTACAGCATTCAATTTGCAGGATTCTCGTGCTCTACCACTGTTGCAGTCACTGTCTACAATTACCACCCCAGGTTCCCCAGTCTTGCACGTTGCAGCAACAGAATGGGGGTGGGGGGATTAGCAGGAGATGAGCAATAGGTAAATTAGGGTTTGCCAACACTTTGGGGTTAGAGCATGCAAGACAAATTTGCCTGTTAATTAGTCAGATTAAATCAGCACTTCAGTGGGATGGGCTGTAATGATTGTCGGACTAAGAAAAGGCTGGCCAAATTAGGGCTCAGTTTTGTGTTTTGTTTATTCTTGGTTTTACCTGTGCGACCCAAATAGAGAAGAGACGAAGAGGGACACAGCATCTCGGCAAAAGAGGAGGTCAGGGTCTGCTGTTTCTCACCAGTCAACAGGTCCACGACATACCACAAGTCCTGCTTCTTACCTGTACATGAGAACATACACAAACACAGACAAAATGATTCACTACTGCCGTGATTACAGTATTTATACTCCTTCTGGCAAAAGCACAATATAATTTTTAGTTTTATAGCCCTACTGATTCATAAATTCAATGTATGTTCTGTATTTATTTAATAACGTGATTCTACTATTCTTACTTTTGCCTACTCTATAAATATGTTTGTAAAAGGGCCTTCTGTAGCATTGTCACTTACCTGAATCAATGGTCTAATGATTAACAAGACAAATTTGTCATTGTGTCACAAGAAATTGTAAAACTGACCAAAAGGTGCACTGGGAAAAGCCAAGAAAAGCAAAATGACATGCGGACATTCAGTCTTGACAATGCTGGGTGTTGCTATTCTGTAATTAAACGACCAACCCACCATGGCCTCTTTGTACTGGCATCTCACCAGTTTTTGTCTTTGCGGGGAGTGGCAGTAACGACTTTATTATATATTACTATAGATGAATGCAAAAACCGTCAATCATCCAGATGATGAAATTGAATGGTTTGGCCTGATAATTCTTGCACACTCTAGAGAGAGAGAGAGAGAGAACTGGAGTCTGTCACACTTTCAGACACCTTTGCAAAATGCTTTGTCCAAGCAGCAGCTTCAGTTGAATGAAAACAAAACCTTTGCTGATAATGACTGTGGGGAGGCAAATGTCACTTGCTTCTCTTTAAACAAAGACATGCAGTCACTATGGTAGATTACCTTTCCTCTGTTGTAAATTCAAAAGAGCACAGTCTGCCACCACAGGTTAAATGGAATTGAAAGGTACCGGAAGACATTCAGTTAAAGCCAGATAACACCAGCTCATTAACGTGAGCAGGCACACTGAGACACAGGCTGCACATGTTCATAGAGAAAGAAACTAAGTCTGTCACAGTGTGTTTATCTGAAATAGCTCATTCGTGTTTGAGTTTTCCTTACCCATGTAAAGGACCCCATCAGAGCTGCGACAGGGAGAGGCTTGAACCAACTCAGGGATAGTGAAGGGTAATTTCTGTTTGAACAAAAAAAAATGAATGAACATTAGCAAACATGGCATGATGTGCACTATAAACATATATAGTCAACATGTTGCATGCACCACCTCAGCTGCAACTTCATTGTGACAAAGCATTATGTCAGCATGAATTATAAAGACAGATGTGGTGAAAGGATATATTTTTCTATAGAACAAGGAACTGAGCTGTGTTTCTTAAAAAAGAGGGGAGATTATGGTCTGTGATAATATGATTTCCTCTTACTGTGAGGCCTTCATTGTTCTTTCCTCCCAGAGAGTACAGACTGCCATCGTTGGGGTCAGGTAGAAAGGCTGGCCTAGAGTAAAGATTTAAGAAGACGCATTACATCTCTAGGCCAGTAAAGGGAGTGACAGTTAAAACAAGCTCGACAGGTTACCCTATCAATTAGCATTCACCACCTTTTGTTACAGACAGGTAGAGTACGCAAGAATAAATGCATGTACACCTGTGCAGAAAACAACTGAAAAGGTACATACTCTGCCACATGTGTAGGGACTTGAAGAACTGGATCTGTGAGGAGGGAAAAGACAACTAGATGTAATTCAGGACTGACAACAAAATTAACTGACAACAGAAAGCATGTCCAGTAGCTATTGAGTAATGTATGAGCATTGATTACACTTAATAGCACAGAACACAAAGTATGAATTAAATTAAATTCTCCTGGGGCACACACACAAGGCAAACAGTAATGTTTGCAAACAGCTTTCCATTGTACTTAACAATTGGAAATAAATATGTAAAATAGTATGGTAAAAAGGATCTGGCTATGTTATAAATTCCCCACCCTCAAAATGCCTCCCAGGAATGGGGTATGTTTAAGGCTAATTTCAAAAAATATCATACATTTTACAAAGCTGCCTGCCATTTTCAAAGCATACAATCACTTGTCATGCCCTCCGGGCAGCTATTAGCTTCTATTCAATAGAGAATGAAAATCATCTTGGAAATGAATTTAAATTACTGGAAACTTGTTTGAAATACAGGATGAAATCCATCACACTTAAAGTCATGTCTATACAAAACTTATACTACTGTTGTGTTTAGGCTAAGGAAGTAACAAAGAAGGCAGTAAGTAAGCAACTAATAGCTGCCTGGAATGAGAAAAAACTAACTATATGAAACACATTTAACAATATCAGAAAGTTAAAAAAAAACAAACAAACTACAATTTGGACAAGACCCGAAGCATGAAGTCCGAACTTGCTTTCCTCCTCGACAAACACACACCTCCCTACAGTGTGAACTAACAGGGCGTGGATGGTGCTGAGCTCTGTGGAGGTGCCCGAAGGGGTCAACAATGGGAAAGAGGAGGAGTAGGATTACCTGGAGGTGGTCAACGACTATTGTGCTCAAGAACCACCAGCATTAATTATGTGAAATTGCATAGGATGGTGAGAGAAAACAATGTTTCTCTCTGTCACGCAGGAAAACAGTAACTCTGGTTGGCTGACATACAAATACATGTTTGCACAGTCAACAGAGAGTGACAAGCAAACTGTGAGTGGATATACACGTGGGCTGTGTTCTCCTGTCTTGGTCCAGGCAAAAAGATTTATGCTTCCCCTCATTATGTGGGTGTGCATTTGCCTGACTGGAGGACAACAACAGGTGTGTGTGTAGCCTGGTACAGAACTACAAATATATATTCAACAGCTCTTCCAAAATAACAGATGAAGCGGAGGAAGCAGCCTCAGCCTGTGGTTATTAATGACTTGGGCATTAGGTGGACCTAACCAGGACTCGTATGTTCAAACCACAGTAGTTTCACTCTCGCATAAATTCTTGCAAGCCTTAAAAGTTAGAAAAAATAAGTTTAGAACATGTCTATATCTGTTATTCTAAGACAAAACAGACAAAATTCCCAAAATAAAGTGTATAGGTCAGGACAAGTGTTGCAGTAACCCTTCAGTATATTTTATGTAATTCCCAAGTGAGCAGTGCCTACTTTAACACAGCCATAGTTAAGGCAATGTGTGAAGATGATACTACACAAAGTTACTCACCCTTGTCACTGGCCTTGATTACAGACTATATTTACTCCTCTCTCGGTTAATAATTACCCAATTTCCATGCCTAACTGCACATTTCACAGCATTTTCCTCAGCTTAATCCCAGAAAAAATTTCCGATAAGCCAATAGTAGCACAGTGTTTTTTTTAAACCAAATCAACTACAGGTATCTGCTTTTAAAGAATCAGAGTTGAAGCCCATGTTTGCAACCATTACAGGGTCTACAAACCTTAAACAGCATTAGAAATAATTTATGACTTAGATTTAATTCTTGTTCGGAGTGGTAATGCATTGAAATCCTTTGGTATAAATTTTGGTGGCGCAGACAGCCTAAGTGACAGGGGGTCACAGAGTACATTCTGAAATAGAATCACCAGTGCAGATAACAATGAAACAGTGTGGCACAGCTGATATGGCATCAACAGTTCAGATGTGAGCCTCACTTTGTTACATTCCTAAGTTAATTAAAGTCTTACTGTTGTGTTCTACTACACCATTCATGACATGAAAATACCAACAGTCAAAAAACATTTCATTGTCATTTAAAAACAGCAGTGGAATATTATTGTTCTCCTTATGCCCACAAACAAAAGCACCTTGTTTTTTGCAAATGTAGCCAGAATCAGGAACTGTGCCTTGAGAAAAAGGTAACAAAAACTTAAGTTACCAGACCTCTCCTCTTACCTTCTTTCAAAGTCCATTTGATAGAACCTGACTTCTTGCTAACAGCGTGCAAGTTTCCATCCAGGGTGGACACAAAGAGCAGGCTTTCAGGAAGTGAAACTGTGCTGGCACTGCAAAACCCCTGTAGAAACACAACGCAAAAAAAATCTAGGTGATGCACTGTAAATGAAAAAAAAAATTTCTACTGAGCACCAAAACAGCAGACAAACTTAATTATAATGCATATGTGTCAAAGGGATAGCGTAGTGAACTTGGACGAAACAGGCACGTGTGAGCATGCATCCACCCACTTAAATCTCTTAATATCAAGATTATGAATAATGACTTCTACATCTGATCACTCAGACAGTATTCTTCACACACACCTAGACCAACCATTAGTAACATGCATTTAATGAAGCATGATAATGAAGTTATACACACAGAAAATCTGGCAGATAATTATTTATTAGCTAGTAAGCGGGTGGGGGTGGTGGGTTTCCCCAGGGAGTGTGCCTACATTACAAATCAATGAATTTCAAATCAATGCAAGGACAGTTTAAGAACAAACTAGCGGGGGGCTGATTGGGCAGGTAACAAAGGGCAAGTTGCTTGATGAGATCTCTGAGTTTAAAGTCACAGCAGGAGCCCAGGGTTGCAACGTGGTGGAAGGTAAACAAACAGGACATGATGGCTGAGCATGTGCGCATGTTTTGAAGTTCAACTTAACACTCGTGCTAGCACCAAGCATATCTTATGAGGCTGGTTAGGCTGTTTTTTTGTAATTCACAGTGAGCTAAGTGAAGAGAGTGCTTCAACTCATCTCTGCACAGATGAATAGTGGGCTGACAGGCCATATGGGAACCCTTCTTTCCAGAACCTTTTACTCCCACTCAGAAATAGGAGGAACATGAACAACTATGGGAACACTTGAATTGGTTCATTAAATGACAGACAGTGTGTGAGACAAAGGCACAGTACAATGACAGTAATCAGAGACAAGGAGAAATTTCATAGGAAAGGAAAGCAAACAACGATGCAGCAATACAGTGAGAACAACTGAACCCACAACCACAGAACCCACAACAACAGCTTGAAAAAACGACCCAGCCTCATGACTTGGCTTATGCCAGAATTATCAGCACTGCGGGTGATGTGTGCTCCACTCACCCACCATGGAATTCTAAAAACGTCGCTCTTGATAACCAGACTGTGGGCTTCTTATGGTTTTTGGCACCAGTGTGCAGGAAGAGGTCCAGTGGGGGTGTCTGAAAGCTCTGACTGTGTGCCAAACCCAGGAAGACCGTATGAACTCAGCTTGACCAATCTGTGTACTTTGACATAAAGTGTTCTTCAAGATTATATGCCACTGGCACACTCATTAACTCTTCAACCCGTTCTAGTTGAGGAAGACCTGGCATCTTTAGCACTTAGGAAAAACATCATAGTCTTAGAAAAGCTGAGACAGACCTCGTTCCCCAGCTGAACCACTGAGATATTGATCAACATCTCTGACTAATCCAACCAAATGGCTCTCTGGGGGGAGTGCAAATAGCCCTTACATATAATGCAGATTACCAGTGTGTACTACAACTACTACCAAAGCCCTTTGGGCATTCAGCTGCTTTGAGGAGATAAAGTAGATGTGGGATGAAGTGCTCTTAAGTCAGACACAGTAAGACAAAACCATCAAAGTTAGTCAGTTAGGTCTGGACGTGGGCTATGGAGAGCAAATGCAACCACCACCACAGATTCACTCAGGGTGTTCCTCTTGGTCACACAGCTTGCATTTCCTTACAAAACCAATGTCATAAAGAGCTGTTATTCTTCAACATTTTCTCCCTGTGTGTTTTTTACTTTAGATGGGAAAATACCAGCAAGTTATAACTGACCAAACAAAAAGCGAGGCCAGGACAGCCCCATAAACTGAAAGTTTCATATTTGCGTACTGATCTCCTGCTGTAAGCTCACATCCTATACAAGCATTTGTGTCAATATTGTGCACCTGTGACTGTTCCCGCTGGGCTTCAAACTCACGAGCGCAACTGCACTTGTTTTTGGGCCCCGCGTAACCTCTATCAGGGTTCTTGGTTTCACAAGCAAATAACTGTCTTAACATCTGTTGGCCTCCTAGTTTTGGATGGATGCCATTATTCAACAAGATTATTTGGCCTCGTCAGCAACAACTGGTTCACAATATCTGACTGTGATAAAGTTTTTTTGTAAGATTTAAATGTAGGGACATTCCCTTTCATTTCCTCATTCTGTGTGTAACAGAGAAAGGTTGAGTTGTTGCGTAAGCAAGTTACGTAATAGCACCGAACTGGGAGAAACCAGAGTTCTGAGGTCTTCACTTTCCTGTCTGCAATGAGGCCATTCATGGCTTAAAGGGACACTGACTACAATGCTCATGATATCACTGATAAGTCTGGAGTCTTGTTTGACAGAATCTGACCAATCTGAGGACAGGCAATAGTTGGCAGCTGTCCTGCTGAAGGAACACAAGCACTTCAGTGAAGCACCTGTATTCCAACCCATGTCAGACACTTTGATAAGCTGTCAACAGGAAGGTAAGTATAAGATAAGTATTTAAAATAGAGCACTGGGCAAAAGCTGTACAAATGCAATCACTCGGCTTAGAAGAAAAAAAATTGCTAAGGTAAAGACTAGGTGCCAGCCAGCCAGAGGACTTCTTCATATGACAAAGACTGGACACATATAGGAAACACAGAGACAGGGGACAACTCAGAGATGAGAGGAAGGTGAAGATGTAGCCATCTAATCATGTGCCTATCTGTATTAGCTGAAGTACATGAGGCAAACAAATGCACACCACCCAGCGTCGCTACCTACTTGAGTGTTAACTTCTAGGATGCATCAACATCATATGACAGTGAACTGATATGCCATGAACAGACTTTGGGCAGCTGTACAGTGCTGCACAGCCTCAACAGACAACATGGGATTCTATACAGTTGGGTGGCTGAATTAAATATCTCCAAATGTAGTGTTATCAGATTTCATCTTCTGTTTGGCTGTCTAACCGCATGTGTGAAACAGACACACATACATTCTCATTTATTGACTGACCTTTTAAGACTCTTATGTGATCATTTAGACATGGATGCAGGGAAGAAAAGCAAATAAGGAGTCTTTAAAATATGTACAAAGTATAAGAGAAACTAACAAATCTTTTTTTTGGTAGAAGCAGGCAAAGTCTGAAATGTTGAGTCATAATATGGGCTCTAAAAAGCCTCACTACAGTGCGTCTTTCATAGACAAAAACTGTTTTTTCTAGGTGACATAACTGGACCTCAAGTAAATGTTACCTGTTACTTGCTTCTCTCCGTGCAGCAATAAGCACTCAGCTTGCAGCTTGCTTTGGTGCAGACAAAAACCAACACAGGAACCAATAAATGCTTATCTTGCAGCTGGTAATTTTTCACGGGAGGTGTAGTGCAGCAACAACCTCAAGTCATCCAAAATATGTTTTGAAAGTCAATTAAGAAATCCCTAATAAACCCAGTATTAAGAACAGCCTATCCTTCAGTCTTAAGATCCTACATGAAAGGAGTCATTAGAGGTTTCCCTTCAGGGCTGTATAAAGACACAGGCTTTTGTTTGATTTTCTTCACAGTTTCCTACACCGACGGGAAGTATATTAGAACAAGACAGGTGAGGACTTATGCCTTGGGGAGATGACTGTTGAAAAGGCAATGTATTTCACATTTTCAAAATTAATGGAGATCGCTGGAAACACATCAGTGAGCAACCTTTGTTGTCAACTGTGTATCAGCTGTACTCTGCGTGTTAATGCTTCAGTGGGGAGGATGACACGTGTTGGCTCTCATTCACGCACAGTCAAAGCAAAGTCATTCTACTGTTGTGATAAGCTAGCAAAAGCTCACAAGCACAAATGTTAAAGAAATAAATTATGGTCATTGCAACCAGGCAAGTTGAGGGACATATTACATATCACAATTCTCAAGACTTTAAAGGAATATTAGTGTTGTTAAAAAGGGTCAGCAGATGTGTGAAGTGAGGCATGAGCATATGAGCACAATGTGTGAAAAAGCATGAACAGTTATAGTGGCTGAAACCACCAGCCGGCTTTTAGTCACTGACACATCCTCCTTACTATGGAAAATCATCTGTCCTTAAAAATAGCCAAAAAAAACAAACCAAACAAAAAAAAAGCACTGAAAAGAGAGACACAAGCTACAAGTCTTTTCTCTGTCGCTGTTTTATTTACCGTATATTTCTTTTTCTTCTTTCTCTCTGTGTCACATACACTTACATAGAAATCTATAGATAGTCTATCATCATTTGTCACCCCCCAACTACACCACCAGACTGTCTAACAGGCTGAGAGAAGAAGTTGAGACATGATAGGGGATTAAACTGCTACTTTAATCTGCTGCTTAGCTTTAGTGGGTAACTAACTCAGTCACTAATGTCTCTGCCTGCAGATTTTCTGGAAATCTGGCTCAGTTTCAGCAGGTTAGCCGGCTCACTTTTGTACTAGCCAAAATGATATGGAAACCATTCTCTGTTTACAGTTTCCTCTGGTAAACAACACAATGTAATACAACCAGATTTACATTTTCTTCTTGCCTTTTCTTGCAGAGTAATTGGTACTTTACGGTCATAATGGCTGTGTATTACATCATATAAACATAGATTTTTGTGTGGTTATTTTGTGCTGGAACTTTTCAAATTAGAAACTAACGATGAAGCACACATACTGCATCTGTCCTGTTGACTTAAGATGGCTGTAGAGATCTAATCAACTGAAGGGGAGGCTTTCATTTCACTGATGAGTCCAATGTAAAAGACTCAAATTTCACCAAACATCAACCCATCACCTGGCATTGTCTCCGCACCATTCGCTGTGAACGGCAAAAAAATATAAAATAGTTACGTCTAAGGATGCTGCTGATGTACAGGCAGAGGACTTTTATTCGCTCTTGTGAAAAGAAAAGAAGTGTTGAGTTACCAAGAAGGTAATGGTAATATCAGCATATCACCAAGCCTTAACAACACCAGACACTGACACTTCCAACAACAGTATTAGTAACATGTTTTTTCTTCAAATAGCCACACTTGTTAATATGACTCATAGATACCAGAGGGGAAACTGAATAAATGAAAATTAAAGTAAGGTAAGGGAGAGCCTAGCTTTTGTGTATTAAACAGACAGTTCGCACGCATGCACACAGACAACTTTCATACTGTGATCTTTTTTAAAATTGACGCACTACATGTTTCCCAGAAAGAAGATGCAAACCTTATTATCGTGATCTGAAGGAAAATATGTCCTTGATTTCTACGGCTGGACTGATGGATTGTACACATTCTACCCCATAATGAAATGTTGGTAAAGTTTATTGTGAGGTTTTCAAAACACAGCACTTTTAAACGGGTGCTTTTAGCTAGCAGTGCTTTAATGCTAGCTTACTTCTGTCAGAGCAAAGCAAAACGCAGCGTACACACACAACTAAAGGTTCACTGAATGACAAATATTTTTAGTTTGGTCTTGTATTGTTTGTAGGACTGAACGGACAAAATCACAAACGCTAAGTGAAACCCGTGTGCTTCAGTGGGCAACTCCGTGTTAATGTAATCTAACTTAAGCTAGCTTATCCAGTTAGCCCCTCTTACCTTTTGTGGGAGACCAGCGCAGCAAAGCAACGCCAAAATGCACCACAACCTGGTCACTGTCCAGTCCATATTTTCTGGTCTCAAACCGGGATCGACAGCTGGTCCATACGGCCGCTGACTACATAGAAAACGCGATTTGGCTAACAACCAGATGTTATAATGTTCTGTATTAACGCTGTAACGTTAAAAGCAATGAGCGAGCCAGCAGCTGTAGCACAACGTTAGATCCACTTCTTCCTGAAATGATGAAAACTGTGGGGGTTGGACTTTGGGATAGATATCCACGACGAGTGGAGGAGGGGAGATGTAGAGTCAGTGTGAGCCAATGAGAAGAGGCCCACAGACACAGGATGTGGTGTAAAATACATCCGGGGGACATTTTCTGAGGAAGTCTGCTTTTTGAAAGCATGCTTGCATTTGGCGTAAAGCCACATAGAAAGATCCGTTCTCGAGTAAGGCTCGAAATGTTTGCTTTTAACGTGACGGCGGAAACTCCGCTAGCTGCCTATGTTGGAGTCAGTATTATGACATATGGATTGAATTTGCAGAAGAAATTACTGCCAATTTGAGAAATCATTAATGCATAATGGAGCAATGTGACTAGGCCGCAACAGCGTGGACATGTGAAGGTAAATTTTCTGTTTTATATATCATAAATCGAAACATGCATTAAGTTATTGTCCTCTTATTAACAGCATGGTGTCCCGTCAACAGTGTCGGTGATAAACTCAGATCGATGCAGGGTTTTTTGAGGTGGTTGCACATCCACACGTGGGAATAAGGGTGGTGTGCTTTCAGAGGAAGGTCGACCAGTGGCCCTTTTGTGACAGTAAGTAATAGAAAAATCTCTTTCCATGTTTTTTTGGTTCATGAATGATGTTTTTTTGTGCGTTAGACTTCTGATGTAAAAAATGAAGTCGACATTATTCAATCTGACTTGAGCCATAAACACCTTTCTGATATTTGTGTTTAAATAATCAGATTCACTTAAGCATTTTTTTATTTGTAGGAATGCATGGAAGAGGTTTCGGTATGGATGGATCTCAGGGACAGCAGTATAGTAAGTATTTGAGTGAGTAGGAGGTGGCTTTTAAGGGTTATGGATGATGATCATGATGCGTTAGACTTCTGATTTGATAATGAAGACATCTTAGAACTGACATAACCCAACATCTGAAATCCAAGACTGGATGCAGGTTATGTGGGTGGTTTTCCAATAAATGAGCTTGCTCAAAGTTGTTTTTTCTTCTGCAGAAATCAGACTACGATGACCAAGAAATCGACATCCAGAGGTGAATTCAGGATTCTTTTGGATTTGCTGTACATGTAACAGATATTTAGCACGACATGTAACAAATGTACTTTATTAATAAAGATTTGTCAATGAACTACTGTTGTTCATTTCATTTACGTGTAATTTTATTTTTGCATGTTTTGGTAAATAGATTTTTCAGCACTATACTTTCAACCTGAATGGCCTTTTCTTTGGCCATTCACACAAGACTAGTGCAAGATCATATTATGTCTTGTCATAACTGGAGTTTCTTGGCAGTTTCACCAAGTCTCTCTTTTAAAGCAAGACACAGAATCTAAATGCAGTTCACAGAAATAACTTTGTTTTGTGTGTTTAGAAAGCGCAGACTTGGAAATTTGAAGGATTTAAAATAAGTATGCTGAGCAATTTATTACATGTAAATATATTAATCCAGAGATTAAAATTGACAAATAATGGAGGTTTTTATAAATAACACTGTTTAGCGACGGTATTGATAATCAGTTCTTTTTTTTTTTCTTACAAAAAAATTGAAAGCGCCTCTTGTAACTTGAGCACCTGAGTGTTGGATGGATAAAATGAGACATTGGAGACATCTGGAGAAAATGTAATGAAATTTTCCCAAGTTTTCTCACCTTCTTAAAGACAAAATTATCAGTTGATAAAAATAATCATCAGATTATTGTTAACAATATTTTTATACAACTTAGAAACGTCTTAAAATCCGAAATCTGAATGCCTAATGACCATCTGATGTTCTGTAATTTTTCCTCCTGTTACAACCATACCACCAAGTTGCAGAAATTCTTTCCAAGCAAAAGGTTTTATTGATCCCACAACGATCAGAACCATAACATTCTGTGACATCACTGAACACAACAGCAATGTTTCATATTTTCATCACTGTGCAAATGAACAACACCAAAACCAAATGAAGACGGGGCATGTCTTAACAGACACGGTAATGGCACAAAGACATTTTTTCTTTCAGTCTCCAACTGATGCAACAAATGTGGTGACTCACTGTGGAGGAATGTTTGATTATTTTAAAGGCACTTTCTGCCTCATACGCTTTGCCAACACACATATGAACATAAAACATGTCAAATAACAGTTGCCTGTGAAGCAGCTGGTTGACTTGACAAAATTGCTGTTTGAGTTTATTGTGATTTTTCCTCTTAAATGTGTACAGTACAGAAACAACAGCAAATCAATAAAGAATTCAACAAATAAGAGCATTCATTAGCTGGATGTCAGCTGGCAACATGAAATAATATGGCTAATATCCAGTTATTTATTCAAATAAACCAGGAAGAGAGGGTATGTTCCCACCGTTCACCAAAAAATTCTGCGCGTTACCATGTTCACAAAGGAGTTGCTCTAATGTTAGCAACACCCCCTCCCCAAAAAAAATCACTCCCTGCAGATTACATCCATATCTCACATATTTCCAGCTACAAATATGCAAACTTCACCTATACATCACTTCAGTGGCCTCAATGGGAACACAAGAAAACCAATAGCTTATTTGTCACCATTTATTCATTACATGAGCCTTCAAGGAGGAGTGAAAGATTGCTTTGGCAATAGAAACAAAATTATTACTTTTGCTCAACTCTGTATATAACATGAAAAGAAGTCTTGAAGCGTGTCCTGAAGAAGCATGTCGTCACTGAATGAGCTATTCCTTGCACAGCCATGGAGCTGCATACATTCATCAGACCTAGGCAATGTTCAGCTGCTGTGTTTGCAGATATGTTTTAATTCACCTACCACACAATTAAAAGCATACACACTGTACAGTATGACAGAGCCCATGTTGGATTTAAACTGACCCAGTATCTTCGATGGACACAGTGCAATAGATGTGTTTGCATTTAAGTGCCAGGCAGCTGGCACAGGCAGCAGTGTGGATGGGCGGTAAATGGGTCTTGATATCCCTGTGAAATGCGTATTAACTGACGCAGGGATTTTCAGCAAAATCGTCTCCGTTCCCTCAAATATTTGCTCACTGAGACATACACGCTCTTCATCAGTGGCCTCAAATTCCTTCTGAAGTTATAGCAAACAATAAACCGCCAGTTTGGAGATGTCGCACAACAACACTACAATCAGCGTGTTTGGTGCAGCTGTACATCACAGGTTTAATGGTTCTCCTGGTTGAATCTGATGGCTATTAGTCGATCCACTCACACTTGTTAAACAGCCTTGAAATGCTCCATGTGTTGTATTTCATCAGTGAATTAATCACACAAATAAAATGGTGTGATTGTATGACAATCTATGAGTCGCAGTTCTCTTCCTTTTCTTTACCACTTGTAGTTACCACAGATGATCACAAGCTTGTCCAACACTTCCAGTTTTGTGAGTGCACGTCATGACTGGTGCAACAATGGGACTGAAACATGGGTAAAAATACTGGAAGAGTTGGCCTGGCCCAATTCTGTACCTGTGGGTGTCAGAGGGGGGGCGGGCGCTTGTCCTATCGCCATGGTGATAAAATGTCCGTCTGTTTGAACAGCAGTTTTCACATGTCCGAGACCTCAGACTCCTCTGGTTCTGGGTCCTTCAAGGCATCATTTGTCACAGTAACCAAGTTGGCATTTGAACGCGTGTCCATGGCAGAGTGCATTATGGGCAGCCAAACATCATCCATATTTGGCATCACAAATATTTTCTGCAGGAGGACAAGCAGTAAAATACAAAGTCATCATAATTTCAACAATAAAAAGAGGAAGACACTGAATTACAAATATTTAAAACAAGTGTGAAGGTAATGGGACAGAAACCACAGATTAATATGCTTTTCTGACCTAAAATATATAGCAAATAAAGACAGAGGCATGAGACTATATCTGTTCAGAAGAACTGGAGGAAAAAAATGAAATGCATCACCCCATCTGCATCCAGCATTTGGAAAACACTGAGGCCTCAGTGCACACTGCAGCACTGTGTTTTACTGAAGGCATGGTTGGGGGGGGGGGTATAATAATAACCCCCTGAGGAGTCAGGCAGAGATAAACGTGTGTAGATAGATGTGTGGAAGACCTGACAAGGACACGGTAGTTTGCAGGTGTGCCTCAGGGCAATTATCCAGCAGCAGGCGTATCATTACTTTGGATATATATATATGAGGGGTGTGGAAAAGCCACAGGCACATTGCTTTGAAGTGCATGCAAGGGGGCAGCCATAAATTAATCCTCTTTTATCACCTAGCCCCTCACCTTAAAATGTCTGGGGGGGAACGTTCCCTTTGTCCTTCAGAAAACATTTAGCCTTTCAATATGGCCAACTGAGATTAAACTCCATGGGATATTACATCATCTAATAACTATACTGACAATGTAGATAAATTGCATTTATGACTCAACGTTTGCATGCACAGTTTTCAGTTTTTCTCAGTGTATACCTGGAACTCCTGATTCAGTTTCTTCTCAATCCAGTCTGTCACATGAACTAGAGTGACCTCCCTCTCACCCAGTTTAGGCCGCGCTTTCAGCTCTAGGTGAGGTGGACTCCGGAAACCGTACCTGACAGCCGAGAGGAAACACCCTTGTTTAAACTTACTGGCAGCTTGAAAACAGGCATCTTTTGTTTATTCTGCTACATTCAACACATTTCTCTAATTTTACAACACCAAACACTTTGTTGAGGAAATGTTTTACACAAAGATGATGCTGTATATCTGTGGAATCTGTGAAAATTCTGAAAATATACACAAATATACAATTTGATTAAGTCAATCAGGTTAATTAGGATGATTAGATGAGTTAGACATGAATTATAATTGCAAAGCAAACATGTACATAAGTTTGTAACACTGAAAATCTACAGTGAAACTACTCAAATATGTCCCTTCATTCTCGTAAATGTTGTGTATATTTAGTTGACTCCTGACACATTCATTCTTTCACTGTATGCATGTCTGTATTTGCCCAGCAGAGGGTGCTGAGTTACATTCACAAGCCAGGATTCACTGACTGTATTCCACAGTCTTGATTGCAATCCTTCCTGGAAGTCAACATACCATATCCTGTCCGTGGGGGGAGGTGGGATGTTGACAGCCAGCGTCCCGCGGCAATCTTGCACCTCCACAGTGAGCAACAAGGGTGTGTTGGACACCTCCTCCATCTTTTTCTTAATGAACTCCGTCTCCGTTGCTTTCTGGAAGTACTTCGACTTGGCTATCTTGTCCACAAAGCGCATGATCTTGCTGGGCCTGTGGCCTCCCACATATCTATGTGAGTAGATTATAGAAACAAAGGCGGAGGAGGAGGAGGAGGAGAAGAGGGAAGGAGTGAGTCAGGTTCATTATTTATTCATAACAGCATCTCTTGCTACTCAGCACCCAGAATGGAGGGGAGTGACTAGGTGCTACATTAAATCAGCAGCAAGCTTTCAAATGTGTGGGAGTGAGTGGGTAGGTGGGTGGACTAAAAGGGCAGAACATTCTGCTTCAACACATCAGCGTGAATCTCTTTCTGCCCATTTTCAGTTCAGATACGTGATGATGTTGTTGTAAAGAAACGTTTGCTCACCCTTCGCCTCCAGGAAGAATGGCTTTGTCACTGAGGATTTCTGGAGGATCCTCTTCATCTGATGAGCCAGCACTAGACGACTCCTCATCGCTGTCTGCCAGGCAGTATGTCCGCGGCCTAGGCCTGTCATGCACAGACACACAGACACACACTCACTGCTGCAAAGTCAGACATTAATGGATTTACACAGAACCATTAACAAATAAAACTAAATCCCATTAAATGCATCTCTGCTGACAGAAATCAGGAGAGATTAATCTCCAGGGATTCACTTAAGAAAAGGAACTATAATCCAGAACAAAATGTTTCAGCGACAGGCATCAATTCCCAAACTCACCAGTCATTGAACAAATCCATAGTGGCAAGCGTCCAGAGAGAGGATTAATATATTAAAAGAAAGGAGGAAGAGTAAACAGAAAAAGGGTTGGAATTGTGAAAAAAAAAAAAATTCAAAATGCAAATCTACCAAATTAACATCCAATTCAGAGCAGTAAGTTTAGCAAAAAAAGTTAATCCTTCAAACAGTCTATTTTGGCTTACTCACTGACAATGTATTATAAAACAATAGCAAGAACAAACATGGAGGAGTACAGACAAGCTGTGAAGAATCACTCTCAAAATCTGGTTAAACATCAAACAAAAATCACACTCAAGCTTCATTACAAGCTGTTAAGGAGTAAATTACTGAGCGTAATCAAAAGCCTCACCACTCTTTTCCATGTTCCCCGAGTCCCTCGCCCTCCTTCCCCAGACGGGCCAGGTTCATCTTGGTCTCTAGCGTCATGAGGAAGGAACCCGTGTAAGAGATCTCCAGATCAAACCACAGACCTAAACAGACAATGTTTTAATATTTAATATTTCAACATTAAAATGATGCTTCTTTACATCCTTATTCTGTGAATAAACAGGAACCTCCTGCCTGGTGTCTAATTGCTGTGAAGTCCCTTGCAGAGCTGCCAGGAAGACTGATCTTCTAACAAACACAGAAAAGGTCAGCTCTAGAGCAGCGATGCCTCGTTTATTGGCTGACTTCATCAGGCTACTTCCTGTTTACTCATCACACTTCTGAGGAGTCGAGGCATTTTGATCCCTGTGTTGTTTGTTCACTGAATTCAAGCCCCTGCAACTGATAAGTGTTGTTTATTAATCCTCTGCCTCGCTCATTTTCCACTCCCCACAAACGTTCATTGATTCGTATGTGTGTGGCAGCAGTGTCAAAGAGAAGCTTAACGACAGCATTAAGTCAGGACACATTAGAGAGTGTCTTAACTAGGACAAGACACAAAGGAGGGACAGTCGCTATTATCTGCACCACTGACATATGCATGTGTTTGTTTCTACGGAGAACTGGGAAATATATCATAATAACAGCAATATTTTATGAGGTGACATATTGCCTTGAGTCTAGGTTATTGCAATATATTGGTTGTATATTGTTTTATTGTTGAAGTATAGTGAAGAGAGTTTATGGGGCTTGCTTGGCCATCAAATGCACATTAATGACTTGTAGCCATACTGATAGTGTTTTATGGACAGCACTGCTGGTGTGTTGCTCCTGGCTGATATCTCAACAACTGTTGGATGCACTGTTATACAAGTTTTTACAGACAGTCATGGTTGCAAGAGGAAGACGCCTACTGAACACTTGAATCACCCAGTCCCTTTTTATGTCCAATCTTATCAGCAGCCCAGTAGAATTGATAGTCATGCTAAACATGGCAACATCAATGTTTTGGTATTGAATAAAAGAATGATATTTAATTAAATCACCAATGCCAAGCTCCACTCTGCACAAGCTTGTGTGCATTTAGTGGTTCTTGGAGCACAGTATTAATATTATAAATCAGATCATGCCTTCCCAGCATTAAGGAGTCAGGAGGCACTCGCACTCTCCTTCTTATCATCACCACAGGAGAAAAGAAATATCCACAAGACATGAAATTGGGTGTGTTACTATCGAAGCAAATCCTGTTCATTCAGGTTTACAGCAGAGCACTTTGAGAGATGTCATTCCCCAAAGACTAATTATGAGCTGGGATCAACTGATGATATGAGTATAATTCTGTGGGTGTATAGGTTCAGACAGAACACAATAATGAGCGTTGCAGACTTTGCCATGGAAATGTGGCAGACAGGAGAGTGACTCATGACTGCCTCGTTCAACTAAATAAAAAAAAAGGTATTACATTGTCATGCTTATATCTTTAGACGCAAGATCAGATTAGATTGTCAGACTAGACTGTCCTTGGGCAAACCTGAAATATTTTTAAATATTAGGACAGAAACCACTCATCCTTTTCTCTAGTCTCTGCTTAAAAGCACCAGTAATGATTGAAACACATCTCCCACAATCTGTTCCCCTTTCCCCCCTTCCTGATCCTTTCTCATTTTCTTCCCAAACCAGCCACCTCAGTATGAATTAATACAACCCACATCTCTGAATTGCTTCTGAGAGTCGCACCAGTCCCTTTGCTGAGGCTCAAGGCAGACGGCAAGGAGGGTGAGTCAATATCTCAGTAATGTATGAGAAGGACCCAAGACGTTAAGTTTAATTGGCTTAATAGAGCGAGGTGCGCAGAGGGGCTGGACTCCAGGGGAGGGAGGGTCGGAAAGAAATGTCTTAATCTAGAGAGAGGAAGAGCTTAGGATAGATGGAGGAATGGTAGGAAAGGGAGAATAAAGAAACAAATAGATCGAGGGAAAAGAAAAGTGAGGGTACATCTCACTATTACGTCAGATAGGCAAACAGGGACACCGATAAACAGCCTTGGTTATAATGAGGGATAGCAGAAAAATGGAAAGAAGTCTGATGGCAGGAAAGAAATAAATCTCTCTTGTAGAGGACCATCCGGAACACTTTGTAAAAGATGTAACAAATCTAGCGTAGCGACTCTTCCTACCTTGGTGGTCTACAGAGGGTGCGGAGGCATGGAGGATCTTAGGAATGGAAAAGCCCATGTCTAGCTCTGTCAAAGTCAGCTCATTCATGACATATGGTAGCTGAAGACAAAAATACAAGAAACACAGACATCAGAGACAAAAAAAACCAATCTATCTTTTGAGCTAATCACACTGGAATGCAGATACATTTTGCTGATTCATTCATATCATAGGCGGATATCTGTGCAAACTAGTACCAGTACCCACCCTGATCTTACTGAGCTTCATTTGGATCTTTTTGGAGACGACATTAGCCCAGTACTTTTCTCCCAAGAAGTCCCAGAATATCCTTCCCAGAAAAGCATTGACCCAGGCCTCAGGCTCCACAGTCTCCTCTGAACTCCTGCGTATCTGAAGGTCACACATACACATTTGTACTGTAGCTTTAATCTTCTTGACACAAAATTAAGAGCTGATAAGGAATCATCTAGAAAAGCCAAGACCAAATGACTGGATTAACCTGGCCATGAGGCACAAGCTTGCTGGTGAGCTGCCTATGGCCTTTCCAGTTTCATTTATAAATAGATAAAAAATAAATAGAATTTGTCATAGGGTCCCCCATACATGACATGACCACATGATTAAAAAGTAAACTGTTTTCTTGTAAACAAACAAAAGTTCAGAATATTTAGTCAATATGAGAAAATGCTTGATAATGCAAGGTGCACATGCAAACCATACAGCATAAACACATTCTTAAGATGTGAAACCACCAAGCAAGTTAACATGTCACCCAGCTCTGCCTCTTTCTACTTCCTATTGTTTGTAAATCTGGAAAAAGCTACAAGTAGTATTAGCAGCTGTATGTCTTCCCTTGCAAGAAGTGAATGATGTCCGCGAATGGCATTGATTTCCTTGACCTGGAACGTGCTATGTTTGTTGACAACCTGATCTGATCACATGCAGGCAAAATGGAGAAGAATTCTTATTAACAGCATATGTGAAAGTAAAGTCCAATGGATCCGATATCATTTTATAGATAACGTATCCAGATACAGCTCACGTGTTGAAAGAAAGGCATAAATTTCTTTTGCTTTGTTACCTTTGTTGTGGAATAGCCGAGGTTATTTGGTGTGTTACCACCAACAACTATCAAATCAAATCAGACATCAATACAACCACAAGGGAGGCCCACTCAGTAAAACATTGCTCCACAGCACTTCTAGTGGTCAAAAACTTTAAGTCAAAATGCAGTGGCTTGTTTAATTATTATTGTGTTTTATATGTGACATGTCCAGGCGTCTGAAAATAAGTGGACTTATTCCTGTGTTTCCTACCTTTTTGGTAGTTTTAGGGCTGCTCTCGGGGCTGTGCCCAGGGCTGTCACTGGCAGCTGGGCTTCTTGGTGGTGCCTGGGTGTTGACATATTTGGCCATGTAGACGTTATAGTCCAATAACATCTTTTGCTTCATCCCTCCAGTAGAGCCACAGGAGAGGGCAGAGGAGGTCTCTCTCTGGCGAGATTGAGACAGCTCCTCCAGGCTTCCCCTGCTGCTGCTCCTGCTGTCAGCCTCCAGGCCTCCACCAGACTGGGTGCTGCTACTGCGGCTATGGGAGGGCAAAAAGGCTAAAAACGGAGCAAAGAGAGGCGGGGTAGTAAGGGGAGTTAAACGTGACACAATTATGCATCATACAATCAATGCACCGTATTTCACAAACACATTGCACGCTCATGACTTCGGATAGTTAGCATCTATTTTTGATTAGTTCCTCACAACACACTGCAACACACCAGATGACATGCTACTTCATCTCTCTGACTCATATTAGCACCGAAATAGTAATTTTCAACATAATTGCTATGTATAATCCACATAACAGCTTGATATATAAGTCATCTTTCCAGTAATCCTGTTCACCCTGCACAGCCTTTATCACTGGACCCACAGAGTGTTAGTGTTTCCCTTTGAATTGGGCCTTATCCTTGCAGGCTTATATTCCACAGTGGAGAGCAAGGCTATAATATGCTGTTTCTCTGTGCATGTAATCCTGCTGACCCATTCACACTCATCTGTTCACTCAGTTGAGGGGATTGTCAGTCCCTAAGCTGGGACTTATGCACAGATCTGATGGCTGTGCACTTAGATACTCAAGAGAATGGCTATTCTGACTGAGGGAAGTGATGTGCGTCTGCGCAAATCCAGTATGTGTGTGGAAAGAGTGAGAGAGAAGCACAAACCTATATACTGCACATGGCTGCTTGTATCTTGGTGTGCGTTAGTGTACACGACTCAATCTTAAACTCACCACTCTTGCAGATGCCAGACAGACTGCCACCTCTCCCCTCTGACTTCACTCGGGAAGCCAAAAGAAATCTCCGGAACCACTCTTCCTTTTCTCGACCCGTCCTCCCAAACAGGTAGATTGTCAGGTCCCCCCCTCCAGAACTCGGTCTTTTGGGTTCCTCTGATGATCCTGATACCTCACCTTTTTCGCATTTGTCCGTTCTTTCTAGCTTCTCCCCCAGCCCTGTTAATTTGTCCTCCCCACCTTCGGGCTTCTCTCCCTGGGCCTTTGACATGAAGTCCTCCTGCTTGGCCAGCTCAATACAAATGGGGTACTTCTTGTTCCAGACTCTCTTCCTAGCCAAGCTTTGGGGCACCAGCTGGATCTATGGGGACATATAGACCAAGGTCATATAATCAAAAGATAAGAAGATACTGATGTTGCTTTTGCAGTAGAACGCCCACACAAAAAGAAGACAAACAAAATAATGTGAGTCCAACAGCAGAGCATAATGAAACTACAAATAGCATGTAGCACACTTGCCCCAGGGTTTAAGTGGCAGCAACCAGGGGCTTGAAACATTCTGGAAAAAAATGCAGGCAGGAATACAAATGCAAATGATTCATCTATTATGTATTTATATTTACCTAACCCAAAGCTCATTTTGTCTGTGACCAGCTATGCAACAGCATGTCCTTTATTTTGTTAATGATGAAAGTAGCTATGATTCCATTATTGCAATTATTCAGTGAGGTATGTTTTCCTGGTACATACAATTTTGTTGACACACATGAAACAGATTTTATTGTTGCTAAAAAATATGGTGATTGTGTTCTCTGGAGTTATGTAAAACCTTCAGACAGTGAATGCATGTTTAAGGAAAATGTTATGTGCCATCCAACATCCAGCAATGCAGGTAACATTCAAGACAGATGAAACATCCACAATAATGACAATGATGCGAAGGAGCCACAAAGTTCAAGAAGAACGAACGTAGGGCAGTTACATGATGAGGACAACCATAATGACCCCTCTGCATGATATACTGACGTGAGGAATCTTCTACTACTGGCCTGCCTTCAGGTATACAAAACCATCGAGTCAGCACACAAATAGACAGGACACACAGTTGTGTGTACAGGGTCAGTGACCTGTGATATTCACTCCATGTTTACACACAGTATGTGACTCTAAGTGGCTTTGTCACTGAACACTGACCTATTAGCAAGCATGCACTCAGGCAAAGGCAAATATGAAGGGACGTGTGCTTGATGTCACTATCTGTTAAGCACAAAGCTGCAGTGGAGAATCAGCGGAGACACTCACACTTAGCACAATAATGCCCCTCTCTCATTTTGTCCTTCTCTGACACACTCATATTTCACTTGCAGAAACACAAGACAAAGCATTTCAGCATCTCTCTTCCATTTTGCATCATCCAATTACACACACAGCCACCACACCTTGCTATCGGTGAGGTCATAGATCTTCTGGCTGATGAAGGTGACGTCAGGTTTAGGCTCGTTGTGTGTGGCACGGCGGGAGATGTTGCGGTTGGGTTTGGACAGACGCAGGACGGAGCCTTCCAGACGAACGTAAACAGAGTGGGTCAGGGTGGCGTGGTACATCTCCGGGTCGTAGCTGTGGATCTCATTCATCCAGCCCTGAAAGATTGAGGAGATGGAGAAGAGAGTGAGTGTTAAATGACGACGACTCAAAATTTATTCTCACAGCACATGTACACATATCAGACTTACAAACAGAGAGGTTAGGTTCAGTGTAAATGAAAGAAAACTGAGATTTCTGCTTCATAAGTACCAAGATATTGATCAATAGGTAGTCATACAGAAATCAGCCGAACTCGTTCTTTCTAGATTTCTAATCAAATCACATAGCACTATATTTAAAAGCAAAATTCTGTGCAATGTCATTAAGTGCATACAACACAACAAAAGATAAAGTGGAGCATCTGAAACACTGACTCTATGTTGATCCTCAGAGCAAAGCAAAAAATAAAGTTTGTCCCCACTGCTGCACTTGTGTGCTCTGGGGTCTATCATTCATCTGTGTGTATCATGTTCTGCACAACCACAGAGCTCCTTTTTTGGAACAGCTGAGCCCTCAAGTCATAAGGCTCTCCTGTGCAACAGCTTCGTACTCACTAAGACACACACACATACAAGTACACTTGCATAACTCCATCAAACTGTGAGAGTTTCTATATATCACTGAGTCATGTTAACTGAGAACAGGGGGCAAATGTGATAATATTTTAATTTGACTGTTTGGTTCAAATCTAAACTCTAAATCTCCATCACTGGAGAAAATGTGTAACATAACCCCAGTGTGTCCCCATGAGGCTGTACAGAGTTTAATTCTCATCCAAACTCCCACCATGTCAGTCCCAAAGGAGGCTATCTGAGCCAAGCCAATTCAGTTGAAACAGCAAGGAACATTTCAGTGCCTGGCTATTGTGAAAGGATTGTCTGGATCCTAACGTTTGAATCAGCCCACTCCACCAATTTCAGTGATTCAGTCTGGCAAGGAAAATGATGTCAACATGAGAAAGGGAAGACCTTGCAACAAAAGCGTTGTGGGGACAACAATCCTACCTACTACAATTTAGCTCATGTTTGATAGTAAACAAAATAATTTGGCATTCTGTGAACTGTATGGCATTTTCACAAAGAAAAGTTTCCCCAAGGCACTGTGAACTCGCCATATATCATACTGATACGGTAAGGCTAAATATAATATAGGTTAGGACTCTTATAGCTAGATAGAACAAGAGTAAATTTGTGCAAAACATGCACCTTATGTGCAACTGATAATGTGGCAGCATAGCAAGACCTTACGGGAGTCCTGGAGCCAGTGAAGTAAGGACACCTTCTAAAAAAGCCGACAAGGAGTTGGGGAAAACAAATTTACATTTTAAAGTCATATCAACAAGCCCAAATCTGGCCATCCAAGTCATGCTTTGTCTCACCTTGAAGATTCCTGGCTCTTTGATATCCAGCTGGGCCACATTCCAGGGCTCTATTCTTCGCCTCCCTCTGCTTGTCCCTAATGTGGAACGTTGGGGAGAGGACAGCCAAAGTACCAGCAAGGCCAGCATGAACCCAGCTACAATCCCGTGCACCACAGAACACACATACGGTGGCACTGGAAGGACTAAATACCAATACACCAACTGACTTAGGAAGATTAGGCCAGTCACAGGCACAGTCTGCAACTCCTCCTCTTCTTTCTCCTCCTCCTCTGTGTCAAGTTCACTACACAACCCAGTACTACCAGTATGGGGCTGACGGGACCCGGGATGATCCCCATCAGGTGTCTCTGTATCTGTACACAACTCAAAGTCTTCACTGTACAGTTCACAAAAGTCCTCGTCTTCCTGTCGAGCGACCAGGGCTGACATGGAGCAGCGGCCCAGAGTGAGAGAAGGAGACTTGGGGAAAGTGGAAGAGGAGGCCTGGGTGACAGCTGTGGCTGGGGCCAGTGATGGGAAAGAGAAAAAAACAGAGTCAGGGCCCTTGCCTGTGGGGGTTTCTTCCTCTTCCTCCCCTTCTGGCCCTTCCTCTTCCTTGATACTATAGTTATTGTTACTTTCTGCATGTCCATTTACTGCTGTTACACCACTGAGCTCTGATGCACTGGAGGACAGCGATTTGGCACGATGAGTGGCACTTCCAGTGGCTCCCACGCCAGACTCATCCCCCATGATCTTACTAAAAAGCTGCAGGGGGTCTGACATCACCTCTGAAAGCCGCCGCTTAGTGTCTTCTATCCTAGCCTCCACCTCTTGAACCTTGAAGAAAGACCTACCATCTGGGGACATGATGGGGGAAGAGGGGGCTGTTTTGGAGTCTCCACCTGCATGAGTGACAGTGACGGGGCAGGAGGACAAACGAGGCTGGGAGAACTGTTTGAAGAGCTGCATGTTGCGAGGTGGAGGCCGCTGGGATGGCTGCACTTGCTGCTGATGTGGAGGGTGATGAAGATAGTGATGCAGAGGGCCTTCCTGATGTTCAGTCTTTGAAGTGTCCGTGGAAAGAGACTTAACAAAAGATTTCATTAAGTGACGGTGGCGTGTGTGTGATGGTGCAACAGTGGTAGGCGCAGGAGTGGTTTCTCGAGATTCAACGTCATTGGACAAGGACCTGACCAGGCTGAGGAAAGGTTTAGAAGAGGGCAGCGCTGCAGACTTGCAAGGGGAGGAGGAACTGAAGCTCGTGGATGGGGGACCGGCTGAGGGTCGTTCAGAGGGCCAGGAAGAGCTGACAGGGGGGCTGGAACTCAGGTGGGAGAGGTTGGAGGTGGGGATAATAGTCATGGCTGGAGAGGGTGTATGTGGTTGAGGGTCTGAGGGCTTCACAGACAGGGTAGCGGAAGAAACGGGGAGCACAGCAGCTCCTGAAGCGGTCTCCACACCAGCAGATTCAAACAGGAGCTCCTCTTTTGCCTCCAAGCCAGTAGCCACAGACAAGTCATCATCCGCTGAAGCTTCTAGACTTTTAAGCCCCCCTGCAGACCCAACAGGCACCCCGTAGAGCTCCTCTTCCTCGTCATCTTCCTCCTTCCCCAGAGCAGAGAAGTGGATGGTGATGGTATCACGAGAGAGGGAGCGCTGCACCTGCAGTTTGGGTCCGGAGGTATGGCGAGGGGTACGAGAGTCAGCATGCTGCCCACTTCCCCTGCTGCTGCCCTGACTGCTCATCACCACCCTGCACGGGGCTCACGGCCTGGAAGAGACAGACAGACAGAGGCAGAAGACATACACTGTTAAAAACAACAGAAACACTGAACCATTGGCACATGACATCCATGCTAGGAAGGAGGTTGAGAAATAGCTCTGGAAATCAGCAGTATGATGAAATAAGTTCACAGGTCTCCACATGCTCTACACACTCAAAAGAGAACAGCCGCAGTTCTTTATTTACCCTAAAGTGAGTAGACTGAACAGGTATGTCCATGCTCCCCAATCCATTATCCTTCATTATGCAAGGCTGCAGCTGACAGACCCAATCGCTCTAAGGTCTGACCTGTCTCTGTCTTACCAACATTCTACTCACTTACTCACTTAGCCCCCACTATGGTAACATGATCAGTAGGTTACTTCAGAGCACATGCACCTTGAGGAGCAAGGCTGTGTTTAACACCACCCTCCACAAGGGGCAGACTGCAGCTGACCAAATGCTATGAGGTGAGGAAGATGAGAAATAAACAGACAAAGTGAAGGCCACTACTCTGATTAATGAATGGAAAAATCATCAATACTGGGTGAAAATTATTATTTGAAATTATTTTGAATAATATAACTTGCATTAGCTGATTATTTGGGCCACTCAGGGGAAGCACAAAGCTGAGAACACAACATCATCACCATCTAAAGTTGACATGAAAGATGTGTCAGTAAACAGTTCCTGCTTTAGTGAGGTCCTTTTTATTTTTTATTTTTTTTTATCAGCAACAACATTAAAACCACTGACAGGTGCAATGAATAAGATTAATCAAGTGTTTACAATGCAGTGTTCTGCAGGGATTCTGGAAATCATATTGATGTTCTTTGAAACACACCACCCACCTAAACATTGCAGACCAAATATTATGTTCACCAGCTAGTCACTGACTTTGTCTGTCTGCCATTTGCTGCTGTGAATGTTAGCATATTGTCAGTTTTTCAGAGCTTTTTCAGAGTGCTGCTGCTGCTGGAAAAGGTGATAATGAGAGCGGTGAGAATGAACCAAAGTAGTTAAGTTGTTAAACTAAAACACTGAGCTGAAAGATGCTAAAATGCTGGGTCAGATGATAATTATTGGTGGGTCCATCGTTACAAGCAACATCCTTCACCTCACACATCTGAACGGATGATTAAAATGATGTGGTTAAAAAACAAAAGCGACAACTCAGATAATTCTGACCCTGCTCATTTCATTTGTTGTGTTTGTTATTTAGTCATTAATGATGTAACTGTCATGTATTCTGTGCTTTACAGGATCCTAATATATATGCTCACACACACACACATTTATACCCAAAATGACACATGCAAAACCCATTTGTGTGTGTGTGTGTGAGTATATATATATTAGGATATACATAAATATAACAAACCCTCCTTCCTCCTACCCAATCATAACAATATGCAGAACATAATCACACAAAAAAAGAAGCTGTTAGGTTCCACTGATCACAGGAACAAAGCATCTATTGTATAATCTCAACACAGTGGAACCAAAGTCATTCATCATGCGGTGACTTCACTGAATGAGGCCTCAACTTGTTATTGAGTTATTCTGCTTGTTTATTCTTCCACATTGCACTGAGTCCATCATCTCTGGTTAGCTTCATCAAACAGGCAGAGCAAATGAAGCACACAAACACAAACACACAGACACGCCGCACAGAGTCATTCTGGCTTTTGGCTGGTTCACATAAATGGCCTGTAATAGAAAAAGAAGGGACAGAGGGAAACAACAATGCAGTTAGTGTATATGATTGTATGCATTTCTGAGAAAGCCCTGATGTCCCTGGGGCCCCTCCGGTTGGGACTGCATCTCCAGAGATTGTATTTGCGGTGATGAAATAACAGAGCATTTGACTTTCCCAGTCAGCCATTTACTTGGCTGTGCTACAATGGGTTTTGTGTGTGTCATTTTGTGTGTGTTGCTTCTACCATGGCTGTGCTACGGGCACGGTTGGTAGATCGAATAAAAACAAGGAAAGAGAGACATGAAAAGAGCAACAAAAAGAAGAAAGATGAAGAGCCTCAGGGGGGTCTGCAGAAGCTGCAGACGACCTTTCAGAGACAGGCTTTTGAAGTGGAATTCACTTAAAGACAGCAGAGATGGCGAGTGAAAATGGGGAAGATGACACAGGCAGTAGAAAGTGTTAAGAGGAGAGAGAAGGGAGGAGACAATTAAGTGGCGAGACAGAAGTGGCTGTTGTCATCAAAGCCTGAAGGACGAACTAAAACATTGTGGAGGTCAACAGGGTGAACAGAGGATGGTTCCAAGTTTTTCTGGAATCAGGTTTTAGGAGGACACAGCATAGAGACAAAAGAGACACAGCATCTAAACCTCATCCTCTAAAACTGCTGTGTCAAATGTGTCCTGTCTGTGTACTTTGAGTGTTAAAACACAACTGGAAAGGAAGTCTAGACTGAAAGTGTGAAACAAGCATACAGGGTTCACAGCAACTGAAATATCGTTGGGTGTTGGACTCATCATCAGCGTGAGCAATTTGTAGAAGTCATTTTGAGTTTTCTGAGGTAATGACACAAGTTTTTCACGACCTTTAGACAATCGAGAAAATGGTCGGCAGATTAAGCTGGGGTTTGCTCCAAGGTTCCTGCCTTCTAAAAGGAAGTTTTTCCTGGCCAAGTACTTGCTCATGGGGGTTTTGTTAGGTCTCTCTGTACCAAAAATCAAATTAAAGAGTTTGGTCTAGACCTGCACTAATCGAAAAGTGTCATGAGACAATTTTTGTTGTTATTTGGCGCTATATAAATAAATTGAACTGAAAGTTGAATTAATTGATAATGAAATATAATTGTTAGTTGCAGTCTTAATTATATTTTCTGTTTAAAAAATGCTTACATGTAAGCTCGAGGCTAACATTAAGTTGCTACATTTCTTGCATAGTTCAAAGATACCTAAATTATTTTGTAGTGCTATAAATTTGGCTCTTGCAACCCAAAAAATCTTAGGCTTCATGAGAGCTATAACACAGATGACCAAACGTGTAGTCCTGTAGCCCCACAATGTTTGCTGACACACCCGCAGATTTAGTTATTTCCTTTCATCAAAGCGCCACTGCCATTAAAAGCCTAAAAGGAAGAGAGGAGAGTCTGGCTTGGAGACAAGACTCATCCAATTAATCAAAGCAAGCAGTGCCACTCTAATCAGCTAAAGCCAGACCCCCCGGGGACGAGGGAGGAGAGGAGGGAGGTTAAAAGCAGGAGGGTAACAGACTGATACAAGAAGGTGAACACACTGGGAAAGGGGGTGCAAGGCAAGGAAAAGCTGTTTGCTACTTCTACATTAAGAAATGTTGCAGTAATATTAGACATCCACAAGTGGATACATTTCCTTACCCCCCCTTTATAATCCTTTCCCTCCCCCAAATCCTGCTTCAACTCGAAATACACTGACACCATTAACATGAACATGTGCCAAATTCAGCATATCACGCGTCTTCTCACAAAGCAGAAAGGGCCACTAAGAACAACAAATTCACTCAAATTTCTAAGAGGCCAGAAGCGCTAACCTTTCATTGTGCTTCAAAAGTTTCCTTTATTTTCTGCTTGTTTCACTGCAGCTGATATACAAGGTCTGACAGATGCTGCAGCAGATTCCATATGTCCCTACTTTTCCAACTCACATGGTCTCCCTCTCATCTCTCCGCATTTGATGGATGGGTAGATACTTCTGGACTGTCACACACCCTGACAAATATCAGGCCCTGAGGAGGTGTGTGTCGAGTGGGAGGGGTGAGTTTAATTAGGCTCCTTGTTGTCCTGTGGGGACCCACTGTCCTTATACAAGAGTCACATGACACCAGGGAGGATAGACTGGGGCACGTTTTCACATTTAGATGGCTGTTGTTAAAGTTAGAGTTAGGGATAACAGAAAGTCAGGTGACATGTCTGCACAAGTGTAGTGAACATAGAGCATAAGCTTTGAAGACATGTTGGGGAAAACAGTTGTTTACTTTCTGGTGGAGAGAACAGCCAGCACCCTGTTAGCATAAAGCATACAGCATAAAGACAACAAAGGTAAAATTTGCACCTGTTGGCGCTAAGCTAAGTTAACCAGTTGCTCATTTAAGCTTCCTCATTGAATTGACACGCATGGAGGTTGCCTTTAAATAACGGGAACCAAAGATTAAACCTACCAATATGCTCACAGTGGAATAATGCATAACAGCATGTACAGCATGAGAGACGAAGGTAAAACTTAAGACGGACACAGAAGAAATAGAAGTATAAATGAACAGCAACAAAATAAAAACATCAAAGTAAGTTAAAGGTACATTAAAGGAGTACACCACTGATTTAGCACTACAATCCTGTAACAGTGCCTGACTCCAGACAGAGAGATAAAAAAAGATCACAATCAATGCAGTAGAACCAGCTATAATGTCTTTTTTATTCTACACATCCTTCTCCCCTGCCAAAACAAGGTGCCTACATTACCCACAATGCAACTGGACACAAGCAGGTCATCACAGATCCTGGGTGCAGCTAATTAAGCCTCAACCCTCTTGCTTCAAAACAGATGAGGAGAGAGCTAAAGACTTAAACGCCTAAAACTTGCTTTCCCCTTTAAGACTTTTACAGTCGTTAAGCAAAAAATATCCACAATAAAACTTTATTTGTGGGCGTTATTCTAAGTCATGGATCAATATCTGACTCAACCGTTACTTCAGCAGCCGCTGAGATTTTTGGCTTTTATAAACTGATAAATAAATAACGTCTTGCAATGACGGGCTGAGCAAATCTCAAAGCGCAATTATTTGCATCATGTTATATTTTGTTGGTATTCTGTTACATATTCATGTTACATTTTTCTGATATTTCTGTTGGATTTTGCTTGCTGTATGTATTCAGTTGAGAATTCACCATCACCTTCACCATTCTGTCCATTTCAGGCAACCCTAATCTGTGCCAGAATCTTTGTTCCTGGGTTGCGCTAAAAAATCCCAAACTACAGAAAACGTCTCTTTAGGTAACAGCGTTCTGATGTGATTGGACATGTCAGCAGGTGTCGGGGACAGACTGACATGATATCTGCTGAAGGATGTTAAGTTAGCATGCCAAATTCCCACAGAAATAAGATCGAACAGAATAGCAAGAAGAGGAAAAAGAAACGAAGGCTGGCATACAGCGAGGATGACAGTGTGAAAAATGGGGCAGGAGGAAAATGGAGAGCGAGTCAAGTAAGAAGCAAGTCAGCAAGGCTTTAAGAAGGGGAGGGTGACAGCAGGAAGATAGATCGGGTGAGACAGAGAGATAGGAGACGAACACAGGATGTACAGACGGAGAGAGAGAGAGCGAGGCTGACAGAGCAGTCAATTAACACTAACAGCCTGGAGACACACACACACACACACGAGGAATGCGCTCTTTGGTCTCATGGAGTAGTTGCCTGTAATGAGCAGAGAGCACCTGAAGCAGGTAGAGAGGGGCAAACATTCAAGAAAGAAGCAAGGGCTGAGAAGAGTCGTTTGTCCCCCAGCGCATAGCAGGCCACTGACACAAAGTCACATGACAGTAGAGAGCAGGTAAACACACCACAGGCCTTTTCTTCATGCTTCACTGCCCTCCCCAGGGAACACTGGTCCCAGTCATCATTAGCACCCTCGTCACTCCAAATGCACTTACAGGACTCTTACATATGCAGATATACTGTATAGTTATGTAAAGAAACACAGCAAGGAAGGAAGGAGAGAAATTACAATAATAGAATGTGGCAATTGGAGCAAGAGGTCAACATGGACGAGGAGAAGAAGTTTCATTCTCACGTCATCTTTACAAGATGAAACCTTGGCAGAGCTACACCCTCTTTTACTTATCAAAGAAGGAAAGTCTGACCTGACGCTGACAGTGAGGAAGCAACACAAGCAGCAGTTCTGAAAATGGCTCTGACGGGGGCCGTTGAGGTGTTAGTCCATAATCCCTAAAGCACTACTGGAGGACAGAGAGATGGATGAATAAAGGGGTGTGCATGGAGGAAAAAAAAGAAACCTCAAGGGAGATCACTGACTTGCCAGAAAAAGATGAAAAAGTGGCACAATAACAAAATTTTGGGCACAACTCCTCTTTCCACAGCGGCCACACACACGGTGGTCTCTGCTTGTTATGGCTTGATTGAGTTTTTTATTTTTTTAAATTAAGCTGCTGATGACATAATTTTTAGGTTAAACGTCATAAACATAAAATAAAAGTGTGCAGTTTGTAAAAGTTTGTAAAACTTCCTAACTTAGTAGCACGCCTATTCAATGACAAAGATCATTTAAGATCAGGCTTTACACACTGTTTTGATGTCGCTGCTCCAAACCGCTTTTCTTCTGTCCATCATACTCACATTGGCTGCCTGTTACTCAATATTAATGTGCTGTGTGTCAATGAGCCTGTTACATTTGCATAGCAGCAACACGCGTGCACATGTGAACATGCTAACGGTGCACGGAGCCGCTCCAGGGTGTGAGCACATCGACTGGCAGCACGATGAGCTCCAGTGGCATCAGGGGAAACACTGAGCAGAGGTTTGACGATGAGCGTCAGTGCTGTGAATCATGCCATCCTCTCTTAATGAAAGCAGGAGAGAGAGAGAGAGAATCAAACAACAAGAACAAAAACAACAATAAAGCACTCATACGGCTGTGCTGGATCAAACCGGTTTTCTTTAAATCTCTCCCTAACCCGGAATCCACCATCAACACGTCAAACATCAAACCTCGCCATCCAGATCATTGGATTGTTGCCATGCCAACAGTGAAGCTTTCATCTTGTTCCGCACTTATCTCAGCATCCTTTTGTTTGGCTGGGCAGCTCCTCCTCACTGTATAACCTTGGTCTTCTAGGTGTGTGTGGAGTGTTTGTTAACACAACATCTTCAGTGTGTGTGTGTGTGTGTGCAAGATGCGTAGGCGCTAAACCAAAGCACAAAAAAGAACAGAAAAGGCTCAGATCTTCCTCTTTTAAAGGGTTGAAAGATGGAGAGAAAGTGTGCTTGTACATCATCTAGCTGTATCGGGGAGCACCTTCTCAAAGATGAAAGCGTGCCTGATCAATTAATAACTTCTAATTACAGCTATCAACATCAACGCACTTTCTCCTGACAACTTCAGCTGTTGACTCTGATCTTCTCTGTGAGTGTCAAGACATAAATGTACTCATTTTCTTCATCACAATTTGCTGATTTGCTCAAGTAGTGCCATATGGCTTTAACGCTCCACTTCGATAAATATCGATGTCTGGCGCCGCTTAATCCAATTTGACAGTTTAGACATCAAAAGGTAGATGAAGGCACAGTCCTGACTAAACACATTCACACACAAAAAAACAAGCATCCAAATATATTAGGCAATTTATAATCTGTGTAAAAGCTGCTTGACAGCTCGCACACTGCTGGAGGGTTTAGTATTAGTCATGATCCACCCAATTACATGATGAATGGCGTGATGGAGGGAGAAGACGTGATTGCATGTATGAGTGTTTTTACAGATCATGATTATTGTTAAAAATGTTGTTATGCTTTTACCCTGTATGACCACCAACAATAAGTGATCCATCTTACTTTAAATTGTCAAGGTTTTGCCATGAAACAGTAGGAGTTGATGCTCTGGCTTTTCAATACAGAAGCATCCTCCATCTACCATCACTCTCTCCAAACAATCACGCTGTCAAGCTGAGGAGCAGACCATTTATTTCAGTGTGTCCTCAGACTGTTATTCTGGGTTGTCCTCCATACTGCTCTGCAAGTAGCAGCATGAAATCTAATCAGATGCTCTGATGTTCTTCCATCACCGTATTGGACGACGTCCTTGTGTGTTGCATTGCGAGTGACACTTGCAGATCGGATTTGAGCACCCAGCGCATCCGGACTGAGACGCATCTGCAATCTGAAATACGATTTCATTTGCATTTCAAATCACATCTAAATGTGACTTGGAGTTCCAAAATTTTCCTTTCATGTGCTTTTTTTACTGTCCAGAATCTCTAAAAATCAATCTGGATATGCCAAACAAAAGGGAAAAAAAGAGGATTTGGACTGGGAGTCTGAACAAGGCCTTGCCAGCCAGACCAACATCATAATTAGAAAATTCCAGTCCACTGAAAGCAGCGCAAAATATCTAATCGGCTTATTTTATTTCCCCGTTTTTGACAGTGACGTGCCACACAATAGAGGCATCAGCACAGACACTGAGCAGAATTAGCATATTAGTTACATGATCACACAAAGTCAGCAGCACAGGCGATAAATGAGAGCCGGTTCACACTATTCTGGCACACTTATCAGACAGCAAATCCCATGAAAACAACAAAACTAACGCAACAAACCGCCCATTGGAGCCACAAGAAGGTGTGAGGAACAAATAGCTATTAAAATAAAAAGTTAAAGGAAACAGTAGGACACTGTAGCTTTTAACAAATTTAGCTAAAAAAAATAACTGAGAAAATAGCACATTTGTCTGGGACTATTTTCAGCAACGGATTATTACACCTTTCGTGCCCTGGTGAGTTTTCGCAGCAGCAGGACATTGAATGTGGTATTCAGTGAAAATAAACTAAAGTTCCCTCATCAAACATGTCATCCAGTAAAATTTAATGCCTAACTAACGTGTGCCAAAAACAATGAAGCTCTTCAGCACAGCGGAATAAAACACACCAGCCTTTATCTACACAGACAATACTTATTACCAAAATTGTTGGTTTTGGTTTGGCAAGGGTGAGGTGCAGGCGTGTATGTTAACCTGCACTTAAACTGCACTACATCCATCCAGCTCATTTATATAATTTGCCTGCATACTGAGTGAAGTGTGTGCCTACCAAGTGTGTACATTCAGTGCGCATGTCCAATCTCTGAATCTGATCTGGTAAACACAAGACTTCCTCTTCTCTCACTAACGTTAACTTCCTGTTTGGTAGGACAGCTGCAATAAGAGGAAAGCACCACCCAAAAGTCTCTCTTTCTCTTTAGTGGAAGCACAAAGCCTCCCAGGACAGACAAACCAAACAGTGGCTCCAGAGAGGACCTTTTGTGTTTTTAGCAGCAAGCTTAGTTCTCTTATAGGCTTGGAAAACAAAGGTGTGTTGAGGAGTGTTCAACTGGTTACAATCTGCAACCACGACGACTTGGGTCCATTAAATCCTAAACATTGGACCTTTAAATCAATATCCTGATGAATGGTACATGAGCGCATACACACACACACACATAGAATCATGGCAGCGTCAGAAGCTATTAGCTGTGACACTTGTGGCTGTTCGCAGTGACAGGCGCCGATGGCTGCTCCGCTGGCTTTTCCATTTAAGCATTAAGTGTTGTGTAGGATAATGTGCACATATAGTGCGCATGTGGATGCAGTCATCCATATGTGTGAGGGAGTCCTTTTCTGCCAGAACTGTGCTACATGTCTGTTATCTCGAAGACAAAATGTATAAGCAAAGATACACTTTCTGCAGCTTCTTTGCAAGAACTCGGACCACAGATACACACACTCTGATGATGGGCAATAAGAAATGGCTGGCATTTGGTGAAACTGATCCTAAAGGTGTCGGATGGGGTTGGGCAGTGACCATTACTTCAAACTTTTGCTTTGGGCACGGGGATTCATGTTGTCGTGTTGGAACAGAAAAGGGCCTTTTCAACATTTACCACAAAGCTGGAAGCACACTAATGTCTAAAATAGCAGTGAACGCAGCATGAAGTTAAGAAACTAAATTAAGACCAAAAGAGCCCAGAACTACCTCGCCTGTAGAAAAGTATATCTCTATCTACTTTTGGCAAAATGTAGCTCCATCCCAGTCAGAGCAGCTTAAAGACAGCAATCCAGAGCCAGAGTTAAATCAAAGAAACCTTTGATTTAATGGCACCTTTGAGGATAAACTACCTCTCTGGAAAAGGAAATTAGAAAGTGAAAGTGCTACAAGGCACACTGCGATGCACAAACTTTTTTGTCAAACCTCTAACAGGAACAATACCCATATGCAATTCCCTAGTCTAATTCCCCACCTGCTGCTCAATCTTCCTACCTCCAGGAGTCTGCACACATATATTGTTTTATCATGCTCAGTTGACATCCTACCTGTGCAGGAGCAATACCCCTGTTGGTTACTACTGTAGAAATCTAATGCATAGTGAGCTACAGAAGCTACCTCTGGCACTTTATTCTTGTGTGGATTAGAACAAGCATTGGATATAACACAATTTTTTCTCATTTCCGTCTATCTGAATTTGGGATGTCATATTCAGAATAATTAAATCATAACTGTGCAACCTGATGATTGTTTTTTACCAAACTAACTTCTTAAAACTTTAGATTTAAAACTGGTTCCTATTTTGAAATAACACATAGCACACATACAAACAGACACATGGTTTCAACACAGACACATCCAATCACATCCTCAGCTTTCACACCTTCACAAACACACACGTTTTCTTAGTTCATACTGTACTTTCTGTTCATTTCCAGTGTGCCCTCCCCCAATCCAGAAACAACAGCTTATTCAGATGGTTCAGCTACCACTGTTTGCTTTTACCCTCACAGCAATTAGTCTAATTAAGAGAAAAAGTATTCCCTTTAGTCTTGCTGACACAAGCCCCGCCTTTCATCTACAAACACACCTCAGTGTGGGGCACAGATGTTGGCACAAAGAAACCAGAACAGCAGCATGTGAAAATGTTAACATGTATACAAACATAAGTCTTTACATTCAGATGGATGATGCCAATGAGATTTATGGCCGGTCAAGGCCATGGATCAAATCGAGCAGTGCCAGCTCGCTCTCTCTCTCTCTCTCTCTCTCACACACACACACACACACACAAGGTCAATAGAGGAGGAGTCTTACCTTGAGATTTTAGAGGCATTCAATCTCCTCTTGCAACACAATCTGCACTGTCACACTGAACACACCACAGCCATGGATCATGGTGCTAACATCCCTAGAAACACAGGAGCAGGGAGACACATTTATTCAATGGGCAACTTACAACAACTGCTATCCATCAAACGTGACATCTCGTGCTGATGTTGTGAACTCGTGTCTAGCACGAAGCTTTCTGAACAGCCACAACATGAGTGGAAACATAAGGGTCGGTGAGTGGGTGTGAGGTGGTAGATACAACATCATGCTTCTAAAGAACGTTTATGGGAGCAATTTTTAAACATATCTGCACACACACCCGTATTATAAGCCACCTTACAGCTCTTTGAGAAACCAGTTCACATGAGGACACCAGGCAGAAGCTCCCCCTAAATGGTCTGAGTGTTGCCAAGGTCTGCAGCGGTCTCTCCCCGGAATAACAGGTTGGTGTAATCAGGTGACACACAGGTGAAAGTCAGGAGTGATCACCGTCGTGCCGGCTGTGATGCTACAGGCCTGCTCCCCGAGAAGAAAAACCAAGAGATAAGCAGAGGAGAGAGGACTGAGCAGCTCATCTAAACCCGTACAGCTCACAGCAGTCTCCATGGACAGTTCCACTTCCTGGAATAAATACAGTTCACATGGCAGCAGCTGTAAAAGGCAACACGATCCAAACACAGTGAGGCTTGTAAATCTAAAGCAGCCACAGAAATGTGCTTTAACAGTGAAGCACAGAACACAGCGCTGTGCCGTGTACATTCTGACAGCTTTATTAAATGTGGCTGCCGTAAAAGGAAAGGAACATTTCTGTTCTATTAGCACTAATAACCTAATCCAAAATACTCAAAGCTGCAGCTGCTTTAGCTCCCTCCTTTGTCATCCTCACACCTTTAGCTCTGCGCTGGTTTGTGTCCTAATGAAGCTTGGATCTTTTGCATCCATGGACCTTACAGCTGATTCTCACAGCAATATCCGACAAATCAAAAGAAAACAAAAAAAGCAAGCTCACCTTTAATCTTACCTTAGCTCGTTTTGCATCCAAGCTTTGAATCTGCGTGATGCGATCCCTGCTCGGGGCGTGTTTAATTCGCAGCCCGGAGCCTGCAGAGGGTCGGAGGTACGTCCGGCTGCCGCCGAGGGGCTGGCTGGCTGGCTGGCTGACTGCTTGGCTGCTTGGCGGGGTGTCTGGTCTGTGCACCCAGCGAGAGTCCGAGAGCAGACACAGTGACCAGATCCCCGGCACGGCTTTTTTTACGCCCCGACTGCACGAGCTCTCTGGGCGTGTATTGTTTTGGTGAATGGGAGACGGTCCGCGCCACACCCCCTCCTCACCATTTAAAATGATATTTACGCCCAAAGATCCCACCGTCGGCGCTCTGGTGATTCATATTTCACCGTGTTGCAGCAGGAGAGTATGAATTGCGTCACGGCGTTGCAGTATGCCTGTTAAGACGCGGGTCCCCCTCCACAAACTGCTCTAACGACGCCCTTTAATTGAGGCTGAAACTACCCAAGTGATCATCCGGTGACAACACAGTAATTCAGAAATAAACCGGATATTTATCCTTTTGTAGATTCAGTCACGACTTAAAATAAAAACTACAAAGTAACACAACGTACCCGCCTGATCACATCCACCAGGTGTACAGTGTTTCTGGTGGCCGGCAGAACCATCCGAATTTCGGATCGTTTCATTTGATTATATTCACTTGGACAGGCTGCCACCTACCGGGATGACGTGATTACGTCGAGGGAAACGGTTCACGCGAGTCTTGCATCTCCACGGAGGGCACATGGGGGTCAGTCTGTGCAGTCGCGCCCCTCCTCACTCATCTGTAAAATATTATTTACAGATCACCCGCTTTGACTGATCTACAAATGTCGATCGATGTTTCTGAGATGATTCTCAGCAGCAACGAGGAAGTGCAGCTCCTATCTGAGTGTCGAAGGGCTCCACCTAGCGGACACTGATGCTCCAGCCACAGCGAGGCCTAAATCTCAAGTCTTTGACAGGAAATCTGATTTTTTTTTTATTTTTATTTTTCTTTGTAGAGGTTGGAGAATCGGTTTGTGACCGGAGCAAGATCCATTTCTTGTTCCAGTGAATGTATTGAGGCAAAATTAATTATTTAAAAACCCCTCATGGATTAGGTGGAAAGTGAACCTTCACCATTTTTGCACATAGTGAATATTTTTACATTAATGTTAAGGTGGGACAAGAACAAGCACTGACTGTATTGTGTAGTTAGCATGTAAAATGGATCCCAAGTTCCTTTAAATGATTGATTGACTTCATGTGCAAATTGCCAATCTGGCCATCATACTCATATTCTGAAAAATAATTTGGGATTCTCCATATTTAAAGAAGACTGTTTTTTTACCTCACAAAAATTTAAAAAGAATAAATAGGAATTTATACTATATTTTTACTTACTTATTTTTACTAACATTTTGTGGGCCAAATTGAATCTAATGTTTGGCCTGCAGATCCCACTTTGGGCAGCCCTGGTTTAAAGTAAAGCAAATAAAAATCATTCAGTTCATACGTTATGTGTCCTGGTAGTCAAATGATTTATTCAGATTTAAAGCAGTGATCTGATTACAAAGTGTATATGAAAACAATGACACTTTCCACTGAAAAGCACCCAATTAGCTCCTCTAATGTGATTCAACTGTTAGATTAAGTCTGCGGTATCTGCCCGTACTGGGGAGGACATTGGTAACCAGTATGTGGATCAGCAGCACCACCCGCTGGCCACAATTAGTTATGCTTTAGACAGTGAGTATGAAGGAGGCCTGTTTTCTTAAATTAAAAGATACAAAGGGATTCCAGTGGAGGGTCAAAAGGAAAGAAACTCTTGTTGCTCGTGTCTGACCAGAGATGTTTCAGGATGCAAGCAGGAAGTTTTTCTGATGCTGTCCCTGCTGTGAACAAAGACTTCCTGTCAGCACCTCATGAACCTGTCAAAATTAAACAAATCACACACATCAAACATGACTGAAAGATAAACTCGGGAGAAGAGTTGTGCTCCATTTTCCGGTCTGTGCTTACATATGTGTGTGTGTGTTCTAATTTTGTTAAGTAATTTCTGGGCGTTTTTTATCTTTTATTACAGACAGTATAAGAGAGATGACAGGGATTGAGGGAGAAAGATGTAAGTGTCATGTCTTACCCTCCAAGCTACAAAGTTTTGAAATGGGCTGTAATCAAAACCAACATTTCCTCTTTCATTCCCTACCAGGAGAGCGACGCTACCCAAAACACCTTGTCTCACTGGATCCTCACCACCACCAGTAACAGATGGAGGAAATCAGTAACCAAAGATCACATTTGGCCAAACCATCCATAACTGAGGTATCATATAGAATTTCAAAGGTAATTCTTGACCTTGGAAACTGCAGTTCATATTTTCTTTCAGTTTCCTGACAACTGGACAAACTCCATCTCTTGATGAAGATCATGTCATATGATCAAACGCTCCAAAACAGCTACTAAATGGACCTTATGTTGTGGAAACTGTTTTAGTGTTTTTGCAACTGCTGCTTCCAAGGTCAGGGGTGAACTTTGAACTTCTCCTTTCAGCTCTACAAGTCTTTAGAGGGCTCCAAAAGAAAAAAAAGAATAAACGAAAATGTGACCATTTAAAATCGCAATTGCAAAAATCGCTTGCAGAAGAAGCTTGTGCGATATGATTGAAAACCTCAGGACAACTGCTAAATGGCCCTTGTGATGTGTTTCTTAAATCTATAAGAGAGGGAGTGAAGTTTTGATAAAACTTTTAAAATATTAGCAACACGTTGCTTCTTGCGGAGTACAGTTTCATGGTGTACCTGAGGACCTGATGGGTTCATCTTTATTCATTTTCTGTCGCAGACATGTACTCAAGATGTAAAAAGAAGAAAGAAAGAAATAAAAGAGGAAATAATGAAAAAAGAACTGGGTCAGTTATCACTTACATAACAGGGGTTTGGCCTTTTGTAAGGTTTCAGTAGCCCCCTCTGCCTCTCAAAAGTTATTTAACAGTATGATTCACATCAAAGCACTCAGGATCCCTGCTGTTAAACTCAAAGGCCAGACAGCCCATCTCCACTCTGATGCTCTAATAACCATCCCTTTATGAAGTTCATAAAACCCACTCCTCACTAGATCAGTGCCGATGGTGGGCCAGGCTAATGGCTGGAAAAGCAGCACCGACCACCACCTCACTTGGACTCCTTTGAACTGAACTGTAAGCAGATTGAACAGGGGGGTCACCATATGCATGTTTCTGTGTGTGTTTGAAAGGACTCAGTCTCTCAGTGTATGTGTGTGTGTGTGCGCGCGCTTGCGCGCATGTGTGTATGTGTCCTCATCCTTATCCTGTCACAGCGGGGGACAGACTTGAAAGCCTTTCTACAGTGTTTGGTAATTGCAAAGACCTGCTTTCTGCCTAAACAGCATAAGAGATGACAACCTCATCAGGACAGGCTCGAACCCACAAACACACACACACACATGTATTATACAGATGTGTGCACATCTTTGGGGCAGCTGACCAATCAATAGTCTTGACTGTGGAAAAGTACACAGAAGTGTGCACAGGGCGCTTTTTCTTTTCCACACAGGCCTTTCTTTGTTGTGTGTAACCTTTTGATCTAAATGAGAAAAAAAGAGGGGGGGGGGGGCTTAGGTAGGCCAAAGTGTTTGAGAGGGGAGGTTATGCTAAAAGGGGGGGGTTGGTTAGTTGCCACCTTTTCATCTTACTTCTCCCCTGTTCGGCTTTATAACGAATGTCAACGCTGATAACAAAGCCTCATTTGCATATCATAATCCCCATCTCTCGACCTTCTGATCAGGTGTACTTGGAAGCACGACTGTGTTCTTTTAAAAAAGAGAAAAAGATAGAGAGCAAGAGAGGAAAAAACTCGGTTCACTTTGAAAGCTGTTTGAAGTTCTCTGCCAGACTTCAAATAACGCTAAAACATGTGCATGGCATTGAGTGGCTGATTTGTATTAAAAAGAAGAAAGGTGAAGGGATGGAGGGATGAAAGGAGGTCAGGGAGGGGAGACTGAGGGAACTTTCTGGAGTTCGTAAGGCCAAAATCCTCTGGATCTCCTGTCACTACACATACAGAGGAGCACAGGCTTTTGCATTCAGTCTTTGAACTTAAACACGATGTGTTAAACACTGTGACCTCGATAAAAACGTGTCTTTTTTTTCCCTCAAATTTTGTTTTAATGTTGCATTAAAAATCTGTTATTGAATGGCAGGGAACTGGCAGCTGAAATGTTGCCTTGATTGTCCCAGCAGCTTCTTCCCTTCTTTTGACCTATTCAGGCTTCACACTAACAAACAGCCTAGCAAAGCTCATCCACCAACGTTCAAAGGAGCTGCTGCTGGGTGATGGCAGGGCTGTAGAAAGAGGCATGGACTTGTGGCACGGCTTACCGCTGAGGTCAAGGTGTGTGTCAGTGTGTGTGTATGAGTGTTATTAGCAACTCTGCATGTCATAGCAACAGATCCAAAGGTCACGGACCACCCCAACTGTGTGTTCACACACTTCATCATCTACAACCACCCATCAATAGTGGCTGGACTGTTCATACAAGGCAAAGGCTTTGGATGAGTACCAATACGCTGTGTTTCTGCCTCCTCTGTCAGATACTCCTTCTTGGCTTGAGCACACTGTTCTCTGCAGCCTATGGTTTCTCAATCCCAGTTGTGAAGACCAGACGTCCTTTCCCATGAGTGAAGAGGGCCTCCAGCAGAGCTGCTTCAGCTCCTCCACATTCTCATAGTCCTTCATTTGGCCACGATTGTAAAGCTGGGCCCTGGGAGTCGCCCGCCTCCACTCTGATCCACTCAGCCCAGCTCTGCCGCAGTGGCTGTCCTGCCAGCTCCTTTATCCCAGCTACTGCACACCCAGTGCGGGCAAAGCCAGACTGACAGTCCCCCGCTGCCTCCAGAGCCTCCGTCTCATTTCCCCCGGTAGCCGCCCACCACCCCTCTCAGCTTTTCAGTCTTCGAAGCAATTAGAAGGAGATCCCTTTCTTTTGTCATCTATCCGTGGATAGAAGAAAAGCGAGAGAATGAGAAAAAAAGAAGAAGGAGGGCCAAGATGTTGGTGGTGGTGGAGCTCAGGCCTAGCCAGGAGCCACTTGCGAAGCCCTGGGTATTAGGACTCACATGGTTTGTTTGGAAAGGCTTCTCCAGGGGCCAAAGTGGGATTACGTTGCAGATTGCAAGTTCCCATGGAAGGGGCCTATACCAGCGAGGGCTTTGGTGGGTGGGTTTCAGGTTGGGGGCCATAGAAGAGGTCTTTATGAGTTTGGGGTCTGTCTGAATGGAAAGGGCCAACTCCCAGCATGCTAACCCTCCATATTAGATGGACACAGAGAGGCTATTGAAGTTACCCAGACATCCCCCCTTTATTTCTGTCCTTTTCTCTCCCTCTCTCCCCACTCTTGAAGGCTTAGCTGTTTGCCAGTCAACAAGAGAGTAAAAGACTGTTCGGGGAGCTGAAATGATTCTTGTGTTAATTTTTAGGATGAAAATACTATCTGTGATTCTGAGCAAACATAATGTGATGTGACTGTTAGAAACCACAGTTCAGTTTAAACCACAGTGTCTGACGTTAAAGCCGTCACTCTTACAACACGAGGGGATCACCTTGAATCATTTCAGCTGAATTTAGCAGGGATTTATTGCCTTAAATCATCCTAAAATAAAATTATTTGAGCGAAGGCTACCTTTGAAAAGTGAATCATTCCACACTGGGGAAAAGCTGACCACTCAACAGTTTAAAAATGCTGGTAAGGGGACAACAATGTCAAAAATACAAACCAGTTCCAACAGATTTATCAGTCAATGCCTCAAGGTATTTCCCAGCAATACATAATATCATGGGACGAGGAAAACAGACATCATATGAAGAGAGGAAGAGCATGAGAAGAACCCAAGGAACTCTGGTAAGGACAAGGATCTCTCTTTCAACTCTGGCCTTTAAAGCTGCATCATTCTGTTGTTTTTTTTCCTAATGTGAGATCAGATGCTGGATAAAGAGCCTTTAAAGAGATCATTGGTGTGAAACGATTCTGAGTGCTAAAGCTCTGCGTTTAGAAATAAGACGACAGCATTTGCAGTGGTGTGTTGAAATCTGGTAGTCTAGGACTGAAATGTCATCAAGTTTTCATTAAAGGACACATCCAACTTGGTGGCTTATTTTTGTTGACATTTCAAGATATTGCAAAGTGAATGTCAAAATACCAATGTCACCACCAACAGAGTCTTTAAATAACGAATATGCAATTCAGTCTGAGTCAGTGTGGCAGCTCTCAGTGTTTCTCCACCAGACAGACTCTTTCTTCTCTTACTGCTCTTACTTCTCAACAAGAGAACTAAGAAAGTAAAGGAAAAAGTTAAAAAATCATCATGTCTGGCACATCATTTCTTCATAATCAAGATAACAGATTATATGAACTCACTATGATGCATATTCTTTCAAAAACCTCTAAGTTTATCCACCAATTAATGTTTGTTTTGATATCACCTGCAAAGTCAGACCTTGAGTCTGACTTAGTCAGAAAAAAATCAAACGTATTACTCAAGTTACAACAACAACAATTTTAACAGTACATTATTAGATGTTACTGGTACATTGGGTTTTCTGTGGAGATACACTTCTCTGCCCTCTAGTGTTAGACCTCTGATACTACACAAAGCATATTGTTTAAACTGATGTTTTTTTTGTTTTGTTTTTATAAAGTAGTTAAAATCAGTTCATCCTTAAACATCTGCAGACGCAAGTTGCAACATACTCAATATACTGCAACAGTAATATAAATCCAAAAACACCAGAGATAATGGCCAAACAATGACAGGGAATGTTTTGCTGCACTATGAACTTTATTCCGGTCATATTTTGCTGATAGTACTTACGTACTTTTTCTTAGTAACACATATATCATTTTGTATTTAAAACATGTGATGAACAACTGAAAAAGCATAAAAATTAAATAAGCAAAGGCTGAATGACAGTTTTGGTTGCTCAGCTCCACTCATTAAGCATATGAGCCTCTCAGTGTAATTATGATCACAGATGAAGAAAGATACATAGATCTCAAACTCATGATTCAGCATCCTCGCTGTCCAGATGTCTCCCATCCCTCACCCTCCTCTCCCTCTTGCCCTTCAATCTCTTCTGTCACCTATAGACCGCCCCCCCCACCCCACCCCCAGCACCCCATCAGTCTCTGTCTGCAGACCAAACAACCTCAATCACCTTCTACTCTCCCTCCAACCCCCTCCAGCCATTTCCCTTTGAGCTGTGCCGCCACAATGCATAAATGCATAAATCTGGTGTCAGCGTGTGCATGTGTGTGTCTGTTAATATGTGTGTGTGCCTGTGTGGTGGGGGATGTCGACATATAGAAGACGGGCCGGCAACCCCACTGGCAGGCCCCCTTTCATGTGTCACCAGATCACAGGCGCTCAGTGTTTATACACCAGACCCATCCAGACACACAACCAGACCCCTCCCAGCTCTACCCGAGCACTGTCCCCCCCAGAACCTGTCACCCTGGCTGGAGAAGCTCGGGGACAAAGACTGGGAGTCAGCCTGGAGGTGGTGGTGCCAGACTGGCTCTCTGATCTTACTGACTACCTCAGACCTGATGGGAGATATGACCAGAGGTCAGAGGTCAAAGAGGCCATAAAAAAGTCAGCCGAGCTTCTCTAGTTTGGCTCCATCTTTCTACACCCTCCCCCAACATATTTAATGTGGTGCGATTACACCGATTTGAATGTCAAGTAACAGAATCTCAATATGAGAGAACTACAAATACATCACTATCCCAGCGCCAGTGTGTGATTTCGTGGGTGAGAGATTCATCTTTTGCAGAACAATTTCATATCATCACCATCACTATTACAAATTTCACCCAAGAAACTAGGGCCAGTGCAAGACAACATTCGCACATAAAAGGTGTTTCTCTCTGCCAATGAGGAAACCAGAGGAAAGGGTAAAATCAAAACAGCATAAAGACAAGATCTCCACAGATTCATTTTTGCTTTCCATAAAACGGACGAATCCATCTTAAAGTTTGACTGTAACAGCCATGAATCCTTTTCTACCTTCCTGAAACAAAATAAAAGGTAAAAGGACATGATGTGAAAGGAAAGTAGCAGGAAACAACAAAGCTAAAGGAAGCATTTTATCCTGCTGTGTTAAATTGGGTTTGACTACAATTCTGAAAGGGATGAGAACACACACATACATACACATGAGTACTCACACACACTCAGACACACAACAAAAACAAATTAACATCTAAAATGCTCCGGCGTGTTTCAACCGTTCACTTCAAACCGTCATCAGGCCTCTAATGGGGGCCAAGTTCAAAGCTCCACTAGACTCCTGCTGCTTTGCTGAGGAACAACACTTCTGTCTCTTTCTCCCTCGCCATGTTTGTTTATCCTTTGCTCTCGTTCCACCCTCTTGTTGCCTGCTTCAGTCTCTATTTCATTCCTTCCCTCCTTCATTTTTCATTCCCTCTTTTTTCTGTCAGAAGATCCCCTTTATTTAGCATCAACTCCTCTTCTTTTACTTTGCCTTTTTCTTCTGCTCTCACGCTGTCTCCTTCTTTTACTTTACTTTCAATATTTGATTCAGCAGTACATTTGGTTCTCTGCAGACCTTCTTGTTCTTGCGTTCTCCCTCTCTGTATCTCAATCCAGCTTTCATCATGTATACCAGTCTTTCAAATCTGACAGACATTGATCAGCATGCAGCAGCAGGGATGCTGTCCTGGAGTAAGTTTGTTGAGAGAGCGCACATCTAACCCTGGATATCCAAACAGAGCCTTGAAAAGCGAGCTCTCAAAAGACAATCACTGGTCTGAGACAGACAGTTGCTCAGCACTGCCCTGCAGATATCTGCCAGGATCAAAAACCCTTTCCTTCTCCTCCTCTTTCTCGCCTCTCGCTTCTTTCTCTCCCACTCCCCTCTTTTCTCTTTCGAAGATGGCACTTCCACAAATTTTTTAACTCCAGCTATCTGCTCATTAAGAGGTCTTCAAAGCCTTCCATTGATGTAAAAGCATCCATTTGAATTTGTAATCACCCTCTGCTGTAAGGCTGCTGCGCTCAGCGTAATTTCCTGCGGATTTTCTGATAGCCGGCTGAAAGAGCGAACAACCCGCTTTCTACTCTCTGACTAGCAAGAGAAAGAAAGGAAAGGACTTTTATCGAACTTTTTGGAAGCAGGGAGGTGCGTATTTATGAAGGCCTTGGGTTTGTTTATATATGCTGACAAAGAAAGTAAGAATATATAGAAATCCACTCTGCCGACAACGCTTAAAAAGAAGATAAGAGTGGTGAGAAAAACCCACTAGAGCTGGATAAGGTTTGTTTGAAGATTAAAGTTCTGTCGTCGTCATAGAACAGGCTATTTTCTTGAAAGGCACTTAAATGGCCCAGAAATTGGTTTGTCTATAGGGAGCGGCTTTAACTGATATTGCCTTCAATGGTAGGTATTTTTTAATATTCCTTCGCACAAACTTTAAGGTGTCTGAGGCTGTGAGAAAACACACTTTCCCTACATGATACATTTGAGAGTGCCACGCAACACATTCGGTAGCGACCTGCATGCATATTTAGCTCAAACATCCTCTGTCTGTTGAGATGATGCAGAGCCAAACTCTGTCACTGCATCATGACACCAAGAAGAAGGAAATATTGGGAAAAAAAAGGCAGCAAAAGAGGAAGAAATCCGTCAGATCCTCGAGGCAGAAGAACATACCTTTACATCTGGATTTCCTCACAGGAAGGAAGTGTTTGAAATCTAATACATAAACATTATTCCCCCTTCTCACCGGTTTCCCTTCACCCACGGAAAAAACAGGCTCTTCTTCTGAGCCACTTTGGGGAAGTTTTCCACAACGCAGTCCTCCTTCAGTAAGTTCAATAAGAGGGCTGACTGGGATTTGGCTCCTGCCATGTTTCATCAAACACGCTTGTCTTCAGCCATCGCAGGCCTGTCTGTCAGTCAAACAGCTGCTCATAAATAGCACTTTCCTCAGGTTTCCACTGCTGTCTTCTGAAATGTGGATATTAAGTTGAAGTTGAAAAGAATTTACAGTTCAATTCTCAGGACTCAGAGCTAAAGACAGCTGGGAAATACGGCTTCGGCTTCAGCATGCTAACGTTAACACAAAACCACTGGTATTAATGCTATGCAATGCTAACACAAAGCTAACCTTAAAGGAAAACTGTGGTTTATTACATTTGTTTTCTTTTTGTGGGTTGGTTCAGGTAACATTCTACTCGTCAAAGTAATTGAGGTCTCAGGGCAACACAGAGCGGTCAGAAGATCATTAAGGTTTTAAACAAACCTCCAAGCTAGTAAAATGTATTTAGAAGAGAAAACAAAGGTGAGTGGTCAGATTACAACCCAAACTGTCCACAGTAAACATCCATCGCAATTTATGAGAGACTCCTGACAGACAAGTCGAGGGTCAAGTGACTGACAAGGGTAGCCAAGCTGGCCTTAGCGCTACCTAGCTAGCTTCCCTGCATGTACTGCCAGCAGACACACACTGACTGTGACTTTTATTTACAATTAATATGTTTCATTTTTAATTGAATAGCTTTATTACAGTGAGTCTAACACAAAGAAATTTTAGCATATATGCTACTCTGAATACTAAAACAACGCTACTGTTTCAACGCAGTGAAACCAATGGAAATACTGATGTTCTTTTGGCTGTATGTGATCTGTGTATATGTGTGTGTGTGTGTGTGTGTGTGTGTGTGTGTGTGTGTGTGAAGTGAACATGGTGGCAGACATGTCACCAGGACCATTGACTCCAGCCTAATCCCTTCCTGATGGCCTTTTCTTTAGACGCAGATGGAGACTAGGGGCTCTTGACCTTTGACCCACACCACTAAATCACATCAGTCCCTGACTACAAGGGCCACAGGGGCCCCAGGACTCCATCAGGCAGATGTACAGCTGGCCACACACACACATACGACTACACACATTTGTGCAGTACTCTGACACATACACAGCAAAGTGCAGAAACAGAGATGCTTTCATGCATGTATCTGTACACAGCCATGTTTTCACATATATGCAACACTCTAAAAGACACACAGATCAATACGCATTCATGCACTTTCAGGGACACACAGATCGATGTGTATACACTCAGACACACACCCACACACACACACACACACACGCACATACCACTAAATAATGTCCTTTTTTCTTTTCTTTTTTTAAGTATTCTCTGTCATCTGTGTCCTTTTACTCGGCCACATCACACACACTCTCTCAAGCCCTCTCCTACACTTTGTTTTAAACTTTTCTTCTCTTCCGCCCTCCTTTTCAAAATCTTCTGGTCTCCCTGTGATGTGGCTTCTCTGTTTCTGCTGAATAAAACACAGACATGGAGAAAGAGAGAGAGACATAAGGAGGAGGATGAAGAAAAACGTAGACAGCAAAGAGACAGAAAAACTAAGAAAAAGAGAGAGTCAGAGAGTGATAGAAACAGACAAAACAAGCAAAGGAAAACCAAAACTTCTTCAGTTTCTCTTTTTTATGTGGTAAAATCAACAACACAGCCCACCCTGCTATTCTCTGTGACAAAAATAAGCCTGTATGGCAGATGAGGCGATGCCATTTACAGTAAGTTTCGTTTATAAGCAGTTCATTTTCTGCAGTAAATATGTTTATCGTGCTGCATGAATTTCCATGCTAAATAAATATTTCAGGCGGATTCTTACAAAGCTGGATAATTAGCACATATTTCATTTTCTTCTCATCTTCACCTTGCATTTCCGCCCCGCTGTCACATAGTATCTTGAGGGGCCTCACACAGTGACAAACATACCTTTGAAACTCAACTTTGAACAACTTTGCATGAGAAGCAGGCGAGCAGAGTTGAAATGTGGGCTCGGTTCCCCTCACACCGACGTGCTGCTTGCCCACGCTGCGCTCCTACGGAGGTCCTCCTCACTTTGTTGTCCTCACAGCAGGCACCTGCATTCCTGACATAGCTGTCTCCAAAGTTTCAAGAGCAGCTCACTATCTCTCTGTCTGCCGGTCTCTGCGCCTCTCCCTCTCCGCTCAGACCTCCGCTGCAGTGTTGCCTAGAAACGAAAAGGAGCGAGAATGGGGACAACGGAGAGACAGGAAGAGGGGGCCTTAGCAGAGGTGGATGAAAGAGGCGAGAGATCACAGGGGAGGACAGGCCAGCAGGAGAGTGATGAAGTTTGTTTGGGATACTTTGGATTTTTATGGCCATTGTGTGGTGCCAATATCCCCTCTTTACTTGCTGGTTCCCTCCTTAAAGGAGGTACATTTTTTAAAACAAAAAAGGAAACACACGGCTTAGATGACTGATAATGTTCAGTTTTCAGTAAGTCTAGTTTGTAATGTTGACAGGTATCATTCTGATCAGTAAGATGTTGATGTTATTTGTGCAATTAGCTGATATATCAGAAAGAAAACACAAAATCGGGCCTTAATTATTTCAGCTTATCTTGTGTGATTGCATTGGGCATTTTATTAGACAACTTTCTGATTAAAGCAAATCTGTGCAGCTTTCTGAACCCCTTGGCCCTGAGCCACCAACCCAAAGCATCAGTATTTGACAACCTGGGAATGAGACTCAACAATCAACTATCTTTGTCCAGAATCACTTTAAACGTTGCATAGTGTTGTTTTAATCAAGTTATCACACAGTATTTACTAACTGATAAATAATACATTGAGTTCCAATTCATTGAAGATGGCTTTGAGATATGTAAAAAAAAGCTACTAAATAAACTCCAAGCTTAGAATATTTTATCATGTTGTATCACATCACGAAGACATCAAATTAGGATGCTCTTTAACAAAGCTACATTGGAAAAACTGTTGAAAAAAATGTCTGCTTAAAAATGTTGACAAAAAATGGCACAAAGATCACAAAATATTACCTTTAAAGGTAACTACATGTAGGCTTTAGGACAATGTCAGATTATGTGAACTGGTAATAAGTTGGTAATAATTTACTGTAAGAGAAAGGTCACTAAGAGATGGAGCATGAGAGACATGACGAGATCTTTTGCCGTTTGCACGCTTTTCACTCCGAGGCAGCAGAGTCGTGATGTAAAACATACGCTCTCGACTGGCACGCAGCAGTGGAAGAGAGTTGTTGTGAAAGCCTGTCATTTTGAAAACAAATCCATAACAAACTTCTAAAACTCATGTTCCATGGTTACAGAACACACACACACACATTCATACACACACTCAGTCTCCTGTTTACCACTTTGCTCCATCTGAACCTGTGTGTGTGTGTGTGTTTGTGTTTGTGTGTGTGTGAGAGAGAGAGAGAGACACGGATTTTCCTTCTGGGATCTCAACATTCCCGTTTGCTCCTTGCCTCTCTTTGTGCAGCCGTCCTGGCTTATTTATCTTTGCCTCCCATCCCAAACACAGGAACGCTCCCCGTAGCTCTGATCTCCCCTGCCACCCTGATGTGTGCACACACCAACCTCTGTGAACCCTCCTGCTGTCTGTTTTTCCCCCTCTCTTCCTCATTAAACCTCAGCCCTCTTCTGCATCTTTGTTTTTCCCTCTCCTTTTGTGCAGTGAGACCCGTTTTGAGCCAATGAGGAGGTTTGGTTAAATGTCCTGTGCCCTCCGTGACGCCATCAGCTGTTGTTCTCTCACAGCGCCTGAGGTTTGCCTTTGAAGCCAAAGGCTGCTGGTGAAGACGCATCTGATGGCTTTTGCCCTCTCTTTCATTCACTCGCTTTCATCCCTCTGTGCAGCAACAGACATCAAGGGAGATTCCTAACAAGCATGTTATTTAGACAGTGATGTCATGGCCACGGGGACATTGTGTTATGTCTGAGGCTGAGCAGCACCGGAAGGGAGAAAACACAGGATTTAGACGTGGTTAGATCTGGCTTTAGCATCCAAAATATAATGACAGTAGAAGGTTATGTCATAAACTGCTCAGTTCAGCTTTTTTTTTTTTTTTTTTTTGCTCCACACAATCTCCTGCGTCTGGAGATATCTCTGCAGTTGACATGACGAAGCTCTGACACTCACTTTGGATAATACACTTGTTTTGCATGAGATCATTGTTAAAGCCACAGATAAAAACAAAACATCACTCTGACTGCAGTACTTTTAAGTAACTCTCAGCAGTGCAGTGGTCTTTGCATGGCAGCCGCCCATGTCCAGATCACAGTCCCTGATAGAGGACCGGCAGGATCAGCAGTGTGCCCACCATGAATAAAGCCTCTATTGTTGGCTGCAGGTGTGTGTTTGTGCATATCAGTGGTACTTGGCAGAGGACAAGGGAGCAAAGCAACGAGGGTAAGTGAACACCTTGAGTCAGTATGTGCAGGTGAGGGGGTCAGGAGGCCAGCGATGGAGAAAACCCCCAGAGAACAACTGGAGGTGGGAGCGTGGAAGGAGAAAGCTGAAGAGTAAAGCTAGGAAAGGTTTAACAAGCATGGAGTATTAGAAGGTTATCAGAAGCCAGTGGAGCATTAGTGGAGTGTTAAGCAAGAACTGGAGGGGAGTAGCATAGGTTGTGCAAATGTGGACAAGAAAAAAAGGAGGCAAAGACACAAATCCTTGTCTATATCAATAAAGGTGGAGAGCTGTGGGTTCATGGGAATGGACAAGACAAGTCTCCACCCTGATGAAGAAAGCCAAGAAATGACTGTACTTCTTAAGTAAACCTAAGAGCACCAAATCCCTGTGCCACTGCTAACTTTTACTGAGCAGCAATAGAAAACATCCTGACTGGAAACATCACAAACTGGTCTGGTTTGTGCCCCGCCCAGCTGGTGATTAAAACTTCCAAGAAGATCACCCAATTACGAAGCATCTGTGATACCGGTGACGTGAGATGTCTGTGCAGAGCTCAAAAGATACTTAAAGACAACAGCCACCTCAGCCTGTTCACCCTGCTGCCGTTTGGTAAAAGATACAGAAGCATCTGAGGCCGTGCCGCCAGACTACAGAGTGAAGAATGACTGAAACCAGCCAGCAGTGTGTTTACCGAGACATTATGTAAAAACAGAAAGAGTACAAATACTGAAGGTGGATGACCCTTTCCTTTGAACCAAGACAAGCCTTTAAAAATGGCACATACTGCTGTAACCATGCTCAGTGAGATACCCAGCATGAAAACAGGTCTCAGGAACAGATAGAGAAGATAAAGAGGATATGTTTACAATCCTGCAGAGAAAAATCAGGGCCAAATATCTCAGTGTAAGCTACACCGAAATGTGTTGAAAAGTGTGCTGCTGTAACTTGGTATGAGCTGGCCTAAAGGAGGAGGAGAGGGGGGACTAATTTGAGAAGATGAGAGGTGACAGTCATCCTATCTGGCCCAACAGGTCTGGCACTGCTGCAGACACACCAACCCAGGCACAAAAATACACAGACATAAAGTGCAGCCGCACACACACACACACACAGGTAATTAAAGTGTTGGGTGACACAGTGTCGCTTCCTTTGGCATCTCAAAGTTGGAGCTGCCAGCGGACACTCTCTACGGTTTTGCTTGTCATTTCAATTCAGTGTTTTCCAGTCTGTGTGTCTGGTTTGCTGGCTTGGCTGATTGGCTGTTTGACTGACAGCCTGACTAAATGTTTGTCTGGCTGCCTGACGGATCAGCCGACTGACAAAGCAGCCAGCTCTTCTTTCTGCCTGTCTGGCCATTTTTCTGCATCCGCTGCTGCTGTCATCATTGTTATTGACGTACTTCCATCTGACCTCCATCAACAGTTAAAAAAAGCTGAGAGCAGAACGTTTGCTTCTTTAAAGGCTTAAAAATTTTAAGGTAGAGGTTATGCCAAGCCCCAGCCTGAGCCAAGCCCTCGAGCTGGTGTACTCTCACATTTCAGCCACCAGGAACAGGCAAAGGTGAGACAAGAGGTAGATTCATGACAAAGAGTTGTGTGTGCGCGCGTGCACTTGTGTGTGTTAAGTTTGTAATCCAATCCTGCCAGATAGCTCCAGGGAGAAGGACATTCTCTGTTGTTGTTTCCCCTTTTCTACATTCCTGCCTCCTCTTGACGTGTGGCACCAGAAAAAGTGAAGGAGGAGAAGCTAGTGGAGGAGGAGGAGGAGGAGGAGGAGGAGGAGGGAGGAAGAGATGTAACAGGTTGTTTCATGCCAAACCGATCGCCTCCGTGCTCCCTCCCAGCACCGAATCACATTCACTCCAGCAGGCACCTGCTCTCATCAAGGCTGGAAATCGCACACAGATGCGTGCACGTACAGTTGGTCTGCACTGCCTCCTTTGAGCCACCTCCTAACCACACTGCTCTGCTGTCAGGACTCAGAGCAAACAAGAGTCTGCCCCGCTCTGAAGTGAGAGCGACACTCTATTTTTTGAGTACAGTAGCTGTTGATGAGGCCACACAGAAGCTTTGTGCCAAGCGCTCAAGGCTGGGTAAGCCAAGAATATACAAAATAAAAACAGAGCGTGACAGCAGGAAAAGAAGGTATGCTCAAGTATTGTTTGGAGTGGAGCCTATTGTGTGCAACGATGCAGAAGTTTGTTACAAAGAGCAAAGTAACTCTGCTCCTGAGGGAAGCTCCACATCAGCCTGTCTGTACTGAATTCTAATATCAGCCGCTTTAAGTATGTAAATACAGTACAGAAAACTACAAATGGTATTCAATCTGTGTGCTGTGCCAAATGATGCACATACTATGCACATATTATGTGTGTGCAGATTTGTGAAGACAGTGTTTTATAACCAGAGCCAGGATTTCAGAGATATTAGTATGCACAAGTCCGATTTCCTTCCTATGGAAAAAAATATACATTTAGATAATTTCATTGGTATTTTTGGTAATTTTTTTTTTTTTTTGTATTTTCGTACATTTCACTCTTGAATGCAAAACAACTATATTTGTGCTGGAAGATTCTGCAGCACAGGATTTAAGACGTTACTGCATCAGTATTTTTTACGTTAGAAGGGGGAAAAAAGCAGATTAGAGGGAAGGGCTGAGAAAACAAAAACACAATTTTGTGTAATAGAAATGTCCTTTTCTATCCCGTTAATCACCTTGTGACCCACTATGAGGGGCTCCAACCCCAGGGTGAAAACCCCTGCTTTAAGTAGCAACCAGCATAGTAGGGTGTGACAGCATTGCACCGGACTTTTAAACGGTAGACTGAAATTTGGATCCTGTCACAATCCAACCATACTGTAGGTGCCAGTTTTTGCATAATGAAATAGCTTTCTAAATTATGGATGATAAAAATCATTGTCATTAACTGTAATCGAGGGTTTTGCAGGCTCCAGTCCAATATCAACCTTGTCTGCCAGCAGGGTGAGTAAGTTTGTAGGACTTAATGAAGAATACTCAACAGTGGCAGGAAAATACTGTAGTTCTGCAGCACAAAAGTTGAATCCCTTTTAAACTAAACTACTTTTTTTTTTTTGCCTTTAACAGTCATATTTACACTTAGAGAAAACATAAATGAATATCATAATCATAATCATCATAATCATGTAATCAGGCATTGATCTGCTCATTTGATCTGTTTCATTATAATAGTAATAGTTATAATAATAATAAAAATAATAATAATAAAATAAATAAATAAATAATAGGGTTTTGTTTGTTTGTTTTTACAGAGAGGTTTAGAGTCAGAGCAGACATTAGCAACCCCCCACACACACTCAGTCGGTCCCCAGCACACATACATAGACACAATATCATTGCAGTACTTGCACAGCCTTCCATCGAGGACTTAGACGAGCTTTGTTAACATGGTGTCAAGCAAACTTCAAAACAACCCCCAGTATCTCAATCCTCTGCCCCACCCCCCTCCAAACACACACACACACACACATACACACTCTCTCTTTTTCTCTCCCTCTTTCCATCCTCCTCCCTCCCTCCCTCTCTCTCTCTCTCTTTTAAGTGTCACTTCATTGCTATCTGGAGAAAAAATGTGATCAGAAGCTTGAAAGAAGAGATGATGGCAGAGACTTCTGCTCTGTCTCTCTCACACACACATTTGTGTCCATTTGTTCATACACACTATAAAAATCTCACGCAAACACTCACGCACTGAGCGTGTATGTCACAATAATTGTCCCACACATTAGACAGCTTGAGCGATCCACAACTTGATGCCTATCTGAAGTTACTCGAGACGTTGGAGGAGGTAATGTGTGTGTGTGTGTGTGTGTGTGTGTAGTATACACTCTCCTAGGTTAGCTAATTAAAGCAGAGTGTGCTGCAGGGGGTCAGCAGACCTGTGTGTTGCATCTCTGACATGATTGATTGTGACTGTCAGAGTTCTCAGCTGGGTGTCTCCCTGCGTCGGGCCCCGAATACGGGATTACACAGGCCCTTGGTAACCTTGGCTGGCTTTATGCGCCTGGGTCGCACATCAAAGACCCGGCGGGAGACATTAGCATTTTTAATGAGCGGGCCGGGCCCCGTGCTGGTGCAGGATGCCTGATCACTTTCATCAGAACAACACAGAGCCGAGACCAGAGGGTGGCACGAATGGAAGCCAGTGCAAGAAACTGCATACATGAAGCAGAAAGACACAGATATGTACTTAGACTACATGTCACAACTCACACAATACTCTTCTTTAAAACCACCAGCAGCATCTTTCTGGTTCATCTTCAGTGTGCTTCTCTTTTCCCTTTCCAAAAGAGATGAATGAAGATGTAAAGCGTCACATCTCTCTGTGATTCAGCCCTCTTCCCCTCCTCTCCTCCTAGGACCCATGCTATTAAAGCCTCTTCTAGCAGATGTAAAGGCAGAATGAGGCCCATTTTGTTTAAGAAAGTACTTCATGTTCAATTAAACTAAGACCTCTGAGTGGCCTTCAGAAATGTTCCAATAAAACGATGGAGGGTGAGACTGAGTGATCTGCGTGCACTTAACTCTCAAAGCCATTTTTATTTATTTTTTTGCGGTGCTAATTTCATGCTTCACCATTCTTCAGGCACAATAGGCATGAAACAGACTGGACATTAAGGAAAGCCTGCCAGGAAAGAAAAAAAAAACTGAGAAAACTCCATGGGGGACAAAACACTAAGAAAGTGCCATATCGCCTTGAGTGGAGGATATATGTTCAAAAACAGAGCGGCACACACAAAAACAACTCTAAAACATTTCCAACATGGCTCATAGCTGCATTTTGATCAATTGTTTGAGACACCAGCGCCAGAACCTCTAGGAAATGATAAATATATATGATAAATGATAAATAATGATAAACAGCAGCGGGGGCAAACATATGTCATTTGTGCCATGTGATAAGCGTATTAAATCTTCATCAAAGGATAAAGCCTCTTTACTGGTAGCTGTAAATTTCAACATCATGCCAAGAAGAGCCAGAGGACAAAACAATAGAGAAAAATAAGAGAACTATCATCACCAAAAGCCACAAAAGTGAACCTTGGCAGCTTCAAAGAAAACAGGAAGTAGAATATGAATAAGAGAAGTAGTAGATCAAATTCAAATCCAGTTCGGTAACATCAGTATTATTATCAGTATTTCTTTTTTTTTTTCTTTGCTCTGTGGTGTGCTATCTTCACAGACAGCTTGGAATAAATCCTAAACTGTAGAAACAGTTGCTCCAAAGCCTGAGATGTAAATTTGTCACAATAGTGAGGATGGCAGCTAAATCTCTGTCCATGAATAGCCCGGCGAGAGACTTCCAAGACTTAATATCCCTTTAGAAGTCTATTATCTCTGCCTGGCAACTTGCATCTTGACAAAACACACAGTCCAGCACGCACAAAACTTTAAAGTAAACTGGCAATCCCTGCATCTGGCACTTTTTAATAAATAAACCTTATCAACAGCTCGCCCCAATAAAACAAAGAAGGCTGTTTATATGTTTTTATGAGCTGTTTCTCTTTTCCTGAGTCTTTTTAATGTATCTTACACTCACACACACATAACCACACACACACACCTCCCCCGGTTTTTCCTTTGAGGACGACATTTCGATATGGACATCGTTTGATGTGACTCATCAAAGCGGAGATCGGGGTGTGACAGAAGCGTCTCCCGATGTTTGCCTCGCTCTCCCGCTGTCAGCTGAGCGGACACAGTCAGAAGCCGGGAGGTGACCACTGGAAACTTTTTATTTGATCAACTGATAGGCACACACAGGGCCTCTCTTCAGCTCCGTTCAAAACAGAAATCAAGGATATGGACGTGGCAGGATGCATATGCAGAGAAAGGTTCCCCGATGAGCTCCACTCTGTAAGCGGAACATAAAGGTGCAAAGGACATGAAGGTGTGTCAAGGCTGTGTGTATGTTGTGGTCTTTTCACAACATCTGTGCTGGTCTGCACTCTCTCCAGAGAGAAGATAGAGAGAGAGATGAAATGAGAACAAACAAGTGCAGGAGAAGAGAGGCAGCTCTCAGCAGTATCCTGCCTGCTGGACTTTAAAGAGCAGGAAGGAGACTGCTCGGCCTTTTCTCGTGCACAAGGTCCACCAGATAAGGACAGACGCACACCAAGAGGAACATCGGGGACAGAAAGAGAGCGAAAGATAAACCGACAAGCCTGTTCAACATGATAACAGTTGAATATACATATTTTTAAAAAAATCCAGACCCATTAATCTGTCCAGAATTCATGATGGTAATTACCAGCAATATTTGTATTCAATCTGTGTGAAGAATCAAAGATGCTGTTTAGAGATTTACATCTTTTAGTTTAGCGTATTATTGTGTTAGCATTTGCTACATGGTACTGAACCCTAAATACAACTGAGTGCGACAGTGAGGATTGTTGGTAGCTTTGCATGTATTTCATTTCTTTTCATTTTGTAACATTAGTAGTTGAAACAGAATGTGTCTACAGCAGTGTTGAATGTTTTATTGGAAGTGTGGTGTGAATTAACAGATTTATGTTGTGGATGTGGGAGGTGTCTCTCAGCTGGGGTAAAATGGAGGCTCAGCCTGCAAAGGTAGACAAACTTGGTGTGGCTACCTGAACATGTGGTCATGTTGATATAAGTTGTTCCAAAATCCTGCCTTAAATGTGTTACTTTTTCGTGCATTAAGTGTGTACAGGTCACCTACCTTCTGTCTCTCCTCTCCAGGGTGTTCGGGCAAAAGAACCCACAGGTAAACTGAGCACCATTTTAAAGTTCTGGGGGATACCATGTGATTATTAGTGTAGGGGTGACAGGGTATTGTATGCTGTGTTTCTGGGTCCATCTTACTTTATTGCAATGTGTAATATAAATTGAGAGCACACATGGCCTTTGTTACAAGTATAGGAGAAATGTATTTTAATCTACTTATGGTGTAATGTTTGATGTTAGGGGAGGGGCAGATTTCCCTATAGTTGGTAGTTGCCAAGGTCCTGACCAGTGGCAGGCTACATAAGGCTCATCGTATTCATCAAGAGCTGCTGTGGTCAGTTCCCCACTCTGTGTGTGGTCCATAGTATTTGTCTGTAGTTTGTTGTTGTCTTGTTTGTGGGTGAAGTAAACACCTGGTTGTCTGCATCTAACTTTGTCTAAAGCCTCCTGTTTTCTAAGGCTGCTACACAGCCATCCTAAAACGCTACATAAAAGCTCAGGGGTTGACCAAATGAAGTTGTTATAACTAAGATTCTAAGCCATCCCATGAATTCAATCGCCTGTAACTCACCGATTCAGTCACCTACATAGACAACGGTTAGTCTGATCCCTTTCTCTCCTGCTACTCTCAAGCTTTCGAAACTCTCCAACCCAAAATCTGTTCTTCTTTTCTCTTCCCACAAGCCAGGAGGCACAGTGGCTCAGCGGTTAGCGGTGCTGCCTCACAGCAAGAAGATCTCACATCTAAACCCCGACTGTCCCAGGCCCTCTCCACATGGAGTTCACATGTTCCCCCTGTGCTCGAGTGGGTTCCACCTGGTCCTCCGGGTTCTTCCCACCATCAAAGACATCTGTGGGAGGGTTAATATTTCCATCTACGTAACTCTTCTTTACTGTAGGAACTGCCCTGAATGCTCCAGCCCTACAGTGGACCCCCTTTCATCTCTCTCCTCAACCCCCAATTGTCCAAATGAGCACGGGAGATGGGCATAAATGTGTACATGGCAATCCATCCAATCTTATAGCCGTTGAGATATTTTACGAAAAACTATGAATGTCAACCTCGTGCTAAAGGTGGCTGAATTCCTGCTCTGAGGAACATGTCAGGTGCAAAACTGCCAAAGCAGTTCATCCAGTAGTCGTTTGAATATTTCAGTCCAAATCAAAGCGGTGGACCGAATGATATTGCCATGAGGAAAGCTAACAGGGTTTAAACAAATGTATCTTTCTTCAGTTCGTTTTGGAAGTTGTTCACTAAATGCCAAACATCAGCTCAACTGTCTTCCTCCAGTGGGAAAAAGTTGAGCTGAGGGACATCATGTTCAGACCAGTAGTCTGTTTTGCCACATCAAAGGCAAATCCCTGCTTTAATAAACGGTGCCGCACGCATTTGCCCACTGCTATGCAGTTAATGTGGCTGGTGTGATGGTTTGTGATGGCAGCAGCGATGGGGTGACAGGCGGCGCAAGGGCAACTTTAGCTAGTTGAGCTAAAGTGGTGAGATGGCTGCAGAGTCTACAGCTGCAGTTCAAAGCCTATCAGCTTTTGAATCTTAACAAGAAGGAAAAAAGGCCCCCGTGCATAGGGAGAGAGGGCAGAGCCTGGCTTAGATCTTCAGCCTCTGTGCACACAAGCACACACACACTCACACACAAAGTCACAGCTCAGGCAAAAACATACACTGACATCAAAACACAAACATTAAAGGGCACGCAGACAATCACATCAAGACACACAGCAAGAGCCACAAGAGTGCTGACACACAAATATACAAAAAGCAAACAAGCTCATATGCACACATCAAGAAATCACCAAACACACACACACACACACACACACACACACCCGGCATGAGCCCTATGTTCCTGGCTGGCCAGCTGTGGGAGGTCACACAGACATGACAGTTCTGCTATCAGGCCAGCATTAAGGCCTGCCGCTTTAAACACAGCCTTTTGAAGTCACACCAAAGTCAGACACTAGGATCTCTCATCTCCCATCTCCCTTTTAACACTGCAGTGCCGACATTTCATTCTGCCACCCCTTTCATGCTCCCAGCTTTGAATTCTGCCTTTTAAAAGACTAATTTTAACTTCTTCAAGGCTGGAAAAACAGGCAAAGGCGTGTCGTTAAGATTCTTCCGTCTGACGTGCTTCTTTTTCAGCCAAGTAACTAGTCTTCAAAGGTAGCCAAGGTCCACCAAAGTAACGCCATGCCTCTGATGTTCAGTGTCAGCGGGCTGATAAATGGAGCATTAAGCTTTTCACTGGCTTTGCACATTAGTTTTCATCTTGAGGGTATTGCGTTAAAATTATCATGAAAATAATTGTGATCCCAAAACATCAAGGGAAAGTCTAATGAATGAATCTAACAGATGAAGATGATGAATGTGTTATTTGACATGAGGTGACGGTCATCCGAATTTTGTCGATTTGTCGTTCAACTTCAGTGTTTTACAGTTGTAAACTAAAAAGGTCTGCTAAACTCAATGACAAAACGTTTGTTTGTCTGTGTTGGTGCCAAAATGAACCCACTGGACATGTTGGTGATCTGGTGTCCCACATCAGTAGGATGATACTGCAGTCATTTTTAATTCAGACAACTAAAGATGCAATCACGCTAGCTTTTAAGACAATGACATTTCAGAGCTAAGCAGAGACTAAGTAAGTCTATGCGTAGAGCTCAACTTTGCTTGGACTTAAACCCACTAATATGTGAATTTACACTACTGACCTTTTGAGGGAATGAAGAGTCCGAAACAAAGGAGCTATCAAATTAGCTGTGTTGCTTCATCTAATTATGCATGGCCCTGCTGGGAGCTGCTGGGTAACTGCTCCGCTGTAGAGATGCAGTGGAAAAAAAGTTGCAAAAGGTCTGAAATTCAAAAGGTGTGAGGGCGTCAGGGATTTCAGACAGACTATCTGACAGGCATTTTGGCTTAGTCTACCAACCTCACCTGGGGATGGATGATGTCATCATCCACCTGCTGCAGCGCCTGCATCTGAATGGAACCTGTTGCACTGCGACGATCACATTCTTTTATTTAACACCATTCAGCCATTGTGCCGCTTTCAGAGGTTTTTTTTAATGACTCTGTCTTCGTTGGACATATAAGTGATGGGGGGTAAACAGAGTAAAGGTAGATGACTTTGCTGGATGGGCCACAAGGAATCATCTGCTTCTGAACGCTGCCAAGGCCAGGAAGATGATGAGCGATTTCAGGAGGGAAGAGGACGGCTGCACATCCCCTGTGCATTCTGGGAAAGTGATGTGGTAGAGGACTACAAGTATGTGGGTGTTCACATTTATAACGGACTACAGTGGATTACCAGCACCGCGTTGGTACACACATCCATTCACCCTGATCACCTCATTGCATTACAATCATTTATTGCAGTGGTAAAAGGATGACCTGTCGCTTCCTGTTTCACTGCTGAACCAGAAAGATCATTCAAAGATGTCTGAAAAGATGACCAGCACTGATATTTTTCTGGTGCAGACAGTCCCCGTAAACAGATCATGGAAGAAACATATATAAAGCATTTACAGGAATAAGTTCATTCCCCTGGTAGAATAACTTCCTTGTGTAGCTCAGAAGCCCACCTTGCTGGAAGGAGACAAATTTCATAGACACTCAAAATAAGTGATGACAGGCAACGTCTGAGTTGCTGAAAAGTGGTCATCAGACCAGCTCGAGAGCCCTCGTCCGTTTGCTTTTGGGTTGGAACAGCTAACTTGTTTTGGTGGTCCGCACGCCAAACACACCCTCACGTACCCCTCCGCTGCTCTCCTCTGTAGCTGACCCAGTCTAATTTTTCTGTTTACTCCACTCAGTGTTTCGCAGCTGAACAGATCAAACGCGCTGCTAAGCTGTGGGTTTGTTTACTCCGGCTTTGACCCACACCCAGCCAGGGACGCACAAGCACTGCAGCTCTTTTTCCACATTTGGCTTTTTTTTTTTTTTTTTCCTTTTCATCTGGATCATAGCCTTCTCCTCCCTCCCCTCCCCTCTGATGACTCCCCCTGCCCTCTTTGCCCCTGAAAAGTTTTGTCCAGCAGATACTCAAGGTTTCTGTATGTGTCTAAGTTGTCTTTAAGCTTTTCTAAATGTAATCAATTACCCCTTTTTTGCCTCTTCTCTCCTGTACCTGCGGAGCCGCTTCCATCCATAGTCCTCATGACTTCTGTCATCACATTTATGAAGTGTTTATTTTACTCACACACACACACACACACACACACCCTCTGCTTGATTTTTTTTCCCCCTGCCTTCTCACGCGTTCTCTGTTATCCGTTCAAAGTCTCTGCTTTGAAACAATTCTCCCCTTCTCGCGCGCTCTCCCAGTCACGCACAAGTACGCGCACTCCCTCGCAAGCAAATGCGCTCACATGCATGCTCACACGTATGCTGATGCAGGCTGTGTGTGATGTGAAGCCAGGTCCGTTCCTTTCCCAGGCAGACCGGCAGGAGCGAGGACCCTCAGCGCACAGCTCACCTACCTCGCTGGCTCTTTGTTTCTCCTAACTCCCTTTCTACTTCATTTTTTTTTTTCCCAACAAGGTGGCCGAGGTGATGGAGGGATTGCATCATTGAAGGGGAGTCCAAGAGGATGTAGACGTGCAACGTAATGAGAGCCAAATAGCCAGCAGTGATGATTGTGTAAGGCCATGTGGTAATCAAGTAATGACTGTGACCACGCCCTTCACTGTTCATCTTTAAAGCTTAACAGCATGGATCTTTTTGCAGCTTGTCTAGTTCTTGTAGAAGATTATGGTGGGTTTGTTTTTATGGTGTTAGAAGAAATGGGGTCATTTTCAGGAAATTAGGAGTAATGTAACTTCCTGAACACCTCTCTTGTCCTACTCAGTGCTTCAAAGCCAGACCAACCAACAGATTCCAAAATGTTTCAGCTAGATGTTTGGTGATTATCAGACTAATTGAGCTGTTTAATTTTTACTTCTTTATTTCTCCTTTATTCTCACACTACTTCAGAATCGCTGAACATGAAAGGTCACTCTTGAACTTTAAAACATTTATTTGATGATAGAAATCTTATCTAATAGTCTCACTTATTAGTTTTCCAACACTAAGCATGCTATTATGCTCAGACTGTGAGGAAATGATTAAGAATCTGCAGACCTATAAAATAAAGGATTACAGACATGATCTGTACCATTGAAATACTTAAATATGCTTTTTGTTAAGGGTAATTTTGAAAAAGATTATCGCATTATTGTTGCCCTTGTATCATGGACTTTCAGGGTTTTTGGGGGGTGTGTGAACATGTAAAACAGCTCATTACCCAGAGGGCTTTGGAGTTATGTGGGTGTTGCATCTAACAGACTGAAGGGGGGCTGTGGTTTGCTGCTCACATGGTTCACAGTCTGACTTTACTACATACTGTAGTGAATTCACAGAGCCCAGAGGCATCATGCTAATACGCTCTCACACCGTTCCAACCAGCAAGAAACCTGCTCTAGGACGCTACAGATACAGAATATAGATTTGTAATATGAGAGTGTGCTTTTATACTTTGGTGAAGGGAAAGCTCGTCATTTGACTTTATGATTCGAACATAAAGTGACTGATTCACTGTGATCTCGCTGTGTTTATCGGGGAGCAGGGGGTGTCATGAGAGCATCCTTGTTGTTTAATAATCAGAGGGATGTTTACATTGTAGATGCAGGTTGGAGCAAAGAGAAGCCAGACCCATCATCTCTGCATGCAGCGCCCCAAACCAGAACCACATGTCCCAGTCCTGATTCTTTAATTCCCCCTCTCTCTCTCTCTCTCTCTCTCATACCCCAACTTCCCTCTCTCCGCCCCATCCTCATGCTACAGGCTCTCACCAGTCCCTAACCCTGGGAAAAAAAAAAAAAAAAAAAAAAACGTGGAAGCTTAGAGATTCAAAAACACATGTGGTTAGCCATAAAACTTCACATGCACTCTGTGTACCCTAACTCGCCCCACCCTCCAACCCCCAACCCCCACGCTCCCAATCCCCTCCAACCACTCAGCCAGCCGACACACACACATAGACCTACAAGGAGGAGAAAAGTCGTACATAAGAGGAGACGTGGAAACAATGGGACGAGGAGGAAGCAACATCAGGCAACAATCTGAGCTGTCTGTGGCAGGGAGCAAAAACAAAGAAGTTTGGGGGGGTTGGTGGTGGGACAATGGCGACAGTCAAAAAGAAGGTGACTGCAGGCTACCATTCCTGCACGGGCCCAGAACAATGCCTATCCTGTGGCTTGGTGGGGCTGCGCCGTGCACTAGGTGAAATTCAAGACAAACGTAAACACCAAGGGAGGACAATGGCGCTCACTCTCTTTACAAAAGCTGCTTTTCCTTCAGCGGCAGGGAGGATGCACACAGAATCCCCCGGTGCGGCATGACCAGCTATCATACCTCATGTCCTCGGTGCCCTTTTAGCAGCACAGCATCCGATACCGCCGCTCTACACTGGTGGCAGATTGGGTTTCCGGCCCTCAACATCAGACTCCTGTCTTCTTCATTTCCCAAAGCAGTTGTGAGATATATAATCTCTTCAGATCCTTGCCATCTGATTAGGGAGAGAAATATAATGCCTTTTTTCTGTCAGTGCTGATAGGGAAAAAAGATTTGTTTCAAACTTCAAATGTTTTGGTCACATATGTTGGTCATTAAGTTACCAGGCGCTTGTCTTCTAAAAACAGGAGCAATCCAATGTATTGTTCCAAGCTTATAGACATATGATATCTTCTCTAATGGTCTTCTGTATTACCTCACTCTTCTGAAATGCACATCTAAACGATGCCTATGTTCCTCTCTTTTGATAACACTACGTTTTAAAGGTCTATAAGCCACCCCGTTAATTTCTTTATGATGAATAAATTCTGCTTTCTCTTGGACAAACAGCTGTCATCTAAACATGTCAGCAGATTTGACAATGGTTGATACTGAAGGCGCGGGAGTCTGTCATTGGTTAGGTCATAAAAAGTCACGTGACTGGTCATGTGGTAGGGGGGATCAGCTACCGCAGTGGCGCCTGGCCAGGTTCCAGACGAGGCCCCCTGGTTGACCACAGTCCCATGGCTGTCTGGGTCGATGCCTGTGTGGAACAACTTGCATGGCTGATCCAGGTTCCAAATGAAGGGCTTCAGGACCCAAAATTGGGGGTCTCACTCTCTCATATCCGTCTATGGTGGAATGATTGGAGTGTATTTAAATTAGGTTGAGGTTAGCGGCGACAGACAGTCAGCAGAGTCTTTTCCCATGTCTTCTACGCTCAACTGTACTCTGGTTTGATGTTTCAGGCTCTACATGAACCTACATTGTGTTTAAATCCATATTTGCTGTGTCTTTTTTGTGATATCAGCCCATTTGTGCTGGCTGAAAAAGTTAGCTCCATTGCTTTGTAATGGATTTTCTTTGAGGGATGTCAAGGTCAGGCTTTTTTTTTGTACTACAAAAACCCACTTGGAAAGTGACTAGCACAGTAATGACTGCATATGGACGTCAAAGGCTTGCATCCACCAATCAAAGCACATCTGTGTGATCCTGGTTCCACTTCCTGTTTTCCTGTTCCTGTGTGCCGTTGTTCACAGTCAGAGCCTTTGATCTTGCCGCATGTGGGCGGGACAGGTAACAGACGTTAGATATCACCGGGGGAAACAATAGGAGGCAGAGATGTGGACATGAGAGGGCTGTGGTGCCAGGCTGGCACAAAGTCGTGCCAATTCATTACTGACTACAGCTGATTTTTTAAAGTGGTGAACAGTTAGCGGCCCAGAGAGCTGCCAGTGCTCATTGTGTGGGATGAGTGCCTCCTGAGGGCAAGAACATGTGAATGTATGGATGTAACATAAAGCTGCAGGATTATGGTTGTGTCAGGTGCTGCCTGGGCCTGAAAATCAGATTCAGATTCAGACTGAATCATTTAAAACAGAAAAGCAAATGTCTCTGGAATAACCTCAAAGTCAATTTACTGGCTTTTTCCCGCCAGAGCTTTCAATGGCATGACAGCAATTTTTTTTGTCCAGAACCATGTATCATGTGACAGAACTATTTAACTTCAGTTATGTGATAACAGATGGCCTTAAAAACTGTGCAAACTCTTTCTGTTGATTATAACTACGAGATGCGCTTTAAAGCCCTAGAGAAAGCCAGTAAGTGAATCTTAAACTAACTTTGAGGAAAAACAGGAGACACTAGAACAGAAGATGGTTTCCTTTACATACACTGCTTCTGCTTGGTGTAAGGAAAGTGTTCTTCAACACAAAAGTGAGCACAGGACCACCTAAATAATGTTCTGTAACTCTGTCAAAACGCTGTAGTCATACAAATATTTGCAAATAAACTTCTCTTTGTCAAAGCACCCTCAAAAGCACCCAAATCTTAATACGCCACCCGAAAAGCACCTGCGTGTTTGAATAGCAGTCTGGAGTCTACCTAACGCAGAGCACTCTTCAAAAAGGTGACCCCATCTAAAATAGCCGTCTATACAAAGATCGGTTCACAAGGTCTTCTGACAGTGGAGCGCCGCTGAGCGAGAGCCTCTTACTTCTAAAGTGTCCAAAGGATGGCCTTCAAGTGTATGCACTGACCTTTGCTGATGAAAGGGCTGAAAATGGTATTTTAACAATATCATGATGCCCTTTCAATATGAAAGGCAGCATAAGCAACACACTTAGCCAATGAAACTTAAAAGGAAAGAGGGTGGCAGAGGAGTGCGGTGTGGCAAACCGTGTGTGAAGATATCAGTAAGGGTGTGTGTGAACCTTACTTACATATTTAAATTAAATAAGGTGTCATGTAAAGTGGCCTGATGTACACTATGATCCTATAGCTTTATTTACATCCTACACAAGTGGGGGTCGAAACACAGAAGAAAAGCTTGACCAAAGCCGTGTCGAACTGATTTCACGATGCGTGTTTGATATTAAGGTATGACACGGGCAGTGTTTGTTTTCTTCTGTGGTCAGCAAATCGAATGAAAAGAGCAAAACTAAAGAGCAACTGATCCATTTAAGTACTGTCAATGTGGCCAAAGGCTCGTTCTTCTGTTCCATTAACAAACACATCAACCCTGTTGACACTCCCTGTAAATCAGAAATGTGCAAATGAAATAAGTCCCCAACAAACGCTGCTTGAAGAAATCACTGAGCCTCGAAGCAAAAAAAGTGCACTTTTGTGGTCTGTTTTTTAAAATTTAGGATTGAAAGCCTCCAGAAGGAACCAGTGAGCTTTGGGCTGAGTGTCACAGACAGGCTAAGGAAGTATTGAGACATGGACTAACATATTGCTAATGTCAGTCTTTTCATGGGATTTGTTGACAGATTATTGATTCTCCTGAGCCAGGCTTTAACTAATCAATACCTCACATGAGCTTTGTAGCTCAGCTTTATACTGTAATCATTCCTATATCCGATTGAATGATGTCTTCCCAATGTGTTTTCAATGAAGTGATAGGAGACGAAATCCAAGGTCCAAATCTTTTCATTCCTTCTTTGTGTTTCCCATTTGAGTTGATTTTTAGTAACAAAAAGAGGGAAATACCCACTTTATATGTTTAACTTACAGATTACATATTTTAACCAAATGAGGACTGTAGGTTTTGTCAATTATGTAACTTAAAATCAAATAAGGGAGGGGTCTTTCAATGGCTGAAATGAACAAGAGGAATGACTACAGCAAGCACAACCTGTTTGTCATACAGGGACACGACTACTGTTTCAACACAGACTTGTTGACCTGTCTTTAAAGACAGAACATAATCATAAAGCATTTTAGTCCTCAGACTCCCTGATGGACAGTACCTGCGAGTTATCATCTATTCACTGGGACTCCAAATAAGTGTGTGTAAAAGACCACATCACATACCCAGTTCATGAAATGGTTAATCATGTAAATAGCTGGGTGGAGTGTACTCATGGCACATATTTGCCAAAAGTCTGATTAACACAAATAGACTTAGATAGTCTCCTTACACTAAAACACACACACACACACACACACACACTGGTGGCCAAATTAATGCTGCATGTTTTAACACAGTGTAAATTAAGAGCTGATAATAGATGCAAATCTGGCACAGATTTCCTCACTGGATCCAACGAGTTGCACTCTCCACAGTGGGGGGTATGTGGTGATTTTTGTTTTTATACCCCCCCCCCACACACACACAAACCAATAAGGGGAAGAAAAACCTAAAGTACACCCAATCATAACACACCCCTCCACACACACACACACACAAACCATAGGAAGCCATTTGCTAATTTGAAAAATAGAACATTTTAATAAAGGCTACATCTCTTCATAATTACAATAATTAAAGTACCGAGGCATCTTTTCAACTGAGCTCTATAGAACGCATAATTTACAGTTTACAAGTGGAGCCAAGGAAGCCATGAAAAATATTATAAAACATAAACATGATGAAACGGATACTAAAAAGCATAAAAATATCTTTTCAACATAAGGCCCCTTGCGAAAACCAAGGGAGTAATAGGACCCTGAAAACTGGGTAAAACACGGCAAGAATCCATGTAGGCACAGCTACTGTACTCAATTAAAACACTATGGACATAGTGTACATCACCATCATCATCACCATCATCTGCAGCTCATAGTGCAGGCTTCAAATACACACGAGTAACCCTACTCAAAAACAACTCAGTCACACAATCACATAGGTAAGCACGCCGGGGAGCACATTATAGAGCTTTTTGTTGGAAAATATTAATATTGGTGTAAACACATTTTGGGGACTCGAGGACCTGTTTCCTCTTAGCAAATACATAGGCTACTTGTGCAATGCCTGCGCCACTGAAACAAAGGCACTAAGACGCGATAGATCAAGGCTAGCTGGGCACAGTCCCAGAACAGGGAATTAAACATTAATAGCATTTTTGTTCCTTTTTCATAGTACACCCAGGGCCCTTAGGAACAGATGGGGACACAGCCACAAATAGCACTGCAGTAGTAAATATATTATCAAACTTTTTAAGTGACAGAGAGCCATTCTCAAAGCTTCAGCAGTAAGCTCTTCCAGCCAAGAGATCAGGAGATGTCCTGCCAAATCTCCAGGAACAGGAGTGAAGTTTTTGAAGAGGTATTTTTGAAGTTTACAGTTCAATATGAGGGACAGAAAATGAATAAAAAACCCATTTCCTTCTGCTTGAGAAACAATGCTCAGACAGCGGGATGAAAAAAAAAAAAAATCATGGAGGTGGAAAATTGGAGAAGTTTCTCCAACTCCAAGCAGCTTGTCCATGGAAGAATAACAGGGTTGGGGCAGGGATACTTTCAATAAATAGCAATAGAAATCTTAACACAGCAATACAAGCATCACAATACAATGCAATGTACATGTATATCTGCATATACATATTAGCGGTGTGCTAGCGCATGCCCGTGAGCAGATGCTAGCATACGCAGGGTCGGGCAGGCTGGCAGTCTCAGATTTGTACCCACCGCCCTGCTTCTTTGAGGAGTGGTCATTCACCTTGAGTCTCTACAGTTTTCTCTCCATCAAACACAAACATTTCTCAGTCCTGCGATACACAATCCTTTCTTCACTTCAAGGCAGGCTGCTCACGTGATAGTCCCGTGATAGCGATAACTTGTCCTTCTTTCTTTTCTCCTCTCCGTCTTTCATCTCGTTGTGCCTCGCCAACATTCCTTCGGCATCTCCAGTATTACAGTCTTAGCTTAAAAGACACATACTTTCTGTGTGTGTGTGTGTGTGTGTGTGTGTGTGTGTATGTGTGTGAGAGAGAGCATATGAAGGGAGTACATCCATGGAGGTGTGAAGCGTCTGTGGGAGTTCAATCCACGACATGGGCAGGTCCTCACTCCATCCTCTCCACCTTGCCCAGGATCTTGCCCTCATAAGTGGGCAGCAAGGAGCCGTCGTCTGACACCTCCTCAAACACCGCGCCGCACTCGAACTCATCACTGGCCTTCTTGAAGTAGTACCTGCAACAAGAGAGACAAGAGAGCGTTAACACCAAATGAAAAGTCTTTTTCATATACAACAAGCATAATTCAAAACACTTCAAGGTTTAAGGCAAAAGAAAGACCCTAAAAGTCAAACAGCTTGTTGCCACCCCCTTTGTTCAACCTTTTTAAACATCAAGCCTCATTTCCGCCATCCATGAAAAGCCACTCAGTCCACAATCAACCAAGCCTGCTGAGCCTACAGACTTTGGCTTCTCAGGGTGGGGTGAAACCTGCTGCTAAAACGCCTTGGTCTAAAATAAGAAGCTCTTCATCCCTCCCTCCGTTCCTCCTCTCCTTTACTTCTCCCTTTTCCCTTTTCCTCCATCATGTTGTTGTTGTGCCCCGGCTAACGGGCCAATTAGGCCAGCGTGCAAATGAAGGGGTCCTTTGACAAAGGCTGAAATTTTGGGTGCCTGCAAGTCTGCCTGTCATTACCCCCCGACTCCTACACACCCGCTCGCTCACATGTTGTGCGACACACATGCACGGGCTTTCACTCGCTTCTCGTCCCCCACTTCATTATGATGGGGACAAAGACAAGAACAGAGACAAAGTGAAGAAAGAGCAAGTACACGATGTCATGATGACGATGGCATGAGCCCTCGCTGAGCGCTATAGGAACAGCGGACGACTGACAACTTTCTGTGTGCTTGTGTGTGTTGAATAAAACCAAAAAAAAAAAAAAAAAAGAAATCTAGGGAGGGGCTTCTCGTCAGCCATGACTTCACTGGGCCATTAATGATGCAACCCCCCCATCCTCAATTTAGAGGAAGAGAAACCAGCAGGGGTGGACTGGTTTTGGGGAGTGTGTGTTTGTGAGAGTGTGTGTGTGTGTGTGTGTGTGTGTGAGGGTGTCTCTCAGAATCCACTCATTAACTATGTAATGGAAAAATGCCTCGGTTTGCTCCATGTGTGGGGTGACTGGAATGCGGGTATGTTTGTGAGCATTTGTTTTTAATGAGACGAGAGGCTGACAAAGTTGAACATGCAATACTTTAAAAACCAGAGCTATAATCTCTGGAACAATAAAAAAAAAACAAAACAAAAAAAAAAGTCCTTGTCCTTGTAAAGGTGCCTGAGTGCACATGCACCAATCAGCATGAGTGTGGTCACTAATACAAAGCAGCTACATTTGAAATACAGGAAGGCTTCAACTAAATGCAGAACAGGAGATTTCTCCTGTGAGTAAATAAGACAAAGTAGTAGTAAACGAAGAGGACATGAAAGAGCACAAGACATGTCCAATAACTGTATCCTTCTTTCCTATCTGGAGGAGGAAGGAGGAAAAAAAAAAAAGTGTTACTGTTAAAAAAAAAAAATCATCAAAGAGCCACGATCTTTCTTGCTGAGAGAGACAGACAGAGACAGAGCCTGAATTTCCACTGGAACATGTTTTATGTGGCGAGATCTGTTTTTCCCCCCTTCTCCCCTTCTCTCTCTCTCTCTCTCTCTCTCTCTCTGTGCACTGACATCTGGCACCAATATCATCTGGCAGGGCCCAGCAGTACTGTTCTTTGTTGAACCGCTGCCATGTTGAAATGACCCAACTCCACACATTCTCTGGCTGCTATTAAAGCGCCGTGCAGCTCTCTTTCCAAAAAATGTGGATGGTATGACACAGGAACTGAAACAGCAAGCCAGAGAGAAAAGGAGAAAAAAAAGTGTGTGTGTGGGGGGGGTTTAAACAGACAGATGTGGAAGACTTGGAACTAAACTCTTGTCACATTTGCTGATCCAAAAATGCTATGCACATCTGGACCGAAAGATGTTCCTATTGGTTCTTTTTTGTTTTTTCTCCACAAACAGTTTGGTACCTGTAATTATTAACACAACACCCAACCCATGCTTATCCTGGAAACCACAGTAGCCTAAACAATAAATGTTTGATCTTTTCCCTTTAATGCCCACTGGAAAACCAGCAATCACGGTAAAATCTCGCTCCGCAAACACACATCGAAGCTGTGCGGCCTCAGTCGGGGCCCTGAAGTACAGTAAACAAGCGAATCTGGCATTTAACAATCTGCCTTTCAAAAAATATCCATAAAATGATTACAACATGTGTAAACAGTGTGCACACATGTACACAGACACACATGCACACACCAGGGCAGGAAAAGAAAAAAAAGAGCTCCTGATAGCATCAGTGAAGAATTTGCACGCTGGCCATTTGTGTGAGTCTTTGTTGGTTGAAATGAAAGGGGCCGGGGCTTCAAAGCCATGTGTATTAAGTGTGCCTTAGCATGGAAATCAATACCAGATGGGACCCAAATCGCTGCAGTTCAAACTCTTCCACTAACCCCCGCACCACCCACCCTCCTTCGCTCTTGTCCTTTCCTTTTCATTGCAGCCCCCCCTCCATGCACAAACACACAAACCACAGAGGCCTGAAAATGACAGCACACACACACACACACAGAAACAAACACCGATAACGGTGCTCCACACAGGCATGGAGAAAATATGAGGTCACACAGGAAGTGAGCACAATTTCGAGATAAAAATCTACTACTAGATGGTGCGGCCTGTAGCCGTTCAACTGGCTGACATTAGATGTTCTCGCTTCCATTTGTGGGTTTCTTTAGTCCCGAACTGTGCGATTGTGGTAAATTTGAAGGTCACAATGTCTTAAATGTCACCACGTTACACTGAGATGACACTAATGATTACACACTTCAGCTGTACAGCTCCCATACCACTTTGCATCCCATACCACTTAGCATACTGGAAATGAATCCTCTACCAGATCTTCCACTTCCTGCCTGTGTGATTGCCACTTTAGAAAAGTGCAGTTTCACAGTGCACTTTCATTATTTTAAGACACACTCCAAAAGAAGGTCAACATCATTTTTTTGCTTTCGGAGATCAAGGCCAATGAACTGATATGTGTTTTATTGCCGGCATTCACAATGTCAGAGAGGCACCAGTGGCAAAAGCGAAAGCTCACATGACGACTCATGTAAAACTTTAACCAATGCTTCTGTGTATTCACATTGCACATCACTGCACACACCTGTAGTTTCCCTTCTTGCGGAGCTGCTCCTTAAAGTGGCCCAGGGTGAGACTGTGGCTCTTCATGGTCCTCCGGTAGGGGATCTCCTCTCCACAGAAGAAATATGTCACCACTGTCTCGCCACTGCACATCCCGTGGCTCCCTGCGCCTTTTTTACACTCCTTCATCCTGTACGAAGACAAAAAAGGAAGAGAAGGGGTTAGAAAACTACGGAGTGGGCGGCCTTGTGATAATTAACATGACAATGATCAAAAGAGAAATCAGAAAAAGAGCAAAGCATCTACGAGACTGTAACCAACAGTCTGCTACTTTGTGTACAGAAGACAGTACTAGACTAGAAATACAGTAACAGCCCCACTGACTGAAGAATAACACTAGAGAGTGAGTGAGTGACCCAGTGCCATCAGCAAGTGTGTACTTGTGTGTGGTGTGTGCATGAAGAAGGGGCACAGTATTATCAATTCCCCTTCAGCTATGTCCAAGGCTTTGTAGGCCCACTTCAGAGGAGCTCTCTCTTTGCTAAGCTCTGCTCGCCCCAGCCGACTGCCAGCTCACTGAAGGACAGCCAATAAAAATGATACATATATATGAAAGGGATGTCTCAGTCAGGTGGTGCAGTGACTACACACTCCCCACACACAGCACAGATACACAAGCTTCATGCAGAGGCAGAGCCAGGTGTACAAAGCTTAAAATAAGCTTTGCAAAGGGGTCATTCTCTCTTTTGAGTGACTGTATGTGGGCGTGTGCACATGTATGATCTGTGTAGGTTTGTTCATGACTGCTCGTCTTCTCCCTACATGTGCAGAAAGCAGTGCAGGTGTCAAGCAGGAAGAGTTAAAAGGGTAGAAGTACACTGCAAGGAAGGTGGAGGCTATGGCTGAGAGGAGGAGGAAGAGGAGCAGAGAGGAGGAGAGGAGAAGGAGGGCAGGACGCTAGAGGCATCGTACTCTTCTGACTGGAGACTGGGGCTGGTCGTGAGGAGGCCAGCAGGGCTGGGATTGGCTAAAGATGGAGGGGCGGAGCCCTCACCCTGGACAGGCACTAGATGGCTCTTCTCTTGCTGGAGACTGGACATTGAATGCCTGGAAAGAGATATGACAGAAACAGATACAGATATAATACTTCGCACTGCAATTTCACTGAAGACATCAATGTATTTCAAAAACCAAATCTGGGATTCCCAGAAATAAGCAAGCAAGGAAGCAGTAAAGCTATGGGATAATATTCAACAACTTCTTTCTAGTTTCTGTGTACCTTTGCTTGGTGGTCTTGGTGGAGACCTCCTCCAGTCTGCGACAGGCCTCCTCCAGCTGGGCCAAAGTGTTGGGAGGAGGCAGAGGAGGCATGGCTGGGTCTTGGATGAATGGCTGGGCTGGCTGGTGGCTACGTAGGTGGCCGCAGCTTCCACCACCACCCCATGTGTGTGTCTGGGTAGATGAGCCTCCAAAGGATTTCTTGGTGCCCTGGTTACTGCAAGGGAGAAATAAATAAATTGTATTAATAAACATGCAACGGAGGCACATAAATTAGGACATTTTGGACTAACATAAAATGTAAAACTCCAAGCACTCTGGCTCACCTGTGAGACTTGTGCCTGCCCTGCCGTTTACTTTCCAGGATCCACTGCAAGACATTCTGGGTGGGGTCTGTTGTATCACTGGGCAGCTGTAAAGGCCCACAGTCCTCCATACACCTCTCTGCTACTCCATCTTCAGCCCCTGAACGACACACACGCCTGGACAGAGAGCTGGACCGTCTGGGAGGGAGGGCGAGAGAGACAGAGTATAAGTTTTGTTAATGTTTCTACAATAAATATGAGAAAACAGGAAATAAATGAGACACGAATTCAAAAAAGTGCTTGGAACTGACCCCATATTGCTGTCTGTTGAGACGGCCCCACACATCTCTCTGCCCAGACTGCGGCTGCGCTGGCAGGGCTGGCAGGGCTGACACTCTCCACTGCTGGTGCACAGGCTGCGGACTCTGAGGGCCGCCTCCCTTTCAATCTGCTCTTTAGTCTTGGGACTGGCATGATGGTGGATGTAGTGGTGGTGGATGTGTTTTGTGCTCTGTCTGCTTACGAGGGCTCTGCTGGGGCCCAAGGCCAGAGTGATGGCTCCCTGGTCGGGACCAGAGACACAAGCACTGGAGGGCCCTGTCCTTACCAGGGTCTTGACTCCAAAGCCTGCCCGTGTGAAGGTCTTGTGCTCTGGGGAGCTGGAGCGAGGTGAGTGGCGAATGACAGCAGGGGACTGGCAGCCCGGGGTCTTCAGGACACGAGAGAGGTGATCATCCAGGATCGCCTGGGGGTCCTCATCAGACGAGCCAGGGAGGAGGGTCAAGGGGTGGGGAGAGAGCTGGGGAGCACTTGCCATGACCTCCGTTTCCTCTCTTTCCTCCTCCTGGTAACAAGGCATACAAAGTCATCAACTGAAAAATATAAGACGCCTAGGATTGACTTTTCTAGTAAAAAAAAAAAAGACTCACACAAACCTCCTGAATCTGCTGCAGCCTCTCCTCCAGAGAGTTGATGGTGTCCTGCTTTCTTTTCAGGCTCTCCAAGCGGGAGATGAGCTGGGCTGCAAACTCGGCTGGCTCCATTGGGACCATCTCCTTGGGAGGACGGCGAGTGCGCTTTGGGGAGAATCAGATACATTAGCTATTGTCTTCCCTACATGACCAAGCCCCAACCTCTCCACTCCAACTTCTGTAGAGGCTCCTATAATCATCTCCCCTCATCTGTCTCACTGTTCTCCGCCAGCACCTACGCGATCATTGGTGGCACCGATCAGGGCACTCTCACGGGTACCCAGGGCTACGGGGTTGTTTTTAAGGGGTGGCAAGACTGGTGTATGGTCATGCGGCGCTAGGCTTTGGCTGATTCCCTCTGTCATCATCAGCGGGCCTCTTTAAAGTCAGCTCACTTCAAAGGCTTCCTCGTCAAATATCAAACACTCAGTGGGGGGGAGAATAGGATGGCGGAGGGAGGATGGAGTGAGAGATAGACGGGAAGCAGTGGCTTTACATCTTGGAATAAAAGCCACATATCGACAGGGGGTGGAAGGGAACTCCAGGGAGGAAAGGATCAGGGATTTCAAAAAATGGGAGAAGTTGAGATGCAGAGATGTGTGCACGCAGGAGGACAGAGAAAGAGAAAATGAAGAGAGGGAAGGATTGGAGGAAAGAGATAAAGGTGCCAAAAAGGATGGGAGATCAGACAGATTGGGGTAATTTATTCCCCCCCGTGTCACACACTGGGCACCTTTGAGGTACAGTATAGTGACAATATGAGAATGTGTGTGTGTGCGCACAGTTTAAATTATTTGCATTTTTGCACTGGGGCTCTCTTCAATTTTCTTCTTTTTTTGTGTCTCCCATTGCTTTGTAGTAGGGATGAAGGGGAGAAACAGTGAGAAAAAGAGAGACAGTCTGATGGAGCCTAGGGCTGGTGCACCATGGGAATGGCAGCCATTGCCAAAAATCAGGCGGGAAACGAAAACAAGAATAGAAGCTAAAATAAAGCAGAAGGGGGACAGTGAGAGAACGGTGGCAAGAATCAATCTGTGGATCTTTTCCTTATATAAGTAACACTTGCTGCACGTCTCATAATGTTGAAAAAAATAAGGGGGGGTTACATCAAGTTTATTTTAACAAGTGGCTTCTGTTACTACTGCTTCTTCAAGGCGTTCCCCTGCCTCTGTTTCGAACCTCCTTTCCTGTTCTCCTGTTCTCAACCTGGAGTTAGTCTCTCTAAAGCCTCACGCTACAAACTCCCCTCTGACCCACTGAGAGCTCACATGACATGCTCAAACTCTTCCATTCACTTTTTTTTATTTTGGGGGGGGGTGGGCTGGCTGAGCATGTGCATATATGTATGTACCGTATGTAAGGGGGTGGGGGTGCTATGAAAGAAAAAGGGGGCCAGCTCTGCTGGAGGTTGTCACTTCCCTGTGCATTTGCTCCATTCATCCTTGGATCAAAGCACTCCGTGTGCGTGCACGTGCGTGTGAATGTGTCTGAGTATCTTTGTGTTTTGGTTGGGAACCCGGGCTGATTTCAGAGCCCTCGGGATAAAGCGGCAGAGATCTTCCTCATCTCTCCCTATTCTCCATATTTACAGCATTGGTAGGGAAGAAAAACCCTGGTGTGTTCCGAGCGCTGCGGTGATAAACAGCTTAGAGACCTCCCCGTCTCCTGCAGACTTCAAGGAACTCTAATGGGGGTGTAGGTGACACCAAAGGTAGATAGGGGGCTCATGTTTGTATATGTGTGTGTGTGCTTATGCATAAGCCTGAACATGTGTGTCTGTGTGTGTGTGTGTGAGTGGGAGGCTGGATCTTTGACGTTACTCTTCAGATCTTTGCTGGTGTTGTTGAATTGAAAACGCCGAATACAGTTTGTGTGGTACTATTCATAGAATGAAGAGAGACCCGGAACAGAGGGTGGTATGGAAATTACACTGTGGGACCCAGGTTCAAAAAGACTTCTGAGCAAGTGTATGTGTGTGTGTGTGTGCGTGTGTGTGTTTGTGTACTTACAGGGAAAGCAGGCAGAGAGACTTGGCTGTTCATCCTCATGTTGCGCTGCATCTCTCTCTGTAGATGCTTCTTGGAGCCCAGTTTATACGGAGGAATGCCATCTCTGGGGGCGTACAGAGAGATCACAAAGGTCAATTACCCAATCAGATAAATCATTTAAACACTAACAGCCATTCAGGAAGGAGCTTGTTAGCCAACTGGGTAGATCAAAAGCAGTTCAGGCAAGAATAAATTTAATTTATTAATTCACCCATACACTTTGTTTTTCATCTTCTAGACTCAATTTGAGAACTAGAAAAGCTGCTCTTGTACTGAAAAAGAGTAGGCTCTTTTCTTCTGTCTGAGCAGACTGGGTTACATGGCTCTGAGTGAGGTGGTAGGAGGTTTTGTTTGCCCTAGAAATGACACTCATTTTCAGGTCTGACTCCAGCACAGCACTGGGAACCCTGCTGGCCATTTCCTTTCAACACTACAAACACACACACACACACACACACACACACACACACACACACACACACACACACACACACACACTCACACTCTCTGCAGTCACAGTGCGCTCTGCTCTACTGGCCACAAGTAGTGTCAGCATTAGCATTCCCCTTATGACTTTGATGTTGAGTGGAGGACACTGTTAGCATTAGCTAGTCATTGTATTTTTTTCAAAGAGTTACTGCAGGATAGGACCCCAAGGGTGTAGCTAACCTGGTTAATTCTATGTGATGGTCTGACTGGCTTTAAAAAAATCAAATCAAACAACAAACAGAAGAGTCCAAGCTTCAAATTGAAGCACTTGACAGTGTAACACAGTCTTTTCTCCATGCTAAACAGCAGTTTCCTGGTGACCTAGCCTAACTGAGGAGCACTTTTCCACTTTTACTTTGAAATGCCACAGTCATGCGCATAAGCAACACACACACACACACACACCCCCTCCCAATCTTCATTTGGCAAGCGCTGCCGCAGCCAGCCTCTGATCTCCGCACATCAAAAGGCTGGTTTGTAAGATAAGGTAATGTTTGAAGTCTGCGCAGCTGCATTCCCCAGCGTCCAAGCAAATCCATAAATAAGATATAAGCAAAAATCCCCCCTCCACCACTCTCTTTCTCTTCCCACCCAACCGCCTCCTCCTCCCCCGTTGCTTTTTCCCTTTTCTATTCTTTCTTTATCTGTAAATGAGATTCAAATGTTTATGGGTCCTTTCAACTGACCTAAAGACAGGCAGATATTGTGATCACGGCCAGAGCGAGCAGGAATTGAGGTGGGGTGGGGTGAGGTGGGGGCTTGTGTCCCTGCGTCCGGGGCTTTGTCACAGCACTGGGCAAAGTACAGCAGAGAAGGACTATATGGGCCCCGGTCTCTTTGAAGCAGGGCTGTCTAGAGATATGTCAGAGCAGAGGACTCTGTTCTAAAAAAACTCTTTATAGCTGCCATATTTCTGTGTAGCCCAACCCACTGGTTGGACTGAACACCAGTGTCTCAATATGTAAGCATCTTTAGCTCAGTCATGGTAAACCTTGCTGCCTCAGTGACATCATTCATGTGGGCCTTCGTGCCTCCCAGAAAAAGTAAAGGTAAAGAAGAGCTTCTACCAGACTCGTCTGCTTTCTGTCCAAAAAAACCATCTGACCTGAGTGCTCTTGGCCTTGAGCTGTGCGCCACGCAATGACTTCATAGCACCTTGTCACTTGAGAGACACGTGGTTACGCCAAGTAATCCTTTAGCAGAACGAGGCCAAAGGCACGTACACAGATAAGCACAAACCGCACGTGGACAGAGACATTAGCAAATTCCATGGTTGATAATGGACCAATGGATGAAGTCATTTAGAAAATAAAAATTTTTGGTCAGACAAAGCAAGGGAGCAAGGGAGCACGTACTCTTAGGAAGTGTGATTGGGAATTTTTTAAAAAGGTTTTCCAACATTTTCTTGACCAAATCATTCATCAGTTAACTGTAAAGTACTAAGAAGATCAGCCTGTTGAAACTAACCTTTAGTTGCAGATAGAGTTGCAACTTTATGACACTACAGGATATGATAACCATCTCAGAAACATATATAACCATATACATATATATGTATGGTAGAATTCAATACTGTTAATAATCAAATAACACAGCATGACAGCACGATAACCGTCAATTTTCATACCATAATGTTTGTTGAAACCAGTATACTGCTGCAACCCTACAATACTGTGCAAAACCATCTTCCAACAATGTCAGTTGATGCACTAAATGTATATCTTCTATACCCATTTGTGAGATCTGACTGCACTTATAATGTAATGTTAAAAACAAAACCAGAGTTGTTGCAGAACACAAGGATGGGGTTTGGCCCTGACCCATACCACATCCTGGCTGCTCCACTGTATCTTTCTTCCCCAAGAGGCCACAATTCACCAATATTTCCACTACAGCCAGCTTCTCTTCCAGTTCGGCTTATGACTCCCAGCAACTAGCTGAAGGAAAGTGTCTCTTAATCTTTTTCTAATTTCCACAGCACCTCATTTCACATACTTGAAACACCCTCATGTGCTGACATTCTCTCCTTCTCTCTCACACACATGCACACACTCCCATGTTTAGTTAATATTCACTTACACGCTGCTGTCAGTCACAGACATGGCATCGTCGGTCATGGCGTCACTGGACACCTCGCTGTCGTTGGTGCTGCTGACGGGGGCCAGTGAGCCCACATGGCAGCCGTTGAATGAGTCTCCTCTCTTGTATGATCTGGGGAGGTTACAACAACAGAAATCAGATAAAGACTAATGCAGCGCTGTGGAACAACATCCAACAGGTGGGTGACACTTCATGTCTACTTCCTGAGAAATCGACGGAGTGTGTTTCACATATGGTGAGGATCTAAGATCAAGGCAGGTTGTTATCTTGTGCATGTGTGAGCATGAACTTGTCTGCCACCAAATAAACCCCCTGATGAATGAATCTGACCGGCTAGTCTGGGGCCTGGCAACCTCCTCCCTTCAAATACAAGTTCATCTTCATTGGGAAAGCTGTAGTTTCTACCTTGTGCCCCATTTATGCCTTCTTAAACAGCCTTTCCATCTCTCTCATTCACACTCACTCTTTCCTCGGCATTCATCTCCCGCTGTGCATGCATTCTTGCCACAGTACAGGAGGAGAAAAGGAGGGGAGTGACCAAAAAGAAAAAAACACACACACACACAGTATAGAGCGGAAGCACGAGAGTGTGTCAGAGATGGAAAGAAAGGGGAGAGGAAATAAAGGGGGGTCTTCATGAGGAGGGGAGACCCAGCAGGACTAAAGCTGTAGGCCCCCAACTCCAAGCTGACCTTCAGAGGGGCTTGCAAAGAGTCAGGTATTTAACACAGCTGGCCTTGCATTCTTCCCTCCCTGCCTCTCTCTCACCCCCACATTTATCCATTCTCCTCCCTCCTTTTCTTTCATGAGGTACCCCCCCCGCCCCGTTCTTCTTTTCCGCTCTCTTTCCCTCACTTTCACTCCAAAAGCATGCCTCGTAGTCCCCATCGCTGAGATTTCAAAAGGAAGGAGGAAAAAAAAAGATAAAAGTAGAGAAGGCAAAGGAGGGAATCAGAGGAGAATTGACGCAAACAAGAAAAGAGGGGAGAAGAGAGTGAGAGGGTCGGGTGGGGAGGTGTTGATTCTGTACTGTAGCCGCTGCCGTTTAACAGTTTGTTTAAAAAAAAACGAAAGTCATAGGAGAGGAGGTGAGGAGAGGGAAACGGAAGAGGGAGAAATGGGTTCCACATGTTCTGAATCTGTAGGGTGACAATGGGAGGGGAGAGAAGAAAGGTACCAGGGCTTCATGTCAAAAAAGGAGGGCTAAACTCTCTCTGGGCAACTAGCATCACAGTATTGGAAAGTCCCCACCACACACACACACACAGTCAATCTATGTTGTCCAAAGCAGGCAGCTGTCTGTGTGTTTAGCCTGTCACATTCAGTGTAAAAGTTAAAACCTGTCTGCGTCCACTGGCAACAGAAACATCAGGAGAGTCTGTTATACACCAAGCATACATTTGCTTGGGCTACACCTTGAATTTACCCTTTTAAAAGTGAACAAGCAGATGATGGAAAGTGCCATCTATAGATCTGCTATAGGTTTATAACTTGGCCAGAGGCTTGAGGACAGTGTGGTACACGAGGAGGCATAGCAGAGCAATGTCATCATCCATTATTTGCTGGCTGGGGCCAGAGCCAGCCGCGCTCTGTGAACTTTTCCCGTGGAAGACGATCCCCTCATTCTGCTGAACTATTTCAAAGCCCCGGAAATCCAGTCGAGCGCCAGCAGAGGGCTGCTACTGAGGATGAGAGGGGCCAGAGAGCCGGGGAGTGAAAAACAGACAAGAGTTTTCTAAAAAAGAAAAAAAACTTAAAAGAAACCCTGAACTGATTTGGAAAAAAAACATGTGTTGCACTTAAACGCATGAGAATGTTTCCAGTTGCCTTCATGTGGATTCTCACTCATGTACACAGCATGCATTCTGGGTCCAAATCGCTTCTTTTTATTTTTTAAAGGTGTTGTGGCCATACCTGTATCCCCTGTCCATCATCTCCATCGTCCTTATGGACACGGTGGCTCTCTGCGTCTTCGCTGACAGTCCAACCAGCGCTTTGGCTTTGAAATCACAACTCCACTCCTCCTCTTCATTGAGCGTGGGCAGGTATCCACACACGACTTTCAGGTCTCCCAAACCGTTCGAGTTGACGTGATTCGGGTTCTCTCCCCCAGTCCTCACGTACTCGAGATAAATGTCAGAGGTCAGAAACATCTGGTACGCGTTCTCCTCCATGTTGGTTTGGATCTCGGTCTGCGCCTGGTCAAACATCGCAGAGTCTATGTGTTGCTTCTTGATATTATCCCGTATGAAGGTTTTTGTCGCGGGTTTGAGCTGTTTGGCGACAATGCTGTTGTTTTCGATGTAGCGCTTGTAAATTGCTTTGGCGACTCTCTGCGTTTTGGTATCCTTGAGGTCCATTTGCCTGAAGCCATTGCAGGCGAACCAAAAGTCTAAAGTATCGACACATTTCTCTCGCTCCAGGAATGTCCTAAAGAGAAGAGCACCGTCCTGGTCCCCGAGGAGGGAGTGCAAAGACTTTGTCCACCGGGAAAGCGGTGAATCCGGGGAGGCACTCCCCTCTGGCTCCCCAAGACCATCCTCGTTCCTCCTCGCCGAGGAACCCGGAGAGCCGAGCACAATAGATTTGGGGGGTTCCAGGGGTTTCATCATTGCGAGTTTGCCGGGGTAGCAGGGCGCCTCGCCCTCCTCCCCCGGCACCGGGGGTCGAGGAGCATCTTCTCTGAAACTACTGACGATATGGTCCATAAGCGCCCGGCTCATGGCTCTGAAGGTAGCAGGAGAGAGCCTGTGTGTTGTTCGCCTCCTCTGAGCTTCTACTGTAATCTCCTCACTCTCTTATGTCAGCGGGGGAGCTTCTCTCTGTCTGTCTGTCCGTCTTCTCTCTGAAACACAAAGTATTGATCTAATCAAAACCAGATCCGCCCCAACTTCAAAGGGAGAGAGACGCAGCGAGAGTCTTTTCAGACCCTCTCTGACTTTTACAGAAGAAGACAGTCTAGTTCACGGATTTTTTTTGTTTTTTTCAAAAACGCTGCAGCAATATTACATAAACAGCATTTCTTCACATCTCAACAAGGAATGTGATTTCTACCGCGCCGTTATTGGCTGGGACGCAAATTAATGAGAATGTAACAGTGATTTCGCACACGCACTGCCGAGTGGAAAACCACCTGAGCGATGCCTGAGCTGAATGCACATCAGCCTCCTTTGCGATAACAACACGAGTAATTACACGTATGTCAAGCGGGGTTATGACCCGAGCACAGTTAATAAGTCATTAATCCTTAAAAATGCTGGAGCATTACGCACGGACGCGGCTTCATTAACGCTTCCTGATCCATCACGCCTGATGTCAGTGCTGTAAGCCTGACTGCCTGCTGCAGGATTCAGGCACATGTCCCCTTTACCATCACTGCCACTTTCTCATTTCTACGTCTGTACATCTCATCACACGCGGCTAAATCAGGTCAAATTGAGCCTGCCTGTGAGTACCTGTAGGACATTGATGTGATGGGACAAACTCGGAAGAGATCGAAAAACGTGACCAACATAGTTAATAGACTTAACGGACTGCCTGCTCCTGCTGCTCCTGCTGCTGTTGTGTTTGGTGGAGCTTTAACATGTTCAGATATTTAAAACATTTGCTGTTCTGTTATCGCTGAGGTGATGAGCAGTTTGTTACAGATGTTCGCTCCTACACCCCAGCTTCAATGTTACCCCCACGTCCAGCGTTACAGATGTCACTAGTATCACTGACACACGCTCACATCGCTCTCCAGTGTTAAACTTGTCAGGAACTGTAGAAAAACAGCTCCGGACAAAACTCGGAATCTTCCTATACCAACACCACGGGATACTTCTAATAAAAAGGAAAACAAAATAAATAGCAACTCTTTAAATTAGATTTCCACAACACCGTGTGCATTACGACCTGACTCAGGCTAAAACTGTCACGTAGGCTCCTCTAGAGTCTTCTAAAGTTTCTTTAATGTTACACTGAAAGAGAGTGAGAGAGAGAGAGAGAGAAAACAAGCCCTCTGTAACGTTCAATCCCAAATACACCAAAGTCTCAGATCTTGTGGGGGAGGAATTTCCACCAAAAAGAAACGAGCACTTCTTAGGATTTTCTACTTCAACTTAACATGTGAAATCCCACAAATGCCCAAAAGAAAATGAAGCGACTGATACCAAAACGATTCGAGGCGTTTTTGGTCTTTAAGCGTAAGAAAAACGGTTCGTTTCCCGCAGAACATTACTTCAAAGGCGAGTCAACAGCACATCAAAGGGAGCTCCAATGGGGGCCAGTTTGAGGAGGCACACACACTCTTGTAACTTACCATCGACCCACGAGTTCTCTCCTCAAATTTAAACTCCAGTTGTTCTTTTATCCACCAAAAAAGCGCGTATAATCCACAGTACTTGTCTCCGCGACGCGTCCACATACAGTCCGTTTGGGTTTGAGTCGGTTTACGGATAGAAAAATGCACTCGAGAAGAAAAAAAAACTACCGCTCTTCTCCCTCCTCCTTTTCTCCTCCCTACGCTTTCAGGCTGCCATGCCGCACTGTAGGTCTCTCCTGCAGGCGACTCCAACACCAACTGAGCCGACAGGCTGGAGCAGCGCACTTCAAAGTAAGGAACCGACTGCCGGGTCCCGACAGCTACATAAAAAACAATTGCAGCTTGAGACCTCTTAAAAAAAGCGAAAAAGCACCGGAGTTTCCCGGATACGTTGCAGTCAGTTGGAATGAAAAATATTTTAAAGGTCACTCGGTTAATTTTCTGACCTGTGAGCGTTTTGTCACGTTTTACCGATTTTTTCCCAGACCACGAAGTTGCAGCTACATAGGGAGGACCTTATCAAAGACAAGCAATCTTGAGCCAACTCCCTGAGGCTTTGGAGCGTCAGAAGTAACTGATCTGCCGCCCCAATAGCATTATCGCTACAATCCCTCTGTTGCTACATAAACTTTAAAGACGCAACGATCTTTTCTTTTCAAGGCCCGCATAGTTTTTCAGATTAATCCGTTGGAGTCCCGGTGATGCACAATGCATGCACCGGCGTGTATCAAATAGCACGTCCATATCCTCGTATGAATTTTTTTGGCCACGTAACAAGAGGACAACAGCCCAGCAGAATAATGAAGCTATGATTTTTAATCCCCTTAAGACACAATTCGCAAAAGGACACAGATGTGTCCCTACTGCAGGATTCAGAGTCACTTTTGTCCTGCTGAAGAACACTTAGGCAAGGCAAAAGTTTACTTCATTAGGCTTAAACCCAGCGATTTTACATAAAAGTGTCTAACTATTCACATTTGGATACAACATGTTGCAATAGGAAATCAAATCACAGAGCTGCTATCACTCCACAGCTCCTACCAGTGGCAGTAAGGGCACACAGAACATGAACACCAGATGAGAACAGTTGTTCAGTGAGGATAAGTTCCCTGAAGGGTGTTACCATATCATTTAAAGCAAGAGAAGAACTGCTCCTCTCTGCAGCTCTGACAGCACAGCCCTCGGCTTTGTGTGTGCCACTAAACTGCAGCACAGATAACATGAAAAGGAGTGAAAAGCCCATGAGCAGATCAGACATTCAATAAACATCCATTCACTGGCCTGACTGAGAGGTGCTGTTTGGATGCAGACAGCAGTGGACTCTTTGGACATGCAGTTTTCCTTATTCCCACTGGACTTGCTACAGGCGCTGCTGTTAACACAATTTATGAAACAGAGTCAATTGTGTTTTGGATAGGTCTTTAGCGTTCAAATGAGCCACCACAGGAGACCCTGTGTACAAGAGGACTGGCTATATTCTTAAAAGGGAGACAGTAAGTGTCTGTGTGTCCTTGTTGTCTCAGTGGATGGAGATTCAAAAAGTACGGTACAAAGACGGCAAACACTTTGATCAGTCTGTTTGCTAAAGGTGCTGTGAAACTTTCTCCCTTGATACCTTGCTTCCCATCAAGGCTGATAAAAGAGGAAATTGCTCTTGAAGAGGCCACGATGACTAAGGCATTACTCATCATTCAAAGGCCACTTTATTGTGCTCACATCCTGCACAAAACATTGCCAATGTGTCTGCATCTCAAACTCACACTCCCTGCAAAAGATGAACTGCGGTACAGAGGCAGGGGATACCTCTGCAATTGCTTGGGGATAAAAAGACTTGTGTAATAGCACGGTCAATTAGAAGAAACAGTTAAATAAATTGTTGAAAAAAGATGAAGATAAAACTGACGAATAAACATCTGAAAATGACACATACAATGATGGGTAAATGGTTGAAATAGTTAAAAGTAAGATTTAAATGAATGGCAGTGGAGGAGCTCTTCATCTGACAGAGCTTTGTGGATACAGAAAGTTTGGAAACTCCTGTTGTACAGTATATCTGACATCTGGAGCCATGTGAGACACTAATAATTCTGAGTAAACACAAGTCTGCACAAACACATTTTCTTATCTCATAAAAGCTCATCTACAAGTGCCAGGTCTCTCTGCAGGTATACAGGTCATCTGGCTAATATACAGAGCGCTACCCCAACAATGTCTGCCTTTGTTAACTTTGGAGGGCTAAGGCTGACCTCTGACAGTAAACACACCAGGGTGGAAACCATCACCATGGCGATGATGCGGACCCCCTGCCAGTACCAGGGGCCAGTTGGGCCCTCATGTCCTGCCTTGTCAACCCCCTCTGTGGTTCATGGGAGGTCCCCATAGGTTGTGTCTTCCATGCTACCCCTCAGGAGATGACCCCCAGGTCTGCGACTGGCCTGAGAGCTGAGGTGTCCTTGGCTCCTGGCCCTATAAAAAGACCTTTGAAAGAGGGCTTCAGGGGGAGAGGTTATGGGGTGTAACTGTCCCTCTGTTAGGGAAGATATTATTACAGGGACAGGTCAAATTCAGCTTGACTACAAAGAGCCCTATAAATAGAGACGGAAGGTCACTCATAAATCACCTGTGGACCCAATCAATTCTTTAAAAAGTTTACAAAAGCACGTAAATCCAAGCATGATCAACACTAGGTGCTGAAAAGAAGCACAAGTGAAGCACACACACACACACACAAAACCCACACCGGGTAATGCCCCATGAACATTTATGACCTCCATGTGACGTATTTTGTACAAGCCATTTTTCAGGCACTTACTTTCGTATTCTTCTTCTGCTTAATTTCTACGGCATCTAAAGTCCCAACTAAAGAGAGGATTTTACGACCGTGTTATATGGTCTCCTGAGCAGCCTTGGCCTGTCGTAACTGCTACTGGCCACCGCAGTTGCAGTCATAAACACTAAAACAGAGTGTGTGTGTGTGTGTGTGCGCGTATACCGGTGCTGTCCTCTCCGTGCTGCAGCTCTGTGATCAGTAACCGCTCTCAATTACAGTATTGTGTGCTGTTCCTTTCGGCTTGGGGTTAAACTCTTTGCAGACCCCTTTGAAGTACTCATCCCTTTATCTCAAGCCAGAGCCAAGAATTTGGGGGAGGACAATGGAAATTGAAACCAAGAGGGAAGCTTATGGCAATTATCAACCAGCGCCATGAGGAGGAAGTCAGCTCGCACAGACACACACACACACACACACACAGAGAGAGAGAGAGAGAGATAAAGAAAGCAGGAGACAGCCAATGTAGGACAGGGGGTTACTGTTTCAAGTTTGTTTGGTGTGTACACACCCTGGGCAACAACCGACTGCCGAGAGAGGAAATGGAGGCTACCTCTTCAAAGTAGGTGACAACAGCGGGACAATGGCCTGTGAAGGGAGCAAGGGGCTGATGAGAGGAGTTGAGGAGGTGGTGGGGGTGCGGGAGGGTCAAAACACAACATGAGCGGGCACCAAAGAGTGGCAGAAGAGGACAGGAGGAGAAGGGTAGAGGAGAACGGAGGGAGAAGTGCTGTTGTCAGCAGAATCAAACGGCACGCAGAGAGCTGGGGAAGATACAATTAAAGTGTGGAGTTAAGACAGGCTTTGAAGTTGGACATGGTGCATAATACCCTTAAAAGTTAAGGAAGGGCAACAATTCGCCAGTTTGTTATGGGGCTGTTTTGAAAGAGGAAGAGGAGGGGGGAAAAAGAGTGCGAGTGGTGGGAGGGTTTGTTTTTGAAAGGGTTCAGTTTGAGGGGAATGAAGTTGCATTTCAAGCGCCAATTGGCCCCAGAAGGATGACCCCCCCCCCCCCCCCCCCCCGCCGCAAAACAGAGAATGTAAAGTGCGAGTGGGAGTCGGCGCCTACCTGTGCATTTTGATGATGAGGATGAGTGTGTGAAAGATGGAAGAAGGGAAAGACAGATATGTCAGAGAAGAAAGTGGAATAGGGAGCGAGACAGGTGAAAGAGAAAAAGACTATGAGGAAAAGAATGAGACTTGAAATAGGTAGGGAATTGGTGGAGAAAAAAGGCAGTGAGGAAATAAAAGAGTCAGAAAAAAAAGGGGGGGGGGGGGGGTTGTTGAAGGTTATTTATTGGTTTTTTCCCTCATTTTAATCCCATTTTGCGCTTGACTTTTAAGTCTACCAATGTATAGAAACAATGTCGGATGCACTGCCTAATCCCGTTTAGGCCATGAAGCTCACTCCTCACTGACAGTAATGACTTTCATTTCCTCTGCTGCTCGCACTGAAGCACCATGCAGACACTTCACAGGCCGGACGCCACTGTTCTGCCATGCTTGACAGGACAGCGATCCGTCTCCAAATCAGTCTTAGCCTGAACTCTGGGCTCCCTCACTCATCCTTAATCCATCACTTTAACCCCGTCTTCCTCTTTCCTGACTCGGGACTCGCGCAGGGTTCCCAGACTGGTGAGGTGATTAACTTGCTCGTCCATTCAACAGATGCCAGATTTTTATCTCTTTCCCCATGTCCTGTTCCTCAATTAGAGGGGTGTGACGCTTTAACAGCGTGAGCACCATGGCAACAGATATGTATCTGATGGCTGCACAAATGCAGATAAATATGAAAATGACAGTCAGATGTTTGGTATTTAATACTGAATAACCAAATCAAGACAAAAAATATGAATCTCTCGTTTGTACAAGTGCAGGAAATTTGAGCCAGTAAGCCTTGCAGCACACAAACTGTTGTTTGTTTATGCCAGCAGGTAAGATTCTCCACAATAGATCATATGACAATCAGGTTTGTGTAATTATGTGAGAGTCATACAGTATCACCATTTATACCACACTTTTCAGGGCATTAGCTACCACTGAGCACACAGAGGTCATGCCCTCAATAATACTTCAGGGCATTCTGGGAGGTTTAATGACCTGAAGAGGAATCTCAATTCTGTGATCAAACAGAATCCTTCAGATGTTTTCTGGAGTGAAGATCTTAAGATCTGACTGAGGAAAAAAATGGATTAAACAAAGGGAATTTAGTATTTGCATAGGTGTCAATATGGAGGTTTTCAAACAAGCGTTGGGACCACAATGCCATAATTCATTGGTACCATGATAATAAAAATGTAAAGAATCACATCTGAAAAATTGTAAGAGTGAATGTGCTTTCGGTGCATTTAGACTGAATGCAAAGTGAATTACAGTGCTTGTGTGTCAGCCAGTTGAAGATTTGGCTGAAAAAAATGCATGTCTGCCCCTAAATCAAGACCAGGAAGGAAAATGAGAAAGACTTTGAAGAATATTTTTTTCAAAGTTCATGATTGAAAGATGGAAAAGGGAGAAATCATGTCAACTTCAGCTGCATTGGTGTGGATGTGGCCATCGTCTACAAACCCATTACCACTTCTCTGCTCAGCCCACACTATCAGCCCAGACAGCAAATTCATGCCACAATCACACAAACAGAACCCGCTGTGCCTTCTTCACTGAGGCTGTACGGCTTCTAACCCGCTTGTCCTCAAGTCGCGCAGCTGCATATCCTTTTCATAGCTCTTGTTGCATTTGAGTGACAGGGCCAGGGAAAAAAGGAAAGGAAAAAAAAAAATCACTGCCATAAATACGGTATCAACAAAGAGAAGTATGATACAAGCTAGGAAGAGAGACAAAGGCAGAAAACATGATGCTAGACATCAGTGTGTGTGTGTGAGGAGTGTTGGCGATAAACAGGTTTATTTATGCAAGCAGCGTACAGCAGCCAAACGCAGGCCTCCTCGGGTCTGACTCAGAATACAGAGCTATAAAAAGCTCCAGTGGCACACGGCAAACGCACACTTACAATGACTTTGTCAATCACACGCTGATGTACAGTCAGTCCCAGGGGCCTGTCACAAGCACATGTGTGAGCCTAGTAAGAGGCAGAGGACAGAAAGCTCTGACTGACCTCGAATCACCCCTTTTCTACAGCTGGTTAGAAATTACTGCTCGTCCCCGAACAACCTCTCTGATATCCTGCAGGAAAAAAAATAACACTTCAAAATCTGGTTTTAAGTTCCTCCATGCAGAGACTTTCAGAGAATTTGCAGTTGCTCTACATTTCTGACTCACTCACGAGGCAGGTTTTTTTTTTTTTTTTTTTAAATCTTTCGTGCATTTTGAGAGTGAGCAAATGATTTTTCTTTTGTGCGCTCACGTCATGGAAACCGAATCCCACCTTCACAAGCATCATACAGTACAGCAGCTGTGAGCTCTAGCATGAAGCGAGAACATGGAGGATGAGTGGAAGCTTTGGAAGCTGCCCTTTACTGCTGTCACTGTCTGATGTGGAGATAACTGAGAGGAAGAGAGGGCTTTGATCCTTAATGGGGCCATGTCGGCTGTGTGGAAATGACATTCTTGGTCTTTATTTACACAAGGACAATTATGGAGGTTTATTTTGGTGGTAGACAATCAATTAGAGTGTAACTCTGAGAAATAACACAGATTAAAGAAGAGGTTATAGCTGGAACCGGTTTGGGAATGAGTGAGCAAAATACCGGACAGCTAAACCGCACTGATTACACATTAACCCTCAGATCTACAGTTATATATGAGCTGTTTGTCATATCACCCTCTACAAGCCAATTTTCTTTTAAAGATGAAACAAACTTGCTCATACCTGTCGCCTGACCCCGTCTGAGGGCATTCATAGCAGCCAAACTTGAAGGTGGGCCAAAAGGCCTACATCATAGATGGGGGTAAGACACGAAGAATCATACAAAGTGCACGTCAAGCGACCTCTGAGGTGTTCATGTTCTTGTACTCGTTTGCACATATGACCTTTGACAGTTGGGTCGTGTATTTTGGACAGTTAGAAAGCTGTCAGAACAGTGTGATGGGATCTCAGAATGCTTTAAACCAACTACTTTCCAAGGGCAGAATCAGGTGAGATGTGCCTGACGAGTTTTCAGAATCAGACAATATGCCAGCCATGTCAGCCATTACCTGACCCTGGTATGGTATGGTGTGTGTGTGTGTGTGGAGGTGCGAAAGGAGGAAGGGTTTAAACTACTTCCTTAAGCTTTGCTGGTTCATTTTTCATTTTGCACACAACTACATCCATCACGTCTATCGTCATGCAACACCACAAATGCCTTTGAAGGGATGACTGTTTACGAGTTTCCACCTTTTAGCCCACAGATATGGACACTCTTATTTGCCGGCTGCTTCGTTCCTGACACAACATGAACAACATGAACTCTGCGGACTCCTGAGACCAATCATAAAAAGAAAAGATGCAACACTGGTTTTTATCAGCTGTGGTCTCCTGACACCTCTACATGGTGCTAATGATCTTTAAGCAAAACCGAACCCTTGAAGCGGCAAAACTTGGAGTAACACTACCCTTATGCCGCTTTGCTTGATTAATGGGGTCAAGACTAAGACATGCAAAAGACACTGACAATTTTTGTCCTACCTTGGAGTGTTTAGAACAGGTTTAAACCCTTTTGTCTTGAGACACAGTTGAGACATGAATGTAATCAGGTATGAAGTACATGCAAAACGTATCACATGTACTTCCTTAAATGTACACAAGTGCACATGTGCAAGTGATGCTATGCTGCAATACTTCTGAATCCTCTGCACACTTCTTCCAGAAACAACAGACTCTACAAAGACTTCGTGCTGAAAGACTAAATTCCTGTTTCTCAGATGTCAGCCTGTCAGTCCTCTCTCCTTTCGTCTCTTTTTTTGTTTGTTCTTTCTCTGTCTCTCCGCCTGGGCAGTAGAATCAGCACATCAAATAAACAGGGAGAGGAGTATAGTGTTTCTTATGGAGACAGCAGAACAGGTCACGGACAATGAGAACACATGGAAATGGGTGAACTGTGGGTGTAAAAAAGAAAGCAATTCCAATGCAAATAAGTGTGGGGTCCTCTTTGAAATCAAATCTGATTTTGGAATTTAATAATTCCTCCAAACTATTTTCTAGGAACAAGAACTGGATTCTTTTGAAATGATCAGTATTCAAGCCCATGCATTCTTCACCTACCAGAGACACAATATACCAAATGGATGGGGGCTCATTATGAAGCCCATCCATTGGTCCACCAAATGTTATTCTCATCATAAAACCTCTGGAGATACTGGAGGAGACTTGGAGACATGGTGGTGATTTCACGGACTCCCGAGTCTGAATCATTCAGCTTAGGTTTGAGTGGAGCCGTCAGTGAAACACAAAGTGGTGGTGGAAGCAGAAACAGTGAATCCAAGGACTGTAGTGTTTGGCTTGAGGTTCAAACAATCAACTTGCAACGCTTTATCTGAACCAACCACAAACCGCCAAGTGCTCTTTACAGTTCACATGGGGGCTTGAGCAGAAAGGCGATGCTTAATAGTGATGGGAATTCAAGGTCTTTGACTATAGTGTAAAGTTACAGAGCTAATCTTGGTTAACATGCATGTTGTGGTCAAAAAAAAAACAAGGGCAACAGCATGACTTCCCCTAATTGAGGGATTAATTACAAGGTATCTGAAGAAGATGAAAATCATGCTCAGAAAGAAAAACAAAAAAGAATGACAACAGAAAATGATGAAAATCCTTTAATCAAAAATGATGGGTTTTGGTAAGAATATGACATTTGCTTAATATCATGTATCAGTAACGTTAATGATATTAAAAAATAAAAAAAACTGAACAACATAACCTTTTGTGAATTTAACAATATATATATTTTTCTAACCAGACAGAGCAAAACTAAAATCTGACAGTGAATAAATAGTTCATGTTATAACCATGGGCGACAACTGCACATAAAACTAAGAGATGGATGCTCCAATTGGCATGACAGGTGTGTAAAATAACAGTCAATAATGCTCACATCTGATTGGATGTGCTATCCTTCATATCCAGGCAGAGGTTCAGGCTGCGATGCTCCCGTGGTTACCTGTACAAGAAATTTGGGTTGATCCACCGTTACGCAATTAAACCAACTCTATAATCCACATGCGCTGATGTTGAAGCATGCCGTCGTGGAAACAAATTTACACTAACTCTCTGATTGACTCTTCCTTTGAGGCTCTCATCGTCTGTGTCACTTTAAGTTGCGAGGTAGAGTACAGTGAAATAACTAGTTATTTTCTGTGATGTGCGTGACTGACAGACCTGAGAGATGTTCGCAGAGATGTTAGCGGCAGCGCCGCTTGACGAGATCTCTTATCACTGCGTATGTATGGATGCTTTTCATAAAGACATAAATGGCTCTTACAGTATGATGGATGGGAGGCAAATCAAAGCCCTCAGGTCTGGAAGCTGTCATAGTCACCAGCAAGACCTGCACCATTAATAGTGCACTACAGACTATACCACAGAGTCATTATGAATGTTTATGCTTTACTATAGAACCTTAAGTACACTAGTGTAAAAACTGAAGCTCGGGTATATATACATTATACCATTTAGAGGTACAAACTTCCATATGCTATACTACGCACAGGTACATATGCACACATTTCTATTCAAGCTAAACAATCATGCTAACCTCCTGCTGCGACAGGCATCCAGGTCTTCCTGTAGCAAAGAGGCTCTCTTCTGAAGGAAGTTAACCTGCACAATGTACAGACAATGCAACATTTGGCACAGAGTAACATTCAAAAATTCACTTGGATTGGTTGTGGAGTGAGAAACGTAAAGTGGAGAAGGTATGATGGCTTTGGGTCAATTGTGCATTTACGTGCAGGGGGTTAGCTAAGTGGAAGAAAGGCTTAGTTGTTGAGTCCAGAGGTCAGGACAGCAGGGGCTGGGGGTCAGGAGATTAGGGCAGTGGGGTTAAGGCGCATAGGGACAGAGGGAAGATTATGAGCCAGGTTAGTTGAGGTTAGGGCGCTGCGAGAGGAGTCAGCGCCAGTCTTTTGTTTGGCTACAAAGTGTGAGTTTATTTATGAAGTGTCTTTGGCTGAAGTGAAAATAAACCCCATCTACATTTACACGGCATCTAGAGCCTGGCAGAATAATAACGGCTCGAAAAGAATCTGTATTGTTCTGGGACTACCGTACTGGAGCCGAGGTTACATTCCTTTCTGTGGGGGAGACCTCAGCAAAGTTCTAGCATTTCATTTGGCACTTCGCAGTGGTGAAGTATATGCAAAATCCCACTGAAATGTGGTTGGATACCTCCAGAGACAAAAAAAAAACTCTCCCCACCTTTTTTTTTCACTATGTAAAAATAATGCACTTTAATGTGCAAAACCCAAGACGTCGTCAATGAGAGGAGAGACCGTTCTGGTCACGAATTACATCTTATAAACATATCCGATCACAGAGCTGTGGTCTGCGCACTGAAATGGAATCTTGGTAGACCTATTTGAACAAGGCAGGGGTTTGTGATGAGCTCTTTTAACAAAAGCTTCTTTTACAAAAACCATCATTAGAGAAAAGCCTATTTTACTTACAGTGTTAAGACTAAGAAAATGAAATAAGTGAATGTCAATTATATGACTAAGAGACACAGCTCAGAAGAACAACACGGCCACATAAATGTGGTTATAAAAGAGGTGATCCTGTGATCTGATGGAGAGACAAGGAGACATTAGGGCTTCTAAAGAGGACTGGCAGGGTCCAAAGTGTTAGCAGTGTCTATGATTCAGTGCTATGCTATGCTATGCTATGCCACTAAACCTAATGAATAACTCCTACAGACCTGGGCACAAAGGGCCGGTGTGGCTGCGGGTTTTTGCTCCAACCAACCAAGAGCACACAGTTTGACCAATCAACTGTCTGAAGACTGAGATCAGTTGATTAAATGAGTCAAGTCTGGTGTGCTGCTGCTTGGTTGGAAAGAAAACCTGCAGCCACACCGGCCCTTTGTGGAACAGTTTGCCCAGGTATGTCTACATGCATGTTCATCAGGGTCATGCTTCTGATAGTTTTGACTGATTATTAGCAATGGAAAGTCAAAGACAAAAGTGAATCATATCAAATCAAAAAATGGACAGAAAACAAGGCTAGAGAATAATATACATTATGTCCAATATACGGTATACTGTCCAGGCCTCATGTCTTCACCTTACTACCCATTAATTCATAGCCTAATTTACAAGTTGGAGCAAGTTGGTTTTTAATCAAAATTCTTTTTATGAAAGCAGAACTTCACTGGCTGAGCACTCGGGCTGTGTTTGATACGGGAATGTTGTTTTAGGTACCAGTGAGACAATGACAATATATTCCAGGAAGTCAAGTTTGTGTAACGGATAAATGCTTTTAAAGGCTGATCAGACACCAAATCCCCGCAAAGCAGTTTATGATCCTGACAGACATGATTTTACAGCTCTGGAATGTTATCACAGCGGCAACTATTTAATCTTTTGTCACAAACATTGTGAGTGGAAATAGGCTGTTACAAAGTGATCCAACAGTCGTGTGCACTGGCATGCATTTAACTGGACAACACAGATCCTAGCTGGATGACATAACGTTGTGTTGCGATAATGGTTGACCCTGTGTTGTTTTGCTGGAGACCCCTGCCTTGATGGACTAGCTCCATTTTCCAGTTACTTCAGTACAGGCACTGATTTATGCTCATGTCATTATCTACCTGCTGACCATTTGCACTGTTTACCTCACCTACTTGCACTACACTCCCACCCTGCACTACCTCACCTTTGGACTACCTCCAGAACCATATTTATTTTATTTTACTTATCTTATTTTATTTTGTTTTACCTTATTCTACTATTATATGTTACTCTGTCTTAAGTTCTATGTTTGCACCAATCACCAAGACAAATTCCTAGTAATGTGAAACCTCTTAATTTACAATGGCAATAAAGACGATTCTGATTCTGATTCTGATTGAGAGGATTCAGTTTTTTTCACAAAGTGCTACTGTGGCCCTATACATGCTGAATTAAGGCTTACAAGGCTGCTTTGGAAATATATGTATGTGGTATGTTCAGTAAATGGGGAGTGTTTTAGTAAAACAAGGACATGTTGAATGGTGGAAATGTGGAAATATATTGCAATATATGTTTTGTAGGTTGCAAATGACATTTTTCAACATTCTTGAAAACAAAGTCACCAGATTGAATATGGTAGCATGCTTGTTCTGGTCCTGTACCTGACCTGTTTCTGGCAAACAGTCACTTCTCACCTGAGCTTTCAAAGAAGCGATGGTGTCCTCCAGTTCCTGTCTGAGCTCCACTGGCATCAAACCTTTGATCCTCTCCTCGTACTCCTTACGCACCACAGTTACCTGAAAAGACATTGGCAGGACAATCAAACAGTGTCAGTAAACTTAGAAGCAACACATCAGTTTAGTTTTAGTTACTCAACCAACAAATAAATACATATGTATTATCCATGCACACACAAAACACAGTAAACCTCAAAATGTATGATCTTCATCTAGATTTATATGATTTTGTTGGATCATTTGAATTATTTTTCTTGACCGAAATAATTTAAGATTGTTCAACAATGAGAAAAATCAAACAAATTAATAGCAACTATTGCTGAGTAAGTGCTTCCACCACCCACTCGCATATATGCACTTCCAGACACAGCGCCCAAGTGCACAGTTCCTTTGGAGGAGACACACACACACACACACACACTGACACACTGACAGTGGGTATCCCCTCTTTATTCATGGCTCAGAGTATTCCCTCGCTCTTCACAGCTCCTTCACATCTCCACAGGGGGTTCGCAGGCTGCCATGGCTTGCTCTGTACAACACCCCCTACTGGATGCTGATGACTACAGCCAGATCTAACACAATTCATTTATGGGCCTGTTACACAGCTGGGTTTGGAAGAGGACAGGGCCACGGTGGAGGGCAGAACACATCAAACGCAGCTCAATAGCTTGCTAGCTAGCTAGCTCCACTGGGGAGGACCGGAGGAAGTCTGTCTGGGGCTAAATTACACTCCACTAAACCAGAGGCTGATTATAGAAGTTGAAAAGGGTTTGGTTAGCACAACCCCCCTCTTTTTTTTTAACCCACAAACACACATGAATGGACGCATGCACACACACACACACACACACATGCACGCACACACGCATGCATGCACAAACACAGAACTTTTACAGTACTGTAAAAGCATTTACAGCACTTTGAAAAGAGTTGCTGAATCAATTAATCTGGAGCTTGATGAATAGTTTAACAGAGCTTGAGGAACCAACGGGGGCTGTGAAAAGCAACAGTTTTTTCATCCACATATTTCAAGGTGTAACCAGGGGAGAGTCTGAGCATTTCAACCGACCATAATGTCTTTGACAGAGCCAAAGTTCAGCTAGCATTAAGAATATCCCCATGGCCACCCCCACCGTTCCTCTCATCAGTCTGGTCTTTCAAGTGAACGGAGCGTGAATGAGGTGAGAGAGAGGGAAAAAGATTGGTTTTCCTAAAATAATTTTCCTGTTGTGGATTTAACTGATTGTTCTGGCTTTGGCTAATTAATCTTCCTGGGCACAATGAAAGGGATTGGGAAGCACTTCAAAGCAACCTCCAGTATAAATGATCCCAACATGAAGCAGCTCACTTTGTCTCGGCACAGTGTGCAGTAGATTAGTCTAACACAACTTTGCCAAATTTTTGCAGGCTCCTTCGGCCCTATTCATTTTAAAGTGCTGGGACAATAATATTGGGTAGCAAGTCCATCAGTTTACAGAAACATGCCCTTTTCTCTGTGAGTGAGAATGAAGGATAATTTGAGAGTGACGGGTTTCAGAAGCTTTAATTTGAATGTCTATGAGTTAAAAAATCAGATGAACCTATGGCAGTGCAGATTTTCAAAAAAGTATCTATCTATAGCAGCTTCTGTAGTCATAACAAAATGGCAAGCCAAGACAAAACACACTCCACTACCTCAGACCGAAGCAATAAACAATGGTTGAATAAACACATCCCTTACCAACCACTCTGAATATAAGTCTAGATTCTTCAAAAGCCACGCTCCTTAGTTTTGCATTCTTGGTTCATGTATGGTGCAGTCACCACAGCAATGAGAGATCCGCTCGGCCTAAATTACAAGCTCCTTTGTGGCAATGCTGTCTCCATTTTCCTTCCCATACATTAGAACGGGCACAACAGTGTATTCAATGGGACTCACAGAGAGCAACGGGGACGACTGGATACTGTACATACAGTCATACGGCTGATCGAACTAGACAAGCCATGAATGTTTATTTTAGTAACGACGACAGAGGGAAGCCCGAACTACAACTAATGTATTATGTGATACAGTAAGGTTGTGTATCTGGCATCCGTTCATGGTCAACTGTACTGAATGGCTGCTGTGGCTGAGACAGAAAAGCACAATAAAATATCATTTCTTTTTCAGCATTTCTTTTCCATTATTGAATCATAGATGCATAATGCATGTATATGTGCATTAATATATGCTGTATATCTTTGCTAACCTATATGCATGTGATGAAGATTTGTGCTGTTGTTGCAGCAGACCAAAGCATTTGCAATCCCATCTTTCCACAGCATATCTAACTAAAGCTTAGCCATAGTGCAGTGTGTGGGTGGAAACAGCAGCCTTTTTCTTTATAACATCTCTGTTGTGAAAACAGATGCTAGGCTAACAGATACAGAAAAAAGTACCAAAATATCTGACTTCACTACTGTGTGTCTCAATGGCGTTAAAATTCAAAACGAGAGCATCTCTCAAACTCCCCAAAGATGTCTGACTGAGAGACATTGTTCCCTCAGCCTTTCGTTCTCTCGTCTCTTCCAAGGGCTCTCCTCTCACATCTCTGTTTTTCTTCACGCAAACATTTTTCTCCTCTTTCAACATCTTTTTACAGCAAAGGCATGTTTGTTTTTCTGACAGGTGGCAGGAGGCATGCGACGGCATCTTAAAAAAAAAAAAAAAGAAAAAGAAGAAAAAAAAGCCTCCTCACCATTAGGACAGATGTCAGTGTCTTTGAACAAAACTGTTGATCAAACCTTCCATGAGGTTTTGGTCATTGACGGATTACAGATGAGAAAGAAAAGGAAGGGAGGGAAACACGGGGGGAAAAAAGTGTGCCACTATTTCCCAAAGCAATGAAAGGGGACTTTGACTTTGTGGAGAAAAATCAGGTTTCATCTCCACAACTCTTTTTAAAAAGAGACTTTGTTTGTTCATGATGAAGCGTGATTCTCTAGTTTTGAAGGCTGCGAGGAGCGGCAGTCGTTTTCCCCTCCCAGTCATCTTAAAATGACAACATTTCATCTATATATAGTCTTTAGATTGTGGTTCTGACTTTTGCTTGCGTTTGGTACTGTCACATGGCGTGGTTTCTGACAGCTGCCAGCAGAAAGGAACAAGCCCTCAACACTTTCAACATTCAAATGAAGTTTGTCACATCCTTGGGAAGCTTGATGTATGCTAATGAAGTTGGGGCGTGTGTGTGTGTGTGTATAGGCTTGCGTGGGACAGGTTGGGGGGATGAGTAGCTGCTGGAAAGACATTTTTGATAAACCCCCTTGTTCCAAAGTGACAAAAACCTTGTCAGGTACAAGGGGGTACATCAAAAATGACGCCACTCACAAAGTTTGCACCTCCACATCCAGAGTTGCCAGAGAGAGTTCACCAAGGAGCGATTTGAATTCAAAAACGCTTTGCTGCGAGAGGGGAAAAAGGAAACCACTTCAGAAAAGTGGGAAAAAAAAGAGGAAAAAGGCAGGAGGAGATTAGAAGTAGCTACAGATCTTAGTGAAGTTGTCAGAACTTATGGGAGGGATTGGTAGCTGCTGATGTAATCTGCCTCAACAAAAACAGCACACAGGAAAATGACTGAGCCCACAGAACTCAAGTTCAACTCATCTGCATTTTCATGTCTGCATCAATACTGAAAACAACTACAGAAATGGTTTATTTTTTCATTTTATCAAGCTCCCATGATGCAGAGAGAGAATACATCTCCGAAACGTGTACAGTTCATCGTGCCCACTGTATCATTATGTATTTATACAAAGAGCTGTACTCCTCAACATTCTGCTGCTCTCTTCAAGGAGAATTGAACCACACAGTGAGCTGCTGATCCGCCATTTTAGAGTGGGGGAGCCTGCGAGGGCCCTGCAAGTGTAAGGCAAGCAACATCTGTGTGAAGTCTGGGCAGAAAGGCTGTTTTTGCTTGTGAGGGATCAGATTACAAAGACAAGTCTTGGCAGATAAACGAGGGCAATATCAGTGCGAGGAGACAGAGTGGAGGGTTCTCATCATACACAAAGATCAGTGCACGTATGAATTGGTGTGCACGCAACAATGCTGATGCACATGCGATGCACACTAATGCAGTGCAAACAGTCATACACAAGCCAAGGGAAAAACATACAGCAGAAGGGTGGTTTTCCTGTGGATACCATGCACACTCACACATTCGTAGAAATAAATATGTGACTGAGACAGGGATTACAACTGTGACCTGTTGGCAAAAGAGAAAGGTGTCCATACACACCTACAAACACACACACATATATATGCAAGGCAATGTAAACCAGCAGGTCTGAACCAAAGAACAGTTGTGATGGGAGAGAATAAGGGTACGACGGCAGCAGAAGGATGACGTCAGGGTCTAAAAACAAATGATCAAGAACATCATCAACAGGTTAAAAACTCACTGCATCATCCATCTATCACTGCAAACAGCAAAACTCCAGTGGCCGAGAAAACAAGCAGCCGATCGGAGCTCATTGCACACGTTTACTCTGAATACCTGTCTACCCAACAAGTAACTTCGATGACTGATTATTGAAGAATGAAGGGTGGATAAGGCTTCCTGTGAACAAACCGATGTGCAAAGAAAGCTACCAGATCTATAACCTGAACGCAATAAAGAGATTTATTTGATAGATTTTATTTTTTCACATTTGTCTGCAATGTTCGAAGAGATAAATTAGTGCGCTAATTCGGCCGTCCTCTCCATTGTTGCATCAGTTTTAGCACTGAGGTGGCCAACGTGCAGAGATTTGTTAATTCTTGAATTCTGACTATGGCACACTTCCTGTTTGTGTCTTTCTTGCCAGCTTTGACATAGCAAAACAATCTGCGATAAATTAGTGAAATGTGTTTGTGGAAAAGAATCAAGAACTCAAGTACCTAAAATTGATACCAAATGCTCAGTTAGATTCTTAGTCTTGTTTACTCATTCTTTGCCTCAACATACTGCCTGATTTAAATCATGTTGTTGCTGCATTTTTGGTATCAGTATTAAAATCTCCCAATTTCTCATTGGTGCCAGTATCATAAAACTTCAACCAGACAAGACTAAGCTCTGTAGGCCACAGGCAATAAGGGTTTTAATATGATAAATAAAAGCATAAATTATAAATGGAAAGACCAAACTAGAAATGAGGTTTGCAGTCTTTTAGTTTTCCAGCTAAATATGTTATCATCTTCAAAGCAGTGGGACAACATTTACTTAAACCAACATCATTTACCTTTGCTCTGGAGCGTGACAATCTTGAAAAACATTGACTTCTCTCTTACTTTGGGTCAGTTGCTTAATAAATATATAAAATTATAATATATGTTAAAAATATGCCATAGTGGTTTCAAAACATGAAAAGATTTACTCTTCATCTATAAAAGAGAGACCCAAGCCCTTACCCAGACGAAACAATGTGACATTGCGGCAGGCAGGTTCAGGGTCAGATCATCCTACGTTATCAGAAGCAACGTGCAGCGCCTCTGCGGCTGGGTCAGTGTCCGACGACTCCTAAAAACCACTGACCCCTTACTGCAGATTTATGACAGCCAGACACTGAGGTGTGTGATGAGTGTGTGAAGTGTGTACAAGGGTCAGTGGGCGGATCGGAGGGGACACAAGAGAATGAATGCCTTTGGTGTACATACCAGAAGAACAGCCTCCTGTGTGAGTGTAGTCATCAGTGCTTTCTTCTCTGTGTGTGTCAAGGTCAAAACAGGGCCTGATTATAGGGCATTCTGGAGAACCATGGGGTGTGTGAGCATGTGTGTGTGTGCACACAGAGAGGCTTCCCTCTGAACACAGGCGGTAGTGGCATTCCTGCCCCTAGGCACTGGCTCTTGAAGCCAAATCTAAAGGAATTTGGGAAATGTGCGAGGGGGCATATTCTCTGACTCTGAACAGGAGACTGAGAGATGGCAGTGTGATGAGGGGAGGGCAGAAAGCAATCTATTTTTTTGTCTTTTGTGGCCCCCTGCAGGGTCTGGTAAGGATGGCACCTGGAGGGTGAGGGGCACCAGGTGAAGGAAGAATGCCGAACACCAAACACCAAAAAGGATCACTTAATTGATATGAAGAAGTCGAACAGAGGTGGCAAGAAGCAAAACGAAGTGTATGAAAAGGCTGAGAGCAGCAGGTTGAAAACACTGGGCAGCAGCAGTGATGCAACAGCAATGCTGTGGAACGAATGTGTTTGAGTAAGAGAAAGGCTGCCTCTCTTGAACATGCCTGACAAGCATAAAAAAGAGACAGCACAAGATGGAGAGAGAAAAAGAGCGACTGCATTACCTTCTCTTCAGTTTCGAGCTCTTTGCTAAGCAGCTTCTTCTCTGAGCAGTGCAGCTGCCTCTGTAGACTTTCCACCTTTTCCTGCAGAGCCTGGGGGAAAGGGACAGAAAGTCAGTGTCGTCGGCTGGCTGACGAGAAAAGGAAAAGCAACACATAGATCTGTGTGGTGTAATGAGTAACCTGTGCACAGTGATATACACTTATCTGCAGTTTCATTTGGAGTGACAACAGAGACAGCTTGAATCTGAACGATAGGAGTGCAAGCGAGGAAACGAAAGAACATTCAAGACGCAGAAGACAGAACAGAAGACAGAGGGACAGCGAGGAGAGATGCAGCCCGCGATTAGTCTTTGAGTGTTAAAAGGCTAATAATAAAGTCATGACAGCAATTACTGGCAAGCTGGCCTCATTAAGCCCAATCATATTTCTAGACAAGGGCATGCAGAAAGAGAAACTCGCTCATTCAGGGAATTAGCAAACTTTTTAGTGCTTTTGTTAAAGTGCATTCCTTTAAGGATAATTATTTCTTTGGAGGTAATAAGAGAGCTATGCTGTGTCATTTAGTGGATAAGAACCCAATTTGCATGTACTCCAATACCTGAGTTGATCACATTTCTCCACAGGGCGCCAATAAAAATTTAATCTATTTTGCTTTCTTAGATTGAGGCAAGAAAGAAAGAAAGAAGAATAATGAAAATTCACAGTATGTGTGTGTTTGTGCACATGTGTGTGTAGGGTATTTTTTTCCCCCCTCCTTGCCTGTAAGTGATAGCAGTGGAAAGAAAGGCGAAGTTCCCGCATGTGACCCAGGGCCAGATGTTTTCAGTGCACATGTGGACACTTCGTCTTTGATTAGTCTGCTTGAAATACACACTCATGGGTTTACACACACACACGCTTCATGTAGCGCCTCCAACATGTGTATGAGGGGGACTGGTTAGCATCAAAATCCGCAAAATCTCTCCCCACTGGAGTTGAGTGAGCGGGCCAGGTGTTGCCTCGTTGATTCTCGGAGCAGAGGGAAACAGTCCAGGTGAGAGGCATGACCAGCCAGATCTACAACCCACCACGCTGACATAAATCACATAAAGACTATTAAGCTTCAGAGAGCTGGGTTGAACTTCTGGCGGGCAACTTTCTGAGAACTACTGACTAAAAATGAAGGAATGTGCAGCACAAAAACCAAACAAACAAGCAAAAAAAAAAATCCCACCTGAACCCTTTGATGTCATATTGTTAGAAACAGCAGATCTCACAGTAGCTGAAAGTCGTTTTTTGACATGTAATCATTAATCTTTTAATAATTTCAAACATCAGCTGCACTGATACAGGTAAATCAACTTTTGGCTGATTTTGGACCCTAAAGAGGGCATGTTGAGGTCAGTTTTAGATCTGCAGCATGAACAACAGCTGGTTTCCAGTGTGTTCAGCCTATTAATCAGGGTATTCCTTAGCTAGTCACAATTCCATCACAATCCACATCTCCATCCACTGCAACCCCTTGCCTTCGATTTCATCATTTCATTTTGTTTATCGGTGAATCAAAAGCTCAACAACAGTACAGAAGCATTTTTTTTAGTGGAGCTTACACCATTTACATGAGTTTACCGATTGTACTGACCAGGGCATGTGATTGTGAGGTTTCATCCTTTTGCTTTTAAAGAATTTCCTCTTTGAAGATCAAAGCGTAGCAACTATCACACAACGTGTTGTACAGATTGTCTAGCCTTTGAGACTTATTTCTCATGTAGCACACACAAGCATTAAACCACTGTATTGTATTTTACAATAAGTCTATTCCTTGTTGTATGTCAGTGTCACTTCCTTCCTCTTCCACTTGCCTAACTGTGTGCCTAACCTCACCCACATTTGTCCAAACAAGACGAGAGACCCTGACAACCCCCATCGTTTCGAAACCCAAGTGTGATTCCCCGCACTGTGACACAGCATTTCTGGACCGCGTCTTCTGGGAAGTAAGGCTGACTAGTGGGCCTCAATGGTGACGTGTTTGTCTCTTTCATGTGGGTTCTGTATCTGATGTGCTCGACTCTGAGGGTTGATGTTCAACAATTGTCGTTTCATTAATAGAATCATATGGGATGAATCTGCTGATGAATAAAAGCACTTTGTGAGTCAGAAAGAGCCTCAGAAATAGTTTCAGACATGATGCGTTGAGGCTGTTGTTGAGCACAGAGCAAAAGACATCACACTGACACCAAAAGCCACAGACATTAATTTGTGAAAAAGACTCCTGACAACAATAAAATAAGACACCCGTGAACACCTGCACAGCCCTCCTGATGCAGTCTGAATGCCACTGTCTGACTGTGACTCAAATCCAGTGCTAGCTCAGGGGCACACATCTCAAACAATAATGAATGTGGAAATCTATATCGATATTAAACTTTAGACAGTTGTACTTCCACTGCCTCTTTTACTTCAATGCCTCATTTTCCCAGACTAACTTTCTGTCTGTCATAATTCTGATATTTATGTATACACACATGTAAACACTCAATGCACACACAAAATGTTGGTTGTTTCTATAGTATGTAGTGTGTGAAGGTGTGTGAATGGCCTTGTGAGAGGAGGCTGCTTAAGTGTCTCCATATGCTCAGGGCGATATGGTCTTTATCAGCCATGCAGACTGGGATCATTGTGAACAGGCCAGGAAGAGGGGGAAATCAGATTTCCTCAGGGTGAGATGGAGGGATGGGGGTGGGGGGCGGGTGAGATGGAGCGGTGTAACAGAGAAAGGTATATGAGGGAGCAAAAAGTAAACAAATTGCAAAGCAAAACCCTGGGAAGTTAAGACAGCAATGTGATATCAGGAAGAGAGAAAGAAGTTCAGAGAGGTGAGAAACAGCGAGATAGTGAGGAAGAAGAGCGGAGGGAGATGAAGGAGAAAAGCATGTGGCTGGAGTGAGGAGATGGGGCAGCGGTGAACCTCTGCTGCACAGTCCCACAGTCGGGACGCTTGAAGGCCTCTCTCACCTCTCCATCAGCAATGTGCCTCAGCCTTTCATTCCAAACTTTGGCTCAAAGGATTAGCGAGGCACACGCGCACGCAAGCACAAACAAACGCACCGCTCAGGGCGATCCATGCAGGTATAGGCATGCATTAATATTAACAGCAAAAGTTCTAAAAATGTGAGTGCTACACTCAGTCAAATGAGTGTGCAATTCCAGCGTTGTATGCACAAAAACATACACACAGACACACCAATGCCTGAGTCATCTTTCCTGGGTGGTCCTCCTGCACAGATAAGGCAAGCATGTTTCCCTAGGGTGAAGTAAAAGCAACAGAGGGCAGAAAAAAAAAGCAAAGAAGAAAGAAGGGAGGGAATAGTGGGAGAAGAAAAAAAGGCCAGGGGCCTCTTTAAACTTGGTGTTTTGTTAGGAGCCGAGCTGCTCTTCATGTGCGGCGGGGCCTTCTATTTGCAGCGTGCTGTCAGAAGTTTCTCCCAAAGTCTGGATTAAAGAGATCCTCTAATGACACTGAGGCTGGACGACTTCAGACAGCAGCAAAAACCTCACACTGCACCGCCTCCAGCCAAGGACACACACACACACACACACACACACACACACACTCACACAGACAAGTAAAAGGGTAAGAACAGATACATACACAAGGGGCACGAAGTACACAGACGTACATAAACAAAGAGACAGTTTGTGGACTGCGCCCGCTCGCCCACACACACACACACACACACACACACACACACACACACACACACACACACCACCTTTAGTAGAACAAGGCAATGTGTGTATGAATGTCTACTGATCTAATAGTAAATAATAAAGGAGCTGCTAACCTCAAGGAGAGTTGGACGGCCAGAGAGATGAGAACCGACTCTCTTTTATCTGCACTTTTATCAAAGGATTGTGTGAAAGGTAAAGAAGAGTGTAAGAGAGAAGCTGTAGGAAGAGGAGAAGGAGAAGGAGGAGGAGGAGATGGAGGAGGAGGAGGAGAGAGGTCTCCCTCCTGAGGTGTTAGAGAAGTGAAACTTTTGCTTTTGCTTTGCTGTCTGTCTGTGTGTAGGAATAAAAAGGTTTAGCAAGTCGAGCAGGACAGTCCCTCTGAAAGATATCACTGATATTGGTATGAATTGACTTGCTTTCAGCACTTTGATGCCTTTCAGCACTTTTCCCCAGAGCTGATTTCGAACTGAGGTGGGAAGATACTATGATGGCGGCGGCGGCAGCAGCAAACTCACTTGAGCAGCAAATAGAACAGTTATCTCGTCTATTGCAATATGCACACATGTCAGCACAGTTATGGAGGCGCCTTTCCTCGCACTGATGAAAATAGCAAGACAATTGCCGTGGTAATGAAGACATGTTGCAACCGAGTTATGCCCACAGGGGGAACACAACGTTCACTATCTGCTCGTCTCCGTCTTTTTCAGCTGCTGTGAGCTACAGTAGAAAGAGAATAGGAAACAACTCTGAAATATGCGCCATATGCTCTGTGCGTGTGTGTGCGGCTTACATACATATATTCTGCTTATCACACATTACATAAATGAATGGATGTTTGGCAAAACTCGCAAAAACATTAGCAGCCTAAAAACTCATGACTATATCTTGAAAACAACAAATAAAACAGATCCATGTGTTATTTCAGGAATGAATACTGAGGTTCAGAGGTGCAGTCACTGATGCCACCCAAGTTGCTTCAAGATTGTCAACTAACAACATGACTCTATACGCATCTATCTTTAAGCAGTTTATTAAATTAGTTGAAGTCACTCTTCTAATTAGTGAGTGAAAGCATAACTTAAGAAACAGTTTAGAAACAGTCCGACTGTGAAAGAGTCAGTTGTAGTGCTGAACCCAACTCTGTGGCTTTATGCAGGTTTTAGCTCCTTTAGCTCATTATTTTTAATGCCACCCTGACAAAGACTGTTGAGTCTCCCTGCTCTCATTACAATAAGTATAAGTAGGGCTGTATGAAGTACTTATCCATAGTCAGAGTATTACCTGCAGTTGATAGCAATTGGCATCAATTTGGAGAGCCCCATGGATGGGGGTCAGCAGCAAAACATACTTCAGCCACCTAAAAAAAGGCCCACATAAGGAACTCAATATTAAAAAAGTGTACAGCTTCAGACTCTTCCCTTTCTGGTGGGAAACTGAAGCAGTTTCTTTCAAATGAGTGCGGTGGTTTTGAAGAGAGCAGGGACTGGTATAACAGCTTTGGTATAACACGTTTTGCTGCTGACCCTGTTAGCTTCTGTGCTGGTACTCCTGTCTGCTTCTCCAAGCTGCGGTCATGTCAGCTGCCATCAATTGTTGGTAATACACTGAGCAAGTATGAAGGACCTCACACAACCCCACTTCAAAAACTTGAACTGTTCCTTCAAGCCCCAGTATTAAACTGTAGGTAATGGCTCAGACATAGAAATTTGATAAGACAACAGATCGTCAGGGTTGTGCTTTTGCTCCCACAATTTAACGAATCTGGTGGCTGACTTTTATGCTGCCATTTGTTGAATTATTTTCTAGCTTCTGATTTAAGTCTCCATGATTCTAGAAGAAATCATTTAATCAAACTCTGAAACACGTGATAGTGTTGTAGGTGGCAGCTCACCACTGGCCCTGTCAGGGCCCCTTGTTTGTGCTTTGTTGGCAAACTGCTCAGAGTGTGATTGAAACATGAGAATTCAATAAAAATTTAGATTTAGGAGGGGAAAACTGATTTCACAGAGCAGGCTTGTGTCTTTTATATTTTCAAATGTACTTCAAATGTACTGGACCAGCTAATAGCATAGCCTTCTGTTAAAACTTGACAAAATTTTGCAAGTTTTGTATATTATAACTTTTATTTTAACTGCATGAATGACTATATAGTCTACATGTATAATCTGTTCCAAAAGATCTGCTAGTCAGATTTCTTGGCAAAAGTGCTTAAAAAGTGAAATCCTTTGCTTAGAGTACAGTGTTAAACATGGGTTTATAAGCAAGGTGCCACCGCTGTAATAGCAGCTTGTCTGCCTCTGCCTACAGACTGGATTTGTTTTAACATGGGGTTCTTCAGAAAGGGAAGCACAAGACTTTAGGCCATTGTGGTTTCTTTGTACTGAGCATTAGGCCTGTGGTTTAATGAGTAATTTCCGCTGTTCGCTCCGTTGTTCGGTCTCTATGAGCTACTTCTCACGTTCCCTAGTTTCATCCTGGAATGTTATCTCTCTCCTACTTCCACCTCCTCTGATATGTGGATCAAACACTGCCGGGAATCTGCCCACAGCCGGAAAAGTCATCAATCAGCCAACACCAGGCACACATGTAGAGTCACACGCACATACACACACAGAAACGTATACATGGACATGAAGGCAGAAGAGTATTTACACAGATATGTAAAGACAGGCAAGAGAAAGAGAGCCTTAACGCATACATATTTCTGCTAGTACATGCTAATACAAAGGGCAAAACAGACCTGAACTGACAGCTGGAGAGCAGCCTTACTGATGGCACTACAGTCAACTCACTCCTTGTGTGGACAACATGGTAATCATTTTCTCAATGAATCATAAATGTTGCATGTAAATGTCTTTGACTTCATAATGTTTGAACATTTTTACCAGTCACTATTTTTGCTTTGTCTCTCCACTGCTTCACTTTGGATTAGCTAGCCGTTTATTGGACAGGCAAACCAATGTTTTGTCTAAAGGCGTAAAACAGTCTGCACAGAGGTTTTCATTCACAGTGGGACTGACAGTAATACACTTCCACATTATAGAAAGTCATTTAAAGGTAATACTGGAAAAATGTCTTGAACATTGAGGAAGTATTATTCATACCCACACACACGCAAAAAGAAGAAAGCGACAGAAACACAGATGGCTCAACAAACTACAGTAAACAAATGTGCAGTTCAAGGTTGACATGAAGAACATGGACACGTGTCGAAGGACATGGACAGACACACAAACGGAGGAGACAAACGCACACACGCATACACACAATGATTGAAGCAGCTCTTTGCCTCTGTGACAGAGGGTATCCAGCACACCTGTTCTTGATCCACTGCTGCCATTCCTTCCCACAGGCAAAGTCATCCTTTCAAGCCCCTCAGAAACTAATGCATATATAACTAAAGAACTACAGACAAACTGCAGCTGTTACAAATAGCCCCCTTGAATGTGTGCATGATTGTGTGGCTGTGTGTGCACAGGAACCTTGTCCCTCGTTACTGGTGTGCATGCATAGCAGCAAAGCTCCTAGATCACATGGGCTCCATCTAAATTTGACAAAAACAAAATACGAGGTCCACATCACACAGTGCACCTCATACATTCACTCTTATCCTCAAACAGAGTGAGAAGATGGTCACTGTTGCATTATGTAATGTCTGCTGTCACTTTGCCCAGAGAACACTACAACAGGACATTCTCTTTGACTATCACTAGAAGTTACGGCTGGATGGGCCTGGATCAAAGGTGTGTATCCCTGTGTGTGTGTGTGTGTGTGTGTGTGTGTGCGTGTCAGTGAGCAAACACTGAGCACAGAAAATGTGACACTATTGAAAGGTGCAGAGACAAGGGCACTAACTCAAAGCTGGGCTTATATGTGTGAGTTTGGAAGAAAGATAAAGTCTTAGTGAGGAGGAAAAGGGGAAGAGGTAGTATATGTAGGCCCCTGTATGAGAATGAGAGAACAACACTAATTTATAAATGTGTGCGTGTGTGCACGTGTGTGTGTGCACGGCAGCATTCAGCAGGCTGAAAGACAGGAAGCACTGCTGCGGGGAGCAGGAACAGCAGTGCTGATCAAAGCTCAGGCGGGTGACACTATGGGCGGAGTGCCATTGTTTATTCACCAGCCACCTCTCCCTTTTGGCAGGGCGAGGTGAGCCATGTGTGCTTGTGTACATATGTGTGTGTGTGTGTGTGTGTGTAGACAGACAGCGAGTTTGAGACAGAAAAGAGTTGAAGATACAGAGTTGGAAGGATAGGGTGTGAGAGAGAGTGAGGGGAGAGAGACAAGGCCTGTGTGTGTGTGTGTGTGTGTGTGTGTGTGTGTGTCTTTGTACCTTTCTCTTGGCAGGCTAATGTGGGCTTGAGTTCTGTCAGTTTTGGCAGCTGCACATTTCAGGCGCACTCATACATACACTCTCACACACTGACAAAGAACACTGCCCTGTGCACACAGCCATACAAACACATATCATGTACTCAAGTAATCCCACTAACCTCACTATTAAACTTTACATTCACCTCAAACCCATGTGTTTCATCAAAGGCAAATTCCATCCTCAAACGGAGACACTTTACCAAGACACCACATGTAGGGAAACAGATGACATGAGGAAGTGAATAATCCTCTGACCCAAATGCTGGCTATGCCCCAACGTGCTACACTGGCTCCCTCCATATTGGCTCCCATTGCACTTACCTGATATGAATAGATTGGACAGATGAAAGCAAATACAGCGCTTTCATCTTGCTTTCACCTTCCACAGTCCTTTGACACCAGTCTGGTTCCACTGCCCACTCCTCCCTTGCCCACTGTTATGAGATAATTGGTAACCTAACTATAACTGACCACAAACGATTGCAACTCCATGTGAGAGATCATTCATCAGCAACAAGGGCAGGAAGGTGAAACATTAGAAGGGGAACAAAACCTCAGCGTGACACTGCAACTTCCTGTTCCTGATGGATGGATGTGTTTTTGTTTAGTCCACTTCAGTTGTATCTCACGACCACACAGACCATGGATGAACCAGAAATCCAAAACAATGAGTTAAAAGCGGCTAAAATGTGCATTTGGGTTCAACAATGCAAAAGCCTCTTTCATTTAAAAAAAAAAAAAATCCTTCCTGTGTTAATTTAAAAAACAAAACAAAAACAAAACTTAACTGGAAACCAAAACAGCAAAGCTACTTGGTGTACTAGCAGTGTCTACGCCAAAGCTGCTACACACACACACACACACACACACACTATTCATACTGCAATGCAAAGCCACTGTTGGGCACACACTAAAGCACTCAAGCCTATATGTACGTACACATGACACGCTCCCACGCATACCATACAAAAATACTCCACCTAAACGTCACTTATACAAAAAACCCATAATGAACATAGTTAACTGTACTACGGTCGTTCTAAAAAAGGGGTTTACGAGATACATAGGTCTATGCAGTTAACACCCACATTTAAGAAATCACAAGTACAGTAGAGCCACGGAGGGAGCTAAATTCGGGCTAGAAACAGCGGAACAGGGCTGGCGAGGGAGAAAAAAAAGGGACATCTGATCCTGTGCAGCATGCATTCAGAACAACTGTTTTGGGATTATCCCGATTCAAATGTGCGGCTAACTTTGATGTTATTTTCTTCCCCTCCCATTGTCTGAAGCCCCTCGCTCTCTTCATAATCCGAGCCCTTTGAAGTGAGCAGCATGGAAACAATGTCAGCGGGCGACACGCTCCCTCCGATGGCCCACTGACAGCTCTCCGCCATTTCTTTCTTTCTTTTTTCCCCCCTTTCCTCCCTTGTCCTTCTGTTTGCTGTCTCAACCCTCACACTTCCTCCATCCTTTTGTCAGGTCTAACTCTCTTTCTTCCCCTTCATTATTTACCATCCTTTTCCTCTCCCTCTTCTTTCAAGAGTACACCAACTCCTTCTTTTATTTATTTAATTTCCGTCTCTTTATTTGCTGTTTGACCAGTCTTATCTTCCTTTCCCTCAGTGATGTCTTCTTCCCCCTCACGTCTGGCCTTTAATAAGCAATTCAATCATTAACTGGAGTCTCATTAGCGGGTGGTTAATACAGGGGGGATCATAATAATGAGGACACAGATAATGGAAACAGAAAGCCTTTGTCTGCTCCCAACACAGATGCCAAGGCCTGTGTCTTGTAACACAGCTTCAGCTGGGGAGACAGCGTGTGTGTGTGTGTTGTGTCACGATACAGTTAGATTACAAGCAACAAAGCTACAATATTAGCAAGTTCAGTCAAAGTCAGCGTTGTCAAGTCTTCCTAAAAGTGACAATCAAGTCCACATGGAACATGATAACATAATAACAAGAATTTCAAGAAACTTATAGTAAGGGATGAATTATTGTGTATCTAAGTGTGACTTAGTGACTGGAGCAGTTGTTCTTGATTTAGACAGCATGCAAAGACTTTCAATAGGTAACTACTTCATTCAGTGGAACAGGAATGAAAAAAAAAAAAAGAAACCGAATATCGGGTGACATTTCACTGTGTCACTTAAGCATGAAAAAATGAAAAAGCAGCTCATCTTCTGCAGTGCTTTGCATGCATGTTGTCTCACAGGAAATGACTTCCTGCAGCTTTACTGATCACAATATGAACACAGTGAATGAAAGATCAGTGAATGAATCAAGATCTGAAGTTCATTAGCCTTACCACGGTTTTTGTGAAGAATTTGAGCTGAATGCTTTTACTGTAAATCTTGTATGGATGGCAACTAAAAACTGGAAATTTTAGACATTATAAGTGCGAGGTAGGGATGGGGGAAGCCATCCTAGAGCAAACTGGCTGCTTAAGGCTTTAGGAGCAAACTCAGGTCCGAATGTGGTGGTGGTGGTGGTGGGGGTGCTGCCAAGGCCTGGAAGGAGAGGTGATCTAAAAGGAGGCTCACAGACCTGCCTCTTTACTATATGAGGCAGCTGCAACCACAAACAGACAAGGTTGTGTTTGGAAACATGTCCTGATCCCAGACACAACAACTCTTTATTTAGTGAGCCACACCCAATCAACTGCCACTGTGTCCCAGGCTGGTTGCTAGGGCAAGAGGCAGAATAACAGATCTTGTGGGTCCAAAAAAGAAATCTGCATGGAGGAGGATTAAGATTCAGGGGGATGATAGATGAATGATATATTGTTTTATCTACAAATTTTAAGAAGTGTTGATTTCTACTCCTTTTTATATCAACTAACATTCTATGCATGAAGTTTGGAGGTTCAACCGCACAAACATACAAGAGAGATAAAAAGGTTAGTGCTAAAAATGGACCCTGGGTGTAAAGTTTAATTGTAAAAAGGAATGACAGTAATGATATAGAGAGGCTCTGACTTAAGAAGTGGGGTGCAGCAGACAGATTTATAAGCTTCAGCCAGACATAGAGCACACAAGCCACTTAAAGACACTATGGAGTTTGCAACTAGCCATAAAAATGACTGTGACCGTGCTTTGACAAAAGAAAAGCGATCTGTGTCTACTCTATAAAAGTCAAATCCAGACGAGGCTTTTTGTAGGATGTAGTTTACTGACTTGTCTTAGTCTCAAGGTTTGCAGCCACAGGTGACTGCTCCTGAGACCATTAATCTACAAAAATACTGCTAGGTAAATGAGAAGATAAGAAGCTGTGGGGACAGCCGTGGCCTAGAGGTTGGAGAAGCGGCTTGTGATTATTGTTACATTACATTCTTTATATCAGGCACAATGCCTCTGCAAAAATACATTGCAGCAAACTCTGATAATGCAGTAATATATAATAATTCAAAAAAATTGTAGAGAGAAGTAAAATTCTGTAACAACCTATATAATTATATAATTTCTTTGTTCATATAAAATGGAAAAAATGACAAGATAGTAATGTTCGTCATGTCATTAATGCTGATGCAATTATTACGTGATGATGTGGTCTCCTGAGTGCCAACACTGACCTTGTTCGCCGCATCAGCGTGCTGAGTCATTGTCCTTCTTTCTTCATCCCACCGAGCATTCGTCTCCTCCAACTGCTTCTCCATCGCCCGCTGCAGACGAACAGCCTCCTCCTTTGAGTCACACACAGATGTCTGCAGGTCTGCAATTAACTATAGGTGAGAAAAAAAATGTTTCATTTTAATTCTTGATTTTGATTGATCCTTATGAGTGTTCAGAACTGACAGAAAAACAGCACAAGTGGCAGGTGGACTGCATAGTTATTTAAACTGCTCTGGTATACAAGTTAGATGTACTTTGAAACAAGTGATGCATTAAAACTGTTTCCAGATGCAAAATGCTCAATACACAAAATGCTGATTTGCTTCGTATCACTGGTCTTAGAAAATGACTTGCATAATAAAATGCATCTCACATTTGTCATGGATTGCAGTAACAATCACCTTGAAATACTGCTTTTCCCAGAGTCTCATGTCTTATGTCTTTTTTGAGACGCAACAGAAGTGAGGGAAAGAGAAGAGGGAGGTGGAAAAAGGCAGACAGGAAGGAAAAACAACTTCCTTTTTGAAGAGCAGAGTGACTTTGTGTTGGTGAACTTGCGGTGCACACCAAGATGAAAAGGAACTGCCTCAGCTTTGAAATCCTCCAGTCAAAATTAACATTCTATTTAAGCCACTGTCAGGGAAAGGCACAGCAAAGATGAGAGAGAGTAAAAGAGAGAGGGAAAAGAAGGGAGAGGGGGGTAAAGAGAAAGAGACATAGGTGGAGGTGGTGGGGCAGTGCTACCGCTAGCTTTGGGCTAGATAGATAATTGTTTACCGTGTTCAACCCCTGGAGGACTAGCTCTGCTGGAATCTGTACATTGTGTGGGAGTATGGGAGTTAGAGTGGTGTGGGTCGACCACAGAGGAGGGAGAGAGAGCGAGCGCGAGAGAGAGAGAGAGAGAGAGAGAGAGAGAGAGAGAGAGAGAGAGAGAGAGAGAGACAGAGACAGAGAGATCAGACTTATTTTGTCAGTGGGAAAGCCACATGAAAGCAACAAATGGCACATTATTACAGGAACATCATTTCTGGGCGTAATAATTATTTCGCAATATGGATTCCCTGCATCTGCTGGTCTTCAGCCTCAGGCTGTGGTTCACTCTAAACTAGTGAACTCAGCTGTCTGTCTTGTTATTCCTATATAAATATATATACACGCACCACAGGACCTTTTTCTCTGTCTGATAGCCAGCCAGGCCTTTTTAAGTCTATAATTGGTCTGGTGAGACTTGTCTATTTCCCCATCCTGCTAGCATCTCTGTTTAGGGCTAAAGGCAGGCTTACCTCTCCATGAACCTGAGGTAAAAAAACAAAAAAAAAAAGTGGGCAAATGAGCAGGGCTAGTGTTTATTCACCTGTTTGTAAACAGAAAGGTGACTAATAAATATAAAACGACAGCCACCATATAAAAGGAGATGCTTTGCAATGTTAATGAGTGCAAAAACTTAGCTGATATTGAAATGGCGAAGCATGATTCCAAATCTCTTAGCTGGGGCACGCAGTATTATTCTGGCATACTTTAATTCAAGTAATCTGAGAGAAAACTAGACTGACTGGCTTTGTTTTCAGGCTTTAAAAAGTCTAACCCTGTGACAAGAGATTTGTCTAATCGCAGGACATTTCAGAGAGAGGGTATTCCTGTTCTACAAATTCAGATGTGCATGCATGTCCCTTTAGATGGCAAAAGCCTGATTCAGTGGCAGAAAATTACACTTTGAATACAATAGCATATAAAACAAAATATGTGTGTGAACGCATCCTGGCTTCGGGCTCATTATGTTTGATGCTGCTTATACCAGCGAGCGGCATCACCCTCCACATGGCCACAGTTTAGGTGGCTGAGGCACAAAAGTTTAGGGAAAGATCCTAATGTATGGCTTTGATTAAAATAAGTATGTTAACCCAGGAAGTTAGCCCAGGGGGTATGTTATGTAGTAAAATTATGCCGTGTAGTCTGTGAGACTGCAGATAGACCCTTCTTGGGCTCTCTCCAGCAAATAACACTAGAATTCATTGCGAGGGCAGTGCGCTGAACTTTTTTCAATGAAAACAGTTGCAGATAAGCGTGGATAAAGAGTAAAACGGCCCATAGATGATTCCATTGGTAATATAACCGAGTATAGCAACTTCAACAACAAATTTGATAATATCCTTAAGTGTACAGTATAGAATGGCATTACAGTTTTCAAGTATATTTTAAGCAGTGAGAATGTATTAAAAAAAAAATCAAAGTATTCTAATAGATCCTACTTGGTTCATGCGTACCTAAGAGACCACACATGAATGCTGTTTGTGGAGCCGCACAAGTCGTGCTGTGTGCCATTAAATGAGGTATATTTGCATACGGAGTGAACTTCAACCTCTTTTTTTCAGAACATGCTACTTCTCATGCACTGTGCCTCCCTCTCCCTCTCGCAAATTCCTCCCTCCTCCTCCCACCTACTTCCATGGTGGACGGTCAGGGATAAAGTAATGATCTCCCACTAGTGCCATGGCTACAACTCACTGTAGCCTGATCATTAAGTGGGGGAAGAGAGCACAGCCCTGTTCAGTTCACAGGTCACCCAGGAGGACCACTCACAGCTAGACGCTTAACACACAGGAATGGATTGGAGAGACACTAATTAGGTGTGTAGGTCTGTGTGTGTGTGTGTGTGTGTGTGTGTGTGTGTGTGTGTATGAGAAAAGCAGAGAAAGAGAGGCAAAAACAAAGAAGTGCAAGAGAAGGGGGTGCGTGTGTGCATGCAGGCAAACATATAGCCTTACGTGGCGCATCTCCAGTCCCCTCAGGATAACGTATGGCGTGGTATGTTTTTAATTGGGCTATTAGCTATGCAGCTGAGCTCAAGAATGATGCCCCCTGTCAGACATTGAAGGGTTAACAACTGGGGTTAGCCTTTGAGGTTCAAAGGCCTCCTGTTTACATTTGACTGAGTTGCCCCAAGGGGGGGGCTCCACCTTTACCTTTTAAAACAAAGCTGCCCAAGCCCATGACAAATAGCCTGCATTAATCACGCATATTAATATGCTTGCACAAAACCTCACACATTCAGCATAACTCTCTGTATAACAACAAACTTCAACAAAGGTGTTGAATTCTGCGAGACTTTTCTTTAATGTCACAGAGAGAGAGAGTGCTGTTTGTTGAACCTGTGCCAGCTTTGTGTCCCCAAAACAGGGGATTAATCACTTGTTGCTTTGTCTCTGGTGGCGTACCGCACTGCGAAAGCGGGCAAACATGGCCGAACTTTAGCACAGCATCCGACTTCTTTTGAAGTCGAGCATTGTGTAACCTAATAAGCTACCGTTTTCTCACAACATCTGCTTGTCAACCTTGCTTTCAACTCCGTGCCTCTGCCAGCCAACCCCAAATGGGGGGATTTAAAGAGAAGAAAGAAAGAAAAACAACAAAACCCCCCTCTTTGAATCTCCTTTTTGGGTAACGAGGTGCAATTACGGCCAAATGATTGTGATATTTTATCCTGCTACAAAATCAAGAAGAAAACTTATCTTCTGTAATGTAAACACTACTTAGGGTGTTTTGGATCTTTTAAACTGGTGAGGTAAAAGCTGCCTGAACTTTCAGGGGCATTTTGCTGAATGACAGAGTGTCCTGGACAGTTAGATACCTGGATGGCGAAAGGAGTTACCTCAGTTTTAAATGGTCTCAGTCTTGAGGAGAGGAGCAGTAATGTTAAACATATGGCCCTCAATGATGCAATGACAGCAGGAAGAAAAACAGGCATGGAGATGAAATAAAGAGCAAACAGAGGAAAACTATAGAGCAAGTGAACAGACTGGGGACAAACTTAACAGTTCAAGTTGAAATATAACTAGGGACTTAAAATGATCATTAAATGTTTGTTATACTTGTGCCTCAAGCTGAGGCTACTTGCACTGTTTTCGATTATGGTAAGGACTGTTTATAGTAAAGGAGAAGAGAGCAGAAGAAAGGCTTAGAGTAAAGTTCTCCTTTAGTGTGGTTAGACCAATCTGGATATTGTGATCAAGATAGCGAAGCCATTTCCTGTGCAGAACCTTCCCATTATTGCTCTCTGTAATTAAACGAATGATGAAAAGTATGCAATTAATACACAACACAGACTGACAAGGTATCACAAATTCATCTAGTGTTGCGGTGGTGCGATGTGACAATTAAAGGACTAAATTATATGTGGAACTATGAATCAATTCCAACACAGAAGATACTGATGTTGAAACATGGCATCAAACAAACCAGAGGTCAATAGGTCAATCAAGTAATGTGTGGATTTTAAATAAACATAAATTGAGGCACAATTAGGAGACACAGAGCAAGATGATCATTCTTTGTAGCTCACCACAGGAGACCACTTCCATTGACATTTGATTCTCCATTAAATAAATATGCAGATTATTGCAGCTTTGAGGGCAAACTTTTAAATTATCTAGCACTAGGAAACATACAGTGAAGAGTATGAAACTTGATGACTGACATTTCTGTTTGAGCTGCAAGGAAGTGCTTTTCGAGCGGTCACGTCTAACTGCTCAGGACACAAGAAATGAAGGAGCTAACAGGAAAAGCACAGACAGCAGAGCTTCACGGCTGTGTTTTATACTGTATTTACATTTATATGTCTGAGCTCTATACAACCCTCATGCCAGACCTCGGGTGTGTGGGTGTTAGCGCATGTGTGCTAAAGGGTGAAGGAAAGGGGTGGCTTGCTGTGTGTTAAAGTCTGTATGTGTGTGTTCTCATGTGTGCTTCCTTCACCTCTCCCATCGGTGTGTTTGTCCAATCTTTCAAGCGGTTCAGTGGAAAAAGATGAATATTAAAATGAAAGAAGAGGGGGTAAAGGGGTAGAAGAAAAACTGATTACCTGGGCAGACTTGGTGAGCTTCAGACTATACTCCTTCTCAATCTGCTTCAACCTGCTGTTGGTCTGCAACAAGAAGGGAGAGGGGAGTGTGAGAAAGAGATATGCACACAGACTGATAGAGACACAAAGAAAGAAGGTTGTGAAATTGAATCTTCTGTTAGGAAGTGCACATGCAACCCTCCCAACCTACCCATGCTCACACGCAACCTGACCTCTGCCTCTTGGCAGCGTGTCCCTGCAACACAGGCCTGTGGCCCATTGGCACAGTGCCAGTCCCAACGTTCATGTGTGCCAGCAGGTAGTGATGGGCATGGTGCACAGTAGGCATCACTCCCCCTTTGATCGCCTGCCAACAATTCATCACTTAACAAGAAGGGGGGCAAGAGGGGGAGAATTAAAACGTTGCTGCCAATTAGCTGTAGGGAGGGGGAAAAAAGAGAGATGATCGGCAGAAGCCATGAGACACAACACGGTGGAGACAGAATAGGAGTGAATGGAAACTGTTGTTAGGAATTTATTGAGTGGCGCTTGTCTCTTTGTTTTCGGTTGTTGCTTGATGGGAAGCAGGCCAGCTGGAAGCTAAGACTAATACAAGATCTGTCTCTGTTCAGCTAACCGTGTTGTGATGCCAGAGTTTCAATGAGAGACTGAACAGTGGAGTGAGATAATGAGGTGTGAAGTGCTGGAATTCGACGGGGATGTCAATGGCTGTCGGTCTGGACAAGTACTGTAGAAAGATTAAAGTTCAAATTAAGAGGGGGACAGAGGTCACTATTTGAAAGGCAGACAAGGCTTTTAAACTCATGTCTGAATGGACAAAGTGCTGTAAATCAGTTAATTTATCCTGTTCATTGGCCTATTGTTTACATAATGCAGAATTGAACATTTAATCTCATTCACAAATGTGCTTAGCACAGTGCAGCAGCCTAAGTGCCAGATGCTAATATCTACTGTGCACAATATCTCTGTGCTATTCTATTTTGAATCATTTGTTGCAGAAGTCCCACTTCGTCTAATATCCAACCAACATTAGAAACTCTACTACTCTCAGTCCTCTATATATCACAGTAAGCATGTGGTAAGTAACAAAGTACAAATACACTCATTTGTTTAAATTCTTGAAAACATCCTGCTGAATGCAGAAAATATAAGTCATGCAGAAACGTATTCAGCATATTCAGCAAGCCCATTTTATACATACAAAACAATCTTCTCTCTCTCACACCCACACCCACACAGGACTGACTCTCTTGTCCTGACAGCCACTGACAGACAGACAACTCACTAACAAACCCTGCTTCATTGAACACACCCCTTGCTGCCATCAACACCTGAGCTGCGTTTGGACTCTGCACCCCATCCAAACACTTCCTGACAAACACTGCTGTCCTGCTCTGAGCGGACACACCTGTCACCACAGAATCACAGAGCCATCACCAGGGATACTGGTCTATTTTCCTGCACCGGGGCTCTTTTGAGTGGCAGCCTGCTCATCCCTAGGGGCCCTATAGCAGCTGATGAGAGAGGCTTAGACAAAGAGGGATGTAGAAAAGGCCAGAGAGAAAGAACTGAGTGTTAGAGAGGGAAAGAGTCTTTCCATGCTTTTTTTTTATAACAACATATTCTAATAGAAGAAAGACATATAAGATTTAAGGGTCCTGTATTTCCATTTTTTCATATTCCTCAAAGTGGAGAAAAAATACACACAAACACACTAACTCACTCAGTAGCCTTAATGTTCATTTAATTATGTAAGTACTATTGTGCAGTAAAACTACAGCATGGCAGTTATACTTTGACCAGACAGGTGAGTCTCATTCACAGAGAGGTTGTCAAAATATGACATATAAATTTGACATTTATTTGTGAAATCATCATTTATTAGAAGAATTTCCCTCCAGGGATTAATAAAGGAATTCTGATTCTGATTCTGATTCTGATTACATCATCTAAGTGGATATTTACTTTTTTCCAAGATACAAGAAAAACAGCATATCCCTCAGCCAGTCACATTGGAAGTTTTCTACAATCCCACAAAAATATAGTTAAGGCAATAACATCCTCTTCTTTAGTGCCATATATAAGGTTCGGCTGCATGTTTTTCTTTAAAGCCAGCACAATTGTCTTTGTCAATTTTTTGCCCCTTTGCTTATACTTGAAGTGACAAAAGGGTTAGCAGGATACATTTCACAGAAAAAAACAAGACAAATGCCAAAAATGTGAGGCATGTGTCACTATAATGTTTTGATTTGATGTCGTTATCTCTATAGTCAGTATTTTGAAAGTTATAGCAAAGGATGAGACATAAAGGTGGCTTATGTTTACATCAAAGTTAGATATTAGCATCATCTTTGCAGTTGACTGTGAGGTAATCAGGTGTGCGTGACTCTGTGTACTGTATATGACTGGGGATTCACATGTGAGTGTATTCATGGAAAACATATGGCCATATTGACATGCAAACAGGCTCAGATGTTTCATAAAAACATAAAGACTTTGCTACTAGCCTATTCCTTTTACCTTCAACCACTCAGGGGAATTCAGAAGGAAGCATTATCCAGCATCATACATAATACAACTCAACCATCTCGACGCACATTAAAAATGGCTGGAAATAGATGAAGATATGGATGGTACATGAATGGAAAAATAGCCCAACAGGACTGTCACAAATACAAAGAGAAAATCAGAGCTAAATTAAAAGCCCAGCTATATGTGTGTGTGTCTGTGTGTGTGTAAGCACTTTCAAAGAGACTACCTGTGCCCTGCCAAAGGCATTTTGGTGCTGAAGGCACTTTGAGGCGGTATCGGGCTCTTCAATCGCCTCTTAATCCTAGCAGTGTGGAGCGCGGCTGCTTTGAAGTGTGTGCGTGCTTGTGCTTGTGCTTGTGTGTGTGTGTGTGTGTGTGTGTTGAAGAGAGTGGAAGTGGATCTGAAGGCAAGGCATGCACCACTTACCAGAACTTAATTAATAATCTGCAGTGGGAACCAAGCCAAATACATGCACACATATAGACGCATACAGTGCACACTTAAAAAAGGACAGACGGGAGTGGCAGAGAACAGGGTGAAAACTTTCTCCCTCACTCACACACACACACACATACACTTTAGCAAAGATATGCACACAAGTCACACTTATTCAAACAAAGACAATAGATAAACAGGATGCATGAAGGCCAAACACACACGCACACATCCAGAGTTTGAGCTATAGCTGTTTGTAAATGAAATTTGCTCAAGGTTTGCAATCCCATTGGACAGTTGAATCCTTGCTTAAAGAGAACGAAATCTAAGCAAACATTTCTCAATAGAGTAATCCTGCCAACACATGATAACTTCTGTTGCGTGTGTGTGTGTGTGTGTGTGTGTGTGTGTGTGTGTGTGTTCAAATCTAGTGTGTCTGTTTCCAGTATTTTCAGAATCTGCTCAGTGGAGGCTATAGCCCTGGACAGGATATTGCCTCCATATGGCATTTTTCTCCGATATGTTTCTAATCATCTCACATTGCTAAAGAGTAATTATGGTTTTCAGCATCGTCCCACAGTTGAACTCTGACAGAAGATATAAAACTACTGATGCAAGGATGATGTCACTCCACACACAGAGAGGACACCGTTCTGACAACCGATTGACAGGTGATTAGGTCATGGGCAGGGATGTCTTTAGGGAGACAATGAGTCACAAAATGCTCTGTTCGTGATTTAACCCTGCACACAACATGCTGTATACTGCACACTAGGGAGCTGCGGGATTCAATTCTCGTGAAGCTGTTACCCCATTTCTTCACAAAGCCTTCAGGTTTAGTGGCAGCAGTATATGAAAACATTCAAAATAATCCTCAATTGAATACGCATGTCTCTCATAACAATTTGAGTTCAAACTACCAGCGAGAGAGATGTTATTTGCTTGTTTGGCTGTAATCATTGTTGACTTGCTGTGTTTGCCTGTGTATCTGCGTGTGCGAGACAGAGAGCTGGTGCTGTAATGACAAGAGGCTTTATTTCCATTTCACAGTTTGCCATCACTGCCTGTCAGTAGTGATTCTCTTAATCCCTGCTGCTCACTGTCACTGCTGCATCACACACACCATACAGAAATAATACATCATGGGCTCGCATGCACACGCACAGGCACGCGCGCACACACGTAACAAAACACATGGACACACAGAACATACCCAATGTTCAGTGATTACACAGTCCACCAGCCATTTCTTGGTATCAGAAAACCAATTAGATCCATTACCATCAGTGTGAGTGGGCTTAACATCCAACCCACATCATATGGTCAAGAAAAGAAGTTGGTATGAGGAGGTGAATGCGTAATGGATGGAATCACAGATTACTCTAACACAAGGAGGTGGACAGAATTTAAAACCAGAGAGAAAAGTAGCTAATTCATGTTTTCTGTGTACAGATTTGCAGAAAGATCTTAACTTGAGATGACTGTTAAGCATAATAGCTGCTGTCAGAGCCTAAGTTTTTCCACTTGCTCACTGAACTTTGATACAACTGTGATGTCTAGGTTTTCTGCCTAAGTAGACTTCACTTTATATTATATATTATATTCACGCCTCCATCCCCACTGTGATCAACAGGTATGCCTGACATTCAGATGTGGGATGATTCCGAGTTGAATTAGAAACTTAACCCAAAAACACAGAGCCCAATATCACAGTGTCCCATTTAAAGCTCCACTTCAAACCAAAGTGTAATCTATAGCATGCAACAAGATGGGAGCTGCCTGACGCCATGTTTTAATGCGATTGAGAAAGTGTGTCGCTTCCCTCCCTCCTCTTGGATGACTTCAAAAAGTGAGCAAGGGAGCCGTGTGATGTTTTTTTGGGACGGCAGAGCCTTTACTTTGACTCTTTCATCTGCTGGGTGACTCACTCACTCTCCGGCTCTCTCTCCGCCACCGGGCCCGATGGTGCACTGAGGAAACAAGGAGCTCAGATAGGTCTGAGCATGCGCACCCACACACAAACACATAACATATGTTCATACACAAACACAAGAACACAATCTCTGTGTGCTCCTTCTGCAGGAATTAGGAGGTAAACTATATACCAACAGCAGAGCAATATTAACACACACACAGGTTGAATAAATCTGAATGCCCTGCACGAAACATTTTAAACTTTATCTGTTTCTCCACTAAAATCAGATGCTTCACCCACCAAAATCTTTGTCTCCTAATTACTCTGTTAGTGTGAGGTGAATGTGGGCCCCCTTTGATCACCCCTCAGACTATGTTTCTCTCCTCCTCGTCTAATCCATGACCGACTGAATAATGTGATTTGGTGTATCTCCAAATGGCAGAGGACCAACCTAATAAGTCAGTGGTGACAGGGGGCACGAACAAGAACAAGATGTGGCAATGACAATAACAATAACAATGACAACAACCTCGTACCACCATCTTCTGGCTGAGAGGGAGAACAGTAGACTTACTGAGGCTGAAAGTATGTGGTCTTAGAGGGTCAGGATCAAAGCGAGTGTGAACGGATTGATAAAATGTTAATGTGTGTACTAGAAGTAGGGGCGGGAGATCTGACATTTGATTATGAGGTTTATAAATTTTTCATGAAGGTAATGTCCACAATCTACTTTTCAGGTCAATCATGGGGATAGTGAAATTAATGTCCTCTTACTTACACTTAAGCAGTTTTTCTCATGGACCTTAATTGGGCAGGCTGCCCAGCTATATTAATCGTCATCAAAGTATATTTGGTGGCTCATTTTAGCAGTGTTTATTTTCATGTTTTTATCTGTCTGAAAGAACAAGGCTAGCTGCGATTGATTGATTAATTGTTGGACAATCTCCCCTCATTCTACACCTCCCGTCCACTGAGTACTGACAACGACGCATGCTCCGCAGAAAAACACAGAGAGAGACAATATCTGGTTTGACATCCATCCTGTACATGCACGGATTGTGGTGTGACCTTTCCTGTTTCTTTTGCCCCTGTTTTAGGCTTGAAAGTGCATCTGGTTGGTGTGACGTCATTTGGTACCATGTAAATTTTCGATCTTTTTGACAGCCTACATCTATTACAACAAGCCTTCTCCACATGAGACTCACTTGCTGTTGAGAAAACAAAATTGTGCGTAAAAAAATCCCAAAAAATGAGCTGTTTTTTGGGTTACTTTTTACAAGAGGAACAGAAAGAGGTGGGGCAGGGCAAACCGATGTGTGTGTGGTCAGAGGAAGCAGTTTGAGATTAAACATTAAAATCAGGTATAGAATTAATTAGAATTAATAAGAAGTGAAACAAGAAATAACCTACTATGAATAGGGCAATATATTCTTTCAGATATTGTCAATAGACAACTGGCATTTCAAAATTGAGTAAAATGTTACTGTTTAGATTGTTGATAGTGGTAGCAATTAAATGTATTCCCCTAGAAGACTAGAAGAATGTTATTTAAACTACCAGATATCCCTGGTTTAATTTCCTGCAGTATGATTCTAATATTAATCAGGTCTCTGTGGTTTTAGGAGGACATACAAGTTCAAAATCTAATTGGTTCACAACAGTGTTATTGATACTGTATCATCATTGCTTGTGGTTTTTATCCCTCATGTCAATGAAAAAACAAGCACAGAAGCTGCACGTTGGAACTTTAACTTCAGCCAGAATTTAAAAAAAAAAAATCAGCTTCACTAAAACATCTTGGGTGGCCTGTCCACATGTCCTCAGTTCTAAAGATGGATGTGAATACACAACAAGAACACACTGAAGATGCATTAAGATCCAATCAGTCGAACCACATTTGAGAACGGTCAGGGACGTATGTGTCCACACATGGAAAACAGTGTGAAAGCAGATGCATCTCCAGCCACATAAAAAGATCGCCTTGTCAGCTTTGTTGCAAAGCACAACAAACATCAGTTATACACACAGATGATTTTCTTTCACCAAACAACTTAAATGAGGGTTTCAAGTCTGTGCAGAGCTGAGGTACCAATTCACACTGCAATGCTCTTCTCCAGCAGCTCATCACAAACAGGTTTTTTCCTTTTTTAAAGGACAGTCTCTTGCAGATAAAATCAAATGTGGGGAGACAAAATGTTCCCACAAATGCTTACTTATGACACCATGAAAGAAATGCCAGCAGTGCTCACCCAATAACAGTCTACAAGCTCATCTTACAGAAACACAAATTCAGCGTAACTAGTCAACTTTAAGTCCCCAAAACACATTCATCTGGAGCAGTAGCTTGTAGTTCATTTCTACGCTTAGTTATAGCTGTCTGCAATGATACCAAAGAGGATCAGCACCTACAGTGTCTCTGGTTCTAAAAAAAAAAAACAAAAACAAATTGATAGACAATCTGAAAGCCCTTTACAACTGCAGTGTCATGTCATAGCAAGTGGAAATGTACAGCTGGAAGTTCCAAACTAGCTTTCTGAGCCAACAGAACTTTAAAAAGGAAACATCTCAAGCTTTTGAATGTGAATGGACTTCACCTCCTTCCAGTAAAAAAAAAAAAAAAAAAATTACCCACTGGGGGAAAAAGACACTAACTACAAGACAGAGGCCTTCATTCCTCAGTTTTCTAATGCTCACCGTGAGAATGAGCGAATGCTGCCTTTCATGTCAAGCAAGTCACGTGGGGCATGACCAGAGGGACAGTGGCGCTGTGACATGGGGAGCAGGGATTGGCTACTGCATGCCAAAAAGCTACTTTCTCATTGGCTGTTGTCTGCCTCCAGGTCGTTTTGTCACACTTGTTAGTGTTTGACGAAATGCCCTGTCCCTTTGATCTGAAGTGAAAGTAGGCATGCACGTGCATGCACACACATGCTTCACACCTCAACTATTAGAAATTGTTGGCTTCACCCTGTTCTCTGTTACTGTGTTTTGTGATTGTAGACTTTATTACATGCATAGTGACGAGCCATAAGAATGAGGGCACTAGTGCATGGATTATATGCGATAACACTCATACGCAAACATACACGCACAGGTCCACACAAACATATCAGACTAAATTTGCACATCTAATCTCTAGCTGTTGAAAGAGCCATGCTCTCCAGACTGAGAGAAAATATGAATTCAAGGTTCCAGACGTTATTTACCTTCTATCAGACTTGAGACTTTCTGATCTTTTGTCTCGCAGTATATCTGAGATCTCTAGTATTGACAAGCAGGGAGTGAGTAAGACACAGTTGGAGGTGGAGTTAAAGAGATCCAACAAAAAGACCTTTTTTTCCACTAACTAAATATTTCCTAGCACCTATTGCAAATTGTGTTTTATATGCTAGTGATCATACAGAGGACTGTGTGTGTGCATGTGGTAAGAAATGTGTTCCCACACTTCCTCAAAGCCCAGCCCTGATTTCTAGTAAGGCCGACTCTTTATAGAAAGCCCTAATGTTCTGTTGGGTTTTGCCACAACTCGAAGGCAGGATGGGGTGCGGTGGTGAAGGGAAGACAGAGAGAGATGGAGAGTAGAGGAGAATAAAAACGTTAGATAAGGGGTAAGGGGGTGGTGGTGTGGGTGAGGATTCGTTCCCACTGAAGCCCAGAGACGAGGCGTCTTTATCTGGCACAGAGGCAGCTTCACAGGTCCCTCAGTGGAGAATGGAGATTGGGAGGTCTGGGGTTGTGTGCGTACAGTCTCACCCATGAACACAGCCACACACACACGCTCACACACTTACAAAGATAAACTTCAATAGCAACCAGACTAAACCCCCCTCCCAACACCTTCTGCTCAGCCTACCTCCATCACTTTTCCTTCTCTCCTCCTCTCTTTTTGGTGCAGCTCAAATGTATGAAACTATCTTAACGTCTGATCTTATCTCCTCTGATATTCTGTTTCTCATTATTTCATTCCAACAGCTTTGACTGTCTACTCCCAAAACTTCGCCCCAACCCCCTGTATCCCTCTCTGTCTCACTCTTAAATGCAAACGTCTTTGATGGGAATCCATTCATGGATTTAATGGATTTCTCTGGCCTTTTTTCCAGGATCTGGGAGATGTTTTCAGAAAAAAAGGGAAAAGCTGGCCTGCCCAGGCTCTGCTTCCAAGAGCATGGTGGACTGCAGAGGACAGCATTTCTGTCTGCTTCAAAAGAATGAGAAATTTTCAGCTTACAAAACAGGGTGAACGAGTCAATATGGATCTGAAAGTTGGCTGACTTCAATCCCATGTGAAAAAAACAGGACACAACGAAGCAGTGAAACTTCTCCCTGCCCGTTCCTGAGTCAAACTTGGAGACAGATAAGAAAGTAGAAAAGAGTGGAAAGTAAGATGTTCTACCTTTAGTGAGTTTTTATTTATTTATTTATTTTTTCAGAAGCATGCACTTTCAGCTGACAAAAAAGGATGGAGAAATCATTAATCTTTTGCATAAAAAGTGAAACTAGCATATTGCTTATAGTGTTATCACTTTAGGTTTCAGCCTCAATGCTTTGAATACACTCCAGATTTCCTGACAACAGTGGGTCACTTTTTTCCCAGTGTATAAAAACTTTGCTCTTGCAAAGAGAAAGAAAGAGAGGAATTAAAGTGGGGCAAAAAGATAACTTATAGCTGCAAAACAGCTTTCACATGTCCAAAAAAGGACAAAAAAAGGAATTACAGGAAATGGCAAGATTTCTTCAAATCAGGATTATCCTGTAATAAGCACACTCTTTTCTTTGAATCTCTCACCCTTCAGTACCCCTGGTTCTGTGTGCCATATGGAGCCAAAATGGCCGTCTGGGTGCTTTGGAGGTCCTTGCATTCCGGGGCTAATGCTGCGCAGCTGGCGCGGGATGGTGTCTAATGAAAAATGCTCTCTTTGATGGGCCCTGCCGAGGGATTAGGTTCTGATCAACACCACCTTAGGTCAGCTTCCTGCTAGACCAGCACAAGATTATGAGTGATTTCCCAGCCGTGGGTCCAGTTTCTGTAGTGGCGACTGGAGCGAATATGAGACAGAAAGAGGGAAAGAAAGAGAGATGGAAACTCAGAAGTTCTAATTTAAGTACTTCCTGGTTCACTAAGATAGCAAAAAGCAAAGCTGGATAATGACTCTACTGAAATGCTGCGGTTTCTACACAATGATTGACCCTTAAGTCCAATCCCCTAACTACTGGGTACATTTCAAAACAGTATATCCCATGATGGTAAGAGGGTCAACCAAAAGACTTCAATTCTACAAATATATAAGTACATGTACTGGAGATACTTATGGCACCATTACCTTACTGGACTTTAAGTTTAGGATCTAGGAGGTAGTAAAACACTATAATAACAGGTGGGGTTTATGCAGTGTTTAGAACAGAGTCTGTAAGACTGCGACTCTGTGGGTACCCTGGGCATACACACAGGCGCAAACATTAAGATGTACTCATCTGTATAACTGCACTGGCATGACAGACACAGAGGAACAGGTTGCAGCAGATCCTTCCTACAGTGGCAAATCCAAGCAAGCCCTCCTCTGCTGGGGACTCAGCAGGCAGAGCAGATCGTTCACTAATAGCAGGTGGCAGTTCAATCCCCGGCTCCTCTTGACCACATGTCCAAGTGTCCTCGAGTCAATGAACTCCAATTCAAAACCAAATACAATTCCCGACAGCAGTGCCAGTGAACTGCATAGTAAGTTGCTGCCACTGGTGTGGGAGTGTGTGTGTGTGTGTGTGTGAATGTCATATTGTAAAAAGGTTTGGATAAAAGCACTGTATAACTTGTCCCCACACACAGACACACAAACATGAGTCGTTTCTCACTATCAACACTGATGAAAAACAATAGCTTGACAGCGACAACATTGTTCACACGTTCTGTGACAAATATCTATGGCAGAAGGAGACATAAACAGAGACAGATGTACAGAGAGACAGAGTGGGAGAGGAGGTTTGTGATGCATACAAAAGATGAAAAAGGTTGATGTCTGAACAAGACTACTGCTAAAACAATATGAAAATATCTTCTAACAGCCACAGGCTGAAAACTGTTTTAACTCAGTTCTTGTACACTGCAAAGCCGAAAAAAAGCTATTTCAGGACATCCTTCTTGCACAATCAACCATTCTCTCCATTATCTTTTATGTTATTTTGTGTTAGTGAACCAATGAAGAAACTGACCATACCCCATCTTTCCCCTCCTACCCTTGACCCACCTTCTCTTGAGCAGCATCCTTCTCCTGCTGGTGGCTTCTCTGAAGGTCACTGCGGATGCGGTCCATGTCAGCATGGAGCCGGTCCAGGGATGCCTCTTTGTCCAGGAACACCCTTTGTTTTTCCTCCTCCTGGAGTACTGCCATTTCAGCCAACTGTTGTTTATGTTGTGCATATGCACTCTGGAGTTCTTCACGGAGACTTGACAACTGGGCTTCCAAATCTGAGATCCTCTGGAAGAAGACAGAAACAGAGATGGTGGATTCAGGTAAGCGATATTATCCAGTGTCCTGTCGACATTTTGTGGCATTCGTTTCGTTCAGATTCTTTCTCTGAAGAATGTGTGAGTGACAAAGTGAAACAGAGAGATTCTGTTTCCTGTAAGATACAAACATAAAAACATATATATATGTACAGGCTACATTGTATCTTGCCAGTACAGTAATGAGAGATACATTCTGGTTAGATGCCAAACTGCGTTTCTTTGCATTGTACTTGTACATGTGTAATGACAATAAAGTTGAATCTAGTCTAATCTAATTATATATATTGATAGGTATGAAGATCCCATAGACACAGTCACAGACAGTATGCAAATGTGAAGGAATGCTTCTACAGTTAAACTAAGTTTCACAAGCATGCTAAAATGGACATTTGCGCGAAGGCTGTTGCAATGGCCTGACCCTCTCTCTTGACCTCTTTGTTTATTTCAACTGCTCAGCCACAAATTTGCCCAGAAGAGCCCTTTAATTGTAGTACCAGTGAAAGTCAACATTACATTGTAGGAATTGCGAATAAGCACAACTCCATGGCCTTTAAGACACCAACACTAAGACTGATACTGTTCTGTCAAAGCATCACTAACCTGTTATGATGAAGAATGTTTCTTTCTTAATGAAGATTTCACATTATTACAAACTGCAAGGTTCAGGACAAGTACTTACTTAATGTGCATTCTTCCATGTTACAACTTGATATCACTGTCCTCAAACAGGGTATTTATAGCACATAAAGAACAATAGACATATTACATTTATCAGGATAATATGATCGTTCCCTACAATTTTCCAACAAGCAAAAATCACTGGAGTGAACTGTAGGTGGCTCTAAGATGAACTCCACCTGCATTGTTTCACACTTCTCAACCTATACTGAACGTATTCCTCAGCTGTTGCACATCCTCATTACTCTCCTTGGTTCACTTGGTCTATTTCTCACTTTGGGTTGCACTGTGTCCTCTGCGTCCCGCCCGCCCCTCCCTGTCCTCAAAAGCCTGGGCATCCCAGGACAACGCCATGTTAAGGCAATCAGACAGAAAGTGTCTGAAGTCTTTTTTAGTGGGCACTGGGGAGAATCAAAGAGACTTCAAAGGAGTGTCACAAAAACAGGCAGATGCTACAGCTCTGTGTTATACACCCCCCCAACGCTCACTGGCACACACAGGCAGATCCACTTGTGCACACACAACATACATACACAACAACACATGGTCCTGCTGTCAAACAACACATTCAGAGAAAATATGATGTAAAAAGAAAATAAGCATGCAATCCTCTCTCTCTCTATGTCCCACTCTCCTGTCTCTCAACATTACCAGTCTCACTGCTCTGCTCGTGCATTCAAGGGCGAGCAGCTATTAGATCCGAGCCCTGAAGAGTCTTTAATGTATAATTCTCTCTTTAACAAATGTGGATGATCTGTATTCCAAAAAAAATCTTTTAATAAGTTAGAGTATAATCTTCCAGAACAGAGGGATTGGCAATGACACTTCAGAAACTTAAGAGGCCAAAAGAGCATGTTTCCTTTGGAAGCGACTAAAGCACAACCGCTTCAACGGGGCATATGTTAGCATGCTCATGTGGAGCTTTGTGAAAAAGCAGCTTGTCCTGATAATAGTGGAGTGTCAAATGAAATATACTGGGTCAAACTGTGGCAGCTAAGAAGACAGAAGTCTGGGAGAACAACGGAGGAGAGAGTTGAAAAGGATGGCACACTGGTTAACAGACCAGATACATTCAATCAAGAGAAAATGACACCAAGTCAAGTGTAGGTTCGTTAAATAGATATGCTGGCATGGCTGTGGAGTTTCCTGAAAACATTTTAACCCACATACTACTGTCCTTACAAACTGTATTATGACAATTATTTAGTCAGCATCCTTGATGGACTAAACAACAAGGATGTGCTGGTAATAAAACTGCCTCTGTTCATCACTTTAATGTTGAAGCTAATAGAGGTGCTTAACTATTTTGTATAGTTTACTTGCTGAAGTAAATCAAATTTGTTACTTTCCACCGCTGATCTTAGATTACTTAGTTTCATTATTGTACTAGTGTGCTTTAAATGTTTGTGGATTACTGTGAGCAAGAAGAGAGTGATGTGTTTTCCATCCAAACAACATTCTATGAAGGTTACATAACAAAAAACAGGCAGATCTTTCTCACAGTGGATATTATGACTTGGCAAACACAGGTGCAACTAATAGCATTTATCATAGTTGTATTCCACATAGCCATGTCAGAGCCAGGGCCCTGGTGTTGTGCATGCTGGCTCACACACATGGCTCACAGGCACACCTAAATGGAACGGAACCATAATTAATCTTATTAGTGACACCTGTGCTTTTCCTGCTGTTGCAACTCAAATGGCTGCTGAGAGAATAGCTTGCATCAGTACAACAGGTGGAACATTTTTAGCATTAACTCTGTCGACCTGGGCTGTAAATCTGGGATAGACTTCTTCTACCGTGAGAAGCTCTTAATTTGAAAGAAATACCTTGAAATTTTGGGGAATGTCTGTGTATTGACTATGGAGCTCAGCTTGTGCATGGATTATAAAAACAGTATACAGTGTAATATGTGAACCTTCAGAGCTCCATAGTTAAAACACATACGTACAGGAGAGAGGTATAGATCTTTTCAGCTAACTCTAGGCAAGAAAGTGAATAAGCACAAAATGTCAGATTCCTTTAACACAGTGGTGGTCACAGTGGTGTCCGAGGACCCCCAGGCGTACCTGAGGAGGTTCCAGGGTGTCCTCGGCAAATTCCTTTGATTCAACACAACGACAGAATGTATGACAGTTATGGCGATGGGTTTCATACACTTTCTGTAATGAATCTTCTAAAAGCAAAATTCTCATCAGACGGGGGATCCTGGAACAAAATCTAATCAAACCAGTCCGACTGATAAAATAACCTGACTTCTAACTTGTTCCTCACAAGATAAATAATGCATTAGTGCTTAGAATCAGCTATACACAATATGTCAAACATTATTTGACTGAACTATGAAAAGAAGGTAAAAGCACCACCACGGATGTTTTACTGTCATCAGAAAAAGACTCATCTGGCTGAGGTCCACGATGTGATGTATGCACATACTAAATTGCTTCCTGTTTTGAAAGAGATCATGTTGTAACACTCAACACATCACAGAGCATCAGCACTTACTGATGACTTTGCCCATGATCAATTGTTTTGAATAATAAAAAAAAAAACAAAACAAAAAAACAGCTGGGTTCTGGCATAAATACTCAGATGTGTATGGGAAGACGTGATGAAATCACTTAAAGTACCGCAAACACAGTGCCATGGGATACTCATCTGCTACTGGAAATCACTGAGTAACAAGACAAGATCCACTTGACAATATGAGATCTCAGGGACCAATCATTTGGTAAATGACAACACACAAACACTGAGAAAAATCAGTGTGCATGCTGGTCTAGCTGTCTGCCTTTTTTTTCATCAGACATCCTTTTAGCTTTGTCTTAGTCTGTCATCGCACTCTTCATTTGACTCATCTTAATCACGTACTTGGGATTGAAATGCTTTGAAAAACTGACAGCATCATCATTTAGTCCGTCGCAGCCCAGAAGAAAGACCTCATAAGACGCTCGCTCTCTCCCATGCTGTTTGAAGTCCAGATGGTGTGCGCGCTCTTTTAAAAAAGACATAATTATTCAAGAAAATTATAACCATAAAATTAGTTTTAAGGAGGAGCTGATGGGGAAAATGTGAGTAATGGGTTTTCGCATAGAACAAACAATTCTGCTGTTTGCAATAAAAAAAAAAAAAAAAAACAAGGCTTCAAATTAATTTATAATGCTGGCCCCAGTTTTTGAAGTCAAATTCTTACTAATGTTTATCAATTGAAAGCCCTCACACTAAATACACCAAATAGAGCACCAGTGTATTAAGAAAAATAGCAATAGTGAAATATATTAAATAGCTTCATCATATATTACGATGAATTTTTAGACTGTACAGAGATGCTTTGTAGATAAGAAAGGTTCATTTTGCAGAGAATATAAAATAATGACAACATTGTGTAAATGCTTTTGGACAAGTTGAAAACTGTGTAATTATCCTAAACATATTTTTAGCGCTCCATGGTGGTTGTGCACACACACACACCATATATTTCACATCACAATATCTTTAGAAAAAAAAAAAGAACAAAAGAAGAGGCAACTGCATCAGGATTTGGGCGTCACAGTGACGGATCCCCAAAACAGCCTACAAAACTCTGTTGTCCTCTGGGGGGCATTGATCAGCCAACAGAAAAACACAGGACTGGCTGCAAGCAAGCATGTTTCACCAGCGACCCGTTTCATCATCCAGGACGGACAGCCAACCGAAAACTTCCTTTCACACTTTGGTACTTCAAGAAGTAGCTTATTCTTTAAGAGTCAAGTGTGAAAAGGGGGAAAACTGTGTGTCAGTTCTTTGGCTTGGTGGGATTTCAGCTACACTCCAGGCTTTGAATCCAGCAGCTTAATTCTAATTCTTTCATTAGGGATATCACAGCAAATGAAAAGGAATGATAATTTAACATTTGAATGTTGACAAATATTGGATGAAGTAGTCATCCTGAACACAAAAAAGCCCCATGTACACAACAGATGGGTCATATAGCTTTCATAAAGCGTAGCAACTACATGACGGGTGAAGCCAGAGTTTCGTGGAAAACAACCTCTGGTGGGATGAGGACAATATGTCCCTGTGTGAGCTTTTTTTTTATTTTTTTCAGCTCTTCTCTCCAATAGCTGCTACGACTCATTGGCTCTCCTTCTCAAACACAAGGCAGGAGTCAGGAATGATATTTATTAGTGTCCCGCCACATCAAGGGGATGAGTGCGTATTACTCATCTTATGAGTGTGTGGCTGACATTTGCTGTTCCCTTTGCCAACTTCCAAGCTGCAACCGTCCTTCCACTGATTCCAGGAAGACTGAGAGAAAAAATGAGACAAAGAGCGGCAGAAATAATGAGGCCTGGGTTCAATCACTACAGCAGGCATTTGGGTTGTCTGTTACTGACATGTCACTTGATGATAACATCACTGTCCATCTGACCCATGTGGTGGGACTGTGCGCTGTGCTTTGATGGGCCGGGAAAAAAAGAAGAACAAAAAAAGTGAAAGAGGAAAAGAACCTGTAAACATGGACTTTACTGGATGTGCTCTACGTTTTCTGTAAACATCAACAAAATGCTGTTTTTCTGAAATACTTTCACAACTTTCGCAGCCATGTGTCACGCATTCAGGAAGAGTGTCGGTGAGGACCAGAATGCTATCAAAGTGACAGTGAGTTCTCAGGAGTAAACAAGTTTGGTAATGCAAAAGTAGTGGCTCAGCTCAATGTAAAAAAAAAAAAAAAAGCTCATGTTTAATACATACATACACTGCTGCTGGTGTGCCAGCTTCTTGTCATTTCAACAGCACATCAGTGGAACAGTTTCTCACACAGGAAGTCAAACCAGCTCACATCCCCACCACTGTCACAAACCTCACAATCCTGTCTTCCATCTTTCCGAGGCCTGAGTAAAAATTCTTGATTTCTGCCGCTGTAACATTTGACATTAGACAGACGTCTGATCTTGACTCAAAATGCTGGCTCAAACAAACAGGAATTGAGAATACGAGTTGAGTACCGGGAAAGTTTGATTTCTGTCACCTCCTGACATGCTAAGATTTGTCAAACTGCACGTCACCTTGACATGTGGAGGACTGCATGTTATCAACAGATGTGTCCTGTTTTGATGGCATCTCAAGAAAACCAAATAATACATTAGTGGATGCCATCAGTGCTGTGAAAGACATTTCCCTAAAAATATGACAAGGGAGAGGACACAAGACTTTCCCCCCATGTTACACAGTTTATAGTCCTTAACGACATTTTAGACATTCAGAGTGGCCCGCAAAATATTTTTTCTCTGTGTGTCACAGGATACGGAAGAATATTTGGACATTTGAGCTAGAATCGGGGCCATTTTGAACATTAGAGGGAGCATCCTTTCTGGTTTCAATGTTAACACCTCAAACATAATCACGAACATGGACAACAAAATGATAGCCATTTGTCAAATTCTTGAATCCAGATATTGTTGGTTACCCAAGGAAAATAGGCTTTCACTTTCATTATACTGTAGATAACACAGATAACACCTTTTCAAAAAAAAAAAAAACTTTTAACTATTAGTGATAAATGTAAATTATCTGTAGTAAATTATGGTACTTAGTGAAAATAAAACCTAAAAAAGTTTTATGATTTTCTCACAATTCACTCAGCATCTGGCACCATCTGTGCCCACATTTGGTGTAAGCACATTCTGTCCACAAATACCACGTATGTCTGGCTGGATCCCTATCACCAGCTAACGGCCAAACAAAATTCTCTGCATGCTGACAATGTCCATTTCATCAGGAAGCCTGAAGAGTCAAACACATCCCCAGTTGGGGGCTGTTTTGCCAAATGGCTTCCCACAGAGCTCCAAGCTAAACCAGGCAGGAGACAGGCGAAGACAGGGCGAGGGGTATGAGATGAAGACCTGCTGCTGGTTTGGCTAAATTGTAACAAAATAGCCTCTCAGTGCCAGGGATGTCCATTAATATAGACCCAAATGTCATACGCTCACTGTGGATGTCAATGCTGTAATAAGAGAATCACCACCATTTTCTGGAGGGAGATGGCTACCTGTGGTGAGAGGAGAATGCCACGCAGAGATACACTTCGGTGGGAGTACAGGGCGCTTGATGCTGGTCCACAACCATACAGCGGAAAATGAAAGAGAAATTCAACCCAGTTTTTTTTAAAAACCGAATAAAAGCTTGGAGCTCAACAGGACAGATTTCTTCTCCTTCATCTGACTACCTGTGGTTCACGATTTCAAGTCTTTATACTTCTATTACGAAACCCCGCTGCGGTATAAAAATAATTTGCAAGAACATTAGAATAATGTTAGAAGTTGGTACAGTGTGATTTTTTTTTGTTTTGTTAATTCCGTTTTATTTATTTTTTTTAACTTCTTCTTACGAGTATCGCTGTTTTTACCAAAATCAAGTTTGTTTTTATTCAAACTAAATTTGTCTAAATGACGTATGCTCGCAATTTCTAGAATTATTCATATCTAATATTAATAACTGTCTTGCTTCTGGTTAAAAAGTGTCTTAACTCGCTGCGCTTTTGGAACCCCAGGAAACGTCAATGGGCAAAATACAAAATGGTTGTCCACAGGAGAACAGTGGGTCGGCGTGTGTGTGTGCGCACAAACATGGATCAGTGGAGACCCCCTACCTGGGCATCGCGCTTCCTCCACTCCTGGGTGTGCTCTTGGTGCTGTTGCAGGGCGGCCCTGGCCTGCCTCTCGAGGCTGCTCACCTCCCGCTGGCGCTCCTGGACCAGGCTGTCCTTTTCCGCGCTGTGCTGCTGCTGTAGCCGCGTCCTCTCCTGCTCGTGCTGCATGCGCTGCTCAGCCATCTGATTGGACAAGCAGGCAAAGAGAGACTTCATCAGCCAACACACACTCAGAGCAACCCTGTCGTCATGACAACTTGTCCATCCAGCGATCCATTCAACCTTTCTTCGTCCTACCGCTTCTACCCCTTACCTCCACCTAGAACACCCATCAGCCTAACCACATATGCGAAATTAGTAGGATGGGGGGAAAAAGGCAAGAAAAAGTTTTTTTAATTCCGCACATTGTCAGAGGACGTCATTATATGATGTGTTTACATCTGGCTTGCTCACCCGCCCTCCCACCTCTCCTGACAATTGTACAGACCGGCCCTCAATGTCCCACTCCTCTCTCTCCTCAAATCTGTCCCCCCTCGCCCTATTCCGCAATCGGCAAATAAAAGAGCAGTTAGTTTGGGCTATGTATGCAAGCTGGCAGGGGTTAGCCATCTGGTTGCAGAAACTACCCAATGCCCCATGCTATGCATCTGACAGCATGCGAAAATCGGCTTAGGCGTTAACTATGATGATCATTACAAACCCAAATCAAAAAACAGAAATAGAGAGGGAGGGTGAGTGAGGACAGCAGAAACTTTGAGCAGAACCAAGAAGATGTTAAATGACTCTTTCTATTGCTGTAATTACATTCTCGGGAATGATTTAAGCAATTTAAAATTCATTCAATTCATTCTGATGCTGCTATCATTGAGGTTTATGCCTCTATTGAAGGATATGTTAGTTTGCTGAAAGCAGTGAGAGTGTGTAAGGCTTGGTTGCAATATAAACATGCAGTAAACTTCAGTCTCACTGGAGTTACAACCAGCTACACACACAGTAGAGGATAATAAAACATATTTAATGGGACAGAAAGCCCCAATTTTTCAGGCTTAATCATCCTGTCATCTAAAGCTAGTCTGTATTCCAGCACGACCGTGAGCGGAGTCACCTGCTGAGAGGTGAGCCTTGCTAGTGGAGCTCCCCACCCCAAACTCCCAAGCCTTTCCCAGGCTCTGTTCTGTTCCCACTCCCCCATGGTGGTGGGACCAGTGACCCCCAGACCATCCTGCCGCGCAGCCCCAGCCGGAGCCTTGAAAGGACAGCAGGGGCCTGGGGCCCATTCGCCTCCCTGCTTTGAAGCTAATCCCCTGCACATTGTGCTTGACGGCACCCTACCTGGCCTGCCAGAGGAGCGGAGATCCACAGCTTCTATGCCCAGTGCCTGCTCTATATCCCTATCTTTGGATGTTGCATGCTATTCAGAGCAGGTGATGAATGAGGAGCTATCTACAGGAAGCCGGATTCTGTCCCTGGCACTCACAGGAAGGCACAATGGACACTTCATTTTGGCAGGCAAGAATTTACCATTCAGCTTTTGGGTGAGCTTTGCTAAATACCATGTGAAAAGGGCAATAGGAGGAATTATAGCTTAATAAAAATGTATTTTATCCCTGTGGCTCATTTAATGGCAGGCAGACTGACAAGCATACAGTAGCTCCTCAAGAAGCATCACACATGCCCTTTTTCACAACATATTAGAACACCACAGAGCTTTATCAGATAAACACTATGCAGAGTGCAGATAACATCTATCAAATGCTGCCACTGGTGATGCTGAAGTTGTCTACTGTTCATTTCCAGACAGACACATTTGCACCGTCTTAATTTCTCATTCAAAGACTTAACGGATACAAGTCAGATTCACAGCCGGAACACATTGTCCAACAAATTCATACAGCAGCAAAAGTTACAGCCGACAGATTGGTAAGTAGGCAATTTCATTGAGAACTCCTCAGCAGGACAGCAGGACACGCGGTAATAGAAACTGGGGGAGGACATCGTGGCTTACTGTTCGCTCCTGTTTAGAGTCTCAGGCCACGCGATTTTTGGAGGACTGAGGGGATCTGAGGTGAAAAGAAAATGAAGAAACGGGCAGCATAGATCCACTGTGAGAAAAACAGGCAAAGAAAAAGATGGAGATGAGAAGAGATGAGAGAGAGCAGACCCAGTAAGAAGCTTGGTTGTGACATCACGTAACACCAGCATGCAGCGGAGGATGCTGGGTGCTGCACCTCTTAAAGGGACCGTTGTGACGTTTATGAGGGAAGACTGAGTCGGTTATAGCACAGCTTGGTGCCACAGATACAGAGAGAGTCGGGTGTTATTGCACAGCACGACTCCTGTCAGCCTAGGTTGACATGGTTGTGTGTGTGTGCATTACTCGCATTGAGACAGGACAGTGAGGTAATGGGCTTCTTTCAGCCCCGGGGGGTATATCTGAAATGTTTGGGAAGGAGGAGGAAAGAGGAGGGCGTGGAGGAGAGTAGAACAGAAGCCCTGTCTGGCCTCAGCAGGGGAGGCTGGGGTAAGGGTGAGGGAGGGGAGGGGGAAATGGCAAAAAGACAAACCCCTTGTTTCTCACTGTAGGGTTTGAACTGAATATAGCCAGTGAGCGGTACTGAGCATGGATAGGAGTGCATATTCGTCTGTGTACAACGTCCACTTCTTTATTATTTACTGTTCCAGTTCAACATCTGAAGACTGAGGCTGTTGAGATTTCCCTTAACTCTCAAAGTCATGACTCCAAACCAGCCATGTGACCTCTACTACATCACTCCAACATCAAGAGGCAGAGCTTTGTTGGGACACCATGACGTCCAGCTTCCATGAGGGTCAGCTGGAAAATAACTCCTTCATTCATAGTTCTCTGTTTAAAGTCTCATTGAAGCTGCCCTTTTGGCCAATGTTCTTTTGTGAGCATGAATGGACAACCTTGACCCCTAAAATCTTGTGGTACCAATCTCTCTGGAGTGGACGCATATGGCACACACACATGCAGGAAATGGGAGAATGGGTGTACAAAGAACTTGTGATCATGCTTGCGTGTGTTCGAAAACACAGTATACAGAATGTAAAATGATAATATCTCATGAATAACCACCACACATCTTCATGTGCATATAACCACATTTCCTCTCTTTCTTTCTCTAGCCTTCTAACTTGCGTAGCTAATGTCACCAGCAGTCATATCAATGTTCCTCATCAAGACAGGCCTGTCATCTCTGTATGTTTTTATCTTCAAGACAAAAGGCTTCCTGATGTACTGCTAACCCTATGTAGCTGGCTTCAACTGCCAAATGCACCCCCACTCTGATGATAATCGTCACTTGAATGGTATCTGCAATGCTTTGATTACTTACCTGTTTTTCGCGAGATGAAATTTATGATTCCTCAGAACATTATACTGCCGTTGTCACTCAGAACACTGATAAATTCTCAGTTACTGGATCATTATAGCAGGATGAAAACGTCTTTTGGATCTGCACGGAATATAACACTCTAAGCGGCATTGTCTGCTTTCTACGACAATATACCCCTGCAGCCAAATTAAAAAGGTGCAGTTCCCACTTTCTCAAGTTTAACTGGTTTGTGGTGAATATTTTCAACATAATGAATACATCATACACCCTATTTGCATCTTGTGAAAGTGTGATTTTTTCCCCTTAAATGTCTTTGTTATTACAAACACAAGTGTTCAGGGAGCAAATCAATAATGGAGAACCATTTCTCCACCCCTTCGAAATAACACTGGCCTTAAATCTGCCGTGTACAACTATCTACAGCAAATTACACGTGGAGTAAACTCCATCTGGCCTGGAAATGAGAGTTAGCATGCACATTAGCTGTTGGACGGAGTGCTAGTTTGGTGGCTGAAAATCAATCATGCTGTGGATACAGATGGGAAATGGAGATGATACACCAGGTAGTGCACCACACTCTTTTTAACACTTTATAAAGAACCCACTAAGGAATGTTATTATTTGTTTTTTAATGGAAATATGAGGATATGTAAATGCAATCAGTTGCTATGCAGAGTTGCACAATTACGCTTGAAATAATTAAAATTTTCAAACATTGGTTTGGTATAAAAACGCCTCTCGCAGGTCGAAGAGGTTAAAATGCTCTGCCTCCTAGAGTGAGACTATCTGCCTTTGATAATATTCATTTCTTCGGTTTAACTGCATTTGATTCTCTATAAGAAATGTCTTCCTATCAGTGAGCCAGATTTTAATGAGTCGTGAAAATGGTTTCTGGACTCCTAATTGAAGAAGACTGACAGAGATGGGTTGATAAGGGGACAGTGCATCTGCTATGCAGATTGCGTTAGTTTTCAACTGGCAATGTTTAAGATATTCATTAAGCTGCAATCCAAGCTTAATCTAAAGCGTGTCACTTATCATCAGAATTTAATCATGTGGAACAGATGGGGAGGAATAACAACACTATTCCAAATGGATGTCAGTCCCTTGACTCCAGCGGGACAAATTTTCAGTGATAATAAAAAAGATAACAATGTAATGATGATGATGATTACGGAGGCAATGGAGGCTTTCCCTTGGCTACATCATGAACATGTAAGCAAAGAAAGTATACATGCATGTGGACACAGGTAGAGAAACACACGGCAGACAGACAGACAAAGTTACCGACCTGCTGCTCATATTTTTGTCTGAGTGCATCAAGTTGCTGCGCAAAGTCTTTGGCCTGGTTCTCCCTGAGGGACTTGGAGCGGATCAGGTCCTCCTCTACCTTATCCATCTGAGGCACGAGAAGAAGAAGAATAAAAATGTTTACTATTATTTTGATTGATGATGTATGTTACTTAGTGAAACATTCAGACTATTTTTATAATCTCAAACACATTTATGTCGCACACATAACATCCTACTTAAAATCTCATATTTCAGAAGACTGGACCTAAATTTCGCTTCAGTAGGTTTTGCTAGTACTAGTTGATGCATGTGTAATCACAACATAAGTACACTAAACTAATACATGCGGAACTTGCAACATAACACCATGCATCTGCAGCAGAGTGATACTACTGTAACATTTTCCTTTCATTCCGAAATTAATGGACTGCCATCAGGAAGAAATATTTCATCATATTATGCGTGATCTCATCACAATGTTATCGTAATAACAGCACATTGATATATTAACATATCCAATATTATAATTAACATTAAATATGTAATACCACTATTTCACATCAATATTCACCAGTGTAAGAGAGTCAATTCAACTAAGTTGAAGAGACAGTTCGAAACAATAAAGTCACAAGCTGCTGGCTCTTTGAGGACTGTGTTTTTCTGGGGAAAAAACAGAGTTTCGACATTACGTACTTAACTTTCTTTTTTTTATCTTAACTTTCTTGCAGGCTACCACTTTTCATATTTTCTTTCTAGGTGACGATAATCAAAACAATTAGAAATGTAATTTACTGAAAAACCTCTGTATCTGGGCTATGATGCATGTGTCACTTAGTAAATGGTGAATCATTTTTGATTAATCCATTTAAAATGCTAAAGCCTCCTCAAGCTATTGATTTCAAAACGAGAGAAAGACAAAGAGAGGTGGAGAGTGATGCAGATCACACCATTCGCAGTCAGAGCAAGGGAAGACAAGAAGAGAGGAAAGATGGAAGGATAAAAAAAAAAAGTAGAAAAAATTTTTTTTTTCTGCGACATTAAATCATTTACATTGCTATTATGTGATGCACACGCAGGTTGGGTAGTGGGAAAGAGGGGAAAGAAGTAGGATGACATGGATGAAGAAAAGACTGCTCCCTTTCTCGTGTGGCTTTGATGTGGGCTGAGGATAAAGTCAGATTGGAGATTGGGATGCCAGGGGCTCAGTGGAAAAAGAAGGAACGAGCATGGGATGGAAAGATGACAACAGGAGAAAAGAAGGTAGAAGGAAGAAAGAGGAAAACTACAGAAATAAAAACAATTTTCTGAGGAAAGAAGACATCACTTCCTATGCTGGCTAGAAAAAAAAACATGTATTCAAGAGGCAACATAGAAATCAAAACAAAGTTCTCTGCCTGCCATTAAAAAAAACAAGTATACCGCATCCAGTATAGTGCCTACAGTCCAAAAAAAGCATCCTTTTCATACTCACAAAATGCAGATTACAGAATTTTTTTCTTTTGCAATGCTAGATAGTGTGTTTTCCTTAAGGCGCCTTCTCTACCTTCTTTAGGGTTCAGATGCAAGTGGCATAAGTGATCTCTTTTGTCAATATGATTTAACGATTTTAAATTCAGGCTAGGGAAATAAAGGTCAGCAAACATCCATGCGTAAATCTTACTCCCACACAGACTCTCATATTTTCCTGCATTACACCTGCACCCCCACTACAATGGTGAGCCCAAAAACTAATTAGCAACTAATGCTGAGCTCCCCTTACATGCAGCCCTTTAAAACATTCAGGACCACACTCAGTGCCGTGTTGCCAATAAGGCAAGCAAAAATGCATAGCCAAAAATGCAAAACAAAAATGCCTATAGCCAAACAAGCTTGTAAAACAGCATCAGAATTTTTACAACTCAGTGCTCATCGATCTGCGAACTCTCGCAATAAGCAACAGCCCACATGGTGTGGAGCGCTGAACGTCAGGCTGGCCTCATGCACTAATTAGTCTGGTTGCTTAGTGTGCGTGATGTGATCCTGTTCTCCACTGAAACACAACCATCCCAAGTCACGCCCACTGAGAGAAGTGAGGTCAGCATATGTTGGCAGAGAAATGAGTGCACCTGCTTAATGAGCATTGTAAATTATTTTATTTATTTGGAATGACTAAATGATTTAATGTAGCCTTGGGATAGTAATGTTATTGGTTCTCACTTATAGATTTTTAAGTATAGGAGCAGTGAGGGGGAAGTGTTGGGGAGGGAGAGAGAGACAGAGACTGAAAGACATACGGTGGAATTCAGGCGCAGCCAGTGTGGAGCCCTTTTGCATCTGTGGTCAGGCTGTGTTTCATTGCAACTACCAAATGTGTGTGTGTGTGTTTGCGTGCTCACATTGTCCCGGTGACCTACTGTCAACCAGTTCACTCTCTTTATGGTAAAGGAAACATGAAAGATGGTAAAAGCATGTGTGCGTGTGTGTCTGTTTAAATGCAAACAACAGGAAACAAAAAAATAAATAAATAAAAAATGCGAATGTGCTCTCGAACTGCACTGCGAATGTTCAGTATATGCATGATTTCCAGGAAATGCAGTACACACACACATATGATAGACATCAGGTGTTAATGGAAACTGCTTCCTGTTAACATACACTGTACATTCAATATGTAATGCTTTTTTGTATCTTTATGCACATTTGTGTGAGTGTGTGTGAGTGCATATCAGACCTGGAGTTTCATGTCAGCATAGGCTTTCTCAGAACTGAGCTCCACCTGTTTCTTGAACTGCTCCAGTGCCATATCTGCCTGTTGGATCTGCTGCCTTTGGCTCTCTCTGGCTCTGTCCAGCTGGCTCTCCATCTCCCTTCAAACCAAACACACACACACATACACACACGCCACATGCGTGCGCGCGCACACACACAGAAATTAATATATGAAGTCAAAGAAATGCAGCTGTAGACTGTAGAAATCCTGAAATGCTTTGTTAAGAAGTAAACAGACAGACTTTTCAGTGAAAGTAACAGTAGTTATAAAGTATTTTCAAGAAAGAGGGAAAGGAATAGAGAAAACTGAAAATGGAGGTACAAATATAAGTAAACAGGAAGGAGCAGAACATAATCCATAAGGTTCTTTTCAGTACCTTTTGCATATGGCCATTTACTTTTATATTAATCTTTTGATGAAGAGTAGGATGATAGTATATGATTTTACTGTAGCCGTCAGCTCAAATACAATGCTGTGTGTATGTGTATGTGTATGTGTGTGTATATGTGTGTGTGTTTCATGCAGGTACACTGCTGCTATTGCTGACAAATGTCAGGTCGTGGAGTTTCAGGCTGAGTGGATTGACAGGCACACGAAGAAGGACAGCCTCATACCGAGTGCTGTCAGCGCCCAGCCGAGAGGCCCAGCCACAACATCACACACAGCAATACCAAGCAGCTGTCAAGCCTAACCCATGGAGGCTGTGTGGGGGCATATGGGGGGAGTATGGAAGTCTTATTTTTGTAAACAATCTGAGAATATGCATGATGAACTTTATATTCAGAGAGTGATCAAACAGTTAGCTTACTATAATGCCCTTTAATATTCATAACTGATGAGCAAACTCTGCAGTTCCGCGCAATGAAACATGATTTGCTTTTGACTTGGACACAGACTTGACTACAAACAACCACGTCCACATGTGATCACATCTCGTAAGTTTTATCAGCTCCAAGTGTTCGTCATATGATATTCATATTGGATTGTTCTCTCCAAAAGCACAGCCAAGCATCCAACCACAATTCAAGTCAGATACAATCAATCTATTATGATAAACACTTAAAAATGATTGAAAACTTTTACATAAAAATGCATGTTTAAGACCAAGTACAAACAAAAACAGGCTGGTTTATCCTGCTCTGAATCACGAAATCTTGCAAAAATCCCTCAAAGGGAGATGAACTTTTGGCACTTCCGTCCATGCTATTCATGAGTGTTATATGATAATAATGTTGAATGAACCCCAAGGAAACCAGCGAACATACCCATTAAATTTTCATACGATCACACTGAATGTGCAACTGTTCAACCCACAACATCAACAGAAACTGAAGCAAGCAGCAAAGACTCAACTGTGATCTTCCATTTCACTTCAGCAGTTACTGACACCTTCCAAGACCCTTCTTCTGTTTAATGCACATAGGGACAATGCTGGTGAGAGAACATGACTGGCTTTATTTTAAAATAACTTTATTTTTAACAGTGTGTGGTGAGTGCAGTGCTGTGTGTGTGGGTATGTGTCACTTCTCCTGCTCCCTTGTAAATTAGCTAACACTGAATGAATAATTATTCCCTGTGGACAGACAAGCAGGAGGAAGAATGAATTTTTGGCCAGTGGGTGAGACAATTAAAAGTACAATTATAACAGAATTACAACAGGCACAAAACGGACGGTGGGGGAGGATTAAGACATTCCATCCCTTTAATCTAAAATGGAAGGAATCTGTCTGTCTGCCCTTTGATTCTCACACTTGGCATGCTGAAGTGCACTGCCGAGGATCTAAAGAAGTTTAGAGACAAGTGTGAAGTAGTTTGGATAAGCGGTTCTCGGGAAAGTCGTGAAACATCGAAATGAGGAGCTGGATGCAGCAGTTCCACACCCACAGTTTAAGATGTTTGGCGCATGAGTTTAAACAAGAGTCAGTGACTATGTTACACCCAGAGAGATAACGTTAATGTTTTGATGACCCTTTGCACTGATTAGTTCAACTGGTATGTATGTCTTTAACAAAGCAGAAGGACTGCTAAAGCTAAAACTTAAAACTAAAATAGAAATGGAGGGTTAGTCTGGGATTAGCACGTTGCAAAATATCAACTGAACATACACTACTGTAGACTGGCTTTTTAGATTATTGCATATTATCTTGCATATTTAGAGCCCAAATTGCAGGCACCATTGTTGTTCAATAAAGATTCCTTTCCTTTTGGGGCCAAAACTATTTCAGATGTAAATAATATATTTGGTATCTGAATTATACTGTTTATATCTATGCATGGTAATTTTTGAAGGAAAGAAAAAAACATAAATGTAATAGGTGACTCAAAACTTTTGAAAGGTGGTGTATGTCTGAAAAATGAAAACTGTAATCATTACCAACACACATATTCACAAAGTTTCCGAATTTGTCAAGAGATTAATCACTTCCTGTTACTGAAGTAACAACTCTGAGAAAATGCAAAGATAGGACAATGAAAAAAACACTGAAATGGAGAAAGACAGGGGAGATAAAAACAGCAAAATGAAAAAAGAGGGCAAAAAAAAGCAAAAGCAGAGGATTGAAAAAGGAATGTGCAAGCTTTCTCTCCTCTTTATAGCATTCTGTCTCTTTGTAATTTTGGTCTCTCTCATGTCGGACATCAAACGACAAAGAATTTTTTTTTTCTCCCAATTTTGTGTACTCTGTAATTATTAATCAGTCTCGTTGCATGACTGCCTTCCGGGCTCAGACAGACACAAAGGATGCGTGGAGAGACTAAGATGGAAAAAAGAAAGACAGAGGAAAAGAGAGAAAAGAATGGAAAAGAGGATGTCACAGAAATAGCAAGTTTTTTAAACTTTCAATGCAGAGCAGAAATGAATTGGGTGTGTGTCTCAGTTGACAGTGTGTGTGTGTGTGTGTGTGTGTGTGTGTGTGTGTGTGTGTGTGTGTGTGTGTGTGTGTGTATGGGCTTTTGTTCACGAGCCACAGTCCCGAACTCTGCGTGTGACTGACAACTCTACTTCAGGAATGCACTATGACTAAGTTGGAGCTGGCTGCTGGGCTGATACCTCTGAGGATACACCGAAAAAAACTCACTCCAGCTAACTTCAAGTGTGTGACAGACTGAAACATATTATGCTCTAAAGCTGAGAAGAGCAGGTGAGCACATGGCAGCTTCAGTGACTCCACAGAGAATAACTCAGTGTGAGAGTGTGTGTGAGTTTCCCTGTGTGTGGTCACTAGAGCAGCAGACAGCATGTCACCATCAATAACAGAGCAATGAGGGTGAGATGAGAGGACAGAGAAAAAAGAATCAGGGAGGCCTGGCAGGGCGAAACAGAGAGGGCGAGGAAGGAGAGGGGTGCCAGCGGCAGGGCGGCCGTTGGCTTTAAATGGATCTCTGGTCAGAAAAGTGGAAGGAGAGGAGGCTCAAATTAAAGATGTGCCTTCTCTAAAGAGGAAGTCCTCTCATCCCTCAATCCTAAACGGCTGTTTAAAGGGGAGGAAGAGAGGGAGGCAAGGAGAGAGGAGTGTTTGTGCTAGAAAGGGTGAAAGAGCTTCCGCCATCCAGCCGCCTGGCAGACAGGAGGGGCGCAGGGATGCCGGCGTTTTCCGGACTGCCCTAACCACACAATGCCACGTGCCGCCTGATTGTGCACCTCTTGCTGCTACAGGGAACTTAGAATAAACATTTACATACAAGTACAGTTAATACAACGGTACACATTAAAGTTAACGCACACAGAGCCAACTGTAATTGCTTATGCAAATATCCTTTCCATGTAAGGAGAGTATTTAACAGTTGTATGGGCTGTGATGTGGGTGGAGCAGCGCATGGAAAATACTGACAAACAGACTAGAATGCACGCTTGCATGTGGATGCCTCTGGTCTCTAGTATAAAAAGAGAGAGTGAGAGCGTGCATGCGTGCGTGCGTGCGTGCGTGCGTGCGTGCGATATGTGAGAAAGTGCATGCAAGTGCCCGCGCATCTGCGTCTGTGAGCTCATCCAAACGGAATGATAACGAATCCACAGACACATCAAAGGAGCCTGGAAAAAAATGAAGCACAGAAAAGAAAGGGAGAGAGAGAGAGAGAGAGAAATGCAAAACTGAAATATTCAGCGCCCTCTGAAGAAAAAATAAAACAGGCTTGGTTTTCATCCACTTCCCCAGAGAAAGAGAAAGGGAGAGAGAGAGAGGGAGAAAAGACAAACAGACACAGAATAGGAGACAGACCACAAATAAGTGAACACAAAAGAGAGACAGGACAAGAAAAATATTAAAGATGGAGAGAGAAAGAGTTGAAAACACAGAATCATTGAGCTTGATGGCTTTAAAACTGCCTTTTAAAAATGTGGCCTGTTGACAAACAGCATTTCACACAAAGATATAAAAACAAAATGGACACATGTGCAAAGGCTTTGTTATCATCATCCTTTCCCCCAAAAGCAGCATCAGTGCACGCCAGTCAAATGAGAGCTTACAGTCACTTCACTAGTGCTGCTACCAACCTCACTCAAAGGTAGTGTCAGTCACAGTTGCTAACTCTGAAATTAAACTTCAACCTCCTGGTACTTTAGCATTTAGAGTATTCATTCTATATTTACACCAGTCACAGTCTCAGTCCAGATTTAAAGTAGACTGTTAGTGGACTACTGTGATCGACTGAGTAACAGAGGCTGTTTTTTTCCTTTTTTAATAAGCACAAATGGGAAAAAAAACAAAAAAAAACAAACACAAAAAATTTCTATGAAGATGTCACCTTGCACTCCGACCAAACAATTAATAGCTAAATTAAATTAAATGGAAATTGAATTAAATCAAAAAGGAAAATCATGATTATTGTTAGCCGCAGATCACCAGATATAGCATAAATTTCTCAGCATAACAGATGACATTTCAGTTAACCTATATAAAGTCTCTTTGAATCTGCACTTTCAAACGCTGGGGATGAAACCAGTGACTTTCCTTCTCACTAGTTAGCGTGTCAAACACAACCAAACATGATAAGGAGAGAAGAGGACGCAGAGAAATCTGGTGCAGCCCAGGATGACAGAACCACTATGTGGGTGAGACAGAACAAAAACACATGTTAAATGTCTGTCTCGTATTTCAAAGTTCTGAGATTTTAAATATTTCTATACAACTCTTTCCTTCAGTAAACAACAGATATGTTAAAGGGTCTTATTTATTCTTTGTATACATGCAACATAAGCTGTGCCTAAAGAACAGAAAAGCCAAATGTATGTACGATGTTAAAAAATATACAGAGAAGAGAAAAAGAGATTTTACTTGTGACATGATTTCGAACAGGGATTTTCTTGCCTTCGCTGTGCACTTAGATGCTATTTGGCTTCATGAATTATGCAGACAACAGCGAAATATGCTAAATCAACTATGCACGGGCCCCTAAAGTAAACATACTGTATTTACATATCCCAAACATTATGCAATGGAAAATGAAGCCGGAAGGCTTTTAATGAATCAACGAAAGCCCTAAAGACAATCTACTGAGATTGAGTTGTTTCAGTGCATTAATTAGCTTGTGCCTGCTTTGGTAATTATTCATACTGTCAGCGTACATTTGTAAGTGAGCTCACTTAATGTAAAAATGTCAAATAAGGTTATGTGTGATAATCACAAAAGCAAAGCAAGGCATTCAACGTCATTATGCATATGAAAACATCATGATATCAATCAGGGGCACATATCAAGTGATATGATGATGCTGCAATGATCAGATATGACAAATTATAGCTAAATACCAGAAAAAACTTTTTTTTTTCCAGAGGAGAAAGTTATTATCTGACTCAATATCTATCCATTTAATTCAATAATCAAAAAGACAAAAAAAAAATCATTGCCTAGATTTGGTCCATTAGACATTTCTGCAATATTACCAGATGTCAAGTTTAGCATTAAACCCATATTAACTTTGAGCTCCAATACTAAAACAAACTGATTTTTTTGTTGATGATTTAGTTCCTTGTTTTTGGTGAGATAGCATTAATGTCTGCAAATCAGTGCTCAGTACTAATAAGGTACATTGCAAGTGTATGAGACCCTTGGCTATAGAGCCCAGCTAAAGAGATCTTTGCAGTTTTCCTTCAGTCAAGTCTGTGGTATCGAGCTGGTGCTTAACCCATCTCCATCTCTAACCCCTTTCAATGCAGTTGCCATGGGAGTAAATATTGAGCCATGTTGGAGCTTTTCAGTATTCAGAATCCATACCTCCACCTGCTCCTGCTCCTAAACACTAACCAGGCCTCTGCTCGGGTGCCTCTGGTCCCTCTCCGGACCACTACCACCCCTGCTTTCCTACATCCCTCCTGTCATAGGAAAAGAATGCTGAGAAAGATAAGACCACTTCAAAAGACACACAAAGATGTAAGACGCATGTGCACGAACGCATGCGCATGCACACACACAATAACATAAAAGAAGTGTCTCATGCAAGCATGTGAACATGTGTGCACAAACATTGACAGGGAGAGAGAGAGTGAGAAACAATGACACTCAGACCAAGAAAGACATCCACACTTAGTTAATACCCTGCCAAAAAAACAAAAACAAAAAAACAGTAGTTTGGTGAGAAAACATATGGAACTGAAACAAGCAAAAAAGCAAAAAACTTTTAACTGAACAGGTTTGTGACTGAAGAAGAGGATGATACACATCCCATCCATGACAGTGCAGACAGGCTTGGACAGTCACTCACACAGCTGGTGTGTTAGCCTCTAATGAAAGGCAAGCACACTTTCCCTCCAGCTGCCTCTGCCACTCCAAACTGTAAACGATCAAACTGAGCAGAAGTTACACAGTCAAGAGTTGTGACAACTCTGCACCACAACCTTAACAGGCATGTGGTTTTGATAAACCCATTTGGGTGCCAAGGGACAGGAGGGAGGCAGCCTCTTTAAGGGGGGGGGGCACTGTAATCTAGAAAAAGACCAGCTGTTGTTCTTTTGCCCTACTTTAAACAATCAGGTGATTTTCTGATGTCTTTAAATTTAAATTGTGATTTGGAGGTCACTGCTGCAAAAACAGGCAAGCTGTTCCCCAAATGAACACCCTATCCCACCCCCACCCCTCTGTGGAGCATCTCGCCATCTTTATGCTAATGCCCTATAATGATCTGAGGCACGTTGGGATGAAAGAAAAGGAGAAAAACTTGCTCTCTGCACAGCTTTGCAGTGCTTCTGTTGTTGTTGCTAGTAACACAGATGTGGAATTAAAATAGACACAGTTATGCTTACTTGTATATCAGGACAGGGCGACTTTTCTTTTTATACTAGAAAGAAAGAGTAAGAGTAAAGAATAAAGTGTGCAAAGACATCAGTTACATATGCTACATATGAATAACGATAATCAAAACTGCCAACACATTCATCTTCAGTTGTTGTTCTACTTGCGCAAAGAAGAACTAAAATATCAAAACATATACATTTTTATCCATAAATATATATTGATGTCTTTGAAGGGTCCAGAAACACACACAAAACACATCATAACACAGTGCACATACCATACAGTATCTTGCACATGGCAGGCATGTTGAGCAGTTCTACGTATTTAATTTCATCATCTATCCTTCCATCTTCACACACGCGCACACACACACACCCCCGCGTGCGGTCTTGCTTCGACTTTGAAGTTCTCCTGGATCGCCTTTAAAGGCCGTCAGTGCTGCCACGACAGCAGGCAGGTAACAGAAATCCGACTGCTTAGCGTGTGTGTGTGGAGCTTGAGTACTTAATTAGCTAAGAGCCCAATGGGCCACTTGCCGTTTTTCAGCGGTTAACACTAAACGAGGGAATGACTGGCTTGTTAATGATACTAACAACAAGGATAATTTATGCACAAATGGATCTGTCTGCTGCATTTAAGCTTGTCCTCTGTTGCTGGGCTGCTGACAATGACAAGCACAAACAATGAGCAGACACAACCATCAATGTCCCATTGCGATCTTAACACTGAATACCAAATGCCATTAAACTGAGAAATGTGTTTACATGTTGTTTCAAAGACAGAAACACAAAGAAACAGAAATAACAACATTGTCCTAGAAGTTAATACAATTTCTAATCCATGAAAAAGATGCATCGTTGTTTTCAGATGCCATTTAAAAAGAGTCTGGCTATGACACAATGTGCCTCGGGCCATTGCCAAAGACCCAAGAAAAAAGGAAATGCAGCCAAGCTCAGCCATTTTTTTTGCCTAATCCACTGCCTCTGGGTTGCTCTTATATTGTGACAAACAGTTGGTACAAACCTCTTGGGGGGGGGGGCGCTGGCCTTGGCTGTGCAGTACTGGAACTGGAGTTGAGGTTGTTCAATGGGTGTTGTGTTTAATTGTGCTGAACACATTCTAGTTTTGCCAGGGAAACCGAAATCTGCTTGTGACCAAATAGCGTGGTCCAGTATGGAGCTAATTACCCAGCGGAATGTACTGACTGGCTGACTGGTTGGCTGGCTGAATAGCTGGAGTCTGTTGGAGTCTAGGATGTCAGCAGAGTGAAGACTTGTGGAGGGAAGGGAGTGATAAAGCTAAAGGGCGAGAGCAGGAAGCTGAGGGTGAGGTAAAGTGGCAGGTAAACAAAAGTAGCTCTAAACCGGTTCATGATAATGAGTGCAAAACACGAATTTGAAAACAGAAGCAGAAGTTACAGAATTATAGGAAGCATTACATTGACAGACTCCTTTATCAATGATTTCAGTCCCTGCATTTTTATAATATTCCTACATCGGCTTAAAAGCATCTTGCAGATTTGAGGAGAAGCATGTGTACTTAATAACATTAATTTGTAAGGGCTGCATTGGATTTAAGCGAAACATTTTCAGGGTCCATAGGCTCCAGCTCCCCGTGACCCTGACGGATAAGCGGTATAGAAAATGGATGGATGGATTTTCAGGGTCCTAGTATTTTGCAGGGCAGCTCACCAGAATGTGTTACTCGGAAACCTAATGCAGCTGGGCCATTGTTACTGTCATTAGGTGCACATGCTTTTTCTGCAATGACAAGTCAAAACTTCCGAACTGGCCTCACAGCATCATGAATTCATATTTTGTGACATACTATCACCTAAAATTGGTATGGTGAGAGTGCTAGCAAACAGTTCTCGAATTCCACACCCACAAGACACACAGAAATATTATTACTCAGTTGAAGCCATGTTTCTGGCCACCTGATGAATGTAAGTCTGATACTTCCTCTAATTTTATCTCTATGTTGGGTCTCTACCAGCTCTTGAGAGATATATTTGGCTCTCTAGTCACTAAATAGTGCACTTGGCTCACCAGTTAGTTGCTAACTGTTTCAGTTGTTTGGTTGTAGAGACTTAATGTACAGTGGGTTTATCAGAGCTTTCATGTCAACAACAGCTGCCTGCAGAGGCTGGAAACAGGATTGATGAGCGTGAACCTATACAATAAAGTTGCAGGCCACAGAACCAAAACATATTGCTGAAAGATACTAAAAGATCTGCAGAAGCAAGGGGAACTGTAGAGTAGGCTGATAACTGTGTGGTGGTTCATTATTTATATCAATCCCTTTCATGTTACATATGTGTGACAAGTGACAATTGCGCCATGTAAAATATTGATTAGTGCAGTTTTAACATCCATCCATCCATTTTCTATACCGCTTATCCGCAGTTTTAACATATTTTAATGCATAAAATTACTATATATTTCAAAAAAATATTTCCACAGCAAGTCATGAATTACATTTATACAAATCATCTTTATGGTGTCTTAAAACCTACAGTCGTGGTATTTCCCCTCAGTTTATTAATGTAGAGACTGTTTAATTTATACGGTAGGATTAAGCTTGCTAGTTTTCCTCAAGACAACACAAATGCCTATCGCACGTGAAGCTCTGAAACGACTTCTCATCACAGTTTCCCGGCTCTCAACTCGAACCGTAGAACTCACAGCTATAAAAAAAGATCAAAGAGAGAGTACAGGGGTTGGCTTGTTAAAGCCAAACTCCACCTTAGATCAGAATTCATACACACTGTTCGTATGATCAAAGACTCAAGTCTGTACACATACAACAACAACGCTCTAATAAAGTCTGAAGCCACAAAGCGTGATATGCGTCAAATGTGAGATAACAATAACTGTAAAATTAATGCAACGCTACCATTATATATGTTGGAAATTTCATGAATAAAGGGGGGCAATTTCAGTACATTAGGAAGGACATCTGTCCATACACCTGTCAAATAACCCTGGGCACCATAAACATGTTTGTATTTTGATGATATTCTGAGATTATGATCAGGTTTGTGCAGAATTTTGTGCTGTACTATCTATCTAGGGTTGCTCCAGCTCACACTTTATGTCAACTGCACACATCTAATAATAAATGTGTAAAGCTTTAGCACCAGACCTACAGTTTGACACTAGATTACTGTATTTTTGTATACCAGCTGTGTCATCACTCAGTACTAAATAAAAATGTTTTACTAATTCAGATCTAACACTTTCAAAAACTTTCACTGTGACATTCAATTTTCTTTTCAAATCTCTTGTCTTAAATTTAAATAAATACTTTTTTAAATCACACCTTTGGTTTGGTTTGGTCTTTATCATTGTACCTGAGTGCATCTTCAAGTTTGGCTATCTTCCTCTTGGCCTCTATCCTTTCTTTTTCTGCCTCAGTGTGGATTGCCAAAACCTGAGAGAGAGGGAAAGAGGTGCAAGTGAGTGCAACAGCAGACACCATCAAACATCACTCAGCAAGACTCGCCTGCTTGTGACCTTGTGAATCTGGTCTCGTCTCTTCTCTCTATCACCCCATCAAAAGTACCATCCGAGCCTGTCTGCGTGCACAGAGGGCCTCTCACTTTGAATCTATGGCAGCCATATGAGCCCTTCTTATGTCCAGATACCATGCTCTGGCCTCCTTCATTTGTTTCATTTACCACTCCTGAGGAGCAGAAAGAGGAATCTTTGCAGGGAAAACAAAGTGGAAAATGAACACCTGACTCCTATTTCTTTCATTGTTTTCATCGCATGTCACCTTGCAAGAAGGGGGAAGGTAAAAAAGGATAGGTGGAAAAAATGATACAGGTGGATTACAAGGACAGAATAAAAACAGACTGCATTTGACGACAACACATAAATGACCTGGGACTTTCTTTTAGAGAGGCTTAATTTAAATTCTCTCTGACCATGAATTAAGTGCACAGAGCCCTGTTAGGTTCTTGTGGGTTTATCAGACAGAGAGGCCCCATATATGCACAGCCTGTGGCACTTTGAAGACAACCCAGGTGCAGCAACTCTTAAAAACCTGATTTTCACCTGAGAAGTCTGGCCTGAGCTGGTCTGGTCCAGCTCAGATCGTTAACAATGGTCCCCTCACTGACGGCTCTATGCCTTTGATGAGGGTCTCTCAAAACTAAAGACCCGAGCAAAGGGTGAATTGAGTGTACATGCATCAGTATACCAAGAGAAAAATGTCCCTTTTGAAAGTCCCATTTTGCTGATTGACTCTCATTCTTAACTTTCTCTGCTTGATAATTCATTCGCTAAATAATAAATCATCCTCTTTCTTCTCTGTCCAGTCCTGCGTCTACCTGTTAATCACAGCTCTGATTTTATGAGACCAGACATAAAATTTAAAAGTAAGGGGAACCAAAAGAAACACGTGACTCCAGGCTTTGATCTCCACTTGACCGTAATAACTTTGTCCAGGGCTGCTTTAATGCAATGACAGAAGCTATGGAGCTCAGTGGATCAGTTTTCCTGAAGGATCAAGTACACACTACCTTTTTCTCACAGTTGATCTGCAGTTCTTCTTTTTCCTGCTGAAACTTTATCCCTTCATCCTGAAAGGAAGCGAAGTTGAAATGATACTGTATGGCAGAGGTGATACTGTGACACATAACACAAAGACAAGCCCTTTGTAACTTTCATAGCAGGCATTCAAACAGCGACAAACAGGAAACATGCATAGTCCTCACACCACCCAAACCATACTCTGACTTGTTGTTGTCTTCGATGTTCACTATCCAGGAGCTGCTGTTTAAGCTGAGCTATGGTTTTCTCAAAGTCCTCCATCACCTCAGAGGCCTGGAAGAGACAAATAACGAGAACATTGGTAAAAAGAAGAAAATGCAGCTTAAGTTGGTGCAGCTGAGTATTTTGCATCAAGAGTTAATGTAACAAGTTGATAGTGAGATCCATGGCAAGATGCTGTGGTAATGTGGACCTTAGCAGCAGAAAGAGCATGTTCCTGATGTAAGTGGCTCATGTCAGTCTCATGTTTGGACAAGAGCTTCTGCACAGTCTGCTCGTGTTGCTCGCTCTTCTGCTCCTTCTCCTTCTGCAGAATCATATTTCTGAGGACAGTTCAGAATAAGACAAGGTGATTAAAATGTACACCGATCTGTCCTTGTTCCAACATCACCAATTAATAATTACTGTAGATTCATATGAATTACAGTTGACAGATTCCTCAAGACCTCAAGCACATATTTCACAATAAAGATGATGAACTTCTTGGAAAAATATCCCTCTTTTCCACAAGTTTCTCCGTCCTTAATCCTCCTGATTTCACATACCGTCTGTTGGCCTCCTGCAGTTCTGCACTGAGGGACGCAACGTGGATCTCCAAATGGGCCTTCTCCTGTGTCACCTTTTGACGTAGTGCGTTTCCCTTCTCCACGTCCAGACAGTGCTGTTTTACTCGCAGCTCCAGCTCACGCACTGTTTGCTCCTGAACCACAAACATACACAAAAACCACTAAACCAAACAGTTTTAACCTGCTTGAGAAAAATGTCATGGGTCAGGAAACCGCATGTGCCCACAGTGAAGTCAGACACAGAACTCTCACCACCTCTTTGACTTGATCCTTGAGTGTATGGCCGTGTTAACAACATCCATCCTGAGCGCTTCAATCACAAGTGTATTCCAGCTCTAAGTACAGGTGTGAAGCTTAAGATGCACTCAGGATGCGTTGAGATTCAACTTAACAAACTTTTTAAAAATGTCAAATTCTTAATCATTAGTGTCTTCTTGTATATTTAACATCAGCTTGTCATGATAAATATACAATAGGACAGAAACCAATATAGGAAACTTCTTTGTCACTAGTAGAGAAAGTCCCCCACACTCCCAGTGTGTTGGCTACCACCGGTCCACCAGTTAAAAACAACAAGCATTTGAGAAACATGTCAAGACACACTGTAAAGGTGTGAATTGATGTGGTTGGAGCTGCACACTTGTGACTGGCCAACCCAAATTGCTTGTTAATGGCAGTTATGAACAGCCTATACAGCATAGAAATTAAGGATACTTACTGCTCAAGTTATTTAGTCAAAAGCTAGTGCTGGACTTAAAAAAAGACTGTTTTGCACGGGTATTCTCCAAAGATCTGTGAGTCATCAAAGACAAAAACATCTTCTCTGTACAAACAGTTGCAAAGGTCAAACCCACAGAAACCCTTTCAATGCTACATCATATCAAGTGAAAAATATTTCTGTCTGTTTTGTTCATCCAGTCTACAAAAGCCCAACTGCAGCAGTTTCTAAAGTCAACTGCTGTGCCTTTGAAAAGTTTCAAAAGCTGTAAAAATCCAAGTTAACTATTTGACCTTACTGGATCTTTCAACTAACCCTACACAACAATAAATAAATTCCAAGTGTAAAAGGTTCATTGAAGTCTCAACTGCTAAAAAAAAATCTTTCTGATCACACAGGGTGCTGTGGAGAAATGTTTTGAACAGCAGGTCCCTGCTTTGTTTGTATCTTCTGCTCTTTCTTACTCTAACAATGAACACACAGCAAGATGCGAAAAAGTGTGGGCTTCAGCGCAAGGAGTCCATCCAACCTGAAATATGTTGCACAAGTCTTCTCCTACACACCACGTTTTATTTACCACACCTGAACGTGAAAAAGCACAGGGCTTATATGAAACACATTTCTGGTGAAATGAAAATGTAAGATAGGAGGACATAAATCTAATGTGTTCAACATAACCGACCGAGTAGATGTGAGAAAATCTTCATGCAAAAAAAAAAAAAACTGTAGCGGAAATCGTGTTAAAACAAACAAACAAACAAACAAAAAACCAAAACTGGTCACATGTGTTGAGACTAAAATTAGATGACTTCACTCTACACCTGCACTGCTGAGTTATTTTAAAGGCAAATATCAAAATCTCAGTCGGGGTTCTGATTTTCAATAAAGACAATGAACAAGGCTCAGCTGATGCAAACAGCTTCTTCCGGCACCGATTTGATGAAAAGAAACGTCCACTCACTGCATACAGTTCCCCAGAAAGTGCGTGTGTCTTTATGTGTGCGTGCGCACGTGTGACAGCGTGGAATGCAATGTGGGCATGCTGATAAAGGTGATGACGGGGTGCTGATTAAAGATGGAGTGTGCTAGTCCATCTATATGATGACAGAGGCTGTTGATGACAGGAGGTGGAATGATGGCAGAGGAGGGAGCAGTATGTTTGAAAAAGGTACAAGAGCAGCGCCCGGCAAGGCTGGTGAGAGAGATTTTTCAGTGTGGAGTACTAAGAAAAGAAACAAGGGGCTTGTGTTGTGCTAGGACGCATGCTGACACTTATGTCTCTGGCAGGAGATGAGAAGAAGCACCTCACCACACTGAGACCAGACTGGGCACACCTGGACACACTCAGATGGAGCAAATTATGTCTCCTAATTAGGTGTTTTAGGTGGAGAATTACAAGGTGTGAAGTGCAAACTATATAAGCTATGTTAAGACCCTCTGTCCCAGTCAGAGTTTTGGAAGTGATTAAGTCTTTGAAGATGGAGAGGGGGGGGGGTCATGTTATTTCTAAGAAAAAAAGTCAACAGATTGATGGATGATCCTTATTTTTTTGTATCAACAATAGCCAGCCACTGGATGACAGCCTGCATCACTCATCTCCTGAGGATTGTCAGGCTGTGTGTATGCATGAATACTGTGTTTCAAAAGCAAAAAACAATGAAGTTTATCAGCTTGAACAAATGTATATAAAGATGAACGACATGAGAGCTCCCCAAGTGAAGTCAAAACATCTTGATTGCCCCATGGTGGCTGGTTCCAATGCAGGTCATAAACCCTTTCCCCATCATGTTAGCAGAAGGGACACATCAATGTATGTTCAAGTGTTCGTTTTTCTGATAAGTTTAGTAAGCTCATAAGGTGAAATGTCGCGACTGACAGCTGAGTGCTGCTCATGATTGGGTCAGGTGCATGTTTGAGTGGCAACTTGATACAGCAGCTCCACTGCCCTATTACTACTCCATAGTTTTGAGCTCCAATGTGAATCAGCACAAGACGGCAGTGCTTGTATCCAGATATTTTGGCTTCATTTTTGTACAGAGGGAAGAAGTAGGGATGTGTCGTCTTTAAACACTGAATATCTTGTTTTTCTATTGTACTCAACTGAATATAAGGATTTGGAAATCACTGCATTCTGCTTTCCAGTATTACAGTTTTTTTGTAATTGTGGTTGTGAAACTATTTATATAGACATAAACTGTTTTCTACAGCTGATATCACCATATAACAAAAACTAATTTTAGTGTTCAGGCACAAAAACAAGAAAAAAACTGGGAGCTAGTTTCATAGTTATATTGTACACCCTCAGAGCGACTGCAGACAAAAAAAAATACTATTGACTACCAGGTATGGGATATTAGTTTATCTTTGATCACTAAACAATATGAATTATCTTTCCATTATCAGTGCTTTGGATAGGGACATGCATGAACAGTTAAGAGTACAGTCAAGAGTCTGGCTGGTGCCTAGGCATATATCAGCATGTCTTTATTTTCAAACACGTACTCAGTCACTCTGTCTGCTCTGTCCTGTGCAGAGATAACATCCAAAAATAACAACATCTGACATATCTGTTAGCCCCTTGTGAGATCTTTGATCTGCACTGCATAGAAATTCAACCAGGTAAAGATGGGTAGATGAACATTCTTCATTTCACTGTTTTTAAACCAGATCCAGTGGGCCGTATTTGAATGAACACGAATCATCGATCTGAGTTTGTCTTGGCTTGCACAGTTTTCATGTGAACTGAGTAAACTTTTCACATTGTGTCCTGGATTTGAACTTTTATTAAGCAGCTACATCTCCCCCACATAGTAAACAGAAAGATAGCAGTGGCCTGAAACAGATAGGCATGTAGTATAATATAACAAATAAACCAAATGCTTACGGCTACACAAGCTCCTAGCTTCTAGCTAAGGTCAAAGGAGGAGAACAGAATATTCTACAAGCACAAAACGTGTGCATACTGAATAAACTCAGGCCTTCAGACTGATGTCCTGAAGGTTGAAAGACAGACCTTTTCACAATAAAAGAGCACAAGACAATATTGCTTTGAAAGGATTAAGCTCAGAGACACCAAACACGACGTAAGGGTGCTGTAATAATTCACCTGAGATAAAATCCACTTTGAAATTCAAGGCGTGTGTGTGTGTGTGTTTGCAGGTCAGCCTAAACTCACAGCAGGAGAAGAGCTAATATACAGTGACAGAGGGCTCTTTTCATTCTCTGGGGCCTTGTCTGTCCTTAATTATTAAAAGAGGGGCCTTACCACTGGCCCTGCACTGTCCAATATTTGATGCTTCTTAAATGTGGGCCTGCTGACAGATTAAGGCCAGAAGCAATATGTGCATGTGTATGACAGGCCATGAATGCTGATACTGGTAACAATGCTATATATGAGGCAGTGCAATCGCCTGGCCTCTGGTGTTGATAGTCCCCACTAATGAAATGTGCATGATCCCACTTAAAAGCAAAGTCTTTTCATATGACATCAAAGAAACTGTTGCTTTGGGAGGTACGTGTACGCATGTGTGCATGCACATCTCTGAGTACAACCACTCCCATGTATAAGATTTAATACACACTTGGATCAAAGAACTTTATAAAGATGATATGACAGTCATTCTCGCCCAGAGGTTACAGGATGACTCCCTTCATTTGAGCCATCGGTGTAGGTCACTATTCTATAATTAAAGGTATGGGAGTAAATTCTCAGAACTAAAAAAGCACGACTTTTACGTAAAAATACACCCATCCTGTCACCCAAAATCCTGTTTGTTCCAGTCTGGTATTGGGTATGCAACATAATCTGCCCACTTTAAGTGTCTGAACACTCAAAACTCCTGCTGCTGTTTAACATGAATCTCCTAAATAGCAGCAAGCGAATATTCTCTCTAAAGCTGCTCATTCTCATTCCCTTTGGTATAAGGTTATGATTACAGACAGATGGAATAAACATGAGTATACCAATCCAATATAACATATTAAGTTAAATCATGTTATATGAGGTCTGGGTAAAGTTAAGAAAGATTCAAACTGTTACAGTTTGATGCTGTTCAGAGTCAACCACAGGCAAAATTGTCTCATATACACGCAATGTACTGACAAAGTAAAGTTTCCTTCAGCTTGATAAATATCTAAACACAAAACACACACACACAAGTGCCTTTTACTTTACTTACAGTTGCCTGTGACCGAGTATTATATTCAGCCTCCATGTTGGCCAGCCTGGTGTTGGTGTCCTCCAGCAGCTCCTGAATGTTCTCAGTGTGTTTCTTCTGCAATTCAAACTTTTCTTGCTCCATCTCTGTCACAGCAGCATGCAGCTGGAAGAGCACAGAATAACTACATATTACTTGCAGATCTTTTCTCCGTATTTGTACGATTACTTTGCTCTATTTCTTCTGTCACTGTTTTATAATTTCTCATTTTGTGAATTTCTTGCTCATTGGAAGGGGATAAACAAAATTCACATGGTTAAGTGTATCTTTTTAAATTATACTTTACATATTGTGTTATAACTATTATTAGAAAATAGCTCAACAAAATTGCTCATCTTGTGTTAAGTGACCCAGAAGACATGAGTGGAAATCTCTTTGGGATCTTACTGAGCCCCAGCAGCTCTGTTAGCTTGAGCAATCAGGAGTGAAAACACAATTTACCCAGGGCAAAGAGCATTTATTTTTCATCACTAAAAAAAAAGCATACTAACTTAAACACAGCATAAAAGCAGAAGAATTTTATGGCAGTATAGCAGAGCCTGCCTGCTTGTCTCACACTATCAAATGGTCTTCCTCTGGCTCAGGGCTGCTTACAGGGGGGCTGGGCAGCAGAATATCCAAGCCCTTCAACATTTCGTCATACCTTCTTCTCCCACTCGTTTTTTATGGAATCGGTGCTCTGATCAGACATCTTCTTCAGCTCAGCAATCTGCTTCTCTTTGCTCTCGCAGATGACCTGGGATTCTCGCAGCACACTTTGAACTGTGGGAGAGCGCACACAGACACACACAAAGAGCAGTCAGGCCCTGCCTCAGGGTATGTAAGCAGATGGACCCACACATACACACACAGACATATATTTATGCTCATTGATGCACTGTCAGTAAATCAATGTCAATAAAGATATTGCTTCTATAAAATCGCCAGTAGCGCTTATCTTTGCCAGGACTGCTTGGCCTGTGTAGGCTTATCACAATCAGACCTGTTGAGAGAGAGAGGGTTAACTCAACCCTTCTCTACATGGCTCTGAGCATAATGTAGTGCATGAGTACACCTAATGATTCATTTTTTTTAATTGATTAACCTAATGTATTGCGTTTTTTCAATTAGTAGATTTGTCTAAACTTAATTGATTTAGACAAATGTGACGTAGATTGGATGAATGGTTCTGAAGATATTCAGAGGGCATACAGACAGACAAAGATTCCTTGCTTTATAGTAAGTAGAAATAATTTTAGAGATAGACGAAAGAACACAGGGGAGTGAGACAGGAACACGGCAGAAGAAAATAAGCACGAACAAAAAGGCACACATTATGAGATTAAACTTTAGTGAGTGGCAGCACAGCTGGAAAACGTCACTCCTCACCAGCGCAGTCTCTTCTGGAATTGTATCTTTTTGGGCTTTTTACGCTGAGTGTTCAGAGACACTAGTATAAACATCCTTCCAGTTACCCCTGCAATCCTGTGACCTCTCACCTTTCTTCTCCAGCTTATGGATAATCTCCTCCGATTCTTTCTGCTTGGCCCGGTACATCCTCTTCATCTCCTCAATCTCACCATTCTTTCGGTCCAGAATCTAAGGAGGAAAAGGCAGACTGTTTTTAAACAGATGCTTTTTTTTAATTGTTGAGAAAATGGCTGTCTTGCATACATTGTGGTGGCTCTTGTTAAAGTATTGAAGCTTTTTAATTTCACCAGTAGCTATCAAATCTTTCAACAGACAGGTTTTCATTTAAAGATACTAATTATGAGCCAAATTTAAACAAAATGGAATACAGATGCTGGAATCACTCTTAAAGGCATCCTGAGGAGTTTGTGACCACTGGTTTACAGTGTTCTAAAGGCTGCACCAAGAAAAGCAGCAATGCACCAGCAAGGTAAGAGAGACAATGTTTGCTACCAAGTGAGCATAAAATGTAAATGATGCAGGATTCACAGTTTTAAGAAGAAGAAAAGCCATTAAGCTTGTTTGTTCGGCCTAAAGGGTATACATATGTTTAGCTGAAAAATGCTGAAAGTAAACAGAAACCTTTGTTTGTTTAATGGAAAACTCCACAAGGAAAATTAAAGTGAATGGCAGATCTATTAAAAAGGCATTAATAGACGAAATGACAACATCTAAATAATCAGTGTTTGTTGATGAGGTTAAAGGTTTATTCACATTACTAATGTTTATGAAGGCTGCATCAACAGCCCTTTATTCTCAATCATTTGATGTAAACAAAATAGTAATTTATATGCATAGGAAACATGTTGTATATACATAACTCACTGTATTGACCTGACGAGACTTCATGTTCCAAACGCCTATCTAATACTTACGAGACCATGGGCTAACCGAGAGAAATGGCATCTGAGTTAACCACCTGTGCTGAAGTGTGATGAGGTAACTGCATCTGTTTGCTGCTGCCACCTGTGTGTAATTAGTTAAATTAGGCTACGGAGAGCTGGAGCTCCAGAATAAAAACAGAGCCTAGCACTCTCCGTGTGGAAGAAGTAGGTGTCATGGCTCACCTGCATAATGCACATATATACAGGATGTACACTATGCAGTTGGTCGAAGGGAGTATCTATTACACATTTTTAACAGGTTCCAAACAAACTCCCAAAAGCAGTTTACTGCCCACATAGTTTTTTATATTATGGTACAATGCATGCTCACAGTGAACTGTCTTAATATCATGTTACCTTATCTCACAATGAAGTCCATCCATCCATCCTTTTCTATATCACTTTATCCAAGCAGGACCGAGCAGTTGGCAGGGTCACAATGAAGTCAACTACGTAAAGTGTTAATCTAAAGCTGTTGTAAAGCAAAACTGATCATGATGCCCATCATATTAATAAAACAATCATTTTTTGACTGAAAATGAATGGTGCCTCTGAAACATTTAACCAGACCAGCTGGTCCTCCTCAAGAGGAGAGGAAAGAAAACTAGGATGGAAGCCATGCTGGCCCAGCTCAGACTTTAAGTTGCCATTGGCTAATGTCCAGTCACAGGGAAGTGAAATGGATGACAGGGGATTAAAGCGGGCCAAGACATTAAAAATCACACTTTTGTGCCCACATGTTTATAGACACCTGTCTTCGCCACAACTTGCTGGATCAAGAGGTTGCACGTGAGGAGTGAAGCCATGTTCTGAGCAGAGCGCAGGACTCCGGCAGGATAACGGGAGGCAGATTTTTGGCAGATAATTTGAAGATGCCAGCTACGTTTACACTCACCCAGATGCCTATTTAGAATATGCACAGTTTTGTGCCCTGTAGTGAATATACATATAAATTAATATACATTGCTCTATTTTCTTTGTTTTTGGTCTATTCTAAATATAATTACCTGTGTCTATGTTCTATGTATGTAGCATGAAGGGGCTACTAATCTTCTACCCATTGCTTTTTACAGACAAATAAATTACCTTGATCCTTGACCCTTGCTTTTACCATCAAAACCTGTCCCAAAGACCCAAAAGACTTTTTCCCTTTCTAGCATTTTGTTCTATCCGAGTGCACTTAGTTGCCAGACCAGTCATGCGCTGTGTGGATGGGATGGAGAGATGAAAGGAGGATGGTGTGAATGGAGCAAAGTTCACAGGATACCCAATTATTTACATTTCACCACCCCAGAAAGACTGTTGTCTTTTTAGGGGTCCACCAGGCAAGGCGGTGACACAGTGTCAGGTCCAGGGAGAGTGCATTACACGGTGGGAAATGACAGCTTTTAGGGTGCCCATTTTAGGCTTTTATAAGACATCCTAATGCAGGGGGGGAATCTAGCCTAATTTTTCCATGAATTTAGCCAAAATTATCAGTGAATGGAGTAACTGAACTGGGGAAGAAGGCACATAAACGCTAGAGTTAGAACATGAGCATACCTCCTGCACATACAGACAAACAGAAGGAAATTTGATTAAAAAAATTTCATAAATTTGAATTTAATTCAAATGGTATTTAAAACAAAATACTGTTATGAATTACCATCCATTGCTTTGTGGTGTACACTGTAGTCTGCTGCTCATCTCTAATCATTAGCACATTAAGAAAAAAAAATGCATTAAGATGTGCGTGGTCACCTGAGGTTATTAAAAATTTTAAAACTACAAACAGTACTGATTCACAGCCACTAGCATACAACACTGAGGCCTGTTGGATCATTAACCCCTCTATTTCAAACAGGGGGACAATGACCAGTAGCCTTTCAGCAGCTTATACATTATTCATAGGGAGACTAATTAAAACTAAACCTAGCTTGCCTTCCTCCCCATCAGGCTCAGCAAAGTGCACCCCTGAATCAGTCCACCTTTGAAGCCATTAGAGGGAATAGTGAGTAAAATTCTGAGGAAATTAAATCGGACATAACTCACAATCTGTATGTAATTAAAGAGAGGGAGAGAGAGCTGGCTGTCATCCTGTCTCTTGTCAAACACAAAGAAGCAATAGGCGTCTTAAAGTGGAAAGAAAATTGGAGTGTTTTCTCTGTTTTTATTAAAAGCTTCTGTGGCAGCAAAGGAAAGTCATAGCGAGGATGTGACAGATCCCAGGTGCTTGATCTGCAGCCTAACTGACGGGCACCTCATGTGAAATGAACCAGCTTTACCACTATTTTCACCAGTTGACAAAGAGCCTTGAAGAGCTGATTATTTGCAGGATGGGGCAATGAGAAAAGACTTGCATCCTTTCCTTTTCATCAGCCACCAAATGGAATCAAGAGTCAATGATGGGCACCATAACGCAGGTTAACTAGTTTTCATGAGCGATCACATTAACGGCTAGGCTAGGAAATCGCTACCATTAGAAATCAATATGCCCATTCTCATACACAACAAACTGTAAGTACCAAATGGTTTATAACGGCAAACTATCCATCTCCAAAGGTAGCTGCTGCTGGCAGAATACTCAATTACACAATACTTCAATTGTGATTCTTACTTTCTCAACATATGCATCATGCTTCTGCTGCATCCTCAGTTTCTCCTCCTGGTGCTTGGCCTCCAGAACTTTGAACTTCATTTCAGTCTGGGAACACACACACAAAACAAATGTCATAACAGTAATAACAGTATATGCAAAACAATGCACTTCTAAAGCACTTTTAACATTCTAGTGAATCAGTTTGTATTTTCATATATGAAATGAATTAAAATATTTTCTTGAGGCATGAAAATATTAGTTATTACCAGGCAACAATGCCTTTGTTGCCTGGAGAGAGAGATGTTTTGGGGGGAAAAAAAAATCATACAGAGTGACAGGATAAAGGAGATAAGATAAATCTGGGTGAAAGAATATATACCACATCCTGTCTTGTACACAAATGTGGCTGATGATGAAATAAACCACATTAACATTTAAAAATATTTATCCACATGTAGAGCTTCAAGTGCGAAGCTGAGATGTACTCAACAGCATATGCAAGCGTGCGTGTGTGTGTGTGTGTGTGTGTGTTAGCAATCTCCACTTAGTCTATAGTAAGCAAAACAAAGTAAAATCCTGTGTGTTTGTGTGTGTGTGTGTTTTCACTTGAACACAGTATTTTCAGAGGATCAAAATTCAGCGTTGGCAGATAGACAGTGGAACAGATCTCCTAAAACTAGAGGGCTTCTCGGTCTCAGTCAAATAAGTGATGACTTACTCATCACATACCATAATTTACTAAGAAAATTTCTCTTTGTTTTTCATCATTTATGGTCTTTTTATGCAAAACGAACTATTAGTCATTCAACTTTTCTCGAAAATAATTATCACATCCCTGGCAGACTTGTATGATAATATTTTATTATTACAATGTTTGGCGTTCCTTTGTACGATTGCATTTGTCAGCAATAACATTAAATGACATATTTTTTAATATTGTATGAGGTAAGTGATTAGCTGAAAGAATCCTGCGAGGATAACAGTTAGCTAAGAACAGCCAATGCAGCCATTATTACACACTGGAAAACATAGTTTGGTGCTGAAAAACGGGAGAGACAGTTTTTCTCTTCTCAAAGTCTTACCACTAATGGGGCAAAAAAAGTCAAGTTTTTTCCTGAGGGTGTGCCAGAGAAAAATAACATGTTGTTATGAAAAAAGTAAAAGGGCTTTATCCTATGGTAAGCATGAAAGTGTTTAGAGTCCTTATTTTGTGGCCTGTGGATGTACTGCATAGTTAATAAACCAAACCAGCAAAAATCACAATCAGCCATTATCAAGTACACTTTAATCTAAAGTTTAATTTAAATTTAAATTTAAAGTGCACTCTATTTCCCGTAAATGTCATGCTGCTTTTATCTGCTACATTTATTTATTTTATCTTTTATCTTTTATCTTAAAGGTGTAATAAGTAAGAACGGGACACCTGTCAGAGGTCAATCCAAACAAATAGATATCAGTAGATATCTCGGCAACACAGTACATAAACATCTTTGACAAAATGTTGTTGATAATGCTGTTGATAATTTTAGCTATTTTATTGTTGTCTTTTTTATTTTTTTTAATTACAATTCTTAAATAGATATGTCATATTGCACCTTTAAACTGTTTGATTGTTCTAGCTTTCTATTTGGTTTGTTACACATTACACACAAGATGTTTCCACTCACAAACACACAGCACATGGAATTACACAGAAAACCTTTGACAGACAGATGACTGGCCATTTCCTTTGATGTCACTGCTCATGTTTAGTCACTGTCTGTTCTGGTGTGTTAATCAACCCTGCAGCAGGGCGACAATGTTCTTCCTTTCAAAGTGTGCTTGGGTGTGTGAACATGTCTGTGGTTACCAGCACACCAAAGCCAGCTCTTGTTTGTTTTAGTCATCAAAATAATTAAGTAAAAAAATACCCACAGCATTACTGGGCACAGTCAAACCACATCAGACCTTCTCTTGGTGTAAGTCAAAAGCCTGACTGGAAATATGATTCAATTACAATATGGTTTGCGTGTATAAATATTGATACGATACAATGCAGAGAGGATGTTAGAGATGTGTATCCATGCTTTGGGTTTATAGATTTTATGAGAATGCAAGCGCTTCACTTTAGATGACAATTTTGTGCGCAAACAAAAAAAATAAAAGTCTAACTAAGATGCACAAAATTACCTTCTAGATGTCCTTGTCATAACCACATGCTACATTTATACACTGTATCCTTGACAAAGCTCTGTTAAGTGTTCTATATCTTTCTTCTACCTTTTAACAAACATTTCTTGTGCAACGAGGGGACCACAGGAGACCTGTCAGAGTAGAAAGAAAAATGCAAGGGAGAGAGAAAAAGAGAGACAGAGAAAGAGATGGCAGTGATTGAAAAGCAGAAGAGGAGACCTGATTCTGCCGCCCAAAAAAATAAATAAATAAATAAATAAATAAAAAAGCACATGTGGGGGTGTCACTTTCTCATCCCCTCTTCAAATGCTCTTTGGAGAAAGTTTGTCAAACTAGATCAGGGGCGTTTGAAACTTGTTTATAAAGGCATCAGTGAAGGAAGGAGGAGGAGGAATGTCGTACACCTAAGGCGTCTGAGATGCCTTCAATCAGCCTGACTGGGTGGTACAGCTTTTTTTCCCCCCCTCTTCTCTTCTTCAGAGTTGTAGCAAACGCTGTAAGATGCCATGTTTTTTGACACTTCGCTCTTGAAAGGATGAGAGGGAGGAAATGGCGTGGGGAGGGGGTATGAGAGAGGGAATGCCAGAAGAAGATGGAAACAGTTGCTTTTTCTGTTCTCAAAGCCGACGCAGGGTCAAGGCCTTTTTCCTCAGGGGGATGTGCTCACAAAACGTATGCTAACTGTTTGGGCTTCACAAAGCAAGGTTGCGTTTGTGCGTCTTCTTCGTCTTGCCTGAGATCTACAATGTCCTGGTGCGTCTTTCATCCTCAGTAAACACAGATGCTCTAAGATAGTCAGTATGCAGCGTTCTGCTATCTACTGAGGAGCAGCTAGATGCCATTTCCACATTCTGACTATAAGTTAATTTACTGTAGTCTGTCCAAATAGAAAGACTGGATTAAAACTTCAGTTTTAGAGGAGGGTACTTCCAAACATAGAGTAAGTAAACAGATTATTACTCCAAATTCCTAATATGAATACATCAAGTAGATAAGAATCAAGGAAAGAGGACAGAAATGCTTTAAATAGCAACTTTATCATTATGGAACTGTGCTGGTCCCTTGTGTCTCCCAGCCTGAAGCACCATCTTGAAAGCCAAGCGACAGAACTAGTCCCCTTTATACTACTAAAGCTCACTAGCTTGCTCTTTTTTAGCTTTGAAAAACGTTCAGATAAGACAGGCTATGGCCCTCTAAATCACAGGATGAGAACTCAAGCTCTATCCCAGAGGATCTTTAAGATTAGAGTGACTGCATCATTATGGCAATGGAAAGCAAAGGGGCCTGATCCCCAGACAGAGGCTTGTGACCATTAGAGTGTGGCTGCTTGATGCTAACACATTCATCTGCCATGCTGTGCCTACTGCCAACAGTCTCTGAGGTCAGGTACCAAGGGGTTAGTTTGAAGACAGAACGCACACACTCACACACACAAACTTTAAAGGAAAGATGGGTTGCTTTAATCAGCCTGTCAGTATCTCCACATCACTCCGGCCCATGGCCAAGCCCAACTTATCAGTCACCATTTAAATGAATTTCCAAAGAAAGACCCAGCCCTCATAATGCTGAGCACTGCTAGGGTGTTGCTGAAAGACTAGCCGGACTTTGCTGCTCCATTGAGACATTTTCCACAACTCACCAATAAGCTAACACACTGTCTGAGCAAAGTGAGTCAAAGGAACGTCAGCTTGTGGCGAAGTTTCTCAGCTGCCACTCATTATTTCATAGAAAAAGAGAAGTCAGCATTCTTATCAATGAGTGAATAGCTTAGCTGGAGGATGAGCTTGGTGTGAAAGCTGAGATTTTTGTTAAGCTGTCGCAAGCTTAGTGACATGTGGCGTGTGTACCTCTTTAAACCTGGGTAAAATTTTCAACTAGGCTTTGGGGATTTAAGGGAAGTGATGTCACCATAATTTCCTGGATTAGGCCTAGACAGCCACGCAATAGCAGCGCTGGACAAGGCTTCCATGGTTCTGCAGAAAAGCTTATCGTAGCTATTGTGGATGATATGGTTAAAGTGGGATTGGTTTCTATATGGAAACTCTGTGTTTGGATATGTGTGCGTGTGTGGTCACAGCTGTATCCTGTGCGGTTCTGAGTTCCTATCCACACAATACTCTTTTAATTGCTAATGATGACGCAAGACACATGATCAGCAGGAGCATCTTAAATGATAAAAACTAAAAGAAAAGGAGCTTTACAACAGCATGTCATAAACCACAGGCCTATTACGATTCCCAATGCAGAGCGTACAGTGAAAAGGGAACTTCCAGACCTTTACACCAGGATCAGAGCTGCCTTCTGGATAACAGAGTAGAAAACAAGACTGAATCCCCTCTCACAATGGTCAAAAAACCCTCTACCACGCACTAACATCTGGCATATATTACAATAGGCATTTATTTCTGGGTCAAACGACTTGGATCGGCAGTGATGAAAACATGACACATAGGTAGAAGCACTAGTTTTTGTCCTTTTTCCAGTGCAATGCTAAGATGTGCGATGAAGTCCTGGATATCTGAAAAATAGACTGAAATAAAAAGGCAACCAACATAGCACTGCCACTCACCAATTCTGCTGTTACTGAACTACTGTTTCCTATTTTCTTTGTGGCATCAAACTTGACACACCAGAGAAAAAAAAAGACAAAGGCAACTGCTATTAGATATTGGTAGCAACATTTTGGTGCAAAAAGGTTTTAGATTCATCAGCCATGGCAGTGACTCTGTGAGGCTGTACTTAAAATGCCATTGCTAGTATGATAACATGTTGATGTTAAACAAGCATATAATGTTTACCATGTTCTTCACATTCTTTAGCATGTTAGTTTGCTAAAATTTGACAATTACACAAAACATAATGTAAAGCTGAGGCTGACAGGAATATCATTGGATTATCAGGCCATAAACCAAGTAGTTCCAGTACTATAGAAACTGAAATTGAAATTTGGGGGCTAAATGAAAACATGAAAGATCAGAACAGTGATCACAATTTATCCTGAGGGAGACATGAACGTGTAATGAAACTTTCACGGCAACCCATCAAACTGTGGTTAAGACATTTCACTGGTGGTTAGGGGATTAACCAAAGGCAATACAAAAGGATCACTGGGAAATTATTGATGTTTGTGCCAAATTTTGCACCAATCCATCCAGGAGATGCTGAAATATATGTTTTTTACAGGACATGTGAAAACTTTGGCCAGATGGCGACATATAAACCTAAGCACCATGGAGGAAAAAAATACTCTAGTTCTGCACCATTTCCTCTCATTTCCCAATGTGTCCCTCCCAAAGTTTCACTGTGACTTTTCCTGAACTGGTTCCCATTTTGAGAGCATTCTGGCCTCAGTGGAAATGACAGGCCAGCTCAGTTCCTGTAGTTTCTCTCCTAAAAATGTATGCTCTTATTCAATGCCACCCACATTTAAACTGATTCTGAATCTGAGAAGTATTCGGTACACCATATACACTATACACTATTTACATACAAGAGGGGCACATAGTATTAAAATCCCCCATCGCTATACCACTAGATCATTAACTGCAGCCTCAAAAACGACTGTAAAGTTAAAGTGAAAACCCTCTGACTCAACGGTAGCACAAACTGATCATTATAAGTGTCACATGCTACAATTTGTTGCAGGGCTGTAGAACTGGATTGTATTACTGTAGACTGTAACTTCACTTCAAACTTCAAACTTTATTTTGTCAGTATATTTTTTACATACGCCAAAATTCTTTCTCTGCATTTAACCCATCACTGATTGAAACACATTGATCAATCACTCCACCACACCCAAATGTTTCCTGCTAGTCCGGGGTGGAATCAAAGTGGTGACCTTCCAGTCACAAGCCGCTTCTCAAACCTCTCGGCCGTGGCTGCACTGTAACGGTGTACACATAATAAACTGGTAACACCGTGTACATGAAAGTTAAGCTGGTGTGGAGGTTAAATACGGTCTTCTGAGAAGTGATAAGTTTATATTCCCTCCACACATAGCTGTATGTAGCCAGCCAGCTCGTTTAAGTCAGGATCAAACAGCATTGGACATTGCTTTAATGTTTTCGTATTTGTGTTGCTATATTCAATATCAGTCCACAGGTAGACCGACTGGCTGGATGGACTTGTAACAAGCGAGTGTGTGTGTGTCCAAGCATGTGAATCCTCTTTTATCAGTCACAAACACATCTTTGTTATGACAGGTCAATAAGCAAGACCACTCTTGTCTGTTATGTCTCTGTCTGTTTCTTCCTTTCTGCCCTTTCTCCCTCCATTCTCTGCCCTCGCCTAGTGAAGCCGATCTAACTGACTCGAGCGCTTCCCTCTGAGCAGACATGAAAAGCCACAGCTATTACAGCCAAGTCATGCTCAGTTTTATATTTAACAGTGCGGGTAAAGGCGGATGGGGGGGGGGGTGAGTGGTGGTTCGGTCGAGGTGGGGAGGGGCAGAAGGGACTTCAAAGCATGCTTTCAGAATGGGATTTTCAGCTTAAATCCACATAAGGAAAAAACTGTCATCACTGGGAGCCGGCATTATTTTGGTCTTCTGAGGGGAACGCTGGCCTCGGCCATTTCAACAATACAAACTATGTGCGAAGATGTACGCACAAGGCTGTGGGGGCGTTTAATGCCATAAAGCAGCCAAGGGAGCTTTAACCCCTGTATGTATTCAACACATGCCTCTATACAAATGTTGAGCATACTGAACTCGGGGTAGCAATGATTTATGTTGACTGGAATGGATATAAAGTAAAGGGCAGGCTCTTAAATGTCATGTACTGTCTGACATCCAAAGAACTGGTGTCAGAATTATGATATTTATTATGCATGGAAGCTTTCAGGTACTGTTGGGGTTTGCTTTGTGTGGTGCATACCTCCTTGTTCTGTACAAGATGTGAACCCTGATCATCAGCTAAGGTGCTGTTCCTCCCAAAGCTCGACTTGAAAATCTACAGAGAAAAATAGGAGCAAGATTAGGTGATGAGATGACCAAGGAGCTCAAAGACAGCATTCTTTTCCACATAATAATAAATAAACAACAAGGAACCCCTTGACAACTTACCGGAGACAAGGGAATGGGCTTCTCTCGCAAATACCTGGGGTTTTCAATCTGAAAGAGCAAACAGAAAAGCTTTAGTACTCTTTTTCCTCCTCCTTCAAGCGTCACCACTAACAGAACCTAACCTCCTCCCTTGGATTGTCATAAACAGTGCGGGGAGCACATCAAAAGTCTGGTTCTGTGGCCAGAGTCTCTTCCGTCAACTCTCGTCTGTTTAGAAAGACAGATTGCATTGGGCTACTTCAAGGCATTGTGTGTGTGGCCGGCTACGTTTCCACTCTCAGCCTCGCTTTGCTGTCCCGATATGGTCCTTTTGTCAACAATCGGGACCACTAATCTGTAAGCTATCCCCAGTCAGTTTACTGTCAGATGGAGACATCCATGTGTATACATCCTTGCCAAAGGATGGATTGCCATGGCATGTTCTTTGATAATAATATGAAACATAGAGACAGGCTCACAATCCAAGTGTCTCTGCGGCATTACATCAATACAGCTCACTAACTGTGACACAAACTGTTGACAACCTACTATTTTTCTTTCATTATTTGACGTTAGTTTATGACCCCATTACTTTCTTATGAACTTGCACTATGATACTGTGTTCCTGTCATGCACTGAGGCTGTCTGTAGGGGCTGCCAACTAGTGGCAAGATCACGGCCTTTCAAAGCAGCAGTGCTGACTTTGGAGATGACAGCAATGACGCCCAGTAAACAGTTCTGTTGCTAATCTCTTCAACATGCGGATGAAGGACAAGAACGAGGAGGAAGAGTTGTTCGAGAAGGGTAGTGAGGGACTCATTCATTGGAAAAAAAAAAAAAAAAGGATTTAATGTTGTGAGGTGGCACAACCCACACAAAGCTAACCCAGAATAAATGGGAGACGAGAGAACAGGACCCGAAAGAACCTCAGATACTGGGACTAAAAATAGTAATACTAATACTAATACTAATAAATAGTTGCAGCTACTGTACTAGGATTAAGTCACAATCTGTTGCTTCAGGGCAAGCCGGTGACAGGTAAAATAGATGAAAGTAAATCTGCCTCCTGACTAAGTCTGCGTGATGGAGGTAAAAACAGGTCAGACGTTTTGTTAGTTGACATACTGTAAGCTCTCAACAAAAGGAGACATCCAGCTTGAACACAGTCAGGTTTATTGTAGATTGTAATAAATGCACTCACTGAAAAAAACACACACACACACACACACACACAACAGCAACAGATAACACAGCGTAGTCAGTGCAGAACAACATCAATGCTGTGTGCCATGATATGAGATGAATTGCTATTTAAATCTGGCACTAGCTATAAAAAAAATCCATATTTATCAAATGATGAATCAATCAATATTCTTCTAAACTAGTGCCCAGACTGAAAACAAGAATGGGATTTCTTTTTATACCCACAGACAGCCAGTCATCAGATTTGATTGAGCACGGCCCACAGGGCAAGGAAGACACGCAGACTAAATGCTGTGTTGTAATACTGGCACGGCATGATACTAAACTTGGACTGAGTGCACATGTACGTCTGTGCACACACTCTTTTCTGAGTGCCCACACACATGTTCCTATGTGCACATGTTTGTCCAGCCTCACAGCTGGCACGGCCTCCTTTGTCATCGGAACCTGACGTGGATGGATGGAGGAACGGACGCAGAAGAGGAACAACACTCCACATCACAAGGCCTGGCTCTCCAGTCAAACAAACACACAGTGATTGATGGCTTCCTAGCTTCGGACTAGCGTTGAGAAAGCTGTCAGCACACCCACCTAACCACAGACAATGGACAGCCAAGTGGCAGGGACTATCATTTAATTCTGTGTTGTATGAAAAAATAGGCCAAGTTTTATGCAATTTTCTTTAGTTTACACGCTCTTGTTTTCTTTACAGAAAGATCAGTGTATGCCGCACCTAACTCTACTGTAACTCTGAACTCCCATTCCAGATAAAACTCTGTTCCTGCATCTACAGACCAACTGAAAGATTAAACAGATGGTGGTCCAGCTGACTCAGGTTTTGTGTCTCCTTAAGAAACTCCTATCTGAGTCTGAAGCAATCTGCTGTTTAGTGTACAGTATGTCCACCATGCTGACTGCATCGACTTCATTACTTTAGAGGTGAAATGAACAAACTGATATGGACTGCTTGTGAACATCTAAAGCAAAGCTAAAGATGTTCTAGATAAGAGTGAGCCTTGGCTGTGGTGAAATTTTGAAGGAGCCGTGCGCTTTGAAGCAGTGCATTTATAAAACTTCTGTAAACTTGAAGAGGGTTTGTGTGTCTGCATGTGCTTATGTGTGAAGGAACATCTGTTGATTTGAAAGATGCAGGCTTGGAGGAGCGTTGCCAAGCAATGCCTCTTATCAGCATCGCAACACAGAGGAGTGCAGAGCGGAGCAGTGCACGGCTTCACGTCTGCTGATAGATACCTCAGATTACCTCAGTACTGAATAAGGGAGAGTCAGAGAAAAGATAGATGGACAGACAGGGGGGGAAAGTGCTAAAGCGTGAAACACAGCAAGGTAGAAACTGTTAGAGAAAGAGAAGATAAAAACCGAAAAAGAGGATCTGTTATGTAGAAAACATCAAAAGGACAGAGGCGACAAGCAAATGAAAAAGAAAACGAGAAACTCTGGGTCATGTAGGTGAGGAGATAAGAATAAATAAGGGAATAAAAGACATGTGGGCAGAGTGCTTATCAAACCCTGGCCTGGTGCACTCCAGAAAGAGAAGATAAGAGAGGTGCACACATCTTCAAATGCTCAGTTTACACAACCCTTCTCCCATTCCTCTCCCTACACTCACGTCCTACAATAGCTGCTCTGAGCTGCCTAAAGGAAGTGGTTTCAAGGGGACATGGGTGAAAGGGTTTCTACAACCTTTGTTCAGTAGTGTGCAAGCAACACAGCTAAGTCAGCATCATTACACTATTGATTTAGAACTACTCGTGGGCTCAGGCTTTCGGATTCACTGCGACTGTGGATGAGCTGCAGCATGTTGACAGTTGCATGTAACCAAGAAGCTCAAGGCATGCCCCTGGACTTACCCCCAGGTTCCAGCTGTTGAGACGAGCCTCCAGGTCACTGTCATCATGAGACATATCTGCCTTCAGCCCCTCATCCACCTGAAGTGGGAAAAGGGGAGAGAAAGAGTGTGTAAACAGCAGAAAGAAAATGGAAATTAGGGAATACCTGTATTATAAATTAGAGGAGGGAATTTAAATGATTTCTTTGATTGGCAGTTTGGCCTGAGGAAGTGAACAGCAGACAGTGATGAAGGTTTTCATTCTGACACAATATAATTCCTCCCTTGGCAACAACAAAAGGGTTCTTTAAAAGCTCACAGACATACAGTACACCCACATGTGTTCTCCTCCCATACTAACAGCACTCAACTCCCTCGTTATCTCCATCTCTCCACCCTTTGCTCCCTCACTCTCCTCCCTCTCACACACAGCACTCCAGATGTTTGGCAGTTCCACATAATTTCCGTCACGCGGTAAATTCCACAAAAGAGGGGCATATGCAGCTACACTGCCTGTCATTCTTGTTTTCCCCAGTCTTTTGTTACAACGGGCCCCCGGATTTGTTTTATACAGTATAATTCCAATGCTTCCAGGGGTTTTGTTGATATAAGATCGGTTTACTCAAGTCGAGGTTGGGCAGCAAGGTTGAAATAGGGGAAATATCTAATAAAGTTGTGATAGCGATAGGGAAAGGAGAGATGTTGTTGAATTTGATTAGGATCTGGTGGAGTGTGGACCTTGGGTGTACCTCAACGGAACTGCTCTGACACAGAGAAATCGCTGAATGGAATAGCTCAGGATTAAATGCCTCTTCTGATTAAAAAGGAATTAAGCTCACAGAGCCTCACCCTCGAACAAACAGAGTAAATGTTTCATTTCAATATCTAGGAATGCTGAGTACGTGGGTCACCGGCTGTTCAAAGCAGCGTGTCACAGTCTCTCTATTGCACCGGGAATTTAACGCATTGTGTTTGACTCTGATAAGTAAGAATGGCCTCAAATGGTTTTGACCACAGATGTACTAACAGTTGCGCCAATGAACTGTATGCTAGCCTATACCATGAAAGCATACAAGCAGGTTCGTGATGGTTTGATGAGAACAACACATTAAAGGCCCTGAAAACATATTTCTCAATCAGCTTCTTCAGTGCACTTTGTGATCCTACATGAAAGGAGAAATCTATCTGTCTACAACCCTGAATCCATACAAGCTGGGGTGCTGATTAAAATGTAAAAAACAAAACAAAACAACAAAAAAAACAAAACAGGATACAAACAGTGTTTTACAGCCTTCTAGAGCCTGTGTAGTAATATCTTTCATACAAAATGTTCACAGTAGTGAACCTCACCCCTTCCTTGGTTGTGAGTGACTAAGCCTTTTGAGGATGCCCCTTTCATACCTAATCATGATTCTATCACTTGTGACCAATGAACCTGCTTACCTGGGGAATGTTCTTTTAACTAATGTTTCCAAGTCTTTTGTTGGCCCTTTCCCAACTAGTTTCAAACATGCTGCTGGCATCATATTCAGAATAAGCATATATTTACAAAAATCAATCAAGCTGATGAGGTAAAACATTAAATATGCTATCTTTGCACTGCTTCAAATAGAGTATACGTCAAAAAGGATTAGCAAATTATCATATTCTGGTTTATTTATGTTTTACACAGCTTCCCAAAATCAGTAGCCACTTTATTGGGTACACCTAATCCAAACTATGATGTCTACTACGACATCACAGCAATAAATTCTACCTTAAATGTCACAGAGGTCAGAAAGGTGTTGATTGAAATTTATGATCGTTTTCTCAGTAGTTTGTGGTGCTGCTGTATTGGGAGGTAGATCATAAAGTTGAACTGATGCCTTTCTAAAAAACATTCCGCAAAAACTGAACATCATTATCTTTCACGTCTGTGCATCTAGGAAATTGGCAGCTGAGTGTATGTTACTGTCAAATGTCTTGTGATCACAAACATTAGCTCCATTTTTTGTTGCCTGAACCAGCAACTTCTGAGTTCAGGGAATTTCCTCTAACTTAGTGGGGAAATGAGTTCAGGAATTTCCAAATTGGTTCACATTAAAGAAGAAAGCAAAACATTGTGGCTACTATTTGTATTGGCACCAGCAGGCTTGCTGTTAATGTTTCAATGTGTCATCACAGCTACCTTGCGGCCATCTATAAAACTGAAGACAAGCAACCTAAAGAAGGCCAGAGGTGTGGTCAAAATTGGGTGATGAACTAACCGTTATGGCATCATGTCTGGGTGATGGTTTGAGTGGACTGGAGGACATGGGTCGAGGTGGGGTCTTTTTGTCATACACCCTTCTTCTGGAAGAGAGAGAAACAGAAAGAAAAGTGTGAACAGTATGCATGTCTCTGGAGTCTGCTCTTGTCCCTCTGTTTGCATATGAATGTGCTTGCGTAGGCAGTCTGCCTCGCTATTTACACAGATCAACATCTGGCATTGGTTGCATGGTTTGTGGTCTGCGTTTCATCCCATCTGAACACTAAACGTCTCTGCTATACATCACTTTGTTTCCATGGACAGCCCACAAGGCACCAGTCTATGGCTTGTACAATCCATTTATAATCATACACCTCAATCATTGTCTCTCATCATGTCCATCATGTTTTAAACAAGGAACTTAACAGGAAAACTGCTTATATTCATTGGCACACATGCACACAAACACTTCTCTCTCCCGCACACACACCCACACACACCAACCCACTCTCTCATTAAAAAAAAGGCACACGGGGCACTAATGACCCACTAATGCTAATTGAATGAAGATGTTAGAGAAGATGGAAAGATGTAGGACAACAGCAGAAAAAAAGCTGCTGTCATCTAATAAAGGCATCAAATTGTGTTCTAGAGGGCACTGTTTCACATGCTCACACTTGGACCCCATGGGCGTTCTTTTCCTCCCGTGTAATTTTTTAAGCATTACTGGTATTGAGAAATTTGAACCTCATTTGTCACAGGCAGTGTTATCTCATGGAGGAGAGCACTATCGCTGTAAGCTTTCTGGAAAGACTTCAGAATATAGAACAGGAAGAATATCTTTATAAGCAGAGTCACCTATGTAATTTATATCCTCTACCTCAAACACTTTAACTTAGGGGACACGGATACAACACCAATGTAGTTCTAATACTTCTTGCAACTCTGTTTGTTGACTGAGTAAATATGATCACAGTTTGTACAGGTATCGGTACTTATTTTCACTAAAGAATGAAAGGCTGCCTCAATTATTGCAATGTTCCTGAAATGTCTACTGCTTAACAGAATTGTAATCTACTGTGGTTTATTTAAAGACTACTATATTCAACTGTATGGACAATAATGTTAATGCATTGCTTAGTAAAATAAACTGATATAATAAATGAGTTCTATTATTGGGCCTATTGTGTGATTTTACCTTTACTTGCCGCAAAAGCTTGATGTTTGTATCGTGTCTGGTTCTCTCTCTAGTCCTTTTCTTACTGCTGACATTTATTAATAATATTTCTGATTTCTGATCGATTTAAATAGAGCGTGTCTGTGTGAATGTGTGTCTGTGATGGCTGGGTTGTTCTGTTAATAGAGGGTACACAGAATTCAGGAGTCTTGTACACTAATATGTATTAAATACATTGTGTTTCTACCACCTGCCAAGGTGTGGTGTCAATTTCCATAATTCCATAAGAAGTCTCTCAGAGCAAGCCATGTGTTGTAAATAATGTGCTACAAGGGCATGAACAGCAATAAAGTGCTGATCCACCTGTTTTCACAGCTTTGCAATAGGTAGGGAGCAAAATACTGTGTGTCCAACTACAGTTGCAATAACACTGTTAGAGATTTAATACTGTTTCATTAATCTACAATTAATTATGATCAAATATTTAAAAAAAAGCCTGCAGACTTCGGCTTTCTCTCACTGCATGTGCACGCAGACACAACAACATGCACATACACAAACACTGCAAACTTGGATAAGGGGGCCAAGCTTTGCAATCTTGGGCCTCTAAGTCAACAGGTGGATGAGGATAATTGAATCAGATGTGTCTGGAGTCTGAGGCTCAGAGATCAAAGCAGTGGCACGTCAGGCCAGAGCTACACACACACAGAAGAAAATGAGAACACCATGTAGAGCCTCAGAAGCTGCAGCTTGGCTGATTAAAGCAGCCTGACATCCATACCCCAGCCTGACCTCCAGGTGCAGAGTCAGTGGGCCTGGGTCTCAGCCCCGGGCGCCATCAGGAAAGCAGTCTGACCTTGGGACACAAACATCTTTTTGCCCCTGCACACCCTCCACCATAACCCAGCACCACCTGAAGGCAAGATCAGTAGAAACACTTTAGCCTGTGTGTGAGGGACATGAGATGTTTATACCAGTATTAATAGCTGACTACTGCACCTAAAAGACAATGTTATTGTCGCACCAACTGAGGAAAAAAAACAGAGATGGGAGGGATGGGGTGATGGAAGGCATTAAAGGTTTCCATATGTGGATATGAAAAGCACACAAATAGAGGATACAAACCAGTGGAAGAGCAAAGAATAAGGCCTAAAAGAGAGGCTGCTGAAAATGGAGAGTGAAGTCACCAAGGGATACAGTCAAAAGCAAACTGTAGCAGTGAACCTGACACCAGCTGTGCTGACAACTTAACATGTCAAAACAATCCACAGCCACCACTTCCCCCAATGTCTTTATCATTATCGTTCTCCCTCTCCTTTGAACACAATGTGACATATAAGACGGAGTGGTCATGTAGACTAATCACCAAAGCTGTTCTGTGTGATCTCTTGACCCTAGCTAACTGCACTTGGTTTCCCACAGCATTCCTCTGCCTGAATCAATGCTATAGACAATGCAGTGGCTCCATCCTGTGGCTAAATTAGGAATAGCATGTCATTAGTGGAATGCACAGTGGAGTTCACTCAGAGAATTTTGGACTAATGAGGCTGCCTTATAAGATGTCTTATGTGTTAAACAAGACATACACAAACATATTACATGTACACATTACAGAACATTCACTTCTGTATGAAAGAGAAGTTGCATCTCAGGATATCAGAAAATCACCCCAACTTTGCCTGTAGATCCAGAAACTTGAATTGGACCCAACAGTTTCACAAGCTAAAAGAAGCCCTGCCCATCACCTGACTAATAGTGAGTGAGACAGAGATCAAACGTTGCCACATCATAGGGAGGGAGTCAGACGAGTTCCTTTTCATTCATTTCATCTTATCTAAATGAGAGAGACACATAAAAGGACTCTTGGCCAGGCTAATTTTCCCCATCAGGACGTTAGCCTGTGATCTGAGCGTCTTTCATGGTCTTATCCCAATCAGACACTATGGTAACTCAGCGGTCTGCTTCCCACAAACCCTTTCTATGCCCACCCTCTATAGCAGAAGCGAGGAAGGGCGCTGATTTACTGCTGATTGCTGATTGTGTTTCGAGTCAATTGGAAAAAAAATAGTATCTATTATGCAAAGGGATGCAGCCTAACAAACAGGTCGATAATGATGTAAAAACATCTGCTATGAGACATCAAGTCCTCACTTTCACACACAGTCTTAAAGTCAGGCAACAGCAGCGTATGTTAAATTTAATTAACTGCTTCAACATATTTATGAAAATTAAAATGATCACAAAAGTAAATAAAAGCATTGTAACATAACTGTCCATTAGCACTCAAGGAGCAGGTCACTTCAGTATGCCAACATTTACTTAATACTTCATTTTGTGCTGATGTTGTTTAAACTGCTAGCAGAGGAGTTTTGGACCACAGGGAGGAAGAGGTTTTCAGGCCCAGGGTGTGGTGATAGCCAGCAGGGATTGCTGGCAGAGTGGCAGCGCCAGAATGGGCACCAGAACTGGAGCCAGGCGAGCGGGCAGTGAAACTGGGAAGCAACCTCTCAGTGAACACGATTAGACCGGGACCAAACACAGCCTCCAAGAAAGACAGAGGCCAGTTTGACGATAGGGAATACAGTGCCAAGTTCTGGCTCCAGGAAGGCACAAACAGGAGAAGTGAGAGACTGGGCACCAGACAGTAGCCACCTCTGAATGCCTGAGTTATACTATCAGACTATCACCTCTTCAGGTACAAAGTGGTATTATGAGTCTGGCAGATGCCAGGGCCTAGCTGGTCTTGTCAAAGCTGTTTTCTCCTCATTTTCTGACTATAAATTGAATTAATTTTTAAATGTTTTAAAGTTTCTTGCATATTACACCTTTAAAGACAAGCCTTCAAGATCATTTTCTAAGAATCGAATATTTGACAACCCCCGACAGTGCAATCTGAATTACATATCACAGCAGAGGGCCTGTACTTTCTTGCACAGTGCCCCGGTGGATATTAAGCTCTCTTTACTACACTTACTGAGCTCTCTTTTTATTATGCTAATGTGCATATCAAGCCACTGGGCTCTGGTTTGCCTTTCCTACTTAATTGGAATGAAAAACCCTGAGCCATTACTAACATCACTTTGTCAAGTCCCTGCACTGCCTGGAGCCAGAGGAAATATCCGTGAGCAAACTAGGATCACTGATGATTTAATGAGGCATGCTGAAAGAGCTCAAATGAGTGCTTGTATGTGTATGCATGAGTAACACATGAGCTTTCAGTCACATTGTTTAATCAAGCAGTACACTTCTAAATTTGAAATACGTATATTTATGTTTTAGGTATTTGTTTTTAGGTATTTTAGAACAAGCTGATCAGCTACCAAGCCTTATTTTCTGTTTCCCTCTCCACTTTGTGGGGGTTAGACCTCAGGTTCCACAATTGGTAAAGTGGAAAGTGGAGAATACCAAAAAGATGGATAGAGAATACAAAAGGTTCCTCATCCTTTCATGCTGTTTTGAAGTGCATCTCTTTGAAAAGTCAGAGTGGACAGCTCATGCAGACTGATGCAAGAACTCTGCAATGTCTTTGGCTTTTCAGATCATGCTGCTAAACAAATATGATGGATGATAAGTCAAGTAAGCCGTGTATATCCAGCTTCACAGATAAGTTCAGTGTTTTCCGTCTGATAAAAGAACATCAAAACAGAATGCTTGGATAAGTAGTATATTATGCAGGGATGCAAATAGGAGTTTAAAAATACAGTAAATACATAATCAATAACAGATGAAGACACATAATGTCTTTTTGAAATGGCATCTGACTCATCTGAGAAACTGTCATCCTGTTTCTCACTGTTTGAAGGGACTCCAGGCTGCAGTGTAGTTCCATGCAGCTACGTATTAGACAGCACATTAGAATTACAGTAGGATGGCGGTGATTACGTGTGCTGCTCAGATTACTGAGTTGGTCTGAATGGAGTAGAAGTTACACTAAACATGGTGTGACCCCATCGGAATAAAAACCTTAACTGATATGAGAAGTAAGAGGGAAAAATCTCACAACTCAGCACACCTCTCAGTCACAGCCTGCTTAATGTTAAAACTGTGGCCTGTGGACTGTGGCCAAGAAGAAAAAATTTAAGCTAAATTTGCCATGTACATAAAACATAGCTGACCAATGTGAGAGTGAAAAAATGTTGTCATGTTTTTGTTATAGCTTAACAATTAGAAAACAATATTAAAGTTTAACAGATCTAATAAAATGAAAAAAGTAATAAGCCCGTGTGTAATAGTGTAGGTTGGAGTATGTGATTCATGTGATCTTTTAAAAAAAGGTAAAGCTATGTGTATTTCAGAGAGTTAACGTACCTGTGTTGAGCTGCAACAGGTGTGCAACTGCTCCTGTCCTTAAGCAGACCAACTGTCAAACTGTCATCATTATAGCCACCCAGCTCTCCTGTCACCCAGTCAGGCAGATCTACACTGCTGTGCGCCACAGACCGACCAGTCAGTGGCTCATCAAAGTAGATGGACTAGAAATGAAAATTCAAAGACAAGTGATGAGGATTTGGTCAATTAAGTCAGTATATCAGTATCAGTATATGCAGTGCATTGCAATAATCCTCCATGCATTTCAAGTGTATCTGATTCAAAATACAACTTGTAGGTGACTGTGCTGTTTGTAAAAAAAAAAGCTCTTCATTTAAACCTGAATATGACAGTATTTATTAAGCTGACCATACTACAAATAAAGGTTCAAAAGTGGATTGAAGCCATTAAGTTGTGCCACTGTATGGAAACACAGCAATATTTATTATTTGAGAAAGCTGATATTCTTACCATATAGGCAGGGAGAGTTTTGAGGCTGCCAGGCTCTGGTTTGCTAGTGAAAGGCAAGTCCAGGACACCTCTTTTAAGCATGTGAAGGAGCAAGCGGGCGTACATGTTACGGTTCTTCCGACCTATCAGACCTGAACCACATGTGGCCGGGTCACACAGTTTCTTTATCCATATGGCACACCGCTGGCGCTCTTAGGAAAACAGAGGAAAGGGAGACAAGTTCTAAGTTTTGGTACAAGTAATTACATACATTGATGTATTACCAGTTAAGGCCCGGTGCAACACGGTTTGCAACATCAGTGATGTTTAGAATATGTTTATTAAACAGAGATGAAATAATATCTCACCTGTCTTGTTTGGATGTTTGAGGACATATGGCTTCATGTCCAGCAAATAATGGTCAAACTCAGTGTCCAGGGTGTCCCATGATTCCTCATATTTGCTCATGGTGTCCCGGGGGGGTGAGTACATGGTTAGCTAGTTACCAAGGTTAGTAACACGTAATGTAATACACTCGAGTGGCTAACGCTGCTTATGTTAGCTTGTACAGGGAGCTCTTATAACTGACCTGTACGCTCGGTTTCAAAACAGAGTGGAGATCGGGTTATTCAAAACTGAAAGGTGTCACGTAATGTTAGCATAACATAACATGACAACAACCTAATAACCGCGTGTGACCAGTGTTTACAAACTAGCTAACACAATCACTTCAGGGAATGAGACTGTAGCGCAATTAGAGCACTTTCAGACGAGCTAAAACAGAGCAGTTAAACGCTCGCCGAGTGTTATTGTTCTTTGCAGACGGCCAGTTAGTGTCCAACGACGCGCTACAACGGGCATATTGTAGCGAAAATTTAAAATAAGAACTAAAAAGCGACTTACATCAAGCATTGATTCCACCGCTCAAAATGGTTCAAAACTTCAGCGTCCGCACCCCCCACCCACGTTACGCCACATCCGTTTTCCGTGGAGACGCAGCGTCTCTCTGTTGCCATAGAAACTGCAAGCTTTTCTTTCCCCCCTATACAGAGCTATTTTGTGTTACGTTTGTTTTCTGAAGTTACTTAATTAGCTTGTGCACGTACACAATATTAATATCATTTGTACTTTGAAATCAGTGTTTCATTAAAAGGTTTTGAATTACATAGTTAAAATAGATGTCATGGACCCTCGGCGTGCACATTATTAAGATTAAGCAACAAATAACATGAAATATTTGAGGTGGTTGCCACGATCCAAATATAAGTCAGCAATGGAAAAGTCCTTTGTTTTGCAATATTTGAACCGTTCTCTTTAACACTGCCACGATTCTCATCTTAATCACGACCTCTTAAATCCACAAGGTGGCGCACTCACCCTTCTGTTTGTACAGTGGTCAGGTCGCCTTGTGTCATTTAAAATTCAATATGATAAAATACTTGTACATACGATACCTAACACAACAACCCGACCTACTACAGATACAGAACAAATTAGTGAACATGTCTTTCATCTGTTGAAATACCATAAACCGCTTGTGATAAAACTCTGTGTAGTTAACTGTAAGCACAAACAGAGGTGAGATATTCCCACAGCACGTGAAGGCAGACTTCATCGACGTCACTTTGAATGAAAAAGAAGCGCTCAGCTGTGGTCAGAGCAGAGGGGAGGCGTGCGGTCTGTCGGAGCGCCCTAGCTCAAACACCCCCACTTGTCAAGAGCTGTGAAGAGACCAGGATCTCTCAGAAATCGGTCGGGACAACACGAAGTTGTGGCTCAGTAGTTTTTTTGTTTTCTTTTCCTTACTATGGCTGACCATCTTTTGCATTATAATGATTCAGCCGGGGTTGGGAACCGATTCGCTCGCAAGGGTGCTTTGCGGCAGAAAAACGTACATGAAGTGAAAAACCATAAATTTACTGCCAGGTTTTTCAAGCAGCCGACGTTCTGCAGCCATTGCACAGACTTCATATGGTAAGCATCGTTTTATGCACACCTGTTTAGACAGCTGATGCATAGTTTCTCATATTTGAGTAACAACCGTTGGTGTTGCTTTTGTGGCTGTAAGTTGTATATGCACATATGCATAGCCTGGGTGTGATTGATCTTGCACTATTTACCGTTTCCATAGCTTAAATAAGCGCGTTTCTTTGCGCACTCAGATGTGTAGTATAAAGATTTAGTGAGACAGGTGAAGCTTAAAGAATTCACATATAGTTTTAGTTTAATTTTGGACAATTAAACAATAACACTTGTTTTTAAATTGCAGGGGATTTGGAAAACAAGGATTTCAATGCCAAGGTAAACCACTTGCATGTGTGTGAATTGATTTGTTAGTGGCAGATGACTGTAGTCTCACATAGTTCGACCTAAGTTAGGAAGCTACCTCCATGCATCACACTGAAAGCAGATAAGCTGAGCACTCCTCAGTCATCTTGTATATCCAATTTTTACAGTCTTCACACTGGCTGAACTCCCATTGATGCCTTTGCAAAAAGTTTTTTTTTTTTTAAAAAATGGATCTATAAACATACTGCATCAGCTTGCATATCAAGAAAGTGTCAACACCCAGCAAATAGTTCAGATTCAAGTTTTATTTTCAGAGGGCACATCCATTCTGCAAGCAAAAAAAAAAAAAGTCAATATTTTTAGGACTTGAAAGTGTTGAGATTAAAGTAGTTATCTGAAACTTTACAGTATCCATGTTGGTAACCACTTGTCTCTGGAAGACAGCCTATTGATTAGACATAATTTCTGCAAAGGAAATTCATTCAAACATGCATTTATAGACAGTTATGACAGTGAACATACCTTCAAGTTTTCTTCACACCTTTAGGGGCAGCTGGTTTACCAGGTGCAGGACCCTTGACACCCTTTAAGCTCACAGGCATTGCAGACTGAAATTCTGGCTCGTAACTGGACTCACTGATGGACTGACTGGATCGTTCGTAGCCATTTCTGGACTGGATAATACGGCTAAGAGGTGCAGGAGGATAGACTGGTCCTCTCATTCTCTGGGTGCTAACTGGTTCTTGTGGCTGGTAGCTGGTTTGACCGAAATAGTTGGCTCTTTCAGGGAAGTTTCCCATCCTAGATGGATAGATTGGGTCAGCTTGTGTATTAGTTGGGTAACTGGGGAATGAGGGTTCCCCTAGTGAGGGGGCATATCCAGTTGAAGACTCCCTGCTCTCATAATTAGCTTGGCCATACTCTCCTGCAGTATTGAAGCTGGTGCCATAACTGTTAGAGGGCTCTGTATTCTCAGAGGGGTATCGAAAGACATGCTCATAGACAAGATGGGGAATGTTGCCTCCAGCTGCACTGTAGTCACTGCTAGAGCCAGCCACACCATAACCACTTCTATCTGGCTCAGGCTGCCAAGAGTCAAAGCTAGGAGACTTTGCAGCCTCTGTGGTGGCAGATGAGGCATGGTAGGTGGTTGAACCAACATGAGTAGAGCCTTTACTTGAGGAGGCAGACATACCATTTGTAGAGGGAACGCTAAATGTTGATTGAGGCCAGACAGGACCAGGCTGAGGCTTTGCTGGCTCACTCAATAAAGGAAATACAAGTGGCTTGTCAGGGTTTTCCAGCTCCCAGTCTCTTGACACACCATTAACAAGTCTCTCAATTTCACGACTAGGTGTTTCATGCAGGTTTTGTTGAGATGGTTCCCAGTCTGGCGGCTGCACAACTGTAGGCTCATTGTAGCTTGCATACACAGGGCCAGTTGGTTGGTTGTTTGATGCCTGCCAGTTACTCTGATCAAAGGTTGGAGCGATGAATACTTCGTCTTCTCCGTCATCACCCATGTTACGTGTGTCAGCTGTATATGGGTAGCCATACCCTGTAAGATTAACAATTAAGATGAAACAGACATCTGTGGCTTAATGTGGTAGTTAAGATCAAAATCTCTACCTTTTATAGCTGGTGAACCAGCACTGCCGTCAAATAGCAAAAAGCAAGAGCAGGAAACCCTGTAACAAAGAAAAATAAAAAGACATTTGTTTAAAATCTGTTAAATTGTAACTGAACACAAGTGCTCAGAAACTCATAACATGAACAAAACTTACCACAAAAGGAGTCCAAGAGCCATGGCTTTTAACTGAAAAGTAGCACCCTATACTCCTCAGAAGCTATGGTTTGAGACAAGCAACTCACTGGGACTAACTAGACTTAAGAGTAACCTCTGGACAGATTACAAAGCTGCCAGTGTGTCTTTTATACCAGCGCTCCAGGGCTTAAGGAACACCATTAGCAACAGCTGCTAACTGAGCAATTAGTGACCAAATTGTTCACAGGTGTGGCAGCTGGACAATACTGCCCATTGTTCCAGTGTGAAAGTCATATTTAAACATGGTCTGTGTGTTTATACAGAAATATCTTAAGATTTTCTTCCAGACTTTTGTTCATCACATATCTCAACAGTTCAAAGGCTATATATATATATATATATACCTTGAAATGAACACCCTGTTCTTTGTTAGCATCACATTTCTCTGTAGACATCTCATATTGTGGCAGCTGAACGGGAGAATGGCTGAGGAGAGAGGGAGTCATAGCAGGGGGGAGAATTATAATGGGGATTACAGAGGTCATTTTTTGATTATATCACCAGTAAGTCACTCTTAAATGGAAACAAAAGCATATCATGAAAAATAAATGAGGAAATGTACAAGTTCATGAAAAGAATATGTAATTTGCCTAATTAAAGTGAGACGTGTTACGTTCTGACTGTGGTGCCTCTTGAATTTGCATATGTGCAAATGGCACAGCAACTCAATTTCCACACACGCTGCAAGATTAGTGCAGCTGAACTTAAAGTGTGATCAGCCAAACAAAGAAAAAGGCATGAGCAGCACTGTCAGGAGGGCTCAGACGGTAGGCATTGAGAAGGTGGCAAACTAATACAACAAGTAGAGTGAATGGCTCTCATCATTACAAGTAAATGCCACTCCACAGTATGACAACATGTCACAATACAGTTGTGGGGTACTTCCTCTGAAAGTGTGCCGTAATACTCTCCAACTTGAATGAAACCGATGAAGATGTTTTATGGTCTGATCAGTCCTGGTCCTGACAGAACTACCCTGATGATAAACTCACAAAATACGGTCCCACTACCAGTGCTGCAGTGAGATGACTTGTGTCTTTAATAACCTCTGCTGAAACTGTTCGGGTCACACATCCATGGAAACACACATTTTTCATATGTTTTAATAAGAACTTTAAGACCAAATGCAAAGATTCACAGTTCTTCTGTCAGTGCGCTGCAGATGGGAGAATGACGAATGGCTATGCTGTGCACGTGCTTATGTTGTGCTTGGGTGTTTTCTTGCATGTTTAAAAGTGATTACATTGCACAGAGATTAAAATTCATGTACCTTTGCTTTCAATGACAATGTATTTCAGATTTCACATTGTAAGATTAAATACTGTTTGACCATGAGTGCATCATGGAAGTGGGCTGAAAGATGCATGTTCTTGGAGGTAGCCAGCACTTTCCCTTGTAGAGAGTGCATGAGGAATGCCTTGCTTGTTTGAAGAACCATGTAGTGGGCTAATCCCCAGGTGACTTGGTGTACAGATCTCTCTCTTTTCTTCATAAGCGGGGTGCAAAACACTGACACACTGACAAAAGGGCTTTTGTCAGTGTTGATAACACTATGGAGACACAGGGTATTTTTATTACATGGGACTGAACGACAGACAGTATAAAGAGATTTTATTTCAAATATTTATTGCTGCGGGACTAAATCAAGGCAACCTTAGCTTCTTATTTGTGCATGCACCTGAACCAAACCAAAAAGAACTTTGTGCCACTAAAGGCGATAGTGTCGCATGTGTGAGGTGTAGCGCACCAGCAGAACATTTGGCTCCTTAGAGTCATCAGAAAGGTGATAAAGCGTGGCTCCTGTAATCATTCATCCATTTCTCTACATGTCTGATATCAGTTTATGGTTTCTTGGGCATGGGCCCATTATAAGGGCTATCTAAAGCTTCCTGCTGTGCATTGAACTGCCAGACAGCAGGTTTTTTAAATGTAATTCTCTTGTGATCACCTGCCGGTACCACACAACAGTGAACAGTGGAGTATAGTGCCATGGCAGTGGAACTGTCTTTGATACATAAGGACTTCTGTGGAGGTGAAGAACAGAACTCCTGTTTTATTGGAACCTGCCTTGACAAAGGTGATGTCCTGGTTGTCATTGGTTAGCAATGTAGGAAGCATGTTTCAGAATTACAGATGAATTAATCACTTAATAGCCAAGATCATACATAAATGTCTTTCTGTTCAGCAGCCTTACATTAATGCCATTTTCTTTGAATAATAATTGATTGTTGTACATTCAGTGTCGGTGTAGGTAGGTGTGGGTGTAGGTGACCATGAAAAGGAACTCGCCTCAATAAATAAATAAAAACTTGTTATTCAGAAACTACCCTACAAATCACTGTACAGTACATTGGTTGCTCAGTTATATTCTATACTCCCAAGACAATTAGACACTCAACTTGGACGTCACTAGCCCTCCCTTTTCTCCTTCTCACTGTGCATCTTGTATTTTTTTTTATTCCTACTCACTCTCATTCTGTGTTGGTCGTGTTTTTTAATCATGACTCATGAATCATATTTAATTTTAAATATTATAAGATTTAAAGCCAAATATAAACCCCATTAACCATCACTTCGTGTTAAACTTCAGTCAAACTTTAAGAAGGCGAACATTTTGAAATTAGATTTGAAAAATTGTATTAGTTTAGTAGAAATGAGCCTCTTTGTTGAACGCTAGATAGATATACTTTATTGATCCCAGACTGGGAAATTACAGAACACCAGTATATATACCACATATACCAGTACAGCAATGGATTGTTGACTCATATATTGTGGAGACACCTCACCACAAACCACATTCTCTTGTTAATCTCAAGACTTGATCAATGTAGCGTTTCACTAATGTGTGAATTGCATGTATGCACTGAAATCAAAAGAAGCAGAAATGAATTGGCTGCTATGTTTCATTTATGCGCAGCAGACACATGGATGGACATTTAGCTCCACGTGGCAAAATTGCAATTTCTATTTTACATTTTTCACTTGACAAAGTATTACACTTGAACAAAGGTTGAGTCATATCAAAATATGACAAAAAATGATGTTTTAATTATAAATTTCAGGTCCCAATTATGATAATTCATTACTAAATCCCACAAGAAAAACTATTCCTGCCCAAATGTGGCAGTGTTAAACGGTGTTGCCTGCTCTCTGAACCTTTCTCCAAACGTCAGACCATTTCACTGAAACCAGTGGTGTGAGTAGGAGTGTGTCTGTTTCAGCCACTTGCCACCATGTTGGATCCTCTGCTCTCCCCCCCTGCCTTCCCCTCCTTCACTAGCCTTTGCAACTGAGTGTCTGTGGAAATGACTGTGCCATCTGGAGAGTTGAGAAGCCATCGCTGGAAGGAGAGCACTACGTCTGGACGCAAGAAAGGCGAGAGGTGGAGGGAGAGCAGTTGGAAGAAAAAGAAGGAGCAGAGGAGGAAGATGTGACAATACAGAGGGTGTTGAAAGAAGCTGAGATGGAGGCAAAGGTGAACGCACACGTACAAGACGAAATAAACACGGGAGGATTCGCAATTGCATGGGTGGAAGTGTGAGGGTGAGAAAGATGATGAAGTCAAAGAGGCCTTTTACACATTCTGGCATCTTGCTGTCGAGTTTTGGCAAAGATAAAGCAAACACTGTGACTACTCAGAGCAGATGAAAGAGAGCAGAGTAAAACCAGTGGTGGATTTTATGTCTGGCTGATGACCAATTGTAAACTGTGGCCAAGGTTAATATGAGTAGTAATCTATCACATTGTGGGCTGTGCTGAAGTTAGGTTGTAACTGCATTTGGATCCTAAACTTGTAGTAACATTTTTTTTTAACCATGTTTAACTTTTTACTTTCACTTTCTAAGTTGAACCTATTAGCAAAGAGTAGCTTTCATACACATTCAGCAGTTACGGAGCAACATTATCATGCATGTTTGTGGTCATCTGATGAACAAGGTCTAATATTATGTGATTTTTAAATCTGTTGTTGATCTCTACCAAATCCTGGGGAGAATTTCCTTAGCTGCTAAATGCTCCATCAACCAGCCAGAAACGAGCGCCTGTGACACACTTCCTGTCTCTAACTGTGTGACAGCTGATTGATGAATCAATGCTGCGGCGTGCAAGCACGTGGTGTTCACACAGACAGTGTTGTTGCTGATGTCATTTTTGTTTACCCTTTTTTAGAGTGAGGGACAGCACACCTGAAAAGAGCTGCCATTCCCCTTGCAGCTGCACTGCAAGACCGTGTGGCGACTGTAACCTTTAAACAAGGATGCCAGAATGAAAAGTGGTTCTGTGATGCTCACGTGCTGTTCACGCAGGCGTTGTGTCCTTGTAGGACAGTGGATTTTCAGAACTTTTTCATTGAAAACACCTGCCTTACGTGGCTTAACATGACAATGAGAGCAGATTGAGGGAACCAAAACAGCAAAGTTGCAGCCAGACTGATAAACAATGAGCTAAAACTTCCTTTAAAGCTCCATAAAGCTAAGTGGAGCTGCAGATTGAGAAAATAACTCTCTGTAGGATCATCGTTACAGTATGAGTGACCATTCACACATCATCATCTTGTACATTGTTATAAATAAATAGTCAGTGGAATGCTAAAGTTAGATCATGGTCATTTTTTTGTAATGTGAGACATTTTTGAGTGGAAAATTATGTGGGCAGGGTTTAATTAGTACACATTGATGTATCAGCATGAAGAAGATGAGCAAGAAATGAACAACGTTAGAGCACAGTCACACAGTTTTGTAAATGTATACAAAGCTGCTGCCAACTGACATCCAATCAAACACGTCCGTAGTTTTGACTTCATTTGTATACTTCTTAGTTTGAGATTAGTGATCAGAAATGTTTTCACACTTTCAAACGGGATTTTTATATTTTAAAAAAAGAGCTAAAAGAAATGATTAGAAAATTGAAAAAATAAAAATGCTCTGCTCACTTCCTTTACAGACATTCATTAATTGTCCTTACAGTAGTTCAGAAGGGCAGACGTTTGCTTTCTGTTTACACCACTATGCTGTTGGGGTGTATTGTCCCCATGTTGTTTGTGGTCCCTTTGCAGTCCACTCTTTGCTTCCATGGCGACATTTCCATAACTGTATCCAGCATAGTTTATTGTGTTTGAAATATATTTGCATGGCAAATGCAGCCAGTTTGCCTACTTTCAATTCCAACCCAGTGACTATTTACTGCTCATCAAGTCATAGCGATGAGATCTTGTGCACAGATGAGGGCGTTGGGTGTAGGCTGCTCCGCCACTCTCTGGGACATTTGTTACCCCTGTGGGCGACATCATGTATGTGTCAGTTAGCATGACGAGGGCTGACACATGCCTCCAACGAGACCGTCACCAAGCCCTAATGGCAGTGTAGGTGTAGAGCCAATTACTTCCTCCGCTCAGAATGGAGCAGTGGACCTCATTAACCAATCAAAAAGCAGAAGTGTGGGGGATGCTAGAAGATGAGAGGGAGAGCTGTGCAAATCCTGATGGGGAGCCCCAAACAATAAACATCTTGCACAATGGCTCACTGAGACACGGCGATGCTCTTCTCAAGTGACGGCGCTGAGATCTAAAGGGTCCTCCTGCGCATTAAGATGGCTGTGATATGTTTCATTAAATCTTGCTTTGGTTGTTTTACAAAACAGACCTAAGCCTCACCGTTTTGTTACAGTTTTTTGTTTTTTAAATGATTAATCTCATGCTCAACATTGTGGGTGTTCACTTTGCTGTGCTTGACTGTTTACCCTGCCACATTTTTAGGAAGTGGCATCAGTGTTAGAGAATCCATTAAACTGAAAGCTTGGTCATTATTTATTTAATCACTCATAAATCTAGAAAAATAATGAAGATAGAAGTCACTGAAAACGACTGACACTTGATTTCATACCTTGAAGGGTATTTCAAATGTAAAATGTGCTACTCTTTATATAGTTGTTAAGATGTTGCCCTTCAGAGGTTAAAATAATAAATAAGATTCTTAACATAAATATTGTAACTTATTTTGAATTATGTGCTGTGCAGCTGAGAGTTTTCACATCAAATATAGTGACTGAAATATCTAAAATAAATTTCAACAAACCTGATTGACATCCTGCAGAAATTCTCTCTGTTTCGCTTCAGACTTTATTTCCGATATCTCTTCAGAGTTACCAAGCTCAGCATTGCGTCTAAGAAGTGTCTGCTTGAGGCTTATTAGAAAAGGCTTGTTAAAATGTGGAGAAATCACTCAAACATTCTTAAACACATCAACGATTTTAAACCCTCTCCCAGCTGAGCGGCTTTAATTACACCAAGAGTGGAAGCTGAGCTGGCCAGGATAATTATGTGTAATTCTGCCTCTGCTTGTCTCTGCGCCACTTTCAAAATGTCCCTCTTTTACTACTTGGTGTTGCCCTCCTCCCCTCCTCTGTCTCCTTTCTCTTTCTCTCCACTTCTCACTCAGCACTACTGTAGCAACAAAGTGGGCCATTTTCATTTTGTTAACACATTGACAGCTCCTCTTGGCAGTTTTGATGTGTGTTTTATGTTATCAGATCCCATCCACACAGCCCCTTGTTCTTGTACTGTGCATCACGCCCCCGCAGCTAGTACCATATATTCAACTGATTACAATCACACGTCTGTATTTAGCTCTGATATAGTGCTATGGTTTCTACTGGAACATATAATTTAATTTAATTTTTATTCAGATATTACCAAAGCTGTTTTGTATCTTATGCTAATGTACCAACCACATATGTTTTCCAGTATATAAAGTATAGATTAAAATAATAATTCTTTTTCCAATTTGAGAATTTTCTCTGCCCTGCTTGCATGCTTCGATGGCCAGCAAAGTCGCACACTGTCAAGAAACACTGGCTCTTACTATACTGTTTCTGAATTAGTGCCTTGTCACATTGAACATTAACAGCACGTGTATAAAATGCTATTTGATCTCCATGCCAGTTAGCAGCCCTAAAGACATGCGACACGCGACACAGGATCTGCCTGTGTGTCAGCATAAGGGAATCGCCACAGTCTGGGTGCTAGAAAAAGAGCTCTCATTTAAAACTCGCTCACTGTAAAGAGGTGATGAGTGGGAGGAAAGGGGACTGGGAAAGAGGGAGGGCACGAGATGGTCTTGGATTCAAAGGTACTTGGTTTTAAGACATAAAGAAGTATCTTGTGCTGTATACTGCCCACAACTGTAACGCAAAACTCAGTGACCCTACAAAATGATGTAAATATGTGTTTGCAAGAGACATTTTTGAGGAAGGCTTCCTGTGGCAAATACCTTGCAATACAAAAGGTATGTATGTCATGTCTGTAGCCGTAGAAAATATAAATCAGCAAAAGATTTTAGTTTTTTGTTTCTTTGTTTTACGTTAATGTTGCCCGTTAAAACACACAAAATGCAGCCAAAATACGACCCCACACAACATGCATATTCTTGCATACACAGTAGGAATACACAGCTGCTAACCAGAAATCCTTGTAAGGAACTGTCATATATAAAGCATGCCCTGTGTTACCTCACAGTCACTGACAGCACAAGTTCTCCTTATCTTTTTCATTATCTACAATAGCTACTGTAAACTCTTGCCAGATATGCCAGCATGGTTTGCCAAGGTTACCATGGTAACGGTGCCTGGCCATCACTCCCCTTGTGATGGGACAAATCTCTGCCAAAATCTGCCAAATACCCGAGGGCGAGTACGTCCCTAAAAATAAATAAATTCATAAATAAATAACACGAAACACCCCTTGTTTCCAAATAACCCTTAAATGATGATTCAACACGGGAGTGTGGTATCACCTACTCAGCTTAAAAAATTAAAAAAAAAAAAACAGCCTCAGTAGATGTGACAATGCATTTAGAAGCCTGTCTGGGTGGGATATTGTGATATTATAAGGCATATAAATCAAGATATGAATGCATTTGGTGATTTGCAGCACAAAACCAGGGAGGAGACCATTTCGTATCCAAATCACGACAGACTCTGCCCCCATTCTGAGTGTAGCAATGACCGCCACAAGTGCAATATTTTCATTTTAACAGACTGTCTCAGCAGATCATGTCACTTTGTTTTGCTTGCATAACACAATGTCATCTGGTGACATTAAAAAGGGGTCTTTTTGGAGGCTCTGCGGCATTACTCAGCTAAGAGTGGGTAGTTAATTGTCAGGGAGCTGCCTGTGTCTTTTTGCTGAGACATAGTGCAGTGTAATAAGATGACACATGCCTTTCTCTCGTAATCTCTGTTTTAACAAACAAAGGCAAAAGAGCAGTTGGAAAGGGCTTGGAGGGAGACATCTAAGGAGATGATAAAGATACAAGAACGATGTGTGTGACGGTATCCTCAAAAAATATATTTGTGGCTGCATTTGTTTGTGCTGCTTGCATAAACAACAATTGAGAGTGACAGGATCAGCCACAGCACTGTGATTAAATCTTTTTGGTTTCCAAAAATGGCTCCAAAGAGGAATGACAGAAAAGATGTACTAAATGCCTGGCTCCGAGTGTTGCCACAAACAAGCTGATAACTTTCCACCACAATGTTCTACATCTGCTACCAAATGAGTCTCTTCCAAGAATAGTGCCAGTATGTTTTTGTATTATTTATTTTTTGGATAGATTGGTGTGTGCTCATGCCCGACAATCTGCCTTTGCATGCAGGTCTTGGATTATTTGACCCATGTACAGACTGAAAGTGTGAGCTCATAGCGAAAGTGTGTGTAGAGGTTTTTCGTAGAGAAACCCGTGAGCAGCCTGAGCTTTATCTCAGCAGTGCTTTATGGGGTGAAAGATGGCAGCATGTTGAACATTCGTCCATAATAGATGAATTATTTATACTAAAGACACTATCAGCACATGACAGAAGACCCACATTCCAGCATCAGACATTAAACCTCCCCATTATTGGTCTGTACTTCTTATCTACCTAAACCATCTGTCGCAGTGACAGCATCCAATATGTTTAGTCACTTACTCAAGGTGAAGGGATCAATGGAGTAAGTGTGTATTTGTGTGTGCAGCCCTCTGCTGTCTATAGACTCCCTCCAGGGGAATTTAGAGTGCTCACCTCTACTATACTCATCTCACCACTCCAGCTGTGCTTAATGAATTCTGCAGTGATTACACCCGCAGCTATTTTGGGAATAGTATAAGTCAGAGATATCTGACTTGACCTATATAAAGTGAGCACAATGTTCACTCAGGAGGATGTCAGGCTCAATGGGTCTGCATCTTATATGTCTTGAGGTATGATGCTTCAGGGTCCAAGCACAAAAAAAACAAAATATAAAATGGGATTTTCATCTAAAAGTCCTCTCTCTTATATGCACCATTTTACAAAAGGTCATAATTGTCTGTGTTGTCCATCTTGGGAAAGGTCATTTTGAAATAGAATCAATACTCACAATATAATGTCATCATGCCTGCTTGTCAATATCGAGCATTTGTTGGATTTTCAATATTAAAGCCAACAATATTTGATAAACCTCTGCAGTGTCAGTTGATCTGCCTGTCTGTCTGTCTGGCTGCCAAATGTCAAACACTTGTGAATTGTGAAGTTTTAATTTCTGACAGACCAAAAATGTTCAGTTTGATATCAGATATGGCAAATAAATGTAGGAAATCTGCATGTAAATGTTGGAATGAGTGAATATATGGCATCTTTGCTTTTTAGTTTTTGATTTTCTTCCTACAGTTGAGGTATCAACTAAATTCTAAGACTGTACTGCAGAAGCTAAGGTCTTACTGGCAAAAGAGAGACAAAGTAAAAGGTAGCCCAGAGATGCTTAATAGAGGGAATTCACAGAGCGTGTGGCTAAGATGGACACATGGGACTTTCCCAGCCACGTTGTGATAGTTCTGCTATTTTTGTGCAAGGACAAAGATGCGGGGAGGCAAGGAGAGCGAGGGAGAGGTAGAGGGTTAGCGAATGCGTGTGCCAGTTTTGTGAAGCCTGTGTTCCTTCTCCTGCTCCTGTGGTGTCGCGTGTGTGCATGTGTGAGTGTGTGTGCGTGTGTGCGTGTAATTGGAGGGTCACTCAGTAAGAGACTGCAGCGCAGCTCTTAGTCATCCTCACACCTCTCTCCCTTTACCTGACTGTCCATCTGTTTACATATTTACCACCAGAAACACATATTCTGCAGTAGAAAATGCTAATTTTTATCTATACATTTTCGCTACGGTAAACAGATATTAGAGCAGATATTTTAAGGAAATTGAGTGCATGTCATTTTATAAAGGCAAAACACATCACTGAAACAAAAATAAATGTTTCTTTTCAAAACTATTAACAAATTAAGTTAAAATACATTTGAATAACCTATGTGATTTCTGATGTGAATTCCAGGAGAGTTAGAGGTTGTAGAGGAGTCAGTTGTCGTTATTCTGCTAAGCTAGGCTAGTTTCCTGTTGGCCAGACTAGTTTATCTTGCGTGATTTTTTTTTCTATTACGACCTAGCTACTCTATGAGTTAAAACAAGCTCAGTCATCAAATTGATTTTCAATCTCAGAAACAAAATCTCAGGAAAGAGTTAAAAGCTTGCCCTTAAGATATAATATGCATCACTTCCACATTAAAATACATAATATGGCTGGAATTTGTTATTTAGTTGAGTTCTGTGCTTACATTATCCCAAATCTTTCCAATAATGTTGAGACCCAGAGAAATATGCAATAATAATCATCATCACCATTATTGTAATTGTTATTATTTTTGTTACAGGTCACAGTGCGTTTAATTTGGTCGCAGATTACTCAGACTTCTGGGAATGAGAGAGAGAGAGAGAGAGAGAGAGAGGAAGAAAGTCTGCAAAAGTGACTAAATGTAACATGAATGAAAACATAACCTTGTCTGTGAGTACCAGCATCAGTAATGCTGGCTGTTTAACACTGAAGACAAAACTCCCATGATCCCACACAACTCTGAACTGATGAGTGCACATGTTTTTTTGTTTGTTTCTCTTACATACATGCATATATATATATATATATATATGCACATTCGCACACGCTCCGGTTGCAGTATCCTCACCTTGTGCTCTCATGTGGGGGAAACAGAGGAGAGGAGGGAGGGCACAGACGGAAGCTGTCAACTTCCAGTCTCTAATTGAAGGTGTCACGGTTGTGTCTCCTCCTCGTCTTTCCCAGCCTGTCTGCTCTGTTCAGGACAAATATAGCAACAGGCACCACAGGGGAGGATCACTGCTTTGCTACCATGTTTTTTTTGGCATCTGAATGGTAGAATGGAAAGAATTTTATGCTTTGATCTGCATTTATTGTCTCTGGGGTACTACTGGTGAAATTACGAGAGTATTTCTTAGATTCTGTACTGCCTGTTATTTGCATTTCCGAGTTAACAGTATTGAGGCTTTCCTTTATTTATCTCCCTTGACTTCCATTTGAACTGCTTCTTACACTACATAGAGAAGGAATAATGAGTGAAGGCCAAAATATTATTTGATTAGACTAAAATACAGTCATAAGTGTATCAATTAGGCTTATGTCATGATAACTAAATGAATTAACCACGATGAAAACTGTTATCCTCACTGCTCTTAAATGCAAGAAGGATGTGTGTGGGTTTGAGGGGGTTGTATCGTTTCTCACCAACTGTTTTGGTTTAATATTTGAAAGCCTGTTCTGTAGCGATAGTTCCTGAGGAAATATGGCCAACAAAACTTGGCTATTACTTGAATTAAAACATACAAATAAATTATTAACATGCCAATGCTCATTTTGACTATCTGGGTGGTTTATCCTCGTTACACGTTTCTTTCCTCCAGTCAGCGATGGCCATATTTTTTGCTCTGTATCTATAGATAGGAAATATGATACATTTGCAAAATGGTGAAGGTACTGCCAGAGAAATCTCCCTGCTAGTTCAGTATTCAAGCCAGAAGGAGGAAATGCTAATGCTGAAGGAAGGGCACTCCGTTGATACATGCCTGTACGTATCGTGAGGACTGTTTTTGGCATGCCTCCCAAAACAGTGAAAGAGAAGATGACACTCAGTTCACTGCTGTAGATCATGTTGACCTTTGTTGCTCTATTGTTGATACTCATCAGACAAGCTAATCAGTCCCCTTCTACCTTAATTTCACCTATATATACATAATCCTTGCAGTCTTTTCTTGCAGTCTTTTTCTTCATGCACAGGCTTATCTAAATACAAGGCAGCTTGTCTCTACAAATGAGAAAGCAATATTTGGGCCAGCTAACCAATAACAACAGCCAAGCAAATGTCTGCTGCTGTCATATTGTACAATGTCAGCATAGAGTACAAAGCGAATGAGTGAACGCTGTGATGCATCAAAGCTGGAATAAAACAATCCTAACTCTCCGAGTATATCCGGGATATCTCAGGGTCTTATCCATGAGTGAGGGTGAAATGTAACATGTGATTCACAGATACATTGGGGCAGCATCAGCGATAATGAAATGTAACGGACAGTGTGAGCTGAGCTCAAAGGCAAAGTTTACCATTCGGTCTATGTCCCAACGCTTGCCATTGGTCATGAGTTTTGGATAGTGAGTGAGAGATTGAAATAGTGGATACAAATTGCCAAAATGAGTTCAATTTGTTGGGTGGTTGGGCTTACCTTTTGAGATAACGAAAAGAGCTTATCAAGAGTGAGCTCGGAGTAGAGCTATTGCTCCTTCACGTCTAAAAGAGCAAGAGCTGGGACATTTCCCACCCAGGAGGCCTGGTTCTGGTTAGACCTAGAACATACTGGAGATAAATGTATATTTCTCAAGTGGTTTGGGAACACTTGATGAGATATATAATCTTCTAAAAGATTAGAAGACTTATCTGGTTTGGGAATTATTGCTGATTAATTTACTTTTGATTAATAACATAAGGTCTTTGGTGATGTATGTGCACATGTGCTTTGTGTGAGTATTAACAGACTCTGCAGTAGCTGGTGCTGGTGCAGAAGGACCAACATATCTCTCTGCAGAGCAGGAATAGTAAGCCATACATCAACTTCACCCCACATGGCAACACACAGCAGGACTGCTTACACCTACTCACATGCTGTGTGCACACATCTCTTTACTGAATGACTGCCGTGTCTTTAACATGTTACAGCCTGCTTCTATCTAGCAGATATCACAAAAGCACATTATCACTGCAACAGCTCTATAATGCAAACTGAATGTCAGATAGACACTGTAGCCTTGACAAGTCAGTTCAGACTATGTCAACAGCTCTTTGATCCCAGCCGGCTGCATGGACAGAGCAGATTGTACTGGAACCGTGTGGCAATGGAAGCTGTTGAGTGAAAAATTAGGCCTCCATCTGTAAGCGCAGCTCTTCACATGGAGGGCTGGTAAGAAACACAGTGGCAGAAAGAGGAGTGAGAGAGGTGGGCGTAATTGTATCTGAAAGTGAGGTTAACCACATATGTATTCAATGGGCCAGCTAAACCACCCCGCTGCAGAGAGCTGTTAAAATGAGGAGAAGATTCAAAACCACTCGTCCTAGAACCACAATTTATTGTCTATTTTTTCACCACTATTGTCCATAATGAAATACAGTATCTCAACAACTATTTGACCGATGGTCCACTGAGGATGCATCCCTCTGACTTTGATGATCTCCTGATTTTGATTATCAGCAGGTCAACATTTTCACTGGTTAAATATTGCCAATATTAGGCAAAATCAGGTACTTGATAACTTTGGCTTTCATTTACTGCTATTGTTTCGAAAAATCTTGGCAACTGGATAGATGGATGTGGCCATTGATCTGGTGCAGACATGCCTTCAGTCTTAGGTGTAATAACTTGAGTGCCCCTTTAAATCCAGGTTATCAGGTTGAGTGTGAAATTTGTCCTTTTCTTTGGTTTATGCCCCAAATCTAATGACCATTAGGCTTCTTAGCTGTATGTTGTTGATAGTGAACATTATACACATTATACTTGCTAAACATCAGCATGTGAGCATTGTAAATGCGAGCATCCTAGCATGCTGATGTTAGCATTTGATTCAAAGAATCACTTCACCCAAGAATCACAGAGCCACAAGCATAGCTGTAGATCTGAGTCAAAAGTCTTGAAAGCTAATTTTGTGAAAATTTGCTCATACACCTTTAGTTTTGACTAAGAAAAAGCAAATTCTGTTGTATCCAGTTTTTTCAGAGATGCTGTCCTGACACACATTGCCCAGAGCTATAGATGCCCATTTAATTTTCCTATTAGCTTCAAAGTTTAGTAAACTAATACTGGAATTGACGAGTGTAGGTGCTGCTTCACAAGCCATTGCTTTGTAATGACAGTCTTTATTGGCAATCTTTAAAAGGTTAAAACAGTGCAATGTTCATGTAGAATGAATTATAGTGACATTTATTTCACCAAAGCATTTACTCAGCCTGGATGACAGGATAAAAGTGAAACGGCTCAGGAGAAGATGGCTATAGGTTTAAATCAGGTTTAAATCCCATGCTTTTCCAGTTTCACCGACACATGGTCCTGTCTGCTCAGTAAAAGGTCATGAGTTATTTAGTATGCCACAGAGTGGGAGTGATGGGTGTGGATTGCTCTGTCTCTGGATGAGCTCCTGAGTTTTTCTTCTTTTCGTCAGTCACTCAATAAAAACCTAAATCTGCAATAATCGATTTATTGGCCACTTGGGGACAGCAGAAACAAGCTCTTAACACAACATTGGCATATCATCACTTTTGAAGTCGATATTATTAGTCGATAGCATTTCATTTGTAGTTGCAAGTTGAGAGACGGACAGCTAAACAATGAGCCGAAACTCACTGTAAAGCATATTGCATTGCGTGTTCAGGTGACAATTCTGTGTGGGTTCATCACTGCAGCAAAACCCTTTTCACATTGTCACATTGTTTTTACATTATCATTTTACACTTTGCTATTATAAAAATATAGCAACTTTAAGTTGTGATTATCAAGTGTGCATAGCCGTGTTACTGTAGGTGAGTGCATACAAATATACAAAGTGTTGAAAAGCCCTTCTAGCAGTCATGCAGGATTTTACTCCCAACAAGACAAAAGTGATTTAAACACTCCAGCCAACCTTCTGACCCTGCTGTCCAGAAAGCACTTTCACTAACAGGGCTGAAAAAGTCAAATCATTGTTGCTGAAACTGAACTGAAAAAAAAAGTCAAAGATAAAATTGTTGACTTAAAAAAACAAAACAACAACAATAAGAAGGCACAGGGCGGCGTAGGAGGTAGCAGGTGCTAATTGAAACCATCTTGCAGAAAGCACAGAATGCCATTTTGCCACAGCTGTTGCCTTTTGTTGTTTCTCTCCCTTGTTCAGCTCCAAATGGTACGAGCCATGCACTCGACAGACTGACTAATCGCTGTACACAGGCTTGGATGCAGGCGTGTGGGTTAACTAGGCCAATTAGCCAAGCACAGAGACTCCTAGTGATGAGACGAATCATGCTCCTTTTCTCAGCCCAGTGCCATTAATCAGCAATATAGGGGTTGAAGCAACACAACAGTTTGCTGACTGCTTTACTCCTTACAATAGCCAGGTTTTCTGGCTCAAGCCTCTTGACCTCAATACAGCATGACAGTGTTTCTCTGGAGCTCTGCTGTTTTCTTGCTACAAAAATACACTTATGGGTGGCTTAAGACAGGGACAGAGAATGGGAGGTTGTTCCAGTGTGTGTGCGTGTGTCTTTTCAGGTCTGTGCATCTTTCAGGAGGCTGTGTCTGCATGTCTGAGTGTCCATCTGTGAGTTTTCTCCAAGCATCTGTGGATCTGGACAAGGGCATGTGTTTATGTGTGTGTATGTACAGTACGTGCATGTATAAATGCATGCGTATCTGTGTGTGTGCATTCGTTCGTGTTACCAAGTCTCATGGTGAGAGATGTCCAGTCTGCTCTTGTCTACTTGGCTGCTGTGCAGTAAATTGGCCCCAGCTGACCTGCAGATGATACCAACTCAAACTCTGTCTATTAAAATCTGCTTTATTTCCTGTATTATTTGCCACCTTTCTAAATTTACACGCTCTTTTACATGTTTTGCTATCCTTACTTTGCTTTCCTGTTCACATTCTCTTTTTCTCCTCAGTATGATATCATTAAACCTCTGTCCTTACAAAACCAATCTCAGACACCTAAATCAGCATGGTCTCACATTTCTCTTCTATCTACCTGCGTGCATATCTGCTGATTTACTGTAAAATGAATTTATTAGTGTTATTATTCATAATTTACTGCCTGGTGCTTTGTGCTCGCAAAAGGCTGCGATGAATCATCTTAATTTAGGTGTTGTGTTTGTTCATCTGACTTCAGGTGGATGTGTAAGTCTCCCATCACGGCCGTAGAAATATGATTCACACTACTACATAAATTCACTATGATTCATGCAGCCAACCGAGGCACCACCGTAAAAAAAAAATGTCAGGTGTAGTTGTTATTAAATTTTGTCCCATTTTGATATTTGCAAAATGTATTTGATTCAGATGTCATGTTTGTACATCTGACACATTCATCAGATCTGACAGGGCAGCCTCTGATCAGCACAGGATCTTTGATATATATTTTTTATCAGCTACAAACTGTAATATTCATGTTGAAGTTCAGAATTACATGAATATCAAGCAAGGCTTTGATCTCGACGAAACATTTTTTTTTTTCCCAGTTCCAGCTGCTGGAACTCATGTATGTTTCTGTGCACATGTGGTAGATACTAAAAACACATAAAAGCACATTATGAAGTGACCCTTTAGTCTAAATTTGGACTTTTGTTCATGTGGTTGTTAAAAATGTTGCTGGTGCTTGTTTGTTACTGTGCTAGGTTCTACTCGGTCAGGTTAGCAACAAACCAAACAGAAAGGTTAAAGACCTTAGTCAGCTTTATAAGCAATGGAATCCAAAGTTCTCCAAAAATGTGTTAAATAAATCCAACTTTTCATCTGCATGAGAAACGACACGTTATATCTTCTTCCATAAGTTACATAGTGCATAGTTGATGTTACATCGAAACACTTAAGAGCAAAGTTTTCAGGAACTTCATGTAAGCTTGCAGTTTATATCACAGATTCACAACAAAGACAGTTTTTCAAAAGAAGGTTTTTGCACGGTAAAGCTGCAGCAGTATGAACAATGCGATCAGGGCTCAAGTTACTGAAGATCGCCAGTATGCAGTTGCCCTGGAATAAACTTGTGATACAGGATTGTAGAAGGGGTAAAAATCGTCTCTTCTCGTTGCTTTGACATGAAGAGAGTTCTAGAACGGTATGAGGCATGACAAAGGTCAGGAACAAACAACAAAGCCAGCATGTCTGAGCAGAAAGCGTACCAACATGTTTAGCTGCCACATTATATCATCTGTATATGAGCAGCTGGCGTTATAGCCCCTCAGCAGTATGCCTGCCTGGAGCTTCAGTTAGCCTGCAGCCAGTAGTGGAGAACAGAGCCCAGCTCAACCCCCAGTTGTTTGTGTCTAATATAATTCATAGTTTTATATAAGATTTGGGAATGTGTTTCGTCACTGAAGAGCATGCATTATAGTTGTTGATTAAAGCACATTTTTATATTAAAAGGTTTTTTTTTTTCCAACTACAAAAGTGAGTTTTGATCAAGGTCACTCTTTTATGTGGAGCAATTCTTTTTGGTCTCTCTTTCTCTCTGCATCTAAGAGAAAATATGAAACACCAGAGATGGAGAAAAGATGAAAAACAAGACCAATGTAGAGAATTTGTGTTATTTATGCTTCAAAATGTCCTGAGACAAATTTAGCCTTGACTTCACTGGTCCCAAACAAATTAGTCGAGGACATGCAGTGCCGCAGGAGTGGAAGATGCTCTGATGTTGATGTGTGGTATCAGCCTTTCCCCAGGCACCAGACTTGGACTTGGCTGTGACCTTTGCCTTTTGCTGGACCAACTGTGTGTGTAGGCTGTGTACATATAGAGTCCCTACAAGAAAAGCCATCGCTTGAGGCATATGACTGTGTTTTGGCATGTATGCATATTTAGGTGGTTTTTTCCACGTGGGTGTGCTTGCATATGTGCGTCCTGACACTTCCCATTAATAGGCAGTCCATTGTAGTGTCTAATTTGGTGTCAGCCTTCTGTGGACCACAGCTAGCCAGACTTATTACATTACTACCACTGTGACACCTGATACACAGGAGACTCTGAGCCAGACCACTGCAGGTTATACATCACTGACTCTTTGTGTGTGTGTGTGTGGATGCATATTCGTGTAGTTGTGGGGACAAAAATCTGTTTACACAGTAATGTTTATTGTTATGGTTAGGTGGTGGTTAAGCCTCGAGGAAATTAATGGAAGTCTATGTAATGTCCCCAAAAGTGCTGGAAACATGAGTGTGTGTGTGTGTGTGTGTGTGTGTGTGTGAGAGAGAGAGAGAGGGAGAGAGAGATTAAAAGTAATAGAGATGCTGAGGAGGGTGAAGAACCAGTGTAAATTGTATGTGTACTTGCTGGTGTGTGTGTGTGTGTGTGTGTTTGATAGAGATAAAGAACAAGAAATGAATAACTACATTTCTGTCTGCATGTTTGTATGTCTGTGTGTTAAAATGAGTGTCTGAGGGCAGTTGTGCTCATATGTCTGTGTGCAAATACATGACAGAAAAGGCCACATAAGCCTGCATTTGCATGTATGTATGTATATGCTTAAACCTGTGTGTTTATGCCTGTCTGTGTCTGTGTACAGAGTCATATTTAATTCATGAGGCGGCATCACTATTTCCCCTGTGTGACTCAGAGATGTCTGGCAGCCAGACATTCCCACCTGTAGTTTGGAATAATTGATCCAGTCCCCCTGTGGCCATTTCTTAATACAAACACTATTAATGCTGCAAAAAGTTGGGCTGTGTGTGTCTATGTGTATCATACCTAATAATACATGTATTTCTGTGTATGCCTTATTGGCATGTTTATATGCCCATTTTTCCAAATACTTCAGCCTATAGCATGCTAGTCGCTCTGTGGGGAACAGTAGTGCTTTGAGCTAAATGCTAACACCAGCATGCTAAAATGCTCATAACAGTATGTGTTATTATGTTAGCATGTATAATGTTTACATAGTTTACCATCTTAGTTTAATTTTGCTTATTAGCAAAGTCTGGCTAAGGTTGATGGCAATGTCATTCGTGTTGCAGGAATTGGATCATAAACAGACAAAATGAAATTTTGACTTGTTAATGGCACTAGATGGAAGGTTAGGGGACAGTCCATCTTTTGAGGAATATGACAGTCTATACAAAATGTCACAGCAATCCATCCCACAGTTGATTAGTTATATCAATGAAAACCAAACGTCATGGAGGTGCTAGAGGGGAACAGAGGATCAGGATTCATTGACTGGAAACTCTACAAATGAATGTCTGGACAGATTCTGGTGACCATGAATGTCAATACACAATTTCCTGGAAATTCACCCTCTGGGTGTTGAAATATTTCTAAGAAAGTACAGGACCAGCTGACTTCTTCATCCCTAGAACTATGATATTTGCATCATTAAAACTACATCCTGATGCTAATTTATTGCTGCTGGCTTGAACCACTTGTAGAATGTGTGAGGAAAGATGCTAAGCTCATACAGTTCGGCTGTGTTGTTAACAGGCCTTGTGTGTGGCTTTTTAGTGTCTGTATCATGGGAAAGTGAAAGAAACAAATTACAACATGCAAAAAAACAAGAAACCAAAACACCAAAACAGCATGCTCGCTGAGGCATCATCTTCTGTCTGCTGTAACAAGCTTCCTAGACATGCCTAATCAAACACAGATCTCAGAGGGCAGGGAGCCAAAACGATAACTACCATCACTTGTCAACCTTCAGCACCATGTAGGAGGAGACTGAGGAGGTGGAGTTTTGACAGCATAAGCACCATGATGGGGTCCAACAAGGCCAAATTCTTCTTGACCTGCGCTGTCCTCCCGCTGTCTCTCTATCGATCGGATGTTATGAGGTTCCCATTTTCACCTTATTAACCACCTAAATGAACGCACAGCATTTTGTGGGTTTCTGGAGTTTGTTTTCTTTTACTTTGTTAAAAACTGAGCAGCTTCCCTACTGTGCTGAGTCTCCCCTAAGGTTTTTTCTACTCTGTTTCTGCATTTCCCTGCTACAATGTAAAAGATTGCATAATTTCTTATGTATGCAGATCTGCACACAGTCAAATACGCACGCACACGCATGCATATTCATACAGCAGGATGTTGTTGTAATGAAGATAATTGCACACACAAACAGAATTCTAGGGACATTTTACTAATTTCCTGCGCCCTTCAGGAGTTTATTATGTGCTCCTATTTTCTGTTCTCATCATCATCATATCTTATCTTTTCCTATCTGGTCATTTCTGCTTTATTCTTTTTCTCATCCACCTTTCTTCTTCCATGTAATTCAGTCCATCAGGGGTCTTTGTGAACAGCTTTATTGTTGCTTTCAAGGTCACACATTCACTGTTAACTCTGCGCTTGTGTCCTTACTGTATGTCTTTGTCCTCTGTGTGCCTATGGCATGCATAATTGAATGTGGTTGCTGAAACTGAGTTTCCAGGCCTTTGTTGCTGAGCTGCTGCTCTGCTCATTTCCTCCCTCTGTAGGTACAAACACTACTTGCTAGTACATATATCGCAAGTACTTCATCTCCCAAGGGTGGTGGGAAAAGGACAGACTTGTGATACTGAGGCAATTTAGTTTGCTACAGTGTTACCACCACAGTTTGTACCTCTGAACCAATCTGCCATTACTAGGACAAGCTTTCCTGCAGAGGGAATTTTAAGCGGAATTTAGAGATTCAGTGAACCAAAGCAGAAACCTTTCGGAGTCTAAAGCAGCTGTGCAGAATAGATACTGTAAGAGTAACTGATAAATTTATAGATAAATGCAGAGTGATTTAGCAAATATCAAACAGACATGCAAAGCGAATTTCAAGGTCAGAAAAAGATTGATGTGTTGGGGTGCTGTTTCCTCTGGTTGTTGATTGTCCATGAAATGAAGGGCCAAAGTTTTACATAAGTAGGTAATAAATTTCAATAAGATCAGATCAGCTGGAAGTGTTAAAGGACATTTATTTAGTTTAACAACAGCGAAGAATGATTCATCAATTAGACCCTATCGACGTGGTGCATCTTCATTAAGTAAAGGCACATAAAGACAGGAGAAAGTCAGTCCACACTGAGAGTAGACTCAAGTGGTTATGGAGTAAAGCCAACACATGGAGGATAAAACCTCTCAGTTGAATCAATCTGAGGGGCAAGATATTGATGGTGAGGTGGAAGGTTGCAAGACAGAGTGATATTTAAAGAACAGGACTGATAGACTCATGGGCAAAATGATCACTGGCCAGACAAACCTCCTCCTTATTGAACCTTTGCCAAACTCTCATAAACTTTTATGTTGTGGTCATTGCATTGATCTATAATGTGATATGATACATTTTCTGGAAATGCATATAAGAAATTTCTTTCACATATATTAAAGAAACAAATGACAATGTTCTGACTAATACATTAAAATAATACATTAAAGGTACACTGATTCAGAAATCCTGTAAATCCAACATTACAAGGAAACAATGGAAGCCTAATATTACCAGACATATCAAAGGAACATACGCCACAGAATTAAGACTGTGACAACACATTTCTATTGTCTTATTGTATATATTGTCCAACCTTTGCATCACATAATGTTATGGAACTAACAAAAACATAAAATCATTTTCAAGAAGCTCCTGAAAACTCATCTCTTCCAACTGCACCTTCTCTCCTAACAACCCTAACCCTCTAACACCCCTTCACTCTCTCATGCTCTCCTGCTTTCTCCTCTTGCTCTTCTACTTAAGCACTTTTAATTATGTTTAAGCTCTTATTGCTTTAGTCTAACTCTATTGCACTGAAAGTTGTGATTCCGTAGGTCGCTTTGGACAAAAGCGTCTGCTAAATGAAGTGTAATGTAAAAGAATGTAAGGTCTTTAGAAGAAGTAAGATATTTATGTCTGCATCTATTGAAACACTGAACAAATATGAAAAACATTACATTAAACTAAATGCATGGAAAGTAATAGGAAAATATAAAGTGGAAGATCATTGTGCACAAAACATAACATATCACTGTGGCCTTTCTGGCTGTCTTAACTGTCACTGAGTCACACCAACTGTGGCCATCGATCTCCACCAGTCTCCAGAGAGAGCTGGCGGCTATGGGTCACATGACCCAGGGCTCTGGGAATCTCTCATCTGTCACTCACTGTGATGGCAGGAGTTCAGGGGTGGCACTTTTGAAGTGAAGGAAAAGATAAAAAAACATGCAAGCAGTCCTCACTTGGAAAACCGCTGTATAGGTCATCTCTGAAAACAGCTCATTACATTTATTATGTAAGTCAGGTGATGTAGTGTGAAGAGTAACAAAGTCTGCATCTGGGGGAGGCTTTGGTGGATGAATGGGTCAAACATATCCAGACTTTCACCCAGTACACAGCTTTAATTGCATATCTACTTATTTGAACTCAAACCATGATCTTCTCCTAAACTTAACCGAGCAGTTTTGGTTCCTAAACCTCCCCAACTTTAGACCATTTCACAACATCTTGTGCGAAGAAGGTCAGATACATCTGTCACCAGTACTCCAAGGGCCATGTATGTTGCAAATCACTAGCAATCACCCTATTCTGAAGACATGTTGAAAACATCCATCCATCCATCCATTATCTATACCGCTTATTCATGCAGGGTTGCGATGGGGCTGGAGACCATCCCAGCTGACAATGGGCAAGAGGTGGAGTACAGCCTGGACTGGTCGACACACAAAGGCAGACAGTCACATACTCACATCGAGGGGAAATGTAGAATAGCTAATTAACTTAATGTGCATATTTTTGGGACTGCGGGAGAAAGCCTGAGTACCCAGGGAAACTCCACACAGAAGGGTTCAGACCCAGACTTGAACCTGGAACCTTCTTCCTGTGAGGCGGCCACCGCACCACCACACCATCCATGTTGAAAACGTGTACAAAGTAAAGAGTGTGGTAATACAGACATACAGTGTGTGGAGAGATGCTTTTTGATTCACAACAGTAGCATATCTGCTCACAGTATGGACATAAACAAGTGCTGCTGTTATTATTCTTATCTTCTGCTGTAAGTCTAGTTGAAATCGTGTATGTCCCAGCATGAGAAGAGAAGGCAAGTAGCAGTGATCAGGATGGTAAACATCAAACGGATATAGTTTCCTTTTGAACCCCATCAAAATTTGATGAGAACTTGACACAGGCAGGAGTACTGCTCTCTGCTCTATGTAGGATAGCACACTTCTGTTGGCCCATTGTATGGTTCTTCTTTCAGCTTGTTCCACCTCTTTCATTCAGCACTCAAACAGGCCCATGGCAGGAAAAGCTTTTCACTCATCATTCGTCATTCTCTCACAAGCACCTGAAACATGTCTTTGTGTTTGCACGTGTGTATCCGTGCCGACTGTTTATTTATAGTGTCCACTGGGCAGGTGTAGAGGTGGTAGATTCAGTGCCTTCCCTCTCTTCTCCACCACAGTGGGGTTCAGTACAAACTGTTCCAGCCCTGGCCACAATCAAGCCTAAAAATAACCAAGAGAGGAAAATGCACCTCCCTCACCACTTCTCTCCTCTGCTCTCCTCTCCTCTCTTCCGCTGTCATTTTTCTTGCCCGAAATGACAAACAATCTGCAGGATGACCACAGAGCCATAACACAGGGAGAAACAGAGCATTTTACACTATCAGGAAGAGCCTAGTTGGGAGGAAGTGCATTGCACGAAGAGAGGTGCAATTAATAATTTGTGTGTAAGTGTTCACTTCTACAGTATTTTGGCACCAAATTGATGTAGATTCCACAGCACAATCACAGTTTGAGCAGATAGGAATGTTTCAGACTCAAAACACCACCAAGGACCTTAAACCCCTGTGGATTTGTTCCCTCCTATTCATCCGTCCTTTCACGCACTTCCTTATTTTCCTCCTGTAGATCGCAGATCAAAGCCTCAGTTCTCTTTGTGTTTGGATGCACGCCGGGGGCTCTGATCGATTGAATATGTCTGGAGGGCACTGAGTTGGTCCAGCGCTGCAGGTGTCCTGGCCTCTCCCTCATCTCCACCGCAGGCTTTTCATGTGGGCAACAGTACAACATAAATCTATTAACAGTGGCACGGTAGATTATCGAGTTCACCAGATTAGCCGGAACTAAACTCACACTTTAAAGGATCAGTAGTGGAGAGATGGGGATGGAAGGTAGTGTTGAAATGCCACCATACTGAGTAGTGGTGTGAAAACATCCCTCAAAATGCCCTCCTACAGACACAAACAGAACAGTTAAGTATGAATACAAACGTTGGGTATAATGTTCTTTCTGCAGTACCCACAAACGCATGTACACACACACACACACATACATACATTCACAGTCACAAGAAAGCATTTTGGTTGTGTAAGCTGCTTTGTAATGCTAAAGCCCCTTATCTCTGTGCTTATGCAATTAGGCTGGTGAAACAAAGCTCATAGTAATTAATCATAATATCCCTGATGATACAGTATGTCACTGTGTCACCTCTGCTCCTGCTGCTTCACACAGCTCTCCCTTAGAGGACTAAAACCATCTGGTGACAACTACACTTCTTATAGCCGAGTCTCCCGGTCTCTGTGCCTGAGTCATGTGAAAAAGATTGACTATAGTGGCAGTAAAATTACAGAGAAAAACACTCTTAATTAAATGCTCCTCCAGCTCTGTTTGTACAGGTTTCTTCCTCTTTTTTATGCCTTCCCCTCAATGACAGTCAGTGGCTGGAGGCATTATGTCCGTCTGTCTGTCTCATTCGCATGAATGTGTTATCTCAGGGACGCCTTGAGGGAATTTCCTTAACTTTGGCACAAACAATTGGACTCAAAGATGAATTGATTTGATTTTGGTGGTCAAAGGTCTCTATGACCTCACAAATCAGTTTTTTTTGCCACAATTCAGAAATTTATAAGCATAATCATGACAAAATTTCACACAAATGTCTAATAGAATAAAATGATGACATCATATATCCAAACAGTCTTTATTGTGACATTATAATGTTCTCCCAAAACACTTTTCTTTTCAGTATTAAAAACCATAACTCAGATATTGAAGGGGAGATTGTGACCACATGTCACATTTGGTCACAAACTGAATTGGTGACACTAATCTTGGGTTCCCACCATGAGAGTGTGCTCATTGTGTAGATCTCCTGTGCTGCCGGGTTACAGATGTGTGTGAAGAATCCATATTTGAAGCTTTGTAGCTCACCACAAGCTCACTGGTTTTGCTGATACTGACGTTCTGGCTCTCCCTCTGTCACTACATATATTATGAGTCTGGACAGACGTGGATGTGAGCTGCAACTTGACTGATGTGCGGATGCATACAATTGCGAGGCAGTGTTTCTAGTTTCTCTTAGCAAAAAGAGTGTGAAGAAACATGTTTTTATCGATTCAGGTGTAAATGTAAGGTGTGTGGGTCTTCACAGCTTTCCTCCTGATTGGTTGCTTACATCCTGTATGCTTGCAGAGTGCCTCTGTGTTTCAGCCACTGCGGCATATTGGCTTAGCTGCTAGATTAATGTGCGTGTGTGTGTATGTGTGTGTGTGTGTGTGTGTGTGGTGTGTGTGGTGTGTGTGACGCCAGGGATTATAGTCACAGAGAAACACTGTCTGTGTCTTGTGTAAGTCTGAGTAAGCCTGCCTGACACACACACACACACACACACACACACATAAGTACACACGTCCATAAACAGATTTATCCCTTCCACTATACACAACTTAACAACCATTCTTCACCTCTGAACTGAGATCAGTGTCAAGTCAGTCTTCTCAGCTCCACGTTGCAGCACCAGCGGACACTCAATCTGGTCTGAGATCAGCACTAAACAGAGGCAGCGATGGACGAGTGGGTGTGTGGCTGAAGGTGTGAGGACGGAGGGAGAGAAAGACGTCATTATGTCCGTGATTCACGTATTGTAAGCAGGCGGTGGGGAGGAAAAGAAAGACCTGATGGTTGCACTCAGAGTTGATCCTACTGAGTAAAACTGTGTGTTACAGAAGATGAAAATAGATGCAGCAGATTTCATGTGTTTTGTACTCCTCTTTTGCATGTAAGCAAATGTTTTCTTAATTTCAGTGACAGCAGAGTGGGCAGGATGTGGGCTGGAAGTACTGAAAGTTTGACTGCTGGGCAAAGTCAAAAGCGGCTATGAATTGGGAATGAACGCTCTGAGCTTAATGTCAAAACAACTGCTAATATACTCAAATCAGATTTTTAAACATGATTCCAGGAAAAAAATAGTGATTTTAGGACTGATTTTGTTGCCAGTCTAGTTGATTAATAGATTCAAATATGAGAAGTCCTAACTCTTGATGGGCTCATGTTACCAAGTAGCTAAATGTTAATTTCAGCATGCTAAGGTGATGTTTACAAGGTATAATGTTTACCATGCTGTTACCATCTTAGTTTAGTGTGTTGTCATATTTAATTTAGCATTAAACTGTATAAGTATAGCTGAGTCTAACATGGAAGTCACTAACCAAAGTATTGGACCAAATGAAGTTTTGAAAATTCATCAAAATGATTACAATTCACCCTAAATGTATACCAAATTTCATTTCAGTCCGTCCAATGATTTGTGAGATATTTCACAAGAAGCCCAAACATGAGGTATGCATTTAATAGTCAAGGCGATAGGTCGCCGTGCGTCTCCAGTGACTGGGTTATAGAACTTTCCATTGCGTGCATTTACACCTGTGCATAGCCTGCTCCTGTGCGTTATGAAAATGACAAATGGCTTAGATGACAACTTCAGAGCAGGGATAAATCATTCTGGACTACTGTTCTGCTGAGCTTTTTTATCCCCCCTCCTCTCTTGTTTCTACTTAATTACTGAAAGAGATGAATTCATACTGTTCGCTGCCACTGGCTCAGCAATGCACCGGTGGCGAGGGAATATTAATCTCTGACATACATACGTAGAGACTGTATTGGTGAATAGGGTTGGATTAGGATTATAAAGATAGAAACAGTCATTATGATGAAAATACTGATGATGACACCAATGTTCATATTACTATACCATCTTTCTGAAATGTAGCTGATTAACCGAGGAGCATGAGTTTCCTATTGCATGGACAGGCGAAACCCCTGCTGTTTCTTGGACTTTCTCAGGAAATTCGTTTTTTGTTGTTTAACAATGGTCGTCAGATTGTCTGGCAAGTGTGACTTAGCTGGCAGAGTTAGAGACAAAAACCCCACGGAGACTGTGGTGGGAGAGTACAAAAGTGCACATGAACAAACAGGCAGCTTGAGAATCAGCGAAACAGACAGATTTTGCAAGAATGAGAAGAAAAGGATGAGGAATTTCAAATGGTGGCAGGGAAGAAATACAGTTGGGCGTGCAGAGTGAGAGTCAGAGAGGGAGTCAGCTTGTGATCTAGCTGTCGCAGATGTCCACGCTTTTGCTTTTCCCTCCAGATCTGCAGCAGCGTCCAAATGTAAATGCCAGTGTCGCTGACGTGAGAGCGGCGTCAGGTGTCATGTCGGCCATGTCAGCGCTGAGTGACACTTTTGGTAGGGGCAGATCCCAGTTCAGCGGGAGACGATGATGCAATCAGCCCAACAGACTGTAAAAAGCCGAGGGCTGCAGAACACACACGGGATCACGTAGTGACATTTTCTGTGTGGGTGTGAGTGTGGGAGCGCACATGCATGCGAGTCTGTTTGTCTGTCTGAGTTTGTTTGTGTGTCCATACAAGAGAGGCTTGTCAGAATCATTTAGAGGCTGATTGATGATAATTTACATGCACATTCCCTCGTTTACTGCCTTTACGCCCCTCCCAGCCCCTCATCTCTGAGCCATTTGTCAGATAACTTGCACAAAACACCAGGCAGAAGAAGGAGCTCATACTGTGTGTGAATGTGTGTTTATACTTTTCCCCTAAGAGGCAGATTTGGTGGTTGAATGCACTTTGTGTGCATGTAAGAACAAGGTCACAATGTGGTGTCATAAACTGTTACTGTAAAACTGTCTCCTGTTTCTCTCCTTCTTCTGTCAGTGTGCTGTTTTGTGGTTCACAAGCGGTGCCATGAATTCGTCACCTTCTCCTGTCCCGGAGCCGACAAGGGTCCTGACACAGATGTAAGTTTCTAATACTTTATGCATCACTTCTCAATACCTGAGTGCATCTGTCTTGTACACAAAGGTGCAGAATAACAGTAATTTTATGGCATTTGACTGACATATTACAAAACAGTACAGGATGCAATCTGTAAACTTAGTGAAAAAGCATCCTTTATTTAAGGGGTAAAATATGTTTCCAAGGCGTATGACTCGAGCATTTATATAATCTATTCTAAAATAGTTTCACTTTCAGATATATTTTGACAACTGATAAGAAACAAAGAAGTGCAGTCTGAGCTTTTTTTCTCCCTAACACACATTAAATGTGAACACCATTCATATTTCAAACAGACAGAAAAGCCAGAAAGCTGAGCTAAAAGCAGAATGGCAGAGTTTAAATGTCTAGTCAAAGATGAATTCAGAGTCAAAAGACATCTTGGTTTTCTAACATGTGCAAATGAATTTCAAGAGGAAACCAAAACTTCTGTGCCCTCACTGTGTGTGTCGATGCGCTATGCAGCAAGCTATAAAAACATTTCCAATAAACGCTGAAGACAGCAGACAGCCTTGAAGCCTTGAGGCTTCACTCTACTGGAAGCAGGACTAAAACTGTGAATATTGTATTGGACAATGAATGCAACTGTAGTGATTACAATTTAAAAAAACTACAAAATCCTGTAAATGAGTTAGACGCTTAGACGAGTTAGTCAGCATACACAAAGAGTTTACAGCTGGAGTATTTACACTGAATGCTAACTCTCTATCAGAATGCTGATGCTGTTTGTTGTAATTAGTGCTTTGTGCTGGTTTGACATATTCGTACTAATCTAACATTTCATATTTGAGTTCCAGTTGTTTTAGGTCTCAGGAATGTTGCCTTAAAGTACATTTATATATATATATTATCCTTTTGATGTTATATCCAGTGTGGATTGTGGATGACGATATATAATAATCATGCTGATGACAAATCAGGTGTATGGAAGCAAGCACATAACAGTCATGAAGTTTTCAAGCTTAGCTTTGCAGCTGAATACTTAATTGTGGGATTTAAATACTGCTACACATGTTGAAAAAACGGTTTACAAAATTCATGTTCATTCAAAGTTCTTTTCAATCATTTCATTGAACCCTCAATTTCCAATTATGTTATTCAAAATCTTTATTTTGAATATTTTTTATATGGTTCACAAATTCAGATGAGATAAAAAAAAAAATCTTAAATTTAATAATGTCAATTTGGATCTAAACATTTCTGTCCAGTGTATAATATAACCTGTAGACAAAAAGTTTTTGACTACTGAAAATTTCAGAGAACATTCAGTTTAGAGACAGTTCAGAAATATTTCAGTGCTACATTCACTTGCTTAGAAGATTCAGATCTTTATCGCCATTACGGACACGCATGCTGGTTGTGTCACCTGTGTGCTTTTTTTTTTTCAATGAAGCAGAACTAACAAACCATATAATTTTTATTAAATTTGATTGTCCCATCGTTCTTGTGCCTCACTCTCTTGCTTCTCCTCAATCGACAATCTTCACAGACTTAATGCAAGAAAATCCATTCAGACTGACCATTTAACAACACTCAGAAGACCAGCGTATCAATAATATATTATGACAGGGAGCAATGCAATATATCATCATATTGATTTTTTTTTTTTTTTTGTGCCGCCTGTAAAAAGTCAACCCTCCATCTAATATGAAGGACTTTTCTGTTGCTGTATTAGCAACCGTTTGCTTCCGCACATCAGGCATGTTAACGCTGTCCCTCATCAGCCTCCTCTCTTCCCCCCCCAAGTCCATTTGATGCTGTCGAAGGTGTTTTATCAGTGTTGGATCTCTGTGGTTTCTCCAGATCTCTGTTTGCCATGCATGTATGATCCCACTGTAGCAGCTGAACCTCAGCCTCCGTTTCCCTCCAGCCAGGAACGGCTATCTGTTCCTGCGCAGAAAAGAGATGGAGGTCAAGCACAGCTGCAGCATGCACTCACGTCTGTGTACATACATAAAACAAGGTTTATTAATATACACTATATAGACAAAAGTATTTGGACATATCACACATCTATATTATTGAATTCAGGTGTGGTATGGAGTCAGTGGTACATACTTTTATTCATCCCTACTGTATGACTGCACGCACAAAGACACTTAATTAAGTAATTTAAAATGCAGTTCTCTAACATTTGCAAGAGCAAGAACATCACATTCTTTGTTTTTAATAACTCCACTGTCACTTTCAGACATTTGATTAACTCTAAAGACAATACTTTTACTTGTCCTGCGCCTCTTCAGTATGATTTTTTTTTTTTTCAGATTAAATAACATCAGCAGTCATTTTAAAGTGTTTTAAAAAGACAGAAAATCAGTGCCGTTTCGTGAACCTGTTACTTCCCACACAATTGTGAGAGGACACTTTTGTTTTACACCTTGTTTTATCAACTTTTATCAGAGCAGTTGACCTCATCTTGCTCTCTTTTTTTAAGATTCATTACTCTCTGGCCTTCCAAGACCCTTTGTTCATTTTGTGTATCGGCCGTGAGCTCCCTTCTTGTTATTCGGCCATGCGTCTCTGCACCTCTGACTGTCTATCTTGCTCCCTGATTCTGTCTTTCTCTGCCTCTCTTTTATCCCTCGCTCTCTCTTTGTCTCTCTCTCTCACACACACACACCTACATTTCTGATTTCAAGTATCCACCATGAATGTCGGACTGCTTTTTTTTTGTTTGTTTGCGTTTTATTTTTTGTGCCCATTATCTAGTGAATAGAGAGCCCTTTGGCGATTCCAGATGATGATACAGGACCAGTTCATGCACGAACAGCTCTTTTATTTTATTATTTTTTTTAAAGGGCAAAGCAATTACTTTCCTTTAATTTTGTACTTTTTTGACACGTTTTTCAATTCTCGTTTTAATTCAGTTTAACCATAACACAAACAGTCAACTTGCCTATGATGCCACCAGACCAACTATAATCATCCATCTGTCCCCAGTGAATCATATAGTGGCTCTGCTCAGAGCATTTGTGTTCTGTAGAATTAGATTAGAGAGATGTCATAATTGTACCTCATCTGTGATTAAAAATGGGAATTTTGAAGCTAAAAGGCAAGCAGTTTCAAAGGAAGAGGCTGAAATTATTAGATATTTTTCAATAAATGGCATAAAAAGACCAAGAGAAACTTTTCATCTTTCTGTACTCTCTAACAACTCAGTTATGGTCTGCCTTGATTAGTTAATAACAGGTGATAAAAAGAAGGATTTTTTGGAAAGCATTAGCTCAAAGACCATGCGTGGAGTGTGTTTACATAATCTGATATGTTGAGGGAAGATCAACTGGACATTTAGTCAACATTTGTATTGTTTGAGTTCTGAAATTGTTCCCTAAGTGAAGAAGACAAGTTGCTTGAGCTTCCTCACTTTACTTACCTTACTTTATTAGAACGCAGTCATTTACTGAAGCAAGAGGCTGCTCTGATTTGTTGCTATAATTTATTTTTCTATTTTTCCAAGTCAAAACAAACTTGGAATCTTTGTTTCATTCCATTCGGTTGTCAGTAATCTCTACTTTGAAATGCATTTTGATAAAAGAGCTGCAGCGCCCCTGTTCGTCATCGTAATGAATGAACACGTCACCCAGTGTAAAAACTTGCCTCATTGATGTGTTTTTAGTAGTTTTTGAACAACAAACCAGGTTGCCATTCATCAATTGATTGTTGGTTTTGATCTTAGAGTATATGTACCAGACTGCAGTGATTAATGAATTAATGGATTAATGAATATCAGAATGAATGACAGTAACACCTATCACCATCACTCCATCTACACTCTGAGTCGGCGTGCTGTCATGACTCCGAATCTGGCTTGACGCTCAGAAGACACGCACACACACACACACACCCTCGGCCCCTTTGCACTGTGGGTTGTGAGTGACCCTTGTGTCCGGCCCTGGCGCGTGAATGGCGTCATCTGTCCGGCAGATGCTTTGATCCGCTCTCAGAACAACATGGAGAGAGAGAGAGGGGGGGAGAGATGTTCGCATTAGCATTTGAGTGAAAAGTGCTCTCCCTCTGTCTCTTCTCTCTCTGCTTTTCATTCAGCACATTGTGAGGCGTAGGTGGTAAATAGTGCTGTATTATCAGTCAAGGATCACTCGGGAAACAGTGAATGAAGGTGACTCATCCATAGAGAAACAATATGGGTTTCACAAACAGGTTACATGTACGCAATACTCCGAGATCTTTGACCATAAAGACTTTTTCAAATCTTTTCCTTTTTGTAATATTACTTCATTTCACTGACGGATTTAATCAGTGTGACTGGACAGATTATGCTTTACATGAGTATACTGCTGTTACTCTGCTTGGCAAATCCCCTCTCCAACCATCTGTCTTTTTGCCCTGTTCATTAACAGCACGGCTGCAGAGCGTTTGCATGTGTTTCATGTATTTTAGATGGCTTTTTTTTTTTTCCTCATCCCATCCCATGTGTTGGATTTATCACATGTCTTTGCCTTGTTGAATATTTTTCACATATTTGTGGGATTTGGAAATTGGTGTTTTGCGAACATTTATTATCTACAGAGTTTTTTTGTTTTGTTTTGTTTTGTTTTTTAATATCTGTCTCAAGCCTTAGTTCTGCAAACAAACATTTCTGACCCAAGGTTGGCTCGACCATATGCACAATATCAAAGTCGTTTCAATGTTACATGACCTATTCAACCCCTTTCAGGTATAACCATGTTGTCAACTGATTGACATTTGGTTTTCCCTACATTAATATTAAGGCAATTTTAAAAAACTCACTATTAGAACTGTAAGATGAAAATAATTTAGAGATGTTTCTGGTGAAGAACTGTTTCCCCTCACCTTTGGCATCGTGGTTAACCCCATAATATCCCCTGATGCACTGCTAAGTTTTTGTTTTTTGTTTTTGGCACTAAGACAAAATCTGACATGCTGTGACCTAACTCCCCCCACCCACTCCTACTTCTGCTGCCCCCAATAATGATACGACCGGATGATGACCGGATGATACAAAAATAGAAATAATTGCTGACCAGTTTTTCAGTTTGACAAGCATCCTAAAATTGCCAGGAATGTATTGCTGCCTAAAATGTTCATTATGCACATGACAGGTGCTGTTGTTTGCTGTGTATTTTTGTAATAACAAATAGTAATAGTAACAGTAATTAAAAATTATGCTCTTTTATGTTATCCTTTTGCAGTTGCACACACTTGAAAAAAGAAATCATCACCTGCTGAAAGTCTTGTTTTCACTGACCCCAAGGGGTTTAATTTGCCACGTTGGTAGTGATGTAATCCAGGTTGTGTGTCAGTACATTGTGACTTCACTCCCAGGTGAGGCTGCTCATGCCACACTCATCCGCAGTGGTGGAAGAAGTATTTCAAAAGTATCAAAGCTGCAATACGAATTTTAAGTAAATGTGCTTGCAACAAAATGTACAAAAGTACGAGCAGTAAATATGCAGAATTGTGTTATGTCATTATGTTATTGGATCTTTATGATTGATGCATTAACATTCCTTAGATGTTGTAGATGATGAGGTGCAGCTGATTTTTACTAAGTTTTTTATTTTATTTTAATCATTAACAGGCAGTCATATAAATTAAGAATATTTACTTACAAGACTTGAATAATTTAACTAAACCCTTTAAATTAACTAAACCACTACCCCTCAGTGTTGAGCTACGGAGCTGAAAATAAAAAAATGCAGTGAGAACTTTTTTCAGCTACACAGTCAGCAGTACAGTAATGTGTTTAGCTTCTCTTACAAACTCCTCATCAAGTATCTACATAAACTACGACAGCCAGCCTCCCCCCTCTGTTACTCATTAGTTACGGTAATCATCAGCGCTCAGGCCTGTTGACACTGTGACTCTGTTGAAACCTACACCGATGGCTTAATTGGAATGACGAGCAGAGTGAGAGCCATCATTAGCCACCGGCTCCTGTGAAAATGAGAATATCGCTAAGGAAAAAGGAGAGGAGATTAAGCAGTGATTTGAAATTGTAATCAATTCTAAAATTATTTTATTTTATGCCTTCACGTAAAGCATAGGGGGGGTTTTATCGGGCAAAAAAAATCATACAAACAACCTCATTCTTTCTTATTGGAGGAAAAACTTATAGATTGATTTGATAAATCCTAATAGATGTTTTATTGGTCATGACTAATTATGGGGAAAAGATTTGTTGCATCAGCACACGCAGAGGGCACATTTTAGAAATAAATTGCTTTCAAAAACATCCATCCAGCTTAACTGTTTCCAGTTCAGCAGTTAACTCTCAGCTGTACCAAAATGCGGTCATCTGTAATTCAGCTGCAGTTTGTCATTGAGATTATCCAAAACGCAATTCAGATCTGAGAAACTGCGATTGTCCGTGTTCAGAAATTGACATTGGGAGGAGAACCATTTCTCTCGAAACTGAATTATATGAGCTTGTGGATAAGCTAAAACAGCACACTGATTACACACTGGCTTCCTGTGAAACTTTCTTTGAGTGGGATAATTAAACAGGATACAGGAACAATTTCCCATGTACAGTTTAATGTAATTCAGGACATTTGAAAAGGATGTAACGGTAGGATTAGATTTTTCTTACTGGTGCTTACTTTTTGTTGCCGGCAAGTGGATCAGTGTATTTTGAATGTGTTTCTGAAAGTGTTTCTGTATGGTTTCAGAAAATTCTCCTACTTCACAATCCAAATATTCCATTTAAAAACCCACAGCACAGTCACAGTCATCTCTCTCCAAGCAGGTGATGAAGAGTCACATCCTACTGGGTTTGACATCGTGTAAAATGGAAATGAAAAGAAAGTGGGAAATGTGTCACCCTCAATGTCTGTGGGTCATGTCCATGGCTGTCCAGGGTATTTTTAACGAGTGAGGATTCTTCCACTCATTCATAACCTGAAGTCCTTTTGGTTGACCTTAGTAAAGAACGGAATCAAACTGAGTTCTCTGAACAAAATGCACACTAAGGAAATCCCTTCAGATTGTTCACTTGTTCACTTGTAAATTTTGTGATAATTAATTGTTAATCTCAGTTTGGTGTATATGACTGCACTTTATTCTGCTTAATTATGACTAATATTTCACTGCTGCTCTTTCTTGGACACTTTTCCACTGAATATTAAGTTTATCCTGATGACATGAGTACACAATCAATCACCTGAAATCCCAGAGGAGCTCGTACTGTTGATGTTCTGCTTATTTGTGCCGGTACTGGTGCACATTACCTGTCAGCTGTCACCTGCCTACTGTCAACCTGTGTAGACAGAGAGAGCCAGAGCATCACAGTGAGTTAGATGAGAAGAGTTGAGTTGCTGCATGTCTCCGCATCACTTTGACACATTGACAAGTGGTGAGCTCAGACATGGTAAATCCCCTGTTCCTTCCTTCTCCTGGCTCTTCTGTTGGCAGTTGTGACAGCTGAGAGTTTCTTTGTTTTGTTTTGGGGTTTTTTTACCCTCATAAGTTGCAGCCTCTGTCCTGATGCAGGTACTCAGGATCAGTGCACTCCTGGGGACATCTGTCCTCATGTTTGTCTTATTTAGTGACCTTCAATTTACTTCTTGTCTTACCTTGTGCATTCTTTGCTGTAGCAAAGTGCTTTGGAAGCATTAGCCTCACCTGCTAGCATACAGTAGCCTACATTTCAGCTGCGTCTCGCACCCCATCAGCCTGCCGGTCTCAAGCCATTACCCCTCCCAACAGTTCAGCTCTAACCTGCAGCAACAGCTGGGAGAGCTGGCTAACCCACCAGCAGCTTACACAATGTCGCCACATGTCAATGCTCAAGTGTACAGAGAGCAGATTAAAAAGCTTAGAGTCAAGCACAGTGCGTCAACACGTGCTGCCACAAGGGCAGGTGGGGGATGATGAACTTGATGATAACTTTGTACAATGTGGAAGTCCAGGAGAGGCCAGCTTAGAAGGCGAACGCCTGTTTGTGTGTCATTAACACAGAGGAACAGATCGGTCTCTTTAGATTACAGACGTTAGATTATGTAAGGCCACTACACTGAGGCTGCACTGTGGACACGAGGTCTTCAGTCAAAAATCACAATCTGTTTGCAACTTTACTGTAGGCTGAGCAGATGTCAGCAGACTGACAGCCTCCGGTAATTCCACTCAGTTTGTTTTCAGTGAAAGGAAAGACGTGCTGTTGGTTTGACTGCTGCTCAAGTCGGAGGACGTTGTTTCTAGTGGCACCAGGTTTGACGGTCAGGCTCAGAGCAAATTTAGTCTTACTTATTTTAAACAGTGTGTTGGTCTTCACAGTACTGGAGTTTTCTTGCACCATATTGTGTGTTGAATATTCAGTAAGGAGCTCCTCATTCAGCTCATGATGAAACACAATCATGGCGCTCTCACCTGTGACCAATGAATCTGCTTACCTGTGGAATGTTCCATACAGGTGGTTGTTGGGGGTTCCACAGCGTTCCCAGTCTTTTGTTGGCCCCATATCAGTTTGTTTGAAATGTGTTTATGACACCAAATTCAGAATAAGCATATATTTACAAAAAATCAACAGCTGATGAGGAGTCTATGAGGAAAACCATTGTTGTAGAAGTAGCCAAATATGGCTATATTTTTAACAGACTCGCAAAAACATTTAAATTCTTCCATATTTGCACAAAAGTCACATAAGATGAATAAGTAAAGTGTAAGCACAATACACAAACGTGGTCCAGATGTGGTTTAAGTAACAAATGACCATCACAGGTTGTTGTGGTTGTAATTTCTGGAGTGCGGATGCACATGTATGTGCACCATATGGTGTCAGAATCACTAAGCCGCCCTAGAGAAATAAATCCAACGTGAATGGGGCTTTATTTTCAGATTATTTGTATTAAAAATCTTTTAAACCGTTGTAGGTGTTTGCATCCTGAAGCCTTGTATCTGAAGTTGCTGCAGGAAAATAATAACAGCAACAACAAAAACAGTCATCAGTCATGAAACAGTCATCAAAAATGAGCACCCTTGTGGGTTGAGAGTTCAAATTTACAGGATTATTTACTCCATCTGGTTCAAAATCCTGCAATTTCAGTTTTTGTTACTTAGATTAACAGCAAAATGATGATCAGTTGAGTTATGGAAGTCATCACTTATGCAGTATTGTATATGCTTTAATTGATTGTAATATTCACAACATGCGATGTTCATAAAATATAAAACCCATATTTTGATTTTCACAAATCAGTCAATTCATCTGCTCCGATGTCTGAGCAGCTGGAAAACCTGAGCAATGACATAAGCTGCTGATTTAATCACAGATATCAAATTGCAATCTGCAGTTATTGGTCTCATGATTACATAAGCCAGTGTGTCCAGTGAGTCAGTTAGTTAATGAATTTGGGGGCTTGTCAGGGACACCCTGGCTTCCACCTGCTGTCCCGAGGCAGCAAACAATAATGAGAATACGACTCCCAGTGGTAAAGTGTTTCTTTACTGCCATTTATGAATATTAAACAAGGGGCAATGCCAAACTGCACACACCTAATTACACAGGAAGCTTGTTGAACTCATTTTCTACAGTAAATACATCTTTTTATTTGTCATCCGTGCTGTGTTTACACCTCTTCCTCTGGTTGAGTGTGAGTGCACAGAGATATAATACACATGGTGCCAGACAGCCTCTCTTTAATGCTGCTTACAGGACGTGCAAATGAAAACATAGCACGTTGCCTAAATGCAGCACATCCAAATGCTGGAGTGTGAAGTACACTGTTTGCATGACTGTCCCCAGGCTGCACTGCAGAGGGAAGGGAAGCACTCTGTTGCCTCTCACTCACGGTCTGCTTCTCCTCGCCTCAGGTCTCTCTGCCCTTATTATCTGTTATCCAGCACTACCCGTGTCTGAAAATGGCCACCTTACCCAAACACACACAGTGGGGCATCTGTGCTGTAGCACAGCCACCAGCTGACTTGTGCAAATGCCTGCCTCTGTTTACAGCAGCGCCGGCCCTGCACAGCAGTGGGTGGGGCTCGACTCTGAAAGGTCTGAGCCAGTGGGCCAGTAAAGCAGCAATTTACCGCTCACAGCTGGGGATGTTTTAGCCTGTAGTGGTTTATATTACTCACCTTTTGGTAGAATAATTTTCATTATCAACAAATCTGTCACATATTTTTTCAGTTAATCTGTCAATCACTCACTACTGTAATATAGTACAGTAGTATTGAGTAAGTCCTCAATTTACCCAAAGATATTTGATTTTCAATTAAGTAAAACAGAAAAAGCAGTGAATGTTTGCCATTCATGGTTGATAAATGACTAAACTTACTGATGATTAATGTTAAGTTGGTCAACATATCAGTGCCTTTCCACACTGTGATTAATGTAATTGGCTGTTTTAAAGGCTTCAGTGTGTATCTGTGCGCACTGCTGAGGTACTTTGCTTTGGCTTGACAGACAGTAGATTGTGTTTACCTTGCATTTTTGCAAGTCAGCATATTTATCTGCAGTCTTAAAGCCACACTTGTCTGTCAGAGCTTGCTGATGTGAATATACAGACATATTTTGACTATGTAGTGATGACAGATTCTGGGAAGCTGGAAAGTAGGAGTATTATATAAAAGTTTGCCCTGGAGTTTTTCACCACTTGTAGAGCTAAGAAGCAATGTGTTTCTGAGTGGGTCTGGATAGATGTATTAAGAAAGCCGCATACAGTAACTCCACTCAGCCTTGCTGCTTATTTGTCCCACTGGACACTTGTGGCATTTCGACTAAAAAAAGTCTCCTGCAGGGCTCCACTGACCTCCATTAGAAAAGAGACATCTGTTGACAGGACATCTTAAACCTCAAGCAAGATCAATTAATACTCTTTCTATTTTGAATTTTTAATCCATGATGTTGACATATTTGTGAAACCTTCCCAAAGGCCAGAACAGCTATTTGAAAGTATGTGACGTCAACCTAATGGTAAAGCCTATGGACCGAGTGGGAATGTGTGGGCGAGGCCTTTGGGAGAAACTATAATGAGCATGTGCGGTGGGAAACACGACACAGAAGCAAAGCCAGAAGCTAAATGGGCACCACATCTTTGAGTCTGGCATCTAATTCTTCCCATACATCCATGGCAGAGAAGCACATGCACAAGCCTGCGAGTGAAACGTTGCGCATTTTGTGCCACATTATTCCAAGATACCAGTAAAACAAACAAACAAACAAAAAAAATCAATAAGAAAAAAACTGCTAGCAAGTAAACATGGATGCAAACAATGCTGAGTTTTAAAATGTAAAACTACTGCATTCTTGTACATTACACAAGTTGTTTCTCCATTTTCTTTGAGTTGAGTTTGGATTGAAGCACCACTCTTACTTCAAAGCAAACTTTTTTTCCTTTGTACCAACATACTTCAATAAAAGAGGAAATGAGGCTGCATAAAACTGTCTCCTCCACCCTCTGTGTGTGTGCTCTCCTGGAGAAAACATGTTTAATGGTGTGATTATGTAATACCATTGTGTGTTTGTGTGTGTGTGTTTTCATATTTTGTGCATGGTTCGCAGCATGCGTGATGAGTAGATCTTCCTTTCACTTATTAACAGTACGGCTCATTAAAACCCTCTCGCAGGCTGACAATGACAGAAGCTTTCTGTCCAAAATAAACCCCACAGACCTGGACAGGAAAAGGGAGCACAGGAGGAGTGTGAAGCAATTAAGTAGAGAGAGAAGATCTACGAGAGAGTTGGGTCATACTGTTCCAACGCTAATAAAGTTAAAAGATTGTGAAAAAAATATGAGCACAGCTAAAAAAAAAAAAAAAAAAGCAACATAATATCATTGGACAATGAAATGATTAAAACCGCAGGCTCATTTCAGCAGGCACAGTCACTCTGTTACACATGAGACGCTTGGTTTCAAACCTTGTTTCGGTTAAGGAGTCAAAGAGCTAATGGAGAAACACTTCCTCAGCACAGTTGGCTCTGTAATTAGCCTCACAGTTTAGTGTGACCAATGCATTTGTAATGGAGGGTCATTAAGGCTCGATCATCTCGAAGATAAACACGGATACTATTTCAGCTGAGATAGAACCATTCATCCTGCATGCCAATTACATCCAACTTCCTCATGAAATGTTAATTAATAGGAGTAGGTCATGTCTAAATGTAGAGGAAAATCAACGTGTGCTCAAACTTCTGATATTTTCAGAGGTGAAGGAAGTCTGGCTAAAAATAGAAAAACAGAGAAATGTTGGAGCGGCTTCCATCAAAGTTTTATTAAATTAAGTGGAATTTAGTGAATCTTCTTTTGGCTAAAACACCAGAGAGCTGCTGCACCTGAGGTCCTGGTTTTTAAAAGAAACTTGAAAAGTAGGAGGAGGAGTGGATAATGAAGACAGAAAGGAGAGTAGTCAGAGGAGGAGGAGGAGCATTTGAGGAAGGGCAGTAAGTAATGTGAAGTAAAGATGGGACAAATGGGAGGGTAGAAGGGGAAAATCTCTAATGCTGTCACTTCTCCTCGCATGAACCCAGAGGAAGGAAAAGTAGAGCAAAGAAGGAAGTCTGGGAGCTGGAGGGCACATTCATGCCTGCAGGGAAGATGGAGGAGAAAAGGGGGAGGAGATGCATCTAAGGCGAGATGAGGAGAAAAATGCGGTTTGTAGTATGTTGTGAGTGTCAAAAGGCTACTTCCTGCGAGGCTGTAATGAACGAGAGGAGGAGCATTAATCAGGGCACAGTGGAGGAGATGCAGCAGAATAAACTTAGCTTGTGAGATGAGCCTCATGAACGCCTGTGAGTGGCATTAAAGTCTACACACACACACACACACACACACACACACACACACACATACTCACAGTTACTGTAAAGAGCACATGATGATGATGACGATCACCCATGTGTCCATGTGCTCGAATGGGCTGCACCGTGGTGTCGGTGTGTTCTCCAAGTTCTGCATGTGTGTTCTCCTGCTGGGCCTTATGGTGTGTGTGTGTGTGTGTGTGTGTATGTGTGTGTGTGTGTGTGTGGGCAGGGAGGCAACCTGCCCTTCTTCATGCCAACTGCTTCTGCTCTCTCTATATTTTTTAGGAGCATTCGGGCCTTCAGAACATTATTTGGTCCCTTCTCCCTCTTCTTCTTTGGTGCAGCATCAGACAATGAAATGATGTCATCATTGCTGGACATCTATGCATAGCTTCATAACTTGTGTCAGTCATTTGTGCTTAATCATATTCTGACACTGAAACTGAGACGTTAAGATTAGTTAAATTGTGCAGATTCTGCAGATACCGAGTCTGATACTAGTGCTCTCCAAGGTTTAAAGTCTATAAACCTGACTGTGGGGAACTTATCGGGATCATTTTTTTATGTAAGGTTACATGAATCCGGGGATTGTGTAGCAATAAATACCAAGTGACTGTGACTAAATGACTGATTGCGGAAACAATGGATTTTAGCATGGTGTTAATGAATGAAAGTGTTTTTGATATCAGTCCCATAGCACGGGTGTTTTAGATACAGGTAGGCTACTCTATACCCAACAACAGTAATAAGTACATGTTTGTTTAAATGGGCTATAATTTATGCTTTTATTATATCAGTGTCAAATTACGATGTGTAATATGAAAAGGGGTCACTGAACCTGAATCTGCAGCTCGTATCACAGAGCTTTACACTGAGTTTCTGCTCATTTTTTAATTGCCTGATCCACAATTTTACTGTTTTGGCTCACTTCTGGGAATAAAACAGTGTTGGGGAGCAGTAATAGTAATTCATATTTTCATAATATGCCCTGTGGACAACAAAGTAAACTCAGGTAAGTGGAATTTTTTTTGGTTGACATGTGACTTGACTGTATTATATATATTTTTTTTATTATTTTGTACCACCTGTACATGTCAGTTTGATAGTTTTTCTTACAAAGCAGTTTAAGCTAATTTAAAGTAACTTAAGTTCATCAGACTTTCCCTGGAGTAGCTTTGCTGTGATTCAACTTCTGCAGCTGCCAACAGACACAGTTTTCAACCAGCTGGTTAACAAGGTGAAATATTTAGCTGCCAGTCATTTAAAGTCCAATATTTATTACATCAGGAGTTGGTGAAGACCAAAAACAGTACAAAAACTGGGGTGGAAAAATTGAGGAAATTGTGTGTCGGAGAAACCTGGCTTTCAAATCAATCAAAACAAAACTTCTGTAACATTATTAATAATTGTGTTTGTTATGTTGCTTTAAGGTCAGTTGCACATTTAGCCAGAATCTTGTTTGTGTTTTAGGTACATCTATCAGTCACGCACACACACACACACACACAAACACACACACACACACAAACACATAGCTGTCCCAGAAATGTCAGTCTGAGCCAGCGTTTTTGGAGCAGCATCACTGAAGGGAGTAGTTGTTCACAAAGGTGGACTCTTGAGGAGTTCAGCATCCCTGACATGTTTACCTTCCCCAGGTCAACACGCTGTGTTTTTGTGACCACTTGTGCTCATCACACTAACCTAATATGATCTCTTCTAAGTTGAACTTCCTCTGTTTACTTCAAGAGCTCAGCCCGTTTCTTTGACTCTTGCTTTTTTTGGTAGTTTTGTAAGTGGTTGGTACCAACTGGAGCATCAACATTATTAATGAATAAAGGATTACTTTGTGTGATGTGATCTCACATGTCACAGTTACATCCAGGAAACAGTCTGCGCTCTTTTCACCAGATAAACAAGCCTGAATGAAAGGTGCTGAATTGCGTGATCCTTATCGAACTCTACAATCGGACGACAGCAGAATCTTTTGTCTCCGCACTTCACGTCTGAGAAGCTTATTTTGTCTTTAATCATTCCACACACACAAGCGTCGTCGCTGGATGTGATTGCCAAATGAATGGAAGCTCATTTAGTGCAGACAGACTAATGACGGTGCTACATCCTGCTCCCCACTGAGGTGAAGTGTAGAAGATGACAGTCATGAAACTTGCACTCTCAGCAGGTGAAAGACTCGGAGTGGCCTCTTGGCGTTTGAGATGAGGAAGTGCGCCACAGAGCCTAACCTGATTTAAGAACTGCACACGAACAACACCGCACTGCTGTGCATAATTTCATAAAGCACAAATTGGATTTTGCTGATGATGATTAATGTGCATAACAATGCTGCAGTATGTGGAGATTAGGGCAAATTTAGTATTATAATGTATTCACTTTTTCTTTAAATGCCAACACAATGACTGTGTCTCTTTGGCATTTAGTGAATCCCAGACTGATAGCAAGGTTCATTTTGTTGCCTGACTCACTAATAGATGAGAAGATTAAGTCTGGATTTAGGTGCAATTTATTAATAATGAAAACAGACTGTGTGCTGTGCCATAGTCTGAAATGAATAGGTCAAGGATCTGTTAAAGAAATCTTTTTGAAATAGTGTTTTTAATATTAGAGTTGAATCTAGGTGATCATTTCTCCCTCCCTCCACTCCTTCCCTTTGCTCCCATTCTTCATATTTTCTTCAAGTTCATCACTTCGTTCCTGCAACTTCTGCAAATTGCTTTCATTGTCGTTCAGTCATCACAAATGCAACAGCAAAGACTGACCAGGGACATAAGACTTGCTTTGCTGTCATAAGTGCAGTTCTCGGTGTAATAGACACACATAGAAACACACACACAGTGCAGGTGTGTGGTGTGTGTTAATCTCTCTCTGCCTTCAGCCAGTGTTGTTTGTGTGTGTGTGTGTGAAAAGTATTTGGTCAGCAGGAGCAAACAAGAGTCTGGAAACAGAAGTGTTTGCATTCTGTTACAGTCCACACTCAGTGCTTCTTGTTCACTCAACATTTCTGCCCATCCAGCAACAAGAAAGAAAATGTAATGGCCGCTTGTATCAGTGATTGATATGTTAATACTGGATGAGAAATGGACTGCATTTAATGTGAAAGGAGTGATGACCACAGAGAATTATCATCTCAATTGAGCATTTTAGTCTCTTTCGAGCTTTTTGTTTTGCCAGTTTATGGTTTTGATTCACTCCCACCACTCTCATCAAGGTGGTTTTCAGCTTCAACAAGCAGCTGTTTTCAGAAAAAGAAAAAGAAAACTTTTAAAACCCACTATAAGCTACCTGCTCAGCACCAAGTGGACAAAGTTAAAGAGTAGTGGCTCAACACATTTAGCAGCTAAGGAGCTGGATGTTTCTGTTTCAGAGTTGGTGGAGACCAAAGCAGAGCTAAAAGGAGAGTGAAGAGTGAAGAGAAGAGTGAAGACTTGCATTTAACATGGCCAATAACTCCAAATGAGCAATAATGAGCGAGCTGACACGTTTAATTGATTGACCGATAAGGTGGATATTAAGTGGCAAGAGCTTTGATCATCAAAATAGTCATTTCACTTATCAAGCAAACATCACAGTCATTCTCCAGCTTTTCAAACATAAAGATTTGCTGCTTTCTTTGTCAGACATGATTGTAAACTGAACATCTTTGTGGTTTAGACGGTTGGTCACAATATATCTGAAGACGTCAACCTGAGTTCCAGATGTTTCTTCACAAATTGATGGAATGTTACAGACTGGATGATGAATTAATTTAAAAAATGAAAAGAACTGATTAATCAAACTATGGTGAAAATAATTATATTTGGCAGCAACCCCAAATTTAGCCTAGCTACTATTACAATAGCACTCATGTTATGATATTGTATGCATAGACGTCATCTATCATCAACACTTACTATTCTGCAGCAGACAGCAGACTGTCACAAATCATGACAGCGTCAAACTTCTCTCTTTCAGAAGTAAAAGTTAAAACCATCTCCTGTATGTTGCTTGCTGGTGAACTCATCAAAAGATTTACAACATGAGATTAAAAAAAAAAAAAAAAAAAAAAATCAAAACATTACTTCAATCTGAAATACCATTTAAGGAATGGAAAGAAAAATGCTTGACTCGGGCCAAATCATAAATATAGTGTTATTTAGTACTTCAAGATAATCAAGTCAATTGAATTTATCAGATGAGAGTTTTATGAATAATTTATGGACGTATACTGCAGAGACCTGGCATCTACTCATGCCTACCGCTGCATTTGTGTACGTGTGTGTAGTTGCAGACAGGCTGGTAAACAGTGCGTGTTTGTGGACAGACAGCAGCCAGGGAGCTGACCTATTCCTCAGACTGGAGGCGGAGGCAGCTCGTGATTAATGTCACCACCAGGGAGGGACCACAGGAGAGACTGGGAGGTTTATTTCTCCTTTTCAATTCAGATATACATGCTCCCCTCACTCATGAATGATGAAAACCAAATTTGGCTTAAAGGTGTCACATACCAGCTTTTGCTCCTGTGAAAGTGAGTCACAACCTGTTGACTTGTTTACTTTAAAAAAGCTTTTGCTCACTGATGCGTCATTCACCTTCCCAGCTACTCCACACTTGTTTTTGCTACTAAATAGATGCTGAGGGGAAATGTCTTACAGCAAAGTGTGATACTTGACTAACACTGCCAAATCCAACCAAAAATACAAAGATAGACAGCTTGTTTATATCCAGTATTCACTGATTCATCCAACCAAAAATACAAAGATAGACAACTTGTTTACATCCAGTATTCACTGTATTCACTGATTGGATTTAAAAATCCTCCTCGAAAAACAAAACCTCAGTCTCACTTCAGCATCAGCTTACCCGTTCAAGAGCTCTAATACATCTTCATCAACAATGGAGATGTTCAAACTCGATTATTCTGACTGAACTTGACTGAAAAAGGAGTAAAAGTTGACCTCGGAGACAGACTTTACCAAGCAGTCTTAAAATTTGGTTGCTAAACGCTCCAGTTACTAAATGCTCTGTGTTGCCCATATAGTTCCTAACTTTGTCTATATGTCATGTACAGTAGGTTTATCAGATCCTTTTCACTGAGAACAGTGAAAAGGTTTCTAAAATGCTCTGTAGAGCGGACTCATCTCATGCATTGTTAATTTAAAGGTCTGGATGAGAGCAGCTTCAGTGTTAGGGAAACAAAGTGGTCATGGTCACATGTATGATGAGTCTATGTAAACAGGTGGTTGTTTAAGAAAACCACCATTGCTGTGACTTTTCCTGTGAGGACAGTCTTGCTGCTAACAGAGTTTCTCAGCTAAATCTACAGTCAGAACAGTGCAATCAATTTTCTCCATGAGGCGCCAGGGGTGAGATGCCATGCCGAGGTCTCTGTCTGCTTCTGTCTCTCTCACTGGGCTTTCCTCTCTTCCTGTCTTCCTTCCTCCCCCTCCCTCCTGTCCTCACCCCCTGACTCATTAAGCACTTGATGATTACGTAATGTTCTGCGTATAATGAAGAACATCCCATGGCCTATGGCTGACACTCCCTTGGGTGTATTTAGTGGTGTATGAACTTTTGTGTGTGTGCCTAGCAGGCATGTGTGTGTGTGTGTCTCAGTGTGGAGCTCCGCTTTGTGTGCACCTTCGGTATTTTGCCGGGAGATATTTGGGTGTTTGGGGGTGGGGTGGGGGGGATGACTCAGGATTGTCTCCTCTGAGAACAGCCACATTCACCTTCCTGCTTTGTAGTCTGAGCCAGAGTGCAGTGACACGTCCGCCATATGCCCAGCTCATTCAGGAGCGTAACAGAAAAGGGAGGTCGGCACAGCAAACATTTCGGAAGCAATCAATTTATTAAAGCTTAATTCAACATAAGCAAACTATACTATATTAAGTCAACAGTGAGCAGTGAACTGTGGGTGTTGGGAGTGAGGAAAGTGTAGGTGCTAACTTAGAAAACCTGTAGCACAAACCAAGGCTTAAACTAAACAAATAAAACCAGTGGTTTCTAGGAGGGAGAGAGAGGAAGCCATCTTACCACTGAAGTAACAGCGGACTTATTGACTTGTATAATTTTAGAGGGAGAAAGAACTGAGATGATCACATTAAATGACCTGTACTGTTCTACTGTGCTCTTATTATCCTCTACAGAAATTCTGGATATTTTAGTGGCATCTGCTGTGTTACAGAATACAATACAATTTCTCTTTTTTTCCTGATTAATTCTTGGTTCTTTATTAGAAAAATAACTCAACTTAGACTAACTCCATAGAGCCACTAGTTAGAATGAATTTATCTCCAACGTGATGATCTGACTGCAGAGACTTGAGACTTGCTTGGGTTTGGAAATCCATCAAAGGAAACTGTTTGTTTCCTTTATTTTTTTTTTATTTTTTTTGTCATGTCATTTCATCACTGAAGTTGCCTTCTTTTTTTTCCTTAGCAATTTAAATTCACAGTATCAGCGGAACAAGAAAAGGCATCACAGACCAAACACCAACACCATCAAATAAAACATTTCATATGTGAAAGCCTAATGTCTTTGTGAGGCTGTATTTATGCTGCATTGTGGTGCTTTTATGTTGGTGTTCAAAGTGAGAATTAGCATGATCATGCAAAGTAGGTATAACATTTATTCAGCTGGTAGCATGCTAACATCATTGCAAGTGTTTGATCATAAATGTATGAAACTGAATGACTGGAATGACCGTCACGAGAGGGGATATCAGTGTGTACATTTCATGACCATCCATTCAGTAATCGGTGCAATATTTCAGTCTGAACTAAAAATGGTTGACCAGCTGACATTCCCACCTGCAGAGGTGTGACACAAACATGGTGAAAAAAACAAAAACACCTTGTCCAATATGTCAAAACCGTTAAATAACTGTTGTCAGGTTCACGTTCTTGGAATGTGATTTTATATGAAATTAATGTTAAGGCAATGGCCACCTGAGGATAAGGAAATCAGAAACCAGTGATGCCTTGAGGCCCCAAAATGAAGTGGTGAGCACCTGTGTGCCAATATTGGGCACAGTGATAATGACCAAAGTGTGGACCAAGCAGACTTTCCGTCCTAAAACCTAAAACAAACAAATGATTGCTTTGAGAAAGCATCTTAAACTTACTTAATTATCTTTTGATCTAATTTAGAGTAGCCACCTCCAGGTTAGGAGCCACTGTTTAAATGCAATTTTGAGATAATAAGCTTTAATAAAATCATGTTTCCATCACACTTTAAATTTTATTCGCGCTCGCTCTGCCGGTTGCCAGCTTGCCAGTTTCCTCTGACTGTCTCTTGGAGTCAACGTGCTGATACAGGCTTAACTACCTCACACCCAGTAGTGCTCCCTTCTCCAGCAGCGACGACAGGAGGGGCGGCCCTTCCTAAATGTTACTGGGAATGACTCATCTCACACCAACTCAGGAAGAGAAGGAGGAGGAGGAGGATAAACAGGAGGCAAAAAAAAAGAGTCCCGCTTGAGTTGTCACTTTTTGATAATTGAACACACCAAGTAGTTAGGGATGGTCCACAAGCGCTCTCGCAGAGTGAATCCCAGGCCTGTCAGGAGTGGGAGGACATCAGTGAGACACCATTTACACCATACATTAATTTTAACCGCATGCTTCCTGTCCTCTCATTTATTTCTCCCCTCTTTTGTTCCTTTGCTCCTTCTGTTCCCTCACTCTGTAACTTTCATTCCTTACACCATTTCCCCTGTCGTGGTTTTACAGCACATCTCTTTTCTGCTCATTTTACCTTCCCCGTTTTCTCTCTGCGTCTCCCAGCACACCATCCTCCTTCCTCTCCCTCTATCTCTGTAAGCACAGAAGCCCTGTGGCCTCATTAAGTTGTCACTGATCCCTCCTGCAGTGGCCGAGCCTGTCGCATCATTAGTCTGCCCTGTCTGAGACGCCTATCTTGACAAGAATAGATCAGCCCAAACCGTGAAACCTCTAATATTCTCTAAATGTCTCTAACGCAATCAAGTCGGCTGCCATCTCATCCAATGATTGAACCGTTCAGCCACGGCATATTAAAAAGTGACATGTGAAATATTCATGCATTCACACGAGTAATGTGTGTAATTGGACATATGTGTCAAGAATGGCTTTATTATGTGCTGTGTGTCAAATGTAAGAATATGTATTTGTACTGCTCTCTTATGTCCTCATTATTTTTTTGTCATCTAAATGTGAGGACAGGTTATCACCTCGTGTATCTCATGGGACGGTGCATGCATATTTTTAATGGGAATTTGACAGAGGCAGAGAAATGGACACCTCTACTGGATGCATTAAACTGTGGGAGACAAGGGGTCAGGCAGAGTTTCCATTTTACAATGGAAAATTGATGACCGTAGACTATATTGTGATTATTACTTCTATTGTCTTTGAAATAATGTTTAGACAAAGTTAGTACATCTTATACATGTTATTTTGAGCAAAATCAGGTGTTCTCTTTGAGAAATTAGATATTTGTTCTGATGTAGATTTTCAAAAAGCTGTTCCAAAGCTGGGTGAAAAACAGCATGTCATTGGGTGAAAAATTATGATCAGCATAATTCAGCGTAAAGTAGCTACAGAAATCATTTCGTTGGTACAACAGCCAAGTCATGCAGGGCTGTAACTAAACATAATTTTAGTTATTGATTCATTTTTTAATCTATAAAAAAATCAAAAACTAATGAAAAAAGGTGATTGATAGCTCCTTAAACTACAAGGTCACATTTTCATATATTATCATATATTACATTTTGTGCAAACAAAGCAAAAGATATTCAGTTTACTAGAATTAAAGGCATTATTAGTAAAGAATAATAACAATAATAAAAATTCTCACATTTTGGAGGCTGGAACCGCCAAATATTTTGCTTGAAAAATAACTCCAATGACTAAACAAGTGCAGTATTCTCGACTAACTCTGTTGGTCACTGTGAGTGGAACTCAAGACTTCAAGCATATAATATAGTGTAGTGTAAGAGTGTAAGAGCTATTAAAAAGAGAAACTCCTAACAAACATGGAGGAAGTTTTGTATACTGTATAAGCCTGCTTTAACTCCATATAACATATAAATAACCACGTACATTTTTTCATTCCACTAGTTATTTTACAACTTAAGAACCTACTTTTTACCTACGTTTGCAGGTTCAGATTATTAATACAAAATACAATTGGCAAATGAATTATGACATACTTTTGTAAATTAAGCTATCTGACATATTTAAAGTAAGTCAAAATAGCCTCAACGTTTAACAGCTGCAACATTAATGATGTTGAATCACACTGGTTCATTAATAATTACAATCCAATTATCTAATATACATAATTTGAAAGGTCGATTTTGCATTTAATAAAAGTCCTTTTTCATTTTGTACTTTAACATCATTGACAGTTTGTACTGTGAGTTTGTGGAAATATTAGCTTGTGGCATATGTCCTTTGCTTTGTTTTGTTTTTGTAGTTGTTTTTTTTCTTTTTTTGGTGCCTTGTTTGGATGCTTCTTTGACTTTTCCTGTTCCTGCTTTTCTATCTCCATTCTGGTTGTTCTCACATGTAGGACATTAATGTACTGTAACAGTCACACTTGACGCAAGAGGATTAAAAGTATATCCACACTGAAGTAATATATATATTCAGCCGTAGATCAGAGATTCATCTCTAAGACCCACACAGCTCTTATTATCAGTGATATGCTCTTCTTTCTGATCATGAGAGTGTAGTACGTATGGATAAGCCATATGAGGATGTTCCCATGTTGCTATCACCTCGTGGATTAGCATCCCACTGAAAGGCCAGCTGTTGATCTTTTGGCTTCATCCTAAAGCTGCATCACTCTCGTCTGAAAGCTTCCAGTGAGCAAGTGCAATAAGGGGCCTTCAGTTAAAAAAAAGAGGTGATGTTTATGAACTGGGTGCAGCTTGGGCCGGTGGCAGGAAAAAAGCCGCATATTCAGCACTGAAAAAAGACAAAGTGATAGAAAGCAGCTGTGTTGCTTACGTAATTGCATAGACATAAATAGTGAAGGGACACGCGTTTGCATCCACACACACACACACGCATATGCAATCAAGTGGCACAGCGGTAATCGTCTGCTGTTTGGACGCTGGACAGAAACATCAGGGCCAGAATGGTCTCTCTGCCAGCTACAGGGCATCTGACATAATCCACACACACACACACTCATTCATTTTAGCTCATGCAAGACAAATAAACACACACACAGCCTGAATGTCAGAGGGTTTAGGACTTATCACATCACGCACACACAAACGGACAGACAGACATCTAACAGAAGGACCGAGGGCACCTGAATATCTGTGGAGATATTTGGATGACACACGTTAAAATCAAACTGTATAAGGAAGTATGAAATATAGTTATGCTACCATTATTGTGCAGTTTAGAGGATAAAACAGTCTTTGGAAACGGCATCTAAGATTCAAGTCTCTGGGAGTTTTCATGTAGCAGCAGGTGACCCACATTTGAGGGCTAGTATGGCTACTAGAGCACCTTAGCCTGTTAATTTGATTAATTTGATCGAGTTTTCTCTTTTCTCTTTTTCAAGCCCATATAGCGTTGGCTGTGGGATGTTACCTTTTTAAGAAGTATGTCGTTTTACAACATTTAACATTTGTGAGGACTCATTTACTGTACTGTTAAATTTGTATTCCGCATGGAAATTGGCAGTTAGCACACTACGCTAACCAGCTCTCTCTTCCAAAGTTATTTGGACACATTAGCACTTATTCCCACTACTTGTTTCTTTTCGTTCATGTTCTGTCTAAACACCCTGACTAAATGACAGCCTCCACACGCTCAGTGTAATCTTTTTCCCACATTATAGAAAGTTAAAGTGAAACAGAAGTAAGAAAACCTCATTTTAAACCCACCACTTTTGTAGTAATGCTGATAAATTAAAATCCAGCCATGGAGCATAACCTTATTCAATATTATGTCCTGCGTTTCTCTACATATGTTTGGAGAAGGAAGAATCAAAGACTAAAAAAACATCTAATATTGTTTTTTATTCAGTACTTTAACAAGCATTTGAGCACGTAGACCATTGTGAGTAAATGTCACAGTAGAAGAGTCACATTTAGTTAGCACAGAAAGGACTGAATATCCATCCATCCATCCATCTTCTTCCGCTTTATCCGGGACCAGGTCGCAGGGACAGCAGCTTGAGCAGGGATGCCCAGACTTCCCTCTCCCCAGACACTTCCTCCAGCTCTTCTGGGTGGACTCCAAGGTGTTCCCAGGCCAGCCGAGTGACATAGTCCCTCCAGCGTGTCCTGGGTCTTCCTCGGGGTCTCCTCCCGGTGGGGCATGCCCGGAACACACCAATTGTTGCTAATTTTCCAACACCATTTACTAATAGCCATCTTCAGTAACTTACATAACATAAGTCACAAATCATGGCAACAACAAGCCTGCCCCAGCTGCTGTCATCACATTTTAATGTCCTCTGCAAACGCTTTCCATTGTCGGCTGGGCTACTTGCAGCATTTCTGCATTGAGTTGTGTTTTTTTCACTTTGCAGCTTTTTTCTAAATCCTGAACATTTGCGTTGTCAAGTTGATGAAGATGTTCTATTGATTTGGTTGTGTTTGTCATGTGTTTTCTGAAGTTGATGTACCTTGAGCTCAAGTAAGCAATTCAAAACACCAAGGATGAATTTCAGTTCAACTTTGAGCTCCATCCATGCACTCACCATTGTACTATTTATTGAGTTTACGCATATATTAGCACTCGTCTTCAGAAACACTTTACTGTGCCATAATGTTGATCTTTTACAGTGTAATAACATTTGATGTGTTGCCAGTTTAAATAGAAAATGATCACAGATAATGTAAAGAACATCAACATGGCTGTACCATCCCCCAAACACATTATTGCCACAGATGGCCGCTGAGGATTACCATGTGTGTAATTAAGTCCAATGCTGATATGGGATTTATTTATCTATTTCTCCTATGTGCCCCATAGGCTTGATGCGCATTCTGCAATTTCCTGGATTTGTTTTTGCTTCTCGACGTCACACAACCTATAAGCTCATGAGTGTAAAGCTGTGTTCATCAACACAGAAGACGAAGGATTCATCAGAGAGATGATTGTTATCAAATCTTGTGGGTGCTGATTGTAATTTTAAGGATATGTACAGCAACACAAGCTTAATGAACACACACACACACACACACGATCTTGTTGTCTGCTGTTGCTCCCAGAGTTGATCAAAATCAACAGTTGTGTTTTAGCCTCATGCTGTCTGTATTACTGTGTGTGCACATGTTTGACTTTGTTAAGGCCATAGCTTTGTAAGTACATCTCCTTGCCTTCAGTGTTTATGTTGTGCATTGGTTAAATATAGTTTTCGTGTCAGAGAGAGGTTGCCTCCTGGGGCCTGTCCTCCTTGGTTTCTGCAGGCCACTGTCGCAGTGATTAACGTGCAGGTATGTTAACAGCCAGTTGTCTGGGTTTCTTGCAAGTCAACACTTCTTCAAACACACTGGGGGAAATTGCAAAGCACTCTGGGAAGGCAGGTGATATATGACTTGAAAAGTTTTTGCTGTTTTCCCTTTTTATTAAACTTTCATGACGGTATGGTAATAGTCGGCTCGGGTCCTTGTAAAGCTGTCCCATGTGAAAATCAGATTTTGTACGTACAGTGAAACAGCATGTATAATTATTCATTGCCAGACTGAAGTTGAAGTGTCGCCAGTAAACGGGCAAAAGTGAAAATGAACACTTTATGGTTATTCGCAGCCAGCAATTATTCTCTGCATGTCTGCTTCTCGTCTCATTATTTTTAGCTCTACCTGCTTGCTAAAGGTCATATTGTTGTTCTCCCTTTTTTGCATAATGGGATGTTTTTATATTCAGTTAATTCTTGACTGTAATGTTTTCCTAATTGGACATGTTTGTTGTCTCTGATAAGAGAGAAGAAGTAGGAGTGACACTCATACACACAGGCTCAGACTTACTTCTTCTGTGATTGGTTCAGTTTTTTAATTTTACCCTGAGAGCAATGTACACCCACAGTCTAATCTGATGACCACTGAGCAGTTGGGTGTTAATGGTCTGGTTCAAAGGCATCACATGAGACTGCTCTTATCCCAATCAGAATTATTCTGCTGGTCCACAGGTGGAACTGTTAACCTTCTGCTCAAAAGGCCCCTTCTTGAGCCTTTAGGCCAGCACAGCCCACATATTCTATAATAAAACTGAAAACTGGAGCTGTCCATACACAGTGCATGTATTACATTACAATAAAGATATTATCTGTTGTTTCAGCAAATGCCTAAATGACATTTGTTTACGTTCAAATGACATCGCCCTCTAGTGGGCGTATGAATCGTGACACCATCAGGAGGACAGGAAGAAGTCAGCAGAACCCCAAAGTTGTGCTGGGTGAATGGAGTCAAAAAATGTTGGACTTTAACATGGACAGCTGCTGTTAATGTCCTGTTTCCTTGTTAGTGTCAGTGTTGGTTACTTTAAACCATGACATCCCTCACCTTAACCATGTGGTTGTGATTGTAACATTAACGATGAAGTTTTTTGTACTTCAACAAAGTAGTTCTGGTAACCCAAACTATGACCTTTACCTAAAACTAACCAAGTCTAACTAAACATTATAAAACTGTATTATTTTAAAATAAACTTTCAATATAACTTTGCAGTTGTAAGCTTGAGGCATTAAGTGTTCCTGTATGGGTTAAGCTAGATAAATCATATAACGATTCACTGGATTATCTGTTCTACAAGTCGGTTTCTTAGCTCATGAAAAGTTGACATTTTGCAGATACATTAGTTTCATAGGCCACAGATGATTCGCAATATGTAATGCTGTCTTTAAATGTACAGTATGTACATATGAGTGCATTTGCTGTATAAAATATCTTATTATAATTTAATACACACAGACATAAACATGCTTAATCCAGCTTTAACTTGCTCCTTATCTTTCAACAAATAAAACAGGAAAACAGGATACCTGCCAAGTTTTTCTGAAGCTTAGTTTTCACCTGATCTGACACAGGAGAATACACTTTATGTGCACTTCTTTATGCGTGAAAGAAAGAGTTTGCACACTTAATGTAGCCATTTGTGCTGGCCTTGTATAAGCACAGTGGCAAGCCCGGATTCCTGTTACTCTAAGTGGGAGTCTCCACTACCTCTTGACAAAGTCAACTATCCTCTGAACAGCTCAGCCTCTCTCGCAACCATTCAGCTCAATTACCACCGAGTAGGGATGGAACTATCACTGCTGGTGTCTCCTAATGGAGTCTGACAACTGCAGCCGCAGACCTCCAGTCAGATGGTGGAGCACACAGGAAGTGATCATATTTTCACGGGTTGAAAGCTCCCTGTTTGGTCTCTGTGTGAATACATAAACAAAGGCTGAGCTGCAGTAGGTGTCAGGCCCACACACATTCACCTGCGCATGCATATAAAAGCAGGCCTCATATCCTAGTCAGTCTAATTAAATGCTGTGTTTGATGATGAAAGTTGGGTTGTGATGAAAGGGTATGAGGTGTTCAGAGGTGCAGTGTGAATGCATCTGAAAACAGGATCTCTCCTCTGTTAATTAGAGCACAACAGGGAAGGATTAAGGGCCTGACACCTATGTCTGCTCAGTTTGATTTCACTGTCAGTGGTGGAAACTAACAAAATACATTTATTTAAATAATGTAAGTAAGTATGATTTTGAGGTACTTACAGTCAGCTACTTTAAACTACTTTGACCAAGTCACAGAGGAAAATAGTCCACTAAATGTATTTTGCAGTTATAGCTAGAAGTTATTTTTCCTGAATAGATTTTACATAAAAAAATTATGAATACATTGTGATTGTTATATCTAACTAGTGGCCCTCAGTGGGTTTGGCTTGTTGATTTTCGTTGCCACATTTCAGGTGTCTACATTTCCCCTCGGAACTTGGGAAACCAACAAAAGAGGCTAAATTATTAATCATTTCATGAAAATAGTATTAACCTTGTAACACTGAAATATCCACTTGCCTTATTTGTAATATTTGATAATGCTTCTGTCTTTTTCACGTAATACAGTGTTCCTACATCTTTTAGTAGTACTTTGATAAATGATCTTCCACCAACACTGGTGTGTGTCCTCTCTCTGTGACAGGAAAGTTTGATATCCACTGTTGCATAATACTGCATATTTCAAGTCGTATCACTACTATACCCAAGAGGAATCCTTCCTTTCATACATACTACATACATACAGTATCATCGCTATAATCAGTGACACATCTCATCATCAAAAATCACTTCATCCCTTAATCCAGCAGGCTTGTATGGAGATTGCTAACATTGCTCTCTGTGCCATTTCTCACTAATGACCTCATTCATATCCTGTGTGACTGTGGGTGTGTGTGTGTGTGTGTGTGTGTGCACGCGCATATTTGCATGTATGTGAGTGCCGTGTTTGATATCTTAATGCCTTTTGATGTTTAATTCACTAACAAGAATTGAAAGCCATGCAATCAGAGGAGGCACACATCAATTGAGGACATGTGTTTCAACAGGCAGGCCCCATACACACACCATCACTTCATGTAACACCAGTGAGCTTAAACACACTATAACATGTTTTAAAAAACAAAACAGAATGTGCATGAAACAATCACACAGCTGATTCCACTTTGAATATCAGTTCCCCCTCTGTATTTGCTGCCTGATTTACACCGTTTAAAGCTGACTCGAACATTATGAGGCTACAGTGGGATAGTTTGAAAGCGATAGCCCATTAAACATTGACAGGCTGCTGAAGGCGGAGAGAGAGAGAGATGTCTTCCAACTCATTTAATCAGTGATGGATAGTCAGTGCCAGTCAGGTGCCAGTCTCTCCCTTTACAGCCTGGTTGTGAAGACACAGATGAACCTAAACACAACAGACACAGTCATAGTTCTCATTCCGAGTCCCCTCTGATGCATGAAACGTTAGATAAAGAGAGACACGACATGATAATGAGCAGGTCATTGTGCTTTTGTTTTTATATCCGCAGTGGCACAAGCTTCCTTTGACTTCTGACAAGCTTTTTCTGTTATCCGCCTCTCTTGCCCTCCTTCCTCACATTCATTGTGTGTGCGGTTGTTTTCTCCTGTTGATATATCTCGTGTCAGTTCTGCCACTCTCTGTCCTCTGTCTTCTTTTCTTTTCTACTGAGTCACAGCTTCATTATTGTTTTTATCAGTGTCAGAAGACAGATTAGTTCCTACAAGTGACACCATTGATCTTGTGAAGCCAATTTCCAACCCGGGACTCGGATGGCAGCCAGTGTTTCTGTTTGAACAGCTCAGTGTGTACATGTACATCATTTGTCATGATGATTTGCCTCTTTGACATCAGTGGACCTGAGCGGTTACTTAATATTCTTTTGAAGACCAAAAAAACTAGATATTCTTTTTAACCATGGCAAAGCAGAATTATTTAAAATGCTGCACAGTTAGAATAATATTTGAGAAGATCTGTGACTTCAGATACATTTAGGCACCAGCTAAATAACTTTTGTGTTTTCCACTGGATGTTGTTCAATTACAATCCACCAGCTTCCACTGAACACGAATGTCAAAGGTGCTGGAGCTACAGTTCTTTTCAGTGTGCAGCTGTCCACCCAATGTGTCAACAAAGAAACTCATTGAGCATCTGTTTTTACATGCTGGGTCTATCTTTGAAAGAGCCGCCTGCGCCTCTCGGGCTTGGAATTGAGTACTGTGTGTATATTACGAACCTTAAAAGATAGTTAGTTATTGTTGGGAGAATATGTGAGTCTTTAACTACTTTAAACAAGGCTAAGTTAAGCCTTTGGTTAATAATAAATAAACTGCTGTAACAAACAAAAATCCCAAGCATTTTTTCTGATCGACAACCATGAAAGAGTCTGTGAAACAGTTGACAGCTTATCTCCAAATGCAAACAAGGTCTCTTATCTTATTGTTTTTGTGTTACAAATTTGACTTACATGATTTTTTTTTATGTTTGTAAGATTTCTCAGGGCCTTGAAATCCAGTATTATTTGCATGACATCATTCCATCTTAAAGTCTATGGGCTGAGTGGGAGAAACTCAAGTTTTTATGTGCAGTGGGCTGTACTTATGGGAGGCTAGAAAACATTTTTTGGCTTTTGTGCTTGGTGGGAAACTTTCATTCAACTGACTCGGTGCCATGTTTGAGCTCTTGTAAAACATTCATGGGTTAGTCATACAGTTCTAGGCCATTGTGTGTGAAATATCAATGATGTACCTTTAAAGAACAAGCAGCAGTCATCGATTTTTTTTTTTACAACTGTTAATATTTATTGAAGATGTTATAGATTAGAATTAAATATCCAGAGATGTTTTCTTTCTGTCAGCACAGCCTCATATGCATATCCACGGTGGTGCCAGCAGGTTTGGCGGGTGAAACTGTCAGTCCTCCCGCTGTGTGACTGACAGAGTTCGTCTCCACATTGTGGACATGAGCCTGTTCAGTGAGGCCCACGGTGGCTGGCTTGCGGGTTTGATGCCGCCCACTTGCACACCCACATGCAAAACTCGCACAAAAACAAACACATTCACACAGCTGAGTTATGTGGCTGACATCTATCTCCTGTTCTGTCCACGTGTCTCTGTTTGTCTCCAGATCCATTGTTATTTTCCATTGTTATTTTTTTTTAATTATTATTTTTTCACTTCTGACCATCAGACCATCATTGTCTCTCCTTTCACAACATTCAACAGCTTTTGTATCCCTGCCTTCATTCAGCTGCTTATGAACACTGTACAGACCTTCCTGCCTTTGTCCTGCTCATACTGACAAACAGATGCACACCATGCACACCGTTGAGTGCAAAACTGCCCCTCACCACTGCAGGCCAGACTGTGGCCTGCTCAGTCAAGGCTGTATGCGGTGTGTGTGGTGTGTGTGTGTGTGGTCAAGCCTGACATCACTAGTTGTTGTGGTCTCACACAGTCAGGAGAGAATAACTGAGAATCTCCTTGGCTATAAACATCCACACGCACGAACGTCTCATCGTCACGCAAGGTTTCTCCATGGTGTTCATTTCTTCATTAGTTTCCTTCTTTTTGGACTGTTTGCATAATTGTGATGCTTTTGCCTTTCATGTTTGTGCATGAAGAACATGCTCACACTTCACTTCATTAAGCCACAGAGTGATTTACTCTCTTCTTGTTTTCCTCCTTCCCTTCGCTGTTTGCTTTCTCTCCACTGATTTTCAGTCTATCACAGAGGTTTCTCTAACTCATCGTCACCATAGCAACTTTACAGTTGTTCGCTTTGTTCCCGCAAGCCCCTCATCCCAATGCAAACATGCACGCAGGGAAACACACAAGTACACAGTACGATGGTGGTCTTTTAATTTAATTGTAGTTTCAGTGTTTTTCTGTTTGTTGATGTTTTTGAGAGATTTAATTCCTCACAGTGATGTCTGGGGACCATTTTGTTATTATCCAGTGTGTGTTTGTGTTGTGCATAAATAGTTCCACAGACCGTCTGGTAAATCAACAAATAGAAAATAAATTCCCTGATGGAGGTTCACTGAATCAAATCACTAAACCAAATCAGCTCTCCAATCTGTTGTTTTGTTCTAAATTCTTAAAGGGAAACTTTGCCAACTTTCCACCAGTTTTGCATCTTTACAAATAGTATATGCAAATAAACAATGTTTAACATCCCCAAAAGACAGCTCACTAGCTACTTGTCACCTTGTTTTCAGAAAGGTATGTTAGTGTACTGTGTCGCTGTGATGTCAATACAAAAGTTTGTGACAGGGACGCCATTTTGTGCCTACTTGAAATTGGACAAGCAAAAACCAAGCACCACCCAACTCAAAGTACATCATCCACCAGCGAGAAGTGTCTCACAGTCCAGTGCAGTCCAATGCATTCTGGTTGTTCTAATTTTTCTATGTTTTGAACGAAAGAGAAAGTAAATGTGAATATAAACTTAACTTTTAATTGTTTACAAGATAACTCCACAAGGGACCTTTAAGTAGGGGGAGTTTGTGTGATTCCACGCTGATCATAAATTGGTATACTGGACCTTTAAGCAAATGGAGAAAAGCAATGTGTTGCATGAAGGTCGATCTGAAAGATCACCTGTTACTAATTAGCCCCAGACATGACTGACATCAGCCTCCTCACTCTTCCCCTGTCTTTTTAAAGTGATCATTTACAGTTAGTAATTAGATATTGTTAAATCAGGTATGCCTGTCAATGCCTGACTATAATTAGCAAAGACTTGTGTTTGACTCATGCCTTTACGCTCTCTGATCATTGGATTCCTCGTCTTCTTCTGCTTGACGTGGCCTCTTGTTATGCTCCAAGGAATTCGTGGCGGCATCATCTCGCCTCACTGGAACCAACTTCCCTCCTGGTTTTGCTTCTGCAGCTCTGTCTGTCAGTGTCCGCTAGCATGTTTGTGCAGCACAGCATGGGGTCCAGTATTAACATGGCTGAAAGGATGTTTGATAGATACAAGCCTAACAAGCTGGTTATAAATTTGATTTTTTTGGTGTGTCATGCTCCTCTTTTAGATGTTCAGATGTAATTTCTTTTAGCCAGTGCCTCAGCTCCATGACTAACCTGTTTTGGACCTTACACATTTGGCTGTCTGATGATTATTTGTGAGTCATGTATTAATGCATCTCATAACAGGCGTAGTTTCAACAACAATAAAGACTGCATAAGAGATATACACTTGCAAATTTAAAGGGGAACGCTCTGTGGTGTTTTATTTGTGCATGCACATTTACATGTGTATCTAAGTGAACTGACAAGACAAAAGCAAGGATGGGTTTACGTCAGTCCTCTCTCAGCGCTTCACCCATGGGTGGATTATTGAACAATGTTACCAAGCCCAGGGGTCCAAAGGGCCCTTAAGCCACAGTCTGTCACTGTAAGAGCATTTGTTTCAATGAGAAAGGGCTCAGTCATTCTTTTAAAAAAATGTCAATGCCATCATGACAACTTCAAACAGAGTGTTTTTGTAGGACATTTAGGCATTGTGCTCCATATTGACACCATCCCTCATGGGTCCTCTGACTCTGTTGGAAGAAATCGAAAATGTCTACAACTGTCTTCACTTGATTTTAATGTGGCAGCGTGGGCCTCGATGAAGGCTGCCAATAGCGCTGCCTCTTCAAGTGTTTGCACATTTAAATATTATGTATATTATAGTGCTTGATACATAATCAAAACAAAGACAGGAACAGGCTCAACTCAAAGCCTTTATGTTTAGGCTCTTGAAATCCTTTATGGTGCTACGGCAAACCATTGAGTTAAGGTATGTGAAGAGGAGCACTCACAAATGTTTGTTTCCTCTTTTGGCATAGCAGATTTGTGTGTGTTTATATATATTATGGTTTGTGTGTGTTTAGTGCAGTGTTACCTGCTTATGAGCTTACGCAGCTTGCCTTGTGACAGATACAAATTGGCCACTTCATTATGTCTGGGGCCTTGCAAACATTAAGACATCCTTTTTTAATTGCAGATAAATACTGCAAGAAAGAAAAGCTTGTGTGCCCTGCAGGTTAAAACAATGGCCCTGAGAAACCTAAGAGTCCTAAGAAACCTGCTTTTGGTTCAAATTTAATGGTATTTTTGTTGTTGGTTTTGTATGTCATAATCTCTTTGTGAGCAAAGGGACAGATAGTTTTAGGTCAGAAGAGGTGAGAAGGAGAGATGAAACAGAGTTGTGTGTGTGTGTTTGTGTGTCTGAGCAGTCATGTAGCTGTTGTTATAACGTGCATCTGTGCTTTTCCGGCCTTTTCCACCAACACAAAGCTCTGAGACGGCCTAAAGTGTGGAATAAATGCAAGCATGCATGTGTGCATTTATTCCAAACACACACACACACACATACATACATGCAGATGCCCAGGGCGCTGAACAGATTATGTCTTCACACCCAGCCTCTTTATGCAATGGGCTCCGCTGAGTTAAAGGCTCGGGATGACTGTGAGTGGAAGCCCTGCCATTTTAATTTTACCCATAGTTCCCAGGAAGAGGGGGAATATAGACAGAGAAGACAGCAGAGTAAAAGAGTGAAAGAACATAACACAAGAGAGACTGAGAAGAGAAGGCCTGCCATAAAAGTGAGATTCGTCCAGGGCTCGCTATCCAGAGACTTGGATTGGAAGGGAGTGAGGGAGATGGCTGATAAAGTCAAAGCAACAGACAGAAAAAGAGAGCGAGGAGATAGCATCTCCTCTGTTGCTGCCTGAGTCCCTGGTGTCTGTTGTTCTCTTTTAAGATAAATTCAGTGTTCCCACAATTGAGAAGTTGAAAAGAATCAGTGTTTATGCAGTAAAGAGGCGAACATTGTTTGCAGAAGGAGGAAAACCCAAGAGTGCAGGCTCAGGACACAAGGGGCATGACCACGACGCCATCTGTTTGTTATTTTTGTTTGTTGTTTGTTTTGTTTTGTGTTTTTTTTTTGTTGTTGTTGTTGTTTTTTTGGGGGGGAGGAGTTTTTTTGTTCTCAAGAAAAGCCTCCAGGAAAGGCCAGAGGAAAGGGCCAAAAATAGTCGAGCTTACCAAAAGGAGAACATGCTAATTAGTCTTTTCCAGAACCCTCACGCCACTGAATCACACCCCGACCACACAACAACCCCCTTTTCTTTCATGCACAGACTTCACGTCTCTGTTGCCATCTCGCTCTCCTTCTCATTCTGCCGTCACATCTTTTGCTTGATTTAGCGAGTTTGCGGTGAAAAAAAAGAGGCACTTTTCAACAATGTGGGCCCACTTACTCAGTCAGTGCCCTGTATAATTACACATGCAGCCTTTCTGACACATTTCAGCATGATGGAGGCAATGCTGGTAGGGGTTTACCCACCCTCATTTGCAGGGCTTTAATTACAGCTATGTTTGTTTTGTGGTGATTGTAGAAATTAGCTAACCTCAGCTATCACAATACTGACTAGAGAATATATGAATTGATTTCCAACAAATTAAAGTTTGTCATGCTTGATTAGCAGATCCCAGTGTAAATGAAAGATAAGTTTTTTTGTAATGTTATAAGATCAGTTTCTCTTCAATGGAATGGGGTTTCTTGGAAATCTTTTCGAGCATCAATCCCCAATTGCTCATTGGCTCAATTTTTACTTATCCTCAGTGCCAGATGTTCAGGCAGAGATAACCAGTTTCTCAGTTGTGCTGCTCGTGGCACCACACAATCGCTATACACTGTGTGTTTGTGCTTTAATAACATTCGAAAACTGAAACTGGGAGGATGCTGGGAAGGCTTCCAGCATAACAAGATGGAGAGAAGTGACACCAAGCACAAAAACACTCGAATCTTGCACATTCCCACGCACTGGTAACAGCCTGACATTTCCTTTCCATCTGGATCTTTCTCTCCGTCTTTCTTTACGTCAGTGTCATCAGTCGATGGTGGGATGGATACAATGCAGTTTATTCATTGTGTGATTTGCAAATCATACAACTAAAACTCAACTACCTATGGAATTTAAGTGAAGTGTGTTTAGTGTGTTAATGCGGAAGGAAAAGCAGGTATGTTTGGATGCACTTTGCAATCATTTATTCCATTAACCTCTCATTAAGCAGTAGAGTGATAAACATATGTTGTTAAATAAAGGTCCATTTATATTTCCTCTGACAGAAATTTTACATTTTTCAACAACTTTTCTTATAACACTATAGTTCAGCCTCAAGAGGTTCCAGCTGACTTCAAACTGTGCCTTCTGAATGTTTATTGGAGGACTTTGTGGCCTCTAGAGGTAAAGGAGTTATGTTTCACTTTTGCTTATTAGACGCAACAGAATATGAAATGTGTTCCAGTAAAAACAGAAGAGGAATGCTGTGCAGTTTATCAGCAGGACAGCTGATAAAGCTGTAAAAATAACCTATTTTAGGAAGTACAAAGATTTTGGAAATGTTTTTTCCATCTCCTGGACAACACAGGTGAATTTATGCAGGGTAGGAACCTGAGTAATACTTCACTTATTAAGGAGAATCAGATTGTAGCCACCACTTTTTCCCGACTCACATATCTCAACAACTATTGGATGGCTTTCCATGAAGTTCAGAGCAGGATGGAATGTGATCATTTTGGTATTTTCACATATGTCATCATCAAGTTAAATACACTGATTTACGACTAGATACACTATATACACAAAAGTATCCAGACACAGCTCTTCATGAGGCTGTTTTTCAGAGGCTGTGCTCGGCCCCTTACTTCCAGCGATGGGAAATCTTAATGCTTCAGCATATGAAGACATTCTAGACAATGCTATGCTTCCAACTTTGTGGCAACAGTTTGGGGAAGGTTCTTTTCTATTCCAGCATATGATCCATTGCAGCAAGGTCCATAGACAGGGATGATGATGATGATGATGGTTGGAAGAACTTGACTGGCCCACACAGATCCCTGAACTCAACCCCAGCGAACACCTTTGGGATTAACTGGAACAGAGATTGTGAGCCAGGCCTTTTGGTCCAACATCAGTGCCTGAACTCATAAATACTCTAGTGCATGAATGGGCAAAAATTCCCAGAGAAACACTTCAAAATCTTGTGGAAAGCTTTCCCAGAGGCATAGAAGCTGTTATGACTGCAAAGCTGTTGATATATTTAGAATGTGATATCATCAAAGTTGGTGTAATGGTCAAGTGTCCCAATACTTTTGTCTAAATATTGTACCAATTACTCTAACGACATGCCCGTCAAGGTCGGCCATTCTTTCTGCTCCTGCCAACATCAGCTTACTGATAATTTATGTCTCTGTTTATTTCCCAGGACCCCAGAAGCAAGCACAAGTTTAAGATCCACTCTTATGGCAGTCCCACCTTCTGTGACCACTGTGGCTCACTGCTGTACGGTCTCATCCACCAAGGGATGAAATGTGACAGTAAGAACACGTCCTCTATATGTCTGTGTGTGTGTGTGTGTGTGTGTGTGTGCATTTGTGCCCGTGTGAAGAATATGCTGCGCTGGTTTCCGTCCCACAGTAGAGCTGGCCCTAATGAGAACAGATGGGAATAGACCGGTACTGTACCTCACACACATCTGCAGAATTCAGTGCCCCGCCCTGCTCAGTCCTCTCTGCACTCCCATGCTTTCCACCCACACTCCTCTGATAACTCTTCCCATCTTTCTCTACATGTATGACTCCCAACCTGCACTGTATGTTTTTCACATTTTATTTCCTCTTTGCTTTCCCATTTTTCTTCTCTCTTTGCTCCCACACATGCTTCCTCCCTGTTTTACCCCTACATCGTTTCCCCATATTCTGTGACCCATGTCCCTCCTCATTTGTATCCCTCACTGTACCTCCTGTGTGTCTCCGCATAGTCTTCATCCATCTCCTTCGCTTCCTCTCTCCTCCTCTTACACTTTCCATCCATCTGTGGGTCTCTGGTGGCGGCCTCATCACAGATGGTAATGGGAGCACACCAGAACAAATTGATGCGGGGAGGCCATCGCCATTACGAGCCGCTTCCCCTGTCTCTCGTCTCTCCTTGCCTCCTCCCAGCGTGTCAGGCTGGCAAGGCTGCCGAGTGGAGGGGAGGAAGGGGGGAGAGAGAGAGAGAGCGGGAGAGATGGATGGCTGCATGGAGGAGGACAGAAAGAAGGAGTAGGAGGAGGACAGAAAGGGAGGAAAGGAGGAAGAGGTTAGAGGGAAAGTTAGAGGGCAGTAAGGGACAGAGGAGGAAACGAGGGAGAACAAATGTCCTCTCTTCCCTCTGGTCTTTCATCTGTTTGGATTTGTCAAAGTGTGTGTGTGCACATATGTGTGTGAGAACACAAGAAAGAAGACGAGCAAAACTCAAAGGCTATATAAAGGCTTTGTCTTTTGAGTGGTTAAGGGTGATGTTTTTCAAAATAAGACTTCATTTCAAATGAATCCTCTTGCTCTGTAAAATACTTTTCCTTATTTACTTAACTCTATGTACAGTGAAAAAACATAACTCTTTATAAACTTAACCTATCAATAACACAGGCAAACAAACTTTGTTTGGAATCAGGCTTGTGTCATAATTCAGCTCATTTCCTAAAATATCCAAGCTAGCAGGACACTTAGGAGGTTGCTTGTCTTCTGGATTGTGATCTCGCCTGCTCACAGTGATTACGTTTTCTTACGTTTATGTGGTGATGTGGTGATTACTTATTGATGTTTAAGTGCTACACAGCACTTTTGAGAGAATCAGTGGCTTTTTTGCTACAGCCTTTTCTCCTCTGTCTCCACTGAATCATATCCTAAAAAAAATCCTTCTGCACCATTGGGTCTGCACTCTTGCGTGCATCTGTTTGTGGGTTCAAAAGGAAGACATCAGTGAGTCAAGGAGTTAAAGACTCAGTCTTGATTTTGCACTCAGGCGGTTTCCTCCTTACATCGATGCATTTTTAGAGGTCCAATAAAAATCTTCCGTATGGCTAAAATTTTGTTCACTTTAATATTTTGACTCCTACTGACAAACCTGAGAACAAAACTGGTTTATCAGGTGATTCAGAAATGCTCTTAAGGCTGAGGTTGGTGAGTTGGCTGCAATACAGAAGCAAAGATGACCAAACACCCTCTGAGACATGTTAGAATGACTGTACAATATATCATCAGGTCAGGATGAATAATATGTTATCTGATGCAATATGTGTAATTCACAACAGGGTCACATTAGCTCGCAGCTGCTGCAGGGCCACATTTGATCTTTTTTTGCATTCCTCATGGATGCAAACAACAACAAGAATGCAGCTGAAATTAATTTTATTTGCAGTCGCTTTCTACATATGTTCGTTGTTTGCATTAAATAGCCTCCTCCTTCATTACATTAACTCAGCACAGCTCCTGCAAAATGTTGCTCTGCGCTCACTCATTTGTTTGGTTTCATTACGGTATCTGTAGTAAAAAGAGTCATTCAGGTTGCCTGTCCCCACCACATTGCACCACATTTACTCTTCTTGTGCGTTTTCTTCCAAATCAGAGCATTTTCCACTCAGTTGTCTATCACAAATTGCATGAAGCTTTTTGAATTCGGTATAATGTGGAATTAGTCACACTTATCCTAACCTGTCTTCTCTGTATATGCATGACTCACCCTCAAAATAAGGAAACGGGCACATTTCACTCTTAACATGAAACAGTTAAAAAAGACGAAGAAGAAGTCCTCCATACAGGTAAACCCAGCTCTCTGCTTTTTGTCTCTTTCTAGCCTGTGATATGAACGTGCACAAGCAGTGTGTGGTCAACGTGCCAAGCCTGTGTGGGACGGACCACACGGAGCGTCGGGGTCGGCTCTTCCTCAAGATCGAGGTCAACATGGACAGGCTACACGTCACAGGTTGGTCTTTTTCTCAGTCAGTGTGTAGTTTTGTGTCGTGTGTCACTTGAGGCTGCTGAGTTTCAGGGTTACGTGAGCAAGAGACTCCCTGATGTGAGTGTGAGTGGTTGGTTTTCAGACCACTGAAAGAAATCTCTGCCTTTATTCATATTCATGTCTTTTAGCTATTATGATTGACTTAGACTGGTGTTTATGAACTATTCAGAAAAATGTATCTATTCTGCCTCTAGCTGACCGGCCTCATGCTGTCACTCACTCGTTCAGTCAGGGGAAACTGAATGGATGTTGAGGAACAATTACTTAGCATGCCGCTTCAACCTCCACTTTTATTATGCTGAATATATTATTTCACACTAGCCAAGACTTTTTCTGCCACCAAATGATGTTAAATGATGGTAAAATGTGAGACAAACTCTCTGAAAAATTGTCACAGTTTGAACCAAAAGATTCGCTTCAAATTTTAAAGTCTTGAAACATCAGTTCAGCAACTTATTCCATTTGTTCTGGGATTTAACAGGAAGTTAGCAGCTCAGCCAGAAATTACTGCAAGCTGCATCCGATAACGTCCGATAACGAGGTCTGTGGGGAATTTGCAGCGACAAGGAGTGCTGCACGAAAAGAAAAATGCAAGACCGGTTTTTAAAAACAACAAAATTTCCATGCATAGACACTTTGCTTTACCTGAAACATCAGGAAAAACAGAACCTCATTTGACTCTATAGCCAAATTAAAATAGAAATCTAACTTCAAAACAAAATATTTACAAAGAACACTTGTGTGTCAGCACAAAAATGAAAATATGAAGTGGCTGCCTTAATAACCCGCGTGTGTGTGTTTACACAGTCACATTGTGAGGACACACCTTACTTGTTGGGACAAAATGCAAGTCCCCACAGCGTAAATCATTAAATATTAGGATAATTTACTTTAAGGTTATGTTGCGGTCAGAGTCAGGATTAGGCAAGTACTGTTTATTGTTATTGTTAGGTGGTGGTTAAACTTCCAGGAAATTAATGTTAGTCTATGTAATATCCTCAAAAGTGATGGAAATGCAACCGTGTGTGTGTGTGTGTATTCCCAACACCTCCAAATTGTCCCGTCAGTCAAGAGCAACACCTGGAGTGAACGACTCTACAGTGTTAAAACCCCTTTGGCAGGGAGAGAAATGACTGCTGGGCCACTTCCACAACCTCTCTCTCTCTCTCTCTCTCTCTCTCTCTCTCTCTCTCTCTCTCTCTGTCTCTCTCTCACACACACACACACACACAGAAACATGGTGAGACAGTGGTGGTCGGGGAATATGAGTGCTGAGGCCAATAAAGCGTTTTCAACTCAGCGGGGATCAGACAGGAATAACCTCCAGCTACAGCAGAAACAGAGTGGCAGATGTGATTGACTTGGAAATAAATTGCTTTCATAAAAAAGGATGTGTTTGTTTGTTTGTTTGTGGTTTTCCAGGTGGACAGAAATACAGAAAGACAGAAAGTTGCATTCACAGTAGCCTTAACACGATTTGTTTGCTCTGCTTGTATTGCTTTTCAGTTCATTATGTTGCAGTCTTTATTGTTCTCCGCGCTGTACACAACATCCCGCTCTTTTGTCTGTTGTACTGCTGAGCAAGGTCTGTGATTTGACAACCACCGTCGGCAAGAACTGGGAAATGAGCCAGAGTATTTAGAGTGATTACAGCGGGGGTCTCGTTGGTTACCTCATTCTTTTCCAATTCGGCGAAATGGACACCGAACTGGTTCACATTCGTGGAAAGAGTGGGAGAAACGGGTGTTACCATGCTAAAGTGATTTGTTTTCTCTTCATGTTGTCCTCCATTTCATGCACACACACACACAAAAACACCCACTACAATTCCAGTGTGTGGTAAAGCATTGTGGCAGCTTCCCACTGTGTCAACTTCACGTAAAAGTGTGGCATCTATATGGCATTTTTGCTTGATAAGCAACTTGATCCAGAGGATCCACAGGATGCTGATGAGTTTGAAAGGATAGGAAGGTGGAATTGAACTAATGACTAAACACTGTGACTGACAGTATGCACGAGGAAGAAAGTGGAAAGATCAATGCTGAGAACAGTCCAGGAGGGAGACGAGGCAGAGGAGGAATATGTTCTGCAGTGTTTTGCTTTGAGTTTAAAGATGGGCTTTTTTTTCCTCTCTAATGGCTGCGGTCTGAACACTGAAGCCTCAGCTTGTTCTGTGGCTCTCGCAGACAAGCGGTGAGCCTTTGTGGTTCGCCACACTGATGTGAACTTGATTAAATCTTTCCAGCAAAGAAAATATACACATCTCCCAGTCTCTCTCTCTCTCTCTCTCTTTCTCTCCCTTTATTTTCCCTCTATCTCTGTTCTCTCCATTGCATCTTCCAGTATTGACATTTCCTGTTATCATCTCCTACCTGTTCCTCTGAGACCTCAGCATGTCTCCCACTGCTCTCATCATCCATTTTCCCCCCTCTGCATCTGCTGAGCTTCCGTCCAGTCATTCAGTTGTTCTTTTCTTCCTCAAAAAGGCCACAACATTTGCTACCATCCTCTCTTTTTCAACCTTAACCTCAGTTAAGTGACTTGCTCTTTCCTTTCAGGCTCTAACATTTCATTCCTTCCTTAGAATTCTTCATCTGCATCCTCTTTCTCTTGTGCTCTTCCCTCACATTGCTTGAAATGTTTGTCCATATGCCATCTTTCCTTTTCTTTTTTTCCCACTTGATGACCTCCTTTATCCTTCTCTTACCTTTCTCCCTGATCGACATCTCTTCGAGCAAAAGTAATGTATGTAATCTGGGGGCATGAGCAGAAATTTATTCTGCAGAGTGAAGGAAAGATAAATGTGCAAATGTCCCTCCATGGCCTGGCTAGATGGATACATTCAAAAACACATTCATAGGGTATCTGAGGATTGAGCCAAAGTGAGCACACAGTGGTTTACTCAGGTTGAGGTTTCCTACTGCTGACATGCTCGCCTCAGGTCTAAAGCACAGTTGAACAAGAGTTTCTTTCTTCCAGTGACACAACACACATAGTGCCATCAGGCCTGTCGCACAAATGAATGCTGAATATCTAATATTAGTTCATACTGTTCATACTGTATCTGAATTTTTATCATATACATCAGTAATAGTTCATTTTAATCATTATATGAGCAGTAAATGTTACACCACTACAGTAGATGGTGTGAAGCAAAAATAAGGATAATGTTTGAATGCATTTGCCAACAACTTTCACTTGTCCTGTGAGGAATAAACAGATATTGAACAATCAAATGTGATTATATAATCATATCACAGTAATATGTTTATTTTTATTTATTTATTTTTTTAATCCCAACACTAGTCCTGTTTCTAAGGTCAAGAATCTTAACTTGTCTTCATGAGCTTTTAACACGGTCAGAAATATTTTCAGTGCGGGTAATTTGTCAAAAAAAACCTTAATGCACCTGTCATGTCTCATTGAAGAGTGTCCATCTGATTGTTGGCACTTAATTGAATTTCTTAATTGTTCTTTCTTAAGACCACCATACACAGAAATAGAAATCTTAAGGTCATTCTGGTTCATCTTTTTCTTCTTCTTCTTCTGCTCTATGTATGTGTGTGTGTGTGTGTGTGTGTGTGTGACGTCTGCATTCAGATCCCTGGCAGCGCACTGCAGGGATCCATCCAGCTCCCGTTCGGCCGTGCAGCTTTCCCCCAGATTATCAGGCATTCATTGGTCGCACATGGCATTGTTATGCAACAACACATTTGAATTTCAAAGCCTTTTCGGGAGATTACACTGTCGGCCCACCGCAGCCCCACACGCACCCGCCTTGGTATCCAAATGAGATGTCATTTTTAGCTGTGGCATATTTTTACTAAGCAGACGTTCGATTCAGATTC